>NC_066581.1:141800200-142421883 GCF_024323335.1 Lathyrus oleraceus | reverse complement strand
TACAGATATGTCGTGACTCATGAGCATTCTTCATAAGCTTTTTCAAACAATCTCACAAATCCTTATGCGAGTAGATAATCTCATATAAATCAATCCAAACAGACCTTGTTTGAATAAATAGCTTAATTGAGTGTGTACTTTATAAGGCAAACAGACCTTGTTTTTATATAAGTGCTAATGTAAAAGCTAAAATGCAGGTGTTTTCATAACCTTTCCTAAGGAGATTTTGAAAATAAAAATCAGCTTATGAACATGTCATGAATTGTCTTCATAGCTTCTCAAACAGCACCACGAGTGTTTACACAAATGAATAAACTCAAATTAATCAATCCAAACAGTCATTAATTGAATCAATTGCTTATACTTTTCATCACATGCAAAAGAAAAGGAAAAAAAAAAAGTAGATAAATGAACCTGATCAGTGTTGCAAGGCTGTAGAAGAATCTTACTGGAGCCTTTATACTTATGCATCCGATCAATATTAGCAGCACTGAGCTTATCTTCATCCTGTACAACATTTTTCTTCCCCAAAATCTCTTGAAAGTATTTAACATCATCATCATTCAACTCTGAGAATCTGGAGCTCCTCTGAACCACTCCACCCATTGAACCATAATAACATTTCTGATGAATTTCGAAAGGGTTTCCACCACCCAATTGCTCATTTTTCAAGGAATTTCTCAGCGGGTTGAAAAAAGACAAAGCTTTATGTTCCCCGGAAACAACATTGCGCTGTAATTGTGGGGAATTTTCATGAAAACCTGTTACTGATGTGAATTGAGAAGACGGTGATGCAGAAGGGAGAAGAGATGGGTTTTGTTGTTGGTGATGATGGAAGCGTGAGAGGAAACGAAGTGTGTCTCTGCTATTCCGATTCATCATCTTCCCTTAGTGTTTTCAATTTTCAATACAAACTAGTAACAAACCAGTAACCATCTTAGGATAGGGATTTATACATTCTCAACATTCTCAACAAGATTATACAGTAGAAACGAAGAAATGAAGAAATATTGAAGAACATACCGCAAGAAATGAAGAACAGTAGAAACGAAAAACGAAGTCAACACCCAAATGTCGAGACACGTACGATTCTTCAAACACGTTCAATGATTGAAACCGAAAAATGGAAGTGTATTCGTGTTCGCTGTTATGGTTTTCGCTGTTAGGGTTTCAACGTTCGCAGGAGGGAAAACAAAAGAACAGAGAACGAAAATAGAAATGGAGTCTGAAATTTTATTTTAATTAGACCTTAGACAGCGCTTTTGTGGAAAGCGCTTTCTAAGGTATGCCTTAGACAACGCTTTCCAAAAGCGCTTTCTATACCCCCCCTTAGACAGCGCTTTTGGTTTTAATTTTTTTTTTAATTTAAAGACTTTAGACAGCGCTTTATCAAAAGCGCTGACTAAGGTCTATATTTAAAAGCGTTGTCTAAGGGGGGGGGGGGTCTTAGACAGCGCTTTTAGAAAGCGCTGTCTAAGACCCCCCCTTAGACAGCGCTTTCATTATTTTTTTGGAACATTTTCCGTGTTTTATTTTAATTTTAACCTTAGACAGCGCTTTCTTTTAAAAGTGCTGTCTAAGATGCGCTGTTAAAAGTCATTTTTGGCGTAGTGAGGTGCCATACCCAGTTATTTGAGAGCACATAGACCACAAGTTTGATGATTACTTGCAGCACAAGGACAAAACTCCCCCTGTCATGGACAACCTACTCTCCTCTTGAAACTTGGAGGTCACACATGAGCATATCCAACACCTCAACGTTGGACCTTCACATACTTCCTGATTCAAAGAGAATCCAGACCACTTGATGAATGGAAAACATAAGACGCATCTTCATGTCTTCAAGAGCACCCCCTCTGTTCAACCCTCTTGGCTGAACACATCCACACTCTGTGTCAATCTCTCTTCTAACCAGAACAAAAGACCACTTCACAAGATGTTCTAACATTAGCTGGGACATCCTTCACAACATACCAAAGACCACCATTTGATAATCTTCAGATATCACTGAGTCACCAGATGGACCCAGACATAAATTGGGACTCATACATTCTCATCCCAATACGAGAGATAATCTTCCATAGATAGCTCATAACTCCTACCACAAGCTCCAAGAGATGAATAGAAAACACCTCCTTTTGTCTTCAACTTACTACTTTTCTACTCAAAAGTACTTTGTCTCAGACTTTCCTCAAGAATAATCAGCTGTCATATGTTGATTATCTTGATTCTTCGAACTCACTTCTGAGATAGACCAAATGTCACTGGTTGATTACCTCCTTCATGAATCCTCATATGAAAAAGTCAAATGCCACTTTTTTTTTGACCTCTCCACGTTTATCAGACTTTTCCCAAAGATATTCTGACCTACCAAGTGAGACTTGAACTTCAAGCTACATGCCAAACAAATCTTAGATTCTCTAAGACAAGACCATGTAACATCCTTTCCATCCAGCAACCCCAAAGAACTGCAATGGGAACGATCCTTTTGAAGTATCCAATCTACAACTCTGTAGACCCTTCTATCTTAAGTTTATGTGCCACTTCACCAACTAAGATTCTGATGTTGAACCAAATGTCATAACATTGTGTTTTAACATCTAGCTGTTGAATTCAACTCCTTCTTCTGCCACTTGAAAGAACTTCCTCCCTTCACAGAACAAGAGTTCAATGCTCTTATAGACTTGATTGTGGAACCAAGTTTGAGTAAACAACCTCCATCCTGCAGGTTTGCAGTCAAGTCATCCAAGCTCACACCTTGATGAATCCCTACTTCTTCTCCAAAGACATCAGACACTCTAATGTATGAGTCTTCAAACGAACCAGTTGGAAACTAACCCTTCAGCCATACCATGGATTCCACTTTCTAAAGCAGGGTTGTTTCCATGATGTTAAGAATGCTTCCACTTATTCTTAACTCCACAGTGTGCATTAGCCAATGCACTTCCTTACCTAGATCAGAAATAAACTGATCCAAGTAACCACCATCAAGACTATGATGTCTTCTTCTTCTTGTACACACCAAGGCTGAACATGTTTCTTGCCAGAAAACCTTTTCAGAGATCATACGCTTTTGCTGCCACCAAAGAGATAGACCATACATCAATATACTATCCTTCATGTGTTCTACACAGGGTCTTGAAGAAGAGATGTTCCAACATCGTTAAGAACATCAGTTATCTTGAGCTCCAAGGATAATCAATTAAATACTTGTATTCAGCACAAGTAGACATTGATCTTAAATCCTTTCCCAATTTTCCTTTCAGAAACTTCCACCATACGAGTACTTTGAAAATACTCTTCTAGCATCAACATCTTCTGCTTGCAAGCACCTCAACAGTCTTGAGACTCTTTCCAGATTAGATTCACCCTTAGGATGAGAGAGATGAATCCTTCCTTGCACATGTGTCACACAACCACCAGACCCCATGTGACACAGGTCAACAGCCAACCAGACCCTAGGTTGACCAAACTTGAGGAGGTTAACCAAAACTCCCCCTAAAATTAAGAATCATGGAAACTCCACACCAATATGCATGCATTGTACACACATGTCTCAACATGACATACACTATCCCTACCAGTGTCAACTAACTCCTCCAATCAGACTCCAGCTGACCATAAGTACTAGTGAGACACACAGCACCAGTCAATAGTAGATATGCATTGCCAGAGCATACTACCTCAACCAACCACTGAATCTTCATATTCTCACTCCTTGAAAGAACTGCCACTTCTGAACGTGGTGTATGAATAACAAGATTCATGGTTCCAATCCTCTTAAATGATATAGCAATCAGGTTACCCCAATATTGACTTCTAACATTCTGGGGACTTGTCTTCCAACACAACCTAGTACTTCAGGGAACAACTATCCCACCCTGATCAATCTACAGGAGTAAGACAACCAGCAGGAAATTGCACAATGTCACATCTCAACCAGCTCCACTTCTAGAGATCAAACTTCTATGAGTGACCTTCTTGAGCACACACACAGTTGACTCTACCCTTGTCAACTCAGCACACACAGATGTCTCCTCTTCCAGGTCAGGAGTAGGTTCCAAACAAAAGTATCCCTTTGTTTGACACCTAGCAACATCTGCTCTTCAACCAGTAGCTGCATACTTGTTGAACACCATGTTCTAACATCACATAGAACATTAGTTCCACCTTCTTGGAACAAACCTTCCCTGAAAGTCATCCTGAAGTGAGACGTCATGATGGGTGGACTTGAGGAGACTCAAGTATCTTTGACATCTTCAGTAGATTATGATGAGATCTTGAATACAGTAGCCTTTCATCCACATGAGGGGAAACTACATCAGAGTTTGCGTTTTGCCAGGTATTATGCAGCGGAAAGCATAATACAACTCAACCTATGAACACACACTTCACCAGATCAGCCTCCAAGACCATACCAGGTTCGAATGTGATTCAATACTGGCACAGCTGTCCCACACACAGGCCAATTGCCAACCTCCCGAGACAGGTACACACCATTCCTGTCATGAACAGTCCATCCACCTACTTCAAGGGACCATTCAGGGAAATTACAGAACCTTCCACAGGTTCCAACATTAGTACTACCATAACTCCTTGCAAGATACCAGAAAGTATCACCCATGGATCTCATCCAGAAACAGAACAGGATGCCTGCTCTGATACCATTTGAAATTCTGGCGTAGTCAGTTTTCAGATGTTCTACTTCAAGTCATGACATCTGATCCAACATTGTAACTAATACAGCAAGACAATTATTAAATCCTGTACTAATATGCACCCTTTCGAAGATGTCACGACATCTCCTTCTATGTCACCCTAGAATGGAGGAACACGTAGTTTTGTGCATCATAGCACTCACTTCTGTTGTTTTCCTACGCAGTTATCAGCACTATGTCTCAATACTGATTTGGACATCATCTGTTACATTGTTCCAGTTTGTTGGCCATGTACTTGTATTTCCTAAAATAAAGGTTGAAACAAGTTAAACTAATCTCCACTTGTTAAGGAGCTAACAAATAGACTATTTGCTAGGTTCATTAATTGTAGCTTAGTTGTTAGTTTCCTGGATTTTAGATCAGCTGTTGGATTCCTAAAGAATAGCCTGAGAAAAATCCTGAAACAGAAAAACAAACCATCCAACAATTTAGCATATGCTGTCAGGAATGAATGTCACAACATTCAGTTTGACATCCAAGTCCAGGACCATATGCTAAGTCTGTTAAGTTCCTGAAAACAGACTGTGTTAAATTTGCTGTACTGTAAAAGACCAACCAGTCTCTACTTCAGTATCAGCTTACTGGAAGAACTGTCAAGACATCCAGTTTGACAGTTTCACAATGATCTTTTGGCCAGGTCTGTTATCCTCTTGAAGACCAGACTTAACTACATACTGAACTGAGATCATCATGCTTATTATAAAGTATGTGCTGTTGTTGATGAATGTCGAAACATTCTGATTGACATTCCAACAGAAAGCTATGTATCAGGTTTGTTATTAACTTGATATACAATCTGAGTTATGACAGACAGGATTATAACATGCAGTAGGTAAACAAACACAGGAAATTGTTAACCCAGTTCAGTCCAACATGACCTACATCTGAGGGCATACCAAGCCAGGAAGAAGATCCACTATCAGCAGTATTAATTCAGAGTTAAACTCCCCCGTTTACAACTCTTCACTTAATCCCTACCCAATGCAATCTATACCTAGGAACTCCTAGATAGAAACCTCCAGTTTCCATTCCTATCACTACAAATACAATGTAATGTAAAAACACCTTGAACTTGCTTCACAGCTTCATTCAAGATCATAATCACTCTTGCCTACAGGCTTTGAGTTACAAATACTCTCAGCTTTGACCACTGAGAAACACATGGTAACCTTTCCACAGATTGGGAGGTTTACCTCACACACACCCCTAAATTTTCATTCTAGGAGCTTACAAAAACTAGGTTACAATATGCTATTTATAACCTAATCACCCAACTGGATTTGGGCCTTCAGAAATCGCAGCAGACTTGTTCTTTGCTGTTGCAACTTCAGCAGAAAAATTCTGCTACAAACAAGGTCTTCAATTCTCAAATCTCTCCATATATATCTCCTTATTTTGAGCCTATATATATTCTGATTGAGTCTTTAAGACCTTCACATGGGAGTTAGGATATTCACCAAATATCCTCACTAATCCCAGAATATATACTGAACTAATTAATTCAGTTTTCTACACATGTGCGATGTCACAGGCATGATGTTGTGACATCGTACATGACATGTTGGTCCAGATGTTGAACTTTTTCAACCCAACATATTAAAACAACAGAGATGATTACATTATTTGTTTTACAAAATTAATGCCAATCCTAAGGTAGTAACATGTTTATTTTACTATTTTTCGTTTTCGTTTTCGTTTTTTTTTTCGGTTTTTTTTTTCAAAACACGTGGGCTTCGCCCAGCGAGCATGACAGCTCATGAACAAAGCTTTGCTCCTTCAAGATTAATGTTTTGACTGACGAATAGACCCCTGTCGGAAGTAACTCAAGTCTTTCCCTTGTGTTGACTGGTCATCTAAATAGAGCCCACAAAGTGTCATGGATGATGTTCAAGCTTCTTGGATCCGATTCCGATTGCCATGATGAAATGCAAATGCTAAATGACCTAAAAATGAATGCATGCATGAGGTGTAAAGCGTATGCTTCCAGGAAAAATGAAGGGTAAATTTTGGGGTATTACAAGGTACTCAATCTAGCGGGATATATATATTCATTTTTTTGTGTCTCTAACTTTTGCCTGGACCGCCCTTTTGGGTTTTCAATCCATAGAGACACTCATTTTTGCCTAAGTCGCCCTTTCGGGTTTTCAACTTAGCGAGCAATTCTGTTTTTATTTTAGGCGAAGTATTTCTTGACTGCATCTGAATTCACAGGACGAGTGAAATCCTCCCCATCCATAGTTGTAAGTATCAAAGCACCACTTGAAAAGGCTCTCTTAACAACATATGGACCTTCATAGTTTGGAGTCCACTTGCCCCTAGAATCGGGCGCGAAAGACAATACTTTCTTGAGCACGTGGTCACCTTCTCGAAACACACGAGGCTTGACCTTCTTATCAAAGGCTTTCTTCATCCTTTGCTGATATAACTGACCATGGCACATGGCAATTAACCTCTTCTCTTCAATTAAATTCAGCTGGTCATAACGACTCTGGACCCATTCAGCTTCAGTCAACTTGGCTTCCATCAAGACTCTCATTGATGGGATCTCGACCTCTACGGGGAGCACAAACTCAATGCCATATACAAGGGAGAAAGGGGTTGCCCCTGTTGAAGTGCGGACATATGTACGATAACCATGCAAAGCAAATGGCAACATCTCATGCCAATCCTTGTACGTAACAACCATCTTTTGGATAATCTTCTTGATGTTCTTGTTAGCAGCTTCAACAGCCCCATGCATCTTGGGTCTGTAGGGAGAAGAATTATGATGTGCAATCTTGAACTCGCTACACAACTCTTTCATCATCTTGTTGTTCAAGTTAGATCCATTATTAGTAATGATCCTGTCTGGCACACCATAACGGCATATGAGTTGATTCTTGATAAACTTCACAACCACCTTCCTAGTCACGTTCGCATATGATGCCGCTTCAACCCACTTGGTGAAGTAATCAATTGCTACGAGAATAAAACAGTGGCCGTTGGACGCCTTTGGCTCTATCATGCCAATCATGTGAATTCCCCACATAGAGAAAGGCCATGGCGAGGAAATAACATTCAGAAGTGTCGGGGGAATATGAATCTTATCCGCATAGATTTGACACTTATGTCATTTCTTCACATATTTGCAGCAGTCAGACTCCATTGTCAGCCAATAGTAGCGTGCTCTCAACATCTTCTTTGCCATGGCATGTCCATTGGAATGAGTACCAAATGAACCCTCATGGACTTCAGTCATTAATAGGTCTGCTTCGTGTCTATCCACGCATCTGAGCAGAACCATATCAAAATTCCTCTTATAAAGCACATCTCCATTAAGGTAGAAACTTCCAGATAGTCTCCTGAAAGTCTTCTTATCTTTAACAGATGCCCCAGGCGGGTCAATCAGACTCTGAAGGAAGCACTTGATATCATAATACCATGGCTTATCATCTTTCACTTCTTCAACTGCAAATACATGAGCTGGTCTATCCAAGCGCATCACAGTGATATTGGGGACTTCATTCCAGAATTTCACCATAATCATCGAAGCAAGCATAGCAAGAGCATCTGCCATCCAATTATCTTCTCGAGGAATATGATGGAAATCAACCTTAGTAAAGAAAGTTGAAATCCTCCTCGCATAATCTCTATATGGGATGAGGCCAGGCTGATTTGTCTCCCATTCACCCTTAATCTGATTAACAACAAGGGTCGACTCACCATAAACATCAAGATGTTTGATCCAAAGATCAATACACTCTTCCAAACCCATAATACATGCTTCATACTCCGCCATATTATTCGTGCATTTGAAAGTTAGCCTTGCTGTAAAAGGAAAATATGTGCCCTGAGGAGTAATAATCACTACCCCAATACCATTTCCATATTGATTAACAACACCATCGAACACCATGCCTCATCGGGAACCAGGCTCTGGCCCTTCATCGAGCGCAGGCTCATCGCAATCTTTCATTTTAAAATACATAATCTCCTCATCCGGGAAGTTGTACTGAATAGACTGATAAACCTCAATTGGTTGATGTGCCAAGTGGTCAGCCAAGATACTACCTTTAATAGCTTTCTGAGTTCGATACTCAATATCCTACTCAGACAACAGCATCTGCCAACGGGCAATCCTCCCAGTTAAAGCAGGCTTCTCGAAGATATACTTGATTGGATCCATTTTGGATATCAACCAAGTGGTATGATTTAACATATACTGTCGTAAACGCTTAGCAATCCAAGACAAAGCACAACATGTTTTCTCAAGCATTGGGTATCGAGGCTCACAATCAGTGAATTTCTTACTTAGATAGTATATGGCATACTATTTCTTCCCTGATTCATCTTGTTGACCCAATACACAACCCATAGAGTCTTCAAGAACAGTCAAGTACATAATCAAGGGTCTCCCTTCGACAGGTGGAGACAATATCAGAGGCTCAGACAGATACTCTTTGATACTGTCAAAGGCCTTCTGGCAATCCTTGGTCCAATCATGACGCTGATCTTTCCGGAGGAGCTTAAATATTGGCGCACATGTGGCAGTCATGTGGGATATAAATCTGGAAATATAATTCAAGCGGTCAAGAAAACCTCAGACTTGCTTCTCAATTTTGGGTGCAGACATATCTTGTATTACTTTGACCTTGGCAGGATCAACTTCAATACCTCTCTCGCTGATAATAAAGCCCAATAACTTGCCGGAACGGACTCCAAATGTACACTTGTTCGGATTCAGACAAAGTTTATACTTCCTCAAATGCTGAAAAAGCTTCAAGAAGTGTTCTACATGCTCAACTTCCGTTCTCGACTTCGCAATCATATCATCAACATATACCTCGATCTCCTTGTGCATCATATCATGAAACAAGGTAGTCATAGCTCGTTGATACGTGGCTCCGGCGTTCTTAACACCGAAGGGCATCACTCGATAACAGAATATTCCCAAAGGTGTGATGAATGTTGTCTTCTCCATATCCTCGGGTGCCATTTTAATCTGGTTATAACCGGAAAATCCATCCATAAATGAGAAGACATTGAATTTAGTCGTATTGTCTACCAACATATCAATATGTGGTAGAGGAAAATCATCTTTCGGACTAGCTTTATTCAAGTCTCTATAGTCCACACGCATTCGGACTTTTCCATCTTTCTTAGGCACGGGCACAATATTGGCCACCCATTGAGGATATGTAGAAGTCACCTGAAACCCCACATCAATTTTCTTCTGAACTTCCTCTTTAATCTTCACTGCCATATCAGGATGAGTTCTTCTGAGCTTCTGCTTCACAGGCACACACTCAGGCTTCAAAGGCAGGAAATGTTGCACGATATCTGTATCTAGACCAGGCATGTCTTCATATGACCAGGCAAAGACGTTGACATATTCTCGTAGCAACCCAATCAACCCCTTCTTCGCAGACTCTTCCAGGAGTGCCCCAATCTTCACTTCACAGACACAATCTTCAGACCCCAAGTTAACTGTTTCCAGATTCTCAAGATGCGGCTGGATGATCTTCTCTTCGTGCTCATGTAGACGGGTGATCTCATCCGGAATCTCTTCAACATCATCTTCTTCTGTCTCAAATACAGGGAACTCAAAGTTGGGAGATGGTGTTGGATCATTATGTTCAATGGGTTTGATCAACCTGCATAATGATTTTGAATATAAAAGAGATTTCAGAATTCAAACAAGGCAAATCATTATGCATATGAAAAAAATGATTTTATTTTATTTTTAGGGTTTTTTAGTGATTACCAATTTCAAGCAAAAGAAAAAAGGGAAAATAATTTGGAAAAACAAACATTTAACATGTATTTATTGAATGAATATCATTATATTAATGTGCCAACCATGTCATCACTTCTCCTTTTGGCATGGGAGAAGGGTTTTTAAACAAAAGTGAACACAATACGTGGACTTATGGACAACTGTTGGAACATCAACAGCGACCCAATTATTGCAGACTCCTCTAGGGATGACAAAGTTGCCAGAATCTTCCTCTGCATCATCTTCCACTATAGCAGCAACCTCTTGGTCTTCGACCGTGTGGATAAAACCTCCACTCTGAAACAACTCATGCTTGTTGAAAGTGCCTGAAGAATACCCTATGCCAGCCCGGGATTTATTGTCTTCCAGCTTAATCATTTGTCCTAAACCAGTAATTACGCCATGCTCAATGGCCAACTTCGCATCATTGTAGGACGCAAATGAAGAAGTTCCTTTTCTTGAAGGCTTAGTAAAAGCTAACGCTTGAAACGGAGTCCCAACCTTATCCTCAACATCTATGTAAGAAAAGGAAGACAAATGGCTTACCAAGAGAGCCTTCTCTCCCCCTATTACCACCAACTTTTTATTCTTGACGAATTTCAACTTTTGATGTAGGGTGGATGTCACGGCGCCTGCCTTGTGAATCCATGGTCTGCCAAGCAAGCAGCTATATGATGGGTGAATATCCATGACATGAAAAGTGATTTGGAAATCACTAGGTCCAATCTTGATTGGGAGCTGAACCTCGCCAATCACAGTTTTTCTGGATCCATCAAAAGCCTTGACTACTACTTCACTCTGCCTCATGGGAGGCCCCTGGTATGAAAGTTTGGCCAGAGTGGATTTCGGCAACACATTTAGCGATGATCCTGTGTCTACCAGCACATTGAACAAGGCATCATCCTTGCAGTTCATGGAAATGTTTAGAGCCAAATTGTGATCTTTTCCCTCCTCGAGAAGATCAGCATCGCAAAAGCTCAAATTGTTACAAGCAGTAATGTTTGCAACAATGTTGTCAAACTGTTCAATTGTGACATCGTGATCCACGTATGCCACGTCCAACACCCTCTACAAAGCTTCACAGTGTGGCTCGGAATTCATCAGCAAAGATAGGACAAATATCTTTGGCGGAGTTTGAAGCAGCTGATCAACAACATTATATTCTCTCCTCTTGATGAGCCTCAGCATCTCATCACAGTCCTCTCTTAGAATGCCATTCTGGCCAACAGGGACATGAGCTTTAGCAACAACGACAGGTTTATCAACAACAAGTGTCGGATTCGGAGAAGAAGAAGAAGTCCCCAGAGGACTGACAGAATTATCAACAATATCAGTTCTTCTCATGTCAACTTGGGATTTCGGCGGCGCCGAGAACAAACAACTACTACGGGTCACACCAATGACATCATATATACTTGTAACAGAAGTGGAGGGAAATGACACCTCCTTCCCGTCTTCCAATGCAACTGCGTTATATATGTAGGGAATAACTCTATCCGAAGAATAGGGGACAAGGCCCGTTGACTTGATAATAAGAGATGGGGAAGCCTTCTTCTTGCTGCCATCTTACCTGACAACTACAGGTTCGAGTATTTTGAATACAGGTGATATAACATTAACTTCATCCTTATCACGATTCTGAAGTATCTCGATCACACCCTGATCCAGCATCTCTTGGATGTCCTTCCTGACTTGGCGACATCCTCTCTCGTTGACAGTGCATACTCGGCATCTATCATGGTCATGCTCGTAAGGACTGTATCCACATAACAGTCTATGCATCTCGACCAATGACTGCCTGATATGACTGACATATCGGACTTTGTACTTGCCATGGCAACCCTGAACCATGTTAACTACAGCCTTCCCATGCTCGGGCAATGGGTTCTTCTTAACATTCAGACCTACATCCTCGAAAAACAAAATCCCACTTCTAACAGGGTCTTGAACCTTGGTCTTTAGGGGATAACAGTTCTCCACATCATGCCCGGGAGCACTAGAATGATAAACACAGTGAAGCTCAGGCTTGTATAACCACTGAGGGTTGGTCGGTACAGCAGGTGGGTCACGTGGAGTAATCAGCTTCCTTTCAATCAATGAAGGATATAGTTCAGCATAGGTCATTGGAATTGGATCAAAAGTGACCCTCTTCTTATCGTAGCTGGTGCTGGTATTGTTGTTGTTTCGAGGCTGGTAGGCATGCTGTTGCGGACGATGCTGTTGTGGTTGATATTGTTGATGTTGTTGTTGCTGATGCTGATAATGTTGATTTTCCCTGAAGGCAGGTGCTATATGAGCCACCTGGTGCTGGTTACTGGCAGAGCGCATAGTCTTCCTCTTCACAGAGGGTCTTCGTTTAGTATGGGAAGACACAGCATGTGCTTCTCCCTCCTTCTTCTTTGCAAACGCCCCATAACATTTTGCAGAAGAGCCTTTATCTTTGACCAAACTTCCTTCACTGACTCCTTCCTCTAGTCGCATCCCCATGTTCACCATCTCGGTGAAGTCCGAGGGAGCACTAGCTTTCATCCTCTCATAGTAAAATGAACTCAAGGTCTTCAGAAAGATCTTGGTCATTTCCTTCTGTTCGAGTGGAGGCACAATCTGCGCGGCCAAGTCACGCCACCTCTGGGCGTACTCCTTAAATGTTTCCTTCTTCTTCTAGGACATATCCCTCAGTTGGTCCCTATCGGGGGCCATATCAACGTTGTACTTGTATTGCTTGACGAAAGCTTCGCCAAGGTCGTTGAAGGAGCGGATGTTCGCACTATCCAGGCCCATATACCATCTCAATGCGGCACCGGACAGGCTGTCCTGGAAATAGTGGATGAGGAGTTGATCATTGTCAAATCGAGTTGACATCTTGCGTGCGTACATCACAAGATGGCTGAGAGGGAAAGTGTTTCCTTTATATTTTTCAAAGTCAGGCACTTTGAATTTGATAGGAATCTTGACGTTGGGCACAAGGCACAACTCAGCAGCAGATTTACCGAAGAGGTCATTCCCTCTTAGAGTTTTCAGTTCCTTGCGCAACTCAAGGAATTGGTCATTCATAGCATCCATTTTCTCGTAGACATCTGGGCCCTCAGATGGCTCAGAGTGATAAATGGTGTCATCAACTCTCGGTAACGTGTGCACAACGGGAGGTGGCAGTGCAAGGACCGGTCTAGTGGGGTATTCGTTACCATTAGAGATATTGACTAAATCCAAGGTAAATCATACAAGTCGAGTCGCCACCGCACTTCTATTTATCCAAAGGAATGGTTAGAAAGCGAACAAAAACCTAAAAGTTTTATCAAATCAAAAACTAGTAAAAATATCAGAGATCTGGGTAAGGGGGTTGCTTATGCAATGGGAAGGTATTAGGCACCCAAAACATCCTAGGTACTCCTAGGGAGCCCTTTTCATATTTGTTGCAAAGGTTGTTGTTTTTTGTGAAAATTTATTTGTGCAAACATAATTGAAGGGATGAGAAAAGCGTGTATGTTTATCTAATGTACTACTTACTAAAAGAAGGGTCAAAAGAAAATGACTCGCACGGATGTCGCATCCACTGCATACATATCTCATCTGAATCTGAGAATCAGAGTCTTCGTAGCTCGGCTACCTATGGGTTAAAGAGGAGTGTGCTCGCTAAGACATCGCGTCTTATGCCTATGTATCTCATTTGGGATGAAAATCAGAGCAAAACGTAGTTCGACTAACTACGGGGTTAAGGGTTTTGGGCGAACGACGTTACTACGCAATCTACCGGATGCTCGACCTTTGGAGACTTACTCGCCTGTAGTAGAAGGAGTAAACGTATTTTTATGGAGAAGAAAAATCGATGAATTTGTTTGGGTTTTAGGAACGCTCAGGCAAAAGGGAAGTCCTAGACGAAGGAACCTGCATAAAGTAAACACACAAAACATTGCCTCCTATCAAGGTCTTCCAGCTAAGAAAGCGGTAAAAATACGGGAAAATGTAAAAGTACCACACGGATAAAGATCCGAAGTAACAAATATTAACGGAACAAAAAAACCCTGAGATCCTTCCAAGCTAACACCATCAAAGAAAGTGAGTCAGTACAGGTAATCGGAATGAACCTCCAGGTGGTATCCCACAAATAAAGTGGAATACCAGGCAAACCATCTCTGCAAGAGTCATATGAGCCCTCACAAAACAAAACTCAACAAACAGGTTAGAGAAACAAGATAGGGTAACCAAGAGTTTCCTTGCCCCCAAATCAAAATGTAACCACATGAATCATGCCATTAAAATTCACAAAAAGCCCACAAAAAGCAACCAAGGGTAGGAGGCATAAACCTCTTGTCAAACAGATGCATCAAAAGGGTATCAAATTCACCCATAATACCTCATACATTCAGAGCATTAAAAGCATAAAGTAATGGGAATAAGGCAAACCTGACTGGAGAGATCGATGAAATTGAGTTGCCTGGTTGGATTTGTAAAGCAATATGAGGGTTTATATGAGAGGGAATTTGTTCTTTGCCGATGAGTTCCCTTCAGTCTCTGGAGGTTGCTCTGAACTCTGTTAGCTCTTCACTCACTATCTTTTTCCTGCCAGGGTAATAGGAATGGAATGAAATTTTGTTTCATTGAAACTCTGAATTTATAACCTGATTTTGTGGACCTGTGGGCTCAAATGAGAGAGGCCCAAGTCCAAAATTTTTCTGTTGTATTTTATTTATTTATTTATTATTTATTATTATTATTTATTTATTTTTCGTTTTTTTGTTTTTTTTTTGTTTTTTTAAAACACGTGGGCTTCGCCTAGCGAGCATGACAGGTCATGAACAAACTTTTGCTCCTTCAAGATTAACGTTTTGACTGACGAATAGACCCCATTTGAACTTGTTGGAAGTATCTCAAGCCATTCCCTTGTGTTGACTGATCATCTAAATAGAACCCACAAAGTGTCTTGGATGATACTCAAGCTTCAAACAAAAGATGTTAGTGACACATTTTTGTGCTTTTGGTTAGTAAACAAAAATAAGAGAAACAATGATGTATAATTCAAACATGCTTGGTTATCTAAACCAATCACAAGGAGTCCCACCCAAAGGCAAAGGGAACCAAGATGCTAAAGATCCTTGAGGCAATGCAAATGCAATGTTATGATGCCATGAGGGATCTTAGGGTAAAAATTGGGGTCTTACAGATGCCCCTATTTAAGGTCATTCTAGCCGGAGAAGTGAAGGTTAAAATCTTCGTCTCGACGGGGTAGAATGGGCTTAAATAATAACAAAGAGACGAATTTTGGTCCCTAAGAGACCTCATGATGCAAATGTAGGTATGAAAAATGGTAGCACTCTGTAGAGATATGTGTCCACAAAAGCAAAGAAATCAGAAGCCACTGATAATCCATATGAGCAATTCATACCATGGGACCAAGACCCTGGGGACTCTCCTGGGGATAGAAAAGGGATAAAAATGCGCGAGCAGGTCACGACTCAAAGCGTGGGGAACAGAATTCCAGAGGGAAAAGATCCAATGGAAAGACTCGAGCTGACTCGAAGATGCAGGTATTGGGGAATATGCCAATACAGCAAAAACTATCCAAAACGGATACTTCGGATAAAATCCGGATGAAAACAATCCACTAAGGGACTTCGCTGGGGATGTCCACAAGGACACTCCTGGGGAAGCACCGGGACGAGGTATTATCGGTTACTGGGTAATAAGCTTAGGGAGACATGTGATCTGAACGCCAGGTATGAGGGGGAGAGATACAACATGCTCAGGAAGAGATGAATATCCAAGACTGGTATAAGGGTGAGAGATATCAAAACTTCAAAACGTCTGAGGACAACCTAAAAGGTATACTTCAACTCAGGGATTCTGACTCCACAGGGGACAAAAAGTCATAATAGGGAGCAGAGAGGAAGGAACACCAGGGATACCGGTTACTGGGCATATAATAGGTGACCAACCAAGGCGTGAATTGGGGAATATTCCCAAAACACTCATCATCCAAAAGAGGGCTAAAAGCAAACTCGATTACAGGATGGACATTCGACTCCACAAAGGGGATACAAATCTTACTCAACTGGGGAAGAACAAAAGGCTTCAGACCCGAGAGTGCATGAGATATACTATCTATTACCGTCAGAACATAGATAATATACTCGCATGGACGATTATCCACAACCGGTTACTGGGTTAATAAAGGATAAATCGACCGAAAATGGCATCGGGATACCGAAACTAGGTATATAGTGATGACCAATTCAGGGGGGAAATAATCGTTACTAACAACAACAAGGTAGACGAGAGATGACCCTGCTGGGGATAAATTGCGTAATCATGGCAATTACCCAAGCAGATGAGGGGATATTATCACCGAATATTGGATGAAGATAACTGTCATCAATTAAAGATGAGCAAAAATAGTTACTCTGCAAAAAGGGAAGAAATAGGGTTTACAACTACTGGTATGAGGGTAGAGAAACACAGACTCTGCCGGGGATAATAATTACTAATTATTAAGCCATTATTCATTTACCACGGGGAAACAGGAAAAGAGTTTCAAGAGACCGATCTAGGATTAAACTAGATAGGCACACCAAATCAAGACTTGTCCCGGTGAGGATATAACTCAATGGGGAAAACTATCCCAATATATGTGTCGGGAAGGAACAAAAACAATCAACATCCACAAGGACATAACCCGGTGGGGAATATGGAAGAAAGGATAGACGCTTTCTGCCTATGGAGCTGACTCTATATGGAGAGATCAGACACACACATCTGCTCAGGGAAGTATACCACCAAATAGCATGAGACAACAAACAACGATATATGGCAAAGAATGACCCATGAATATCTGAATGTTATAATTATGCATGAATATGCGTGGTTTATGTATGATGTATGCTGACAGACAGACATATCTAACACAACCAGGTCCAGGAATCAACCACCCGGTACTACATCTCAAGAGAAAAAGCCAAGTTCACCGGGGAGTATCCAATCTGCTGGGGATCAGAGATACTAGGAAGCAAAGAACTCCGCAAGGGATGAATCATCAATCATTCTAGCTGGGGACGAGAGTTATCACAGACAAGGTCCACCATACCAACAACTCTACTGGGGAATATATCCGAGGAGATAAAGGGTTTATCGGGATCAACCACCAAATACCGCTCTTGCCCAAAGAGATCCAAGCTGCTGAGGAAGAAAGATTGCTACTCTGCTGAAGGGAAGAGAGGTGACTCTCAATAAACAATCCACTTGGTAGGATAAACCACAAGGGGTTCTGGAGGGAGGAGATACAGTCATGCCAGGAATATGGACAAAGATCTTACCCTGTTGGGGATCGTACCACCCTTGGGAGAGCACTGAAGATCTCCTAAGTATCCTTTCGTCATTGTGAATGTTCACTTTGTTTAAAAACAAATTATATAAAAAATTTGATTGTTAAAAACAATGATATTTTCTTAATCAAAACATGCAAAACATTTGTTGAATAGAAACAGATAAGAGTGTCAATAATTGGATAAAAGGCTCAAATTTATTTGATAGAATGGTAGTCTGCGAATGGCAAGACTCCATAGATCTTTAAAATTTTGAAATTGGTGATATATATTGGAAAAGGGCTACATTGAACATAATGACCATTTCTCCACCAATTCTGAATCCGATGTATTTGAAGCTTTGGCTGATAATGAGCAAGGATCTCTGACGGACGACAGTTGTAGAACAAAATCTTGTCAGGATGCAGTTACTTGCCAAATCCCTAATTTTTGCCTAGATTGCCCCAGGATGAGGTACTCAATCTAGCGGGATACATATATCATTATTTTTGTGTCTCTAACTTTTGCCTGGATCGCCCTTTCGGGTTTTCAATCCACCGAGACGCTCATTTTTGCCTAAGCCGCCCTTTCGGGTTTTCAACTTAGCGAGCTATTCAGTTTTTTTTTAGGCGAAGTATTTCTTGACTGCATCTGAATTCACAGGACGAGTGAAATCCTCCCCATCCATAGTTGTAAGTATCAAAGCACCGCCTGAAAAGGCTCTCTTAACAACATACGGACCTTCATAGTTTGGACTCCACTTGCCCCTGGAATCGGGCGTGAAAGACAAGACTTTCTTGAGCACAAGGTCACCTTCTCGGAACAAACGAGGCTTGACCTTCTTATCAAAAGCTTTCTTCATCCTCTGCTGATATAACTGACTGTGGCACATGGCAGTCAATCTCTTTTCTTCCATCAAGTTCAGCTGGTCATAACGACTCTGAACCCATTCAGCATCAGTCAACTTGGCCTCCATCAAGACTCTCATTGATGGGATCTTCACCTCTACTGGGAGTACTGCCTCCATGCCATAAACTAGAGAAAAAGGGGTTACCCCCGTTGAAGTGCGGACAGATGTACGATATCCGTGCAAAGCAAATGGTAGCATCTCATGCCAATCTTTGTACGTAACAACCATCTTCTGGATAATTTTCTTGATATTCTTATTAGCAACTTCAACAGCCCCATTCACCTTGGGTCTGTACGGAGAGGAATTATGGTGTGCAATCTTGAACTCACTACACATCTCTTTCATCATCTTGTTATTCAAGTTAGATCCATTATCAGTAATGATCTTATCTGGAACACCATATCGGCATATGAGTTGATTCTTGATAAACTTCAGACCACCTGCCTAGTCACATTTGCATACGATGCCGCTATAACCCACTTGGTGAAGTAATCAATTGCTACGAGAATAAATTTGTGTCCATTGGACGCTTTCGGATCTATCATGCCAATCATGTCAATTCCCCACATGGAGAAAGGCCATGGTGATGAGATCACATTCAAAAGTGCCAGGGGAATATGAATCTTATCAGCATAAATCTGACACTTGTGGCATTTCTTCACATATTTGCAGCAGTCAGAATCCATTGTCAGCCAATAGTAGCCTGCTCTCAACATCTTTCTAGCCATGGCATGTCCATTGGAATGAGTACCAAATGAACCCTCATGGACCTCAGTCATCAACAGGTCTGCTTCGTGTCTATCCACGCATCTGAGCAGAACCATGTCAAAATTTCTCTTATAAAGCACTTCGCCATTAAGGTAGAAACTGCCTGACAATCTCCTCAAAGTCTTCCTATATTTTACAGATACCCCAGGCAGGTAAACCTGGTTCTGAAGGAAACATTTGATATCATAATCCCACGGCTTATCATCTTTTACTTCTTCTACTGCAAATACATGAGCTGGTCTGTCCAAGCGTATCACGGCGATATTGGGGACTTCATTCCACAATTTAACCACAATCATTGAAGAAAGCGTAGCAAGAGCATCTGCCATCTGATTCTCATCTCGAGAAATATGATGGAAGTCAACCTCAGTAAAGAACGTTGAAATCCTTCTCGCATAATCTCTGTATGGCATGAGGCCAGGCTGATTCGTTTCCCATTCACCCTTAATCTGATTAACAACGAGGGCCGAATCACCATATACATCAAGATGCTTGATCCTTAGATCAATACATTCCTCCAATCCCATAATATAGGCCTCATACTCAACCATATTATTTGTGAATTTGAAAGCTAGCCTTGTTGTAAAAGGAATATGTGTGCCCTGAGGAGTAACAATCACTGCCCCAATACCATTTCCATACTGATTTACAGCGCCATCAAACACCATACTCCATCTGGAACCAGGCTCTGGCCCTTCATCGAGTGTAGGCTCATCACAATCTTTCATTTTTAAATACAAAATCTCCTCATCCGGGAAGTCATACTGAACAGACTGATAATCTTCAATAGGCTGATGTACCAAATGGTTAGCCAAGATACTACCTTTAATAGCCTTCTGAGCTCGATACTCAATATCATACTCAAATAACAACATCTACCAACGGACAATTCTCCCTGTTAAAGCAGGCTTCTCAAAGATGTACTTGATTGGATCCATTCTGGATATCAACCAAGTCGTATGATTTATCATATACTGGCGTAAGCGCTTAGCAGCCCAAGCCAAAGCACAACATGTCTTTTCAAGCATTGAGTATCGAGACTCACAATCAGTGAACTTCTTACTCAGGTAGTAAATAGCATACTCCTTCTTCCTTGATTCGTCTTGCTGACCAAGGACATAACCCATCGAGTCTTCAAGAACAGTCAGATACATGATCAAAGGTCTTCCCTCTACAGACGGAGACAGAATCGGAGGCTCAGACAAATATTCTTTAATACTGTCGAAAGCTTTCTGGCAATCCTCGGTCCAATCATGGGACTGATCTTTCCGGAGGAGCTTGATATAGGCGCACATGTGGCAGTCATGTGGGATATGAATCTGGAGATATAATTCAAGCGGCCAAGAAAACCTCGTACTTGCTTCTCAGTTTTGGGTGCAGGCATCTCTTGTATTGCTTTGACCTTTGCAGAATCAACTTCAATACCTCTTTCACTAACAATGAAGCCCAATAACTTGAGAACGGACTCCAAATGTACACTTGTTGGGATTCAGACGAAGTTTGTACTTCCTCAAGCGTTGAAAAAGCTTCAATAGGTGCTTCACATGTTCAACTTCCGTTCTTGACTTAGCAATCATATCGTCAATATATACCTCAATCTCCTTGTGCATCATATCATGAAACAAGGTGGTCATAGCTTGTTGATACGTGGCTCCGGCGTTCTTCAAACCGAAGGACATCACTCGATAACAGAATGTTCCCCAAGGTGTGATGAATGTTATCTTCTCCATATCCTCGGGTGCCATTTTAATCTGATTATATCCGGAAAATCGATCCATAAACGAGAAGACCTTGAATCTAGCTGTATTATCTACCAACATATCAATATGTGGTAGATGGAAATCATCTTTTGGACTAGCTTTATTCAAATCTCTATAATCCACACAGATCCGGACTTTTCCATCTTTCTTAGGCACGGGCACAATATTGGCCACCCATTGAGGATATATAGAAGTCACCAGGAACCCCACATCAATTTGCTTCTGAACTTCCTCTTTGATCTTCACTGCCATATCAGGATGAGTTCTTCTGAGCTTCTGCTTCACAGGCACGCACTCAGGCTTTAAAGGTAGGAAATGTTGCACAATATCAGTATCTAGACCAGACATGTCTTCATATGACCAGGCAAAGACGTAAACATATTCTCGTAGCAATTCGATCAACCCCTTCTTAACAGACTCTTCCAGGAGTGCCCCAATCTTTACCTCTCGCACACAATCCTCAAACCCCAAGTTGACTATTTCCAGATTCTCAAGATGCGGCTGAATGATCTTCTCTTCATGCTCAAGTAGACGGGTAATCTCATAAGGAATCTCTTCAATGTCATCTACCTCTGCCTCAAATACAGGGAATTCAAAATTGGGAGATGGCGTTGGGTCATTATGTTCAATGGGTTTGATCAACCTGCATAATGATTTTGGATATGAAAAGCTCTTAGAATTCAAACAAGGCAAATCATTATGCATATGGAAAGATTGATTTTATTCTATTTTTTAGGGTTTTATGTGATCACCAATTTCATGCAAAAAGCAAAAAGAGAAAATAAATGGAAAAACAATCATTTAACATGAATTTATTGAATGAAAATATCATTGTATTTATGCGCCAACAATGTCATCACTCCTCCTTTTGGCATGGGAGAAGGGTTTTCAAACAAAGTGATTATTACGTTGACTTATGGATAACTGTTGGAATATCCACAGCGACCCAATTGTTGCAGACCCCACCAGGGATGATGAAGTTGCCAGAATCCTTTGTATCTTCTTCTAAAACGGCAGCGGCCTCCTCATCTAGAGCACTGTGGATGAAACCTCCACTCTTGAATAACCCTTGCTTGTTGAAAGTACCAGAAGAAAAGCCTATGCCAGCCCGGGATTCGTTGTCTTCTAACTCAATCATTTTTCCTAGACCAGCAATTGCACCACGCTCAATGGCCAACTTTGCATCTTTGTAGGAAGCAAATGAAGGAGCTATTTTCTCAGTAGGCTCAGCAATAGATAACGCTTGGAAAGGAGTTCCAACTTCAACCTCAACATCTATGTAAGAGAAGGAAGACAAATGGCTAACCAGGAGAGCCCTTTCTCCCCCTACCACTACCAGCTTCTTGTTTTTCACGAATTGAAATTTCTGGTGTAGGGTGGATGTCACGGCGCCTGCCTCGTGAATCCATGGTCTGCCTAAGAGACAACTATACGATGGGTGAATGTCCATAACCTGGAAGGTAATCTGGAACTCCCTTGGTCCGATCTTGATTGGGAGAGCAACTTCCCCAATCACAGTTTTGCGAGACCCATCGAAAGCCTTCACAACTACTCCACTCTGCCTCATGGGAGGCCCTTGATATGATAGCTTTGAGAGAGTGGACTTTGGAAATACGTTCAATGATGACCCGGTGTCCACCAGTACATTGGACATGGCGTCGTCTCTATAATTCATAGATATGTGTAAAGCCAAGTTATGGTCTCTTCCCTCCTCAGGGAGATCAGAGTCACAAAAGCTCAGGTTGTTACGAGCAGTAATGTTTGCGACAATGCTATCGAATTTCTCCAAAGTGACATCGTGATCTACATATGCCACATCCAACACCTTCTGCAGAGCCTCTCGGTGTGGTTCTGAATTTAAGAGTAAGGATAACACAGATATTTTGGATGGCGTTTGTAGAAGCTGGTCTACAACATTGTACTCACTTTCCTTGATGAGCTTCAACATCTCATCACAGTCTTCTTTCACATTGCCACTCGGGCCAACAGAAGTAGGAGTTTTCAGTACGGAGGAGGGCTTAACAGCAAGTTCCCGATTCGGAGAATTCACAGCGTTCCTGATCGGGCGTTCAACAAAATCAGCATTAATTTGAGGTTTCGGCGGTGCTGAAAATACACGGCCACTACGGGTCAAACCGCTAACATCGGCAATATTCACAATAGAAGAAGAGGGCAAGGACACCTCTTTCCCATTCTCTACTGCTACGGCATTGTAGCGATAGGGAACTTCCTTTTCAAAAGAGTAAGGCACAGGACCAGCAGGCTTAATGATCAGAGCGGGAGAAGCCTTCTGCTTGCTACCATTGTACTTGATGATAACAGGCTCGGGGATCCGAAATACTGGAGAAGTTACGTTGACCTCATCAGCATCTTCGTCAACATTTCTATTTTGAAGGATCTCACTGACTCCTTCGTCCAGCATTTCCTGAACATCCTTGTGCACCTGGAAACAACCCAATTGGTTAACAGAGCAGACTCGACACCTATCATGGTCATGCTCATAATGACTATAGTTACACAACAAACGATGCACCTGGACCAGAGATTGTCGAATGTGACTGACATATTTGAATTTGTGCTTGCCAGGGCAACCCTAGACCATGTTAACAGATTTCCCATGCTCGGGCAATGGGTTCTTCTTCACATTAGGACCTACGTCCTCAAAACATAGAATTCCACACCTCACAAGGTCTTGAACCTTGGTCTTCAAAGGGTAACAATTCTCCACGTCGTGGCCGGGAGCACCAGAATGATAAACACAATGTAACTCGGGCTTATACCACCACTGGGGGTTAGCAGGTATAGCCGGTGGGTCTCTCGGAGTAATCAGCTTCCTCTCTATCAAAGAGGGATATAACTCTGCGTACGTCATCGGAATAGGATCAAAAGTGACCTTTTTCCTCTCGTAACTTGTGTTGGTCTGATTATTGTTGCGAGGCTGGTAGGCCTGCTGTTGTGGACGAAGCTGTTGTGGCTGATATTGCTGAGGTGGTTGTTGATTGTTGCTATGTTGCTGATACTATTGATTATCTCTAAAGACAGGTGCTATATGAGCCACCTGGTGCTGGTTACTGTCGGGACGCACAGTCTTCCTCCTCATAGAGGGTCTTCTTGGTTTCTCATGGGAGGTCACATCATGTGCCTCTCCATCTTTCTTCTTTCCAAACGTCCCATACCGTTTGGTAGAAGAGCCTTCTTCTCTGGTCAGACGTCCTTCACGGACCCCTTCTTCTAGACGCATCCCCATATTCACCATCTCGGTGAAGTCAGAAGGAGCACTAGCATTCATCCGCTCATAATAAAAAGAACTTAAAGTCTTCAAAAAGATCTTAGTCATCTCTTTCTTTTCTAGCGGAGGCACGATCTGTGATGCCACCTCTCGCCACCTCTAGGCGTACTCCTTAAATGTTTCTTTATCCTTCTCGGACATGGCTCTCAATTGATCTCTATCGGGAGCCATATCCATGTTGTACTTGTATTGCTTGACGAAGGCTTCGCTGAGATCATTGAAGGATCGGATGTTCGCGCTGTCTAAACCCATGTACCAACGCAAAGCGGCACCGGACAGACTATCCTGAAAGTAGTGAATGAGTTGTTGGTCATTATCAGTTTGAGTCGACATCTTCCTGGCATACATGACCAGGTGGCTGAGAGGACAAGTTTTTCCTTTATACTTTTCAAAATCAGGGACCTTGAATTTCACAGGGATCTTCACATTTGGAGCCAAGCAGAGTTCGGCAGCAGACTTGCCGAAAAGATTATTCCCTCTGAGAGTTTTCAATTCCTTGCGAAGCTCAAGAAATTGATCGTTCATAGCATCCATCTTTTCATAAACATTTGGACCCTCAGACGGCTCAGAATGATAGATGGTGTTGTCTACCCTGGGCAAAGTATGCACGATAGGAGGAGGAACGACAAGGACCAGGCTAGATGCCGGCAGAGAAGCAAAGGTGGGAACAGGACCCTCAGGCATGAAATTGGGAGGCATCCCCCACGGGAACCCGATTGGCATGGCTGTTGGAACAAAGTGTGCACTGGCAGCGGGCCCAGTAGAGGAGATAATCTCGGATATAACTGTCCTCTAGGGAGGAGTTGAAGGTGTCGGAGAAGACTGGCTCTGGGCAACCATGAGTGACTCCATTAGGGCAGTCAATCTGGCCACTTCCTCTTTCAGCTCGCGGTTCTCTTTCTCTAAGTGATCCATCAGTCTTGAAATGTTGGCTCTAGTGTAGTACCGTTGAGTCAGCTTGTCTTCAAAATAAATGAAGAACACAGAGTTAGACCGCAGGGCAAGGGACCGGAAACAAAACCTGCTTATGCATATGATGCATGCAATGTTTGTGCATATGATTTTTTTTTATTTCAAAGGAACTTTAGAGTTTTATTTGCAAATTTTGGAAATATTAAGCATTTTATCACATATGGAAATATCTCATCAAATAATATCAGGGAAAAGAAGTGCAGCATCGTCAATCATATACAAGAGAAAAGGAAAATAATCATCCTATGGATCCCTAGAAACAATCATCTAAAGCTCGGGACACAGGAAGATAAGATGCGCGAAGCCTCTTCACCTCCCTCTCATAGGCTACCTCCATACCGGCCTTCTCTTTGGTGAGTCGATCATACCTCCTCTTCCAGAACTTAGAAGACTGAGGAAGTAGAGAAGTCCATACATCATCAGGGTCATCAATAACTTGATGCTCAAGAAACTCAATCAACACATCCTTCTCTTTAATCTGCTGAAGCAACTCTTCACGTTCATGGATCCAGGCACGTGAACGGTCTTCGTCTCTCAACTCCTCTACTCCTTGATTAGGGAGGGTTGAAGGCCCAGCCATAATCATAGGTGTAGGTCTCGGATACTCGTAAGGCATGAGATACTCAAACGCCCTCTTCCTAACCCAAACAGTGTAAGGCTCCAAAGCGATGCAATTCTTAGGACCCAACTCTTTTTTTCCTTTCTTATGAATCTTGCGCCAAGCGCGGACCATCCTAGCTTTCAAGCCTTGGGGATCTTTACCATCCTGAAAGAATACACCTTCTAACAGAATGTTATTAGGTTTATCCTTTAGGGGGAACCCAAGCTGACGACGTGCCAAAATAGGGTTGTAGTTAATCTCACCACACGTACCAAGAAGAGGTACATTGGAGAATTTGCCACAAGAGTCAATAATCTGCACACCATCATACACATGGTTATACCAAGAGATATCATCATTAGTGAGAGACATGAGTCTCGTGGACCACCGTAGACATTCCTTGTTCTCCTTGAAAGCGACCGTCTGAGGTAAGTGAAAAATAAACCACTTATACAAAAGAGGCAAACAACACACAATGGTGCCGCCACCCTTTGCATTCCTCATATGCAAAGAGAAGTAGGTATCGCCCAACAGAGTCGGAACGGGATTAAGCGTAGAGAAGATCCTAATAGCATTCACATCCACAAACTTGTCGATGTTGGGGAACAATACCAATCCATAGATGAGAAGTGCAAATATGGCTTCAAAGGCATCCTCAGTCATGGCCTTCCCATATATAGTGGCTTGAGCAATGAGGAACTCAGAAGGGAGACCTTGAATTCCACCTTTGGTAGTCATATGAGCACCAACCAGAGATTCATCTATATGTAACATGTCAGCTATCTCTTGCGAAATAGGAATACTCTCCAAGCCACTGAACGGCAACTGGTCTAGGATAGGTATACCCACAAGATAAGCATACTCCTCAAGTGTAGGCAAAAGCTGAAAATCTGGAAACGTGAAGCAATGGTACAAAGGATCGTAAAACTGCACCAATACACTCATCAATCCTTCATCCACCTGAGTAGTCAGAAGAGGAAGAAGCTTCCCAAAACGAGCCTTGAAACCCAAAGGATCTAATACATAGGATGTCAGCTTCCTTAACTCTTTCAAATCTGGTTGCCTGAAGCTGTACTTCTTTGTATTCCTTCTTTGTCTTTCCATGTCTGAAACTTTTGCAAATAAACCTCTTAAGTTCCTTGAAAATGTTCTTATTATTTTGATGATATGAATGCAAATGGGTGCATGAATGCAACAATCACACTCAAGGGTCAAGCAAAGCACACCAAACAAAGGTCATGGGATGGATCATGTTATCCTTAATATCAACCATCCATTTTGGTGGATTATGGTTTACACCTTATCAACATCCAAGTTCCATTGATATTAAGGATACCTGAACGGATCAACCATGAATCAAGGGTTTGTTGTAAGTCACGAGCATGGAGTTAGGTTAAGAACCACCCAAAAGGGAGTGTACTAGGGTTTAAACCTGCCAAACATGTTCTACAAAAGGTTCCCATAGTCATCATCCCATCTTTTGGATATTATCGGAGAAACGACTACTCGTATTCCAAAAATATTCTCAAGAGAGACTCTTATGAGTGTAGTATCGTGTAACAATCGTATCAAATCTTACACTTGAACGACTTTCGCACTACATCCTAAAAATAGGCCAAGATGGGTTTGGTAAACTAAGGTCCTTGGCTTCTAAGGTCTATATTGGAAAAAGTAATGTCTAACCACAAATACTTGTGTGACATTATTGATCCCAACATGACCTCCACCAAGTGAATGGGCTTGCAAGTCAACTTGCTAAGGAATAACTCCACACAAGTCGACAAGACTATGTCATTCTCCTATCCTAAGTGCACTCGAGTCCGGGTATAGAACTCATCTCACGAAGATCACCAAGCATACAAGGAATTAATATCAAATAATTCAATCATTACATACAATACAGTAATCCCAAATTGCACAAAAAATATGTCACAAAAAAAAATATACAATACAATACAACAAGTATGAAAAGTAGGCCAAAACCCACTAGGATCTATTTTCTTCCCCAGCAGAGTCGCCACTTTTCTGTAGCGGGGTATTCGTTACCATTAGAGATATTGACTAAATCCAAGGTAAATCATACAAGTCGAGTCGCCACCGCACTTCTATTTATCCAAAGGAATGGTTAGAAAGCGAACAAAAACCTAAAAGTTTTATCAAATCAAAAACTAGTAAAAATGTCAGAGATCTGGGTAAGGGGGTTGGTTATGCAATGGGAAGGTATTAGGCACCCAAAACATCTTAGGTACTCCTAGGGAGCCCTTTTCATATTTGTTGCAAAGGTTGTTGTTTTTTGTGAAAATTTATTTGTGAAAACATAATTGAAGGGATGAGAAAAGCGTGTATGTTTATCTAATGTACTACTTACTAAAAGAAGGGTCAAAAGAAAATGACTCGCACGGATGTTGCATCCACTGCATACATATCTCATCTGAATCTGAGAATCAGAGTCTTCGTAGCTCGGCTACCTACGGGTTAAAGAGGAGTGTGCTCGCTAAGACATCGCGTCTTATGCCTACGTATCTCATCTGGGATGAAAATCAGAGCAAAACGTAGTTCGACTAACTACGGGGTTAAGGGTTTTGGGCGAACGACATTACTACGCAATCTATCGGATGCTCGACCTTTGGAGACTTACTCGCCTGTAGTAGAAGGAGTAAACGTGTTTTTATGGAGAAGAAAAATCAATGAATTTGTTTGCGTTTTAGGAACGCTCAGGCAAAAGGGAAGTCCTAGACGAAGGAACCTGCATAAAGTAAACACACAAAACATTGCCTCCTATCGAGGTCTTCCAGCTAAGAAAGTGGTAAAAATACGGGAAAATGTAAAAGTACCACACGGATAAAGATCCGAAGTAACAAATATTAACGGAACCAAAAAACCCTGAGATCCTTCCAAGCTAACACCATCAAAGAAAGTGAGTCAGTACAGGTAATCGGAATGAACCTCCAGGTGGTATCCCACAAATAAAGTGGAATACTAGGAAAACCATCTCTGCAAGAGTAATATGAGCCCTCACAAAACAAAACTCAACAAACAGGTTAGAGAAACAAGATAGGGTAACCAAGAGTTGCCCCCAAATCAAAATGTAACCACATGAATCATGCCATTAAAATTCACAAAAAGCCCACAAAAAGCAACCAAGGGTAGGAGGCCTAAACCTCTTGTCAAACACATGCATCAAAAGGGTATCAAATTCACCCATAATACCTCATACATTCAGAGCATTAAAAGCATAAAGTAATGGGAATAAGGCAAACCTGACTGGAGAGATCAATGAAATTGAGTTTCCCGGTTGGGTTTGCAAAGCAATCTGAGGGTTTATATGAGAGGGAATTGGTTCTTTACCGATGAGTTCCCTTCAGTCTCTGGAGGTTGCTCTGAACTCTGTTAGCTTTTCTCTCACTATCTTTTTCCTGCCAGGGTAATAGGAATGGAATAAAATTTTGTTTTCACTGAAACTCTGAATTTATAACCTGATTTTGTGGACCTGTGGGCTCAAATGAGAGAGGCCCAATCCAAAATTTTTCTGTTATAATTTATTTATTTATTTACTTATTTATTTATTATTTATTATTATTATTATTTATTTTTTTCCTTTTTTTTTCTTTTCGTTTTTTCCTTTTTTTTTTCTTTTTTTTAAACACGTGGGCTTCCCCTAGCGAGCATGACAGGTCATGAACAAACTTTTGCTCCTTCAAGATTAAGGTTTTGACTGACGAATAGACCCCATTTGAACCTGTTGGAAGTATCTTAAGACATTCCCTTGTGTTGACTGATCATCTAAATAGAACCCACAAAGTATCTTGGATGATATTCAAGCTTCAAACAAAAGATGTTAGTGACACATTTTTGTGCTTTTGGTTAGTCAACAAAAATAAGAGAAACAATGATGTATAATTCAAACATGCTTGGTGATCTAAACCAATCACAAGGAGTCCCACCCAAAGGCAAAGGGAACCAAGATGTTAAAGATCCTTGAGGCAAGCGTCGGAGAAGATTGACTTTGGGCAGCCAGGAATAATTCCATCAGGGCAGTCAACCGAGCTACCTCCTCCTTGAGTTCCATATTTTCTTGCTCAAGATGATCCATTAGCTTTGAAGAATTGGCCTTGGTGTTGTACCAGTGCGTCAGCTTATCTTCAAAATAAATGAAGAATATAGAGTTAGATCACTGATCAAGAAGCCCTGAACAAAACCTGTTTATGCATATGATGCATGCAATGTTTGTGCATATGTTTTATTTTTTGTTTGAGGAACTTTTTAGAGATCTATTTGCAAATGTTTGGAAATATTAATTTTTTAGACATATAATGGAATATTCATATCAACAATATCTGGAAATTTTTTTACACCAAAGAAGTACAGTCTTGGTAACCAAATACAATACAAGAGAGAAGGAAAATAAACATCTTATGGAACCCTAGAAACAATCGTCCAAAGCTCTCGAGACCGAAAGATAAGCTGCACGAAGCCTTTTCACCTCTTTCTCATAGGCTGCCTCCATATCTGCCTTCTCCTTGGCGAGTCGGTCATACTTCCTAACCACATCATCTGGCTCATAAATAATCTGATGCTCCAGAAATTCTATCACAACATCTTTATCTCTGAGTTGCTGAAGTAGCTCCTCTCGCTCATGGACCCAAGCACGCGAATGGTTTTCATCTCTCAACTCCTCTACTCCTTGGTTAGGGAGGGTTGAAGGCCCAACCATAACCATAGGTGTAGGTCTCAGGTAATCACAGGGCATGCGGTACTCAAGAAGTTCTCTTCCTCACCCACGAGGTGTAGGGTTCCAAAGCAATACAATTCTTTGGACCAAGCTCTTTCCTTCCCTTCCTATGAATCTTGCGTCAAGCGCGGACCGTCCTTCCCTTCAAGTTTTGGGGATCTTTACCCTCTTGAAAGAGCACACCTTCTAACAAAATGTTATTAGGTTTATCCTTTAAGAGGAACCCAAGCTGACGGCGTGCCAAAATAGGGTTGTAGTTAATTCCACCACATGTACCAAGAAGAGGCACATTGGAGAATTCACCATAAGAATCAACAATCTGGACACCATCATATACACGGTTATACCAAAATATATCATCATTAGTGAGATACATAAGTCTCGTGGACCACCGTAGACATCCTTTGTTCTCCTTGAAGGCGAGCGTCTGTGGCAAGTGCGAAATAAACCACTTGTACAACAGAGAAATAAGAGTCACCCAACAAAGTAGGAATGGGATTAAGAGTAGAGAAAATCCTAATAGCGTTCACATCCACAAATTTGTCGATGTTGGGGAATAACACTAGCCTATAGATGAGAAGTACAAATACAACTTCAAAGGCGTCCTCACTCATGGCCTTCCCAAACATAGTAGCTTGAGCAATGAGGAAATCAGATGGGAGACCTTGAATTCCACCTTTGGTAGTCATATGAGCACCAATATCATATACATCTATGTGAAACAGATCAACAATCTCTTGGGAAGAAGGAACTCTCTCCAAGCCATTGAACGACAACTGATCTAAGATAGGTATACCCACAAGATAGGCATACTCCTCAAGCGTAGGCAAAAGCTAGAAATCCAGAAAAGTGAAGCAACGGTATAGAAGATCGTAGAACTGCACCAACACACTCATCAGACCTTCATCCACCTGAGTAGCAAGAATAGACAGAAGCTTCCCATGACGAGCCTTGAACTCCAAGGGATCTAATACATAGGATGTCAAACTCCTTAACTCTTTCAAGTCGGGTTGTCTGAAACTGTACTTCTTCGTATTCCTTCTTTGCTTATCCATGTCTAAAAATTTGCAAATAGACCTCTTAAGTTCCTTGAAAATTTTCTCATTGTTGATGATATGGATGCAAGTGAATGCATGAATGCATGGATGCAACAATCACACTCAAGGATCAAGCAAGTCACACCACACAAAGGTCACGGGATGGATCAAGTCATCCTTAATATCAATCATCCATTTTGGTGGATTATGGTTTACACCTTATCAACACCCAAGTTCCATTGATATTAAGGATATACGAGAACGGATCAACCGTGAATCAAGGTTTTTTTGCAAGTCACGAGCATGGAGTCTCGGTTAAAAACCACCCAAAGGAAGTGTACTATGGTTAAACCTGACAATCATGTTCTACAAGAGGTTCCCATAGTCATCATCTCATCTTTCGGATATTATCGGATAAACGACTACTCGTATTCCAAAAATATTCTCAAGAGAGACTCTTATGAGTGTAGTATCGCGTAACAATCATATCAAATCTTACACTTGAACGACCTTCGCACTACATCCTAAAATAGGCCAAGATGGGCTAGGTAATCTAAGGTCCTTGGCTTCTAAGGTTTATATTGGAAAGAGTAATGCCTAACCACGACTACTCGTGTGACATTATTGATCCCAACAAGACCTCCTCCAAGTGAATGGACTTACAAGTCAACTTGCTAAGGAATAACTCCACACAAGTCAACAAGACTATGCCATTCTCCTATCATAAGTGCACTCGAGTTCGGATATAAAACTCATCTCACAAGAGACCACCAAGCATACAAGCAATTGATATATCAAGCAATTCAATCATTACAAATAATACAGTCATCCCAAATTCGCACAAAAATATGTCACAAATAATGTAAGCATACAATACAACAAAGGCAAAAAGTAGGCAAAACCCACTAGGAAAGGCAGTGTTATTCCCCAGCAGAGTCACCACTTTTCTGTTGCCGGGTATTCATTACCTTTATATTTATTGACTAAATCAAAAGTAAATCATACAATTCGAGTTGCCACCACACTTCTATTTATCCAAAGGAAAGGTTAGAAAGCGAACATAAATCGAGAAGTTTTATCAAATAAAAAACTAATAAAAATGTCAGAGTTCTGGGTAAGGGGGTTGGTTATGCAATGGGAAGGTTTTAAGCACCCAAAACATCCTTAGTACTCTAAGGGAGCCCTTTTTGCAAATGTTGTATGGTAGGTTGGTATTTGTGAAAATATTTGTGCAAACATGATTGGGGAGATGAGAAAAGAATATACAAATTATTTACAAATTTGTTGTTTGAATGGATAAACCCATTTCCTACGTACCGTCATAAAGGTATGATCAAAACCTCGTAGTTCGGGGTAAAAATCTCAAAAGAAGTTGGTGAATTGATTGGTCAAAAGCTTTAAGGTCTTTTGTTATCAAGGGAGAAAACTCAACCTAAACCACAATCCACCATGTGAGGAGAGCTTCAACATACTAGTGAGGGATCCACCCTATAATACGTATGGAAGACTTATAGTCCAATCGCTAAGGATAAGGTGAGGTTTATATCAACCACTATGATAACTCAAACCTAATAGCTAATGTTTATGAAAAGCTTTTGGCAAAGGTGGCCATTGGAACCACAAAAACAATTTGAGGGAGTTATATTTACAAATTATAAGTATTCACAAAATAAAGTCAAAGTTGACTTAATATTCAATTCAAAATAAGTATTATGAAAAGGGTTTGAAAAATCAAAGGCATATGGCCTAGGTTTCTAATTTTGAAAATAATGTCAATGTTTGCATAAAATGAGTTTGGCTTGGGTTAGAGTGGAGAGAATAAGAGAAGGGCTAGTCCTAAACATGCAAAGATGAGAGAAGAGAATAAAACCCTTGGAGTTCCTTTCTTGAGATCATAAAGATGATTCAAGAGCTCCTTTCCTTTGGACTTAGCAATTAACTCAAGCAATCAATCAAATAATCAATCAAGCTCCTAGGATCTTCCAATTGGCTTATCTTTCTTTTAACCTGGATGCTTATGACAATGGTCCTTCTAATTAGCTCAAGTTTGGAATCCCTATCACAAGAACAAACAATCAAAAAGTTCCACCATGCAATAATAGAAATGGACAAAGAGAGAGTTTAGATTAGGGGTCCTTTCAATTCAACTTCAAGATTAAGCATTCTAAAGGCATGATGCCTAGTTGCTCTTCAACAATTTTAGCATTCTAAAGGCATGAGGCCTAGTTGCTCTTGAACTCCATTAAGCATAGGTAAAGTCCTAATTCAAAGTCCTTTCTCCTTTTGCATTGGGTCACAAAAAAAAAACAAGCACAAGGCAAAATATATTTACACAATAATGTGATCAAGTGAGCAAAAAGCAAATGGCATAAACATAAACATGAGCTCAAATGAGCAAAGAGGAAAGGTAATATGAATAAATGAGCAAGAAAGTAAATTGCATTAAAGTAAATTGCAAGAATTAAATGCTTGAATTAAATTTTAGTTATTAGTAGTTAGTGTTAGTGTGTCATAAGGCAATTTAGCGCTATGTTAAGCAATCGTAAGTGGACTAATGTAGTAGTCACACCTATCTGAGGCCGATCAATAAAACTATAGGCAAATAAACACAAGTTAGAGATCATGACCAGTAAGCCAAGCTCCTACAACTTGTCATGCCAAAAGAAAAGAAGAATGACCTTGTATGGACTTTAGGTTTTTTGCTTGACCAAGAAGCAACCTATCTTGGACACAAAGCAATTCACTTGATCTTTGATCAAGTTCAATTTGATTTGGATCAAAGAAGGTTAAGTCTCTCATATGTCAAGGCTAACCACAAATCATTAACTCATTGGTCAAAAGAAAAAGATGAAGAAAGGAGATGAAGATAGAATGTACAAAATGGAAATTCAAATGACATAACCAAAACACATTGATCAAACATGAATGGAATCAACATCAATCAATGATAAACAGAAGTGAAATGAAGATTAGAAGTCAAGAAAGGTCAAACATATTTTTGGTATTTTTTGGAATTAAAATAATACATAAAATAAAATGAACAAATAAAGGTCAAACTTCAAATCCAATTCAAATCAACTTGGATAAGTCCAATTGAATCATCATAAGTCTAACATGGTCAAACAAGGTTTGACAAATTTTCTCAAACATTTTTTGAAAACAGAAACAATTTTTTAACAATTAAAAAATGAAGAAAAATAACATAATTGGACTAAAATCTCAAATAAATCTCAAATCAATTAAGAAATTGATAAGAATAATTTTCATAGACTTATCATTATCCAAAGATGTTAAGAAGATATTTTTGGCATTTTTGAATATCAAATGGTATTTTAAATGAATTAAAAACAATTAGAAATGAAATAATTCACAAAAAATATTAAATGGAATCACAAAAATAATTAAAAATCATTTTATGAAACTAGAATTTAAGAGAAATTTTTTGCAATTGGTCCCATATTTTTCTGATTCCAAATAAAGAAGTTATGAATTTTTGAAAATAAAAAGAATTAAAGAAAATAAAACAGAAATTAATAAAAGCTGGAAAATCCACAGGCGTCTGATCAAGATTCATTAATCGACGTGGCTGATCAGAAGGTCATGACACGCGCGCATGGTGTGGACAAGTCAACAACATCACATGTTGCATTTAAAAAAGTAAATATAATGCAAGGCCAGGATTAGATCATAACACTTGGATCCAATGGACATGAGGCTTCCCCGTAAGGGACGGTGGTGGAAACCACCGTCTTCTCCGGCGAGCTCAATAATCCGGCCACCAGTTGCAGGTTTTACAACCTCAACCAAAACTCACGATCCATATACCAAATTAAAGTTGGGGTGATGTACATCACCCCTGTAACCTTGGATTGTGCTTTAGATCTCTATGGAAGGAGAAATCAGAGATGTAAAATCCAGGTACTTGATCTGAAGTTCAACAATTCACAAAATTAAAGCCACCATTGGCTTGCCTCTCACATGAGGACTTCAGAAAACCAAACCAACACAAGCAATGCACAATATTCAGTGAGATTCAAAGCAAAACAGTTGAGGTATAAACCTTTGTAGTGTAGTGTAAGACCCAATTTTTGACCCTAAGATCCCTCATGGCATCATAGCATCTCATTGCATAAGCCTCAAGGATCACTGTGCATCTTGCTCCCTTTACCTATGGGTGGGATATCTCTTTGAGAGTGATTCTTGATCACCAAGCATGTTTGCATTGTATATCATTGCTTTTCTCATTTGTTTACTAACCAAAAAGTACAAAAATATGTCATCTAACCTTTTGTTTTGTAGCATCTAACAAGCACAGGTCAGGCACATCAAATGAATCCTTTGTGCAAGAGCTGATGATTTTCCTTGAGATGAGGATCATGTGATCATTTTATTGAGCTCATATGAGCTATGGTTCCATTGTGAAGCCTATTCATCAAGTGGCAAAGGCCCAAGTTCATCAGAATATTTTCAGGTCATCTGTGGACAATGCAGTCAACTAAAAGTCAACTATGGGCTTTGAGTTGGGAAATTGAATTTCTTCATCCCATTCATGTTCCAACAAAGCTTATTCATCATGTAAAACATCTATGTTGAAGAATTTGAAGTCAAATCAAAAGTTTCCAAAAATGGAAAGTGACCTATAATTTCAAGTTTCCAAAAATGGCAAGTTTTTGGACCACATTCAACTTGACTTTCCAACATCAAAGAAGTTTCAAATGAATTTTTGTCCAACATGAAAGTTGAAGATCTCTCTCTCCCATTTCCAAAAAGTCCAAGATCATGAGCATCTGATGAATGGTTGAAGAGATATGGCCAAATGATTGCAATGTGCACATGGAACTTCAACAAGCCATAACTTTTGATCCAAAGCTCCAAATTGGGTCCCTCTTTTGCATTATGCTTCTCGTGACTAATATTTTCCAAATCCATCATTGCATTGAATGAAATAATACCACATGATCATTTGGCCATGCATGAACATTTTGGAGGGAAATTGCCTAATTCAAATTTGGTGCATCATACATGATTAATTCCAATCCAATTATGTGCATGAGATGATTTTAAGTGAAAATACACCTCCACATGGTACTGTTCACGTCCATTTTTCCATGCATAGGGTGCATTTACCATTTGTGCATTACACCTTATTTCTCTTAAAATTTCCATTAGCCAAGCTTAATTGTGATTAGCATGGTGATTAGTGAACCATATATAAGGCTAATTCTAACTGTTTTGTTCAGATAACAACTTCTAGATCTAGAAATTTTCTTTCCCTCCATTTTTGCTCTCAATTGAAACTTCAAATTTCTCCACATAACACACCAATATTATTGCATATTCGTGCTCAACATGGATCATTGTTGAAGAATTGAGCATTGATTTGAAGATTTTGGCCAAGATTCGTGCATACTCCAAGCAAACTCATGAAGATGGAATTTGCAATCTGAGCTAGATCTAGGTGGAATCAGCTACCAATTCATACCTAAAGCTTCAAGTCATCAATATAGGAGTGGATCTGGATCGTTTGAGCACTTGAATCCACTGTTTTCATCCACTTCTCTTCAAGAAGGTTGGATTTCGAACCTCATGATTCTTCATTTTATTGCCATAATTGTGTAGAGTTTTTACTGCTGATGATGCTGATGCTTTTATATTTTAAAATGGATAAGTATTGATTGAGTTATGTTGATTTGAAGTTTGTGTGTTAAAAATGTTTTCAATCGATTTGCATTATCCATGGAGTTTTAGCCTAAACTAATGATAGATCCTTGTTCTATACACTGAGACGGTTCGAACGGTATACACCATGCACGTTTCTGGAATTTTTTTGTTGAATGTCGCCGTGATTTGGCCGGAGAAGATGACCGGAAACACTGTTCCGGTCATCTGGTTCAGGCATTAGGGTTTTCTGTTCAGGCACTGGTGACCATGCGAGGCTCGGTTCGAATCCGTGTCCATGCGTTTATTTTTTTCATTTAGTTCAGTCCTGGGATTGAAACGCATCGTTTCAATTGGCGCCTCTTGTCCAAGAGCACGCGGGTTCGATACCACACCATGCGTGTTTCATTTAATTCCACTTGTTTTTTTGAGCGCCTATGTGACTTAAAGCTCCTTGGTTCGATCCCTGTGGATGTTGTTTCTATTTTCCTCTTCATTTCTTTTTTTCATATGATTTGCAATATTATGCCATTTTATTTTCTTAACTTTCAAAAATCACTAAAAATAGAATATTAGTCCAATTAAATCCAAACTTTTTTCTACATGTTCATTTGAATGTCTTTTATTTTATGATGTGAATTTCCTAATTTTGTCATTTCTGGAATTTTAATTGTGAGTGCTTATTTGAACTTGATGCAAAATATGACATGTTGTGCCAATTCTCTTGTGAAATGCTCATACTTGATCCAATGGCTTTGAAATTTGGTATGCTGATTCCTAACATGTTGCATGATTTTTGAGATTTGGTTTGGCATTTTTAGAATTTTTCATCTCTGTTTTAGACACATGGATGTATGGTGTGACAATGTGTGTCACACATTTTGGTGCTATACTTGTTCATTTTCATTTCCATGTCAATTCATCTCTTCTGATTCCAATTTTTTGCATGATGCTTGTGTTTAACATGTTGTGTGCACATAAAAAATTTCATGATCATTGGATTCATTTCTGTTTTAATATGGAATTTCTATGTTTGATATCCAATTGTATGCACCTTTGCTTGCCTTTGCCCTATCTTGATTAAATGATGGCCTTGCCTTATGATTTGGCTTTGATACTTTTTAGGACATGTTCATATGTGAATAAATGTGCTTCATGTTGAATATCAACTTCTGTTTTGACTTTTTGCTCTGCCTTTGATCCTAGTCTTTGCACTAGTGGTTTGTACTCACCATTTGAGCTTTGTATTTCAGGTTCAAGCAATTAGCTATAATGGTTGATGTGATCTCATTGCTTGAGATGCAAGTTACTTTGGTTAACTAACTTTGATTGTATTGTAGGTCCTTTGGTGGTGAACTCACTTGAGTGATTGCCTTTTATGACTTGCATGTTGTACATATTGGGAATGTCTTACTGTTATTGACTGTTTGGTTGTCTAAATGTGAATACTGATTGTTTGGATTTTCACACAGGTACATTAGTCGCTTTAAGCTCATTACTTGAGCTTTGCTTTGCTTGTGGTTCGCATACCACCTAGGTAACTACCTTATTCTCCATGTAGTCTGGAAGCCCTGTCGTTTCTTTTGGCAGGCATTTGGCTGAAGTCCTCCTTAAGAGGCAATGACTGTGTATGTTTATCTTTGTGCTAAAGACCTCCTTGTCGAGGCATGCTACTCAAGTCCTCCTAAGTGAAGAGGCAATTGGCAGATAGAAGGGATTAGCAATCAATCCCTTGCTAATCATTTGAGTCGTTCATTATGCTCGCACTACGTGCTGAAGCTCTTAAACCTAACCCAAGATCATTGTATATAGAGTCAGTCAAGTGGAATAGAGTCCCTCATTCTGGACTCCCACATTTTCTTTGATTCAAGCTCACCCAGGCCAGGGTTAAGAGCTATGAGGTCTAACCCTCATTACCTTTCATCTGCTCACCCTGACGGTCAATGTTAGTGGTTAAGAGCCTTATCACCCATAACAGTATTGGCTTGTTTGTCAAGGTTGATATGACCCCTTGACTAAAGCCCAACTTTGTCTGAGCCTCTTGCTTGTGTATAGATTGTGCTAATTGATTGATTGTTTGCTTGATTGCATGTGCATATTATTTTTGCATTTGTTATTTGCTTTGTTTGAGGAGTCAGATGTAAGACCATTGATTGGCTATCTGTTTCCTGTTCCTTTTGGGGAGCTGGATATAAGACCATTTATTGGCACTCCATTTCCTGTTTTGTTTGTTTTGTGGAGCTAGATGTAAGACCATTGATTGGCTATATGTTTCCCATGTTGCTTTGTGGAGTTGGACGTAAGACCATTTATTGGCACTCCGTTTCCCGTTCCGTTTTCAGAGTTGGATGTAAGACCATTTATTGGCAATCCGTTTCCAGCTTTTGTGCTCCTTTGAGCTTGCTTATTTGTTTATGCTTTGTGTTGATTCCAAAGGAACTTACTTGGATCATTCCTATGATCTTGAGAAAGGAATTCCTGTTTGTGGCTTTGTCCCTTATCCACTACCTCTTACCTGCTTAACCTTGACCCTTTTTCATCCTTAAACCAAAAAACCAAAATTGTGCAAACATCTGATTCTTTTTCAAATTAGAAATATAGGCCATATGCCTTTGATTTTGCAAAATCTTTTCATTAACAATCATTGTAATTGAACTTAACTCATACTTTGACCATGTTTTTGTAAATACTCTAATTGGTTAGTTCAACCCACTCAATTGTTTTTGTGGCCTTGTGTCCATTTCTTAATCAAATTTTCATGCATTAGCTATAGATCTGAATTATCTTAGTGGTTGATGTAAATCTCACCGCATCCTTAGTGAGTTGATCATAAGACTTTCATACTTATTATAGGGTTAACCCCTCACTAGTATGTTGAAGCCATCCTCACATGGTGGATTGTTGGTTCAGGTCGAGTGTTCTCCCTTTGATAATGAAAGACCTCAGAGCTTTTGTTTAAAATCAATCCACTTACTTTTTTGGAAATCTTTTAGTTGAACTACGAGATTTTGATCCTTTTATGGTACGTAGGCAATGGATTCTTCCATCCAAACACAAAAATAATAAAATTTGTATATTCTTTTCTTACCTCTCCACTCATGTTTGCACAATAAATATTTTCATAAACAATACCTTTTGCAACAAGTTGTGAAAAGGGCTCCCTAGGAGTACCTAGGATGTTGTGGGTGCCTAACACCTTCCCACAACATAATTACCCCCTTACCCAGATCTCTGTACCCTTTTTATTAGTTTTCTTTGTAAAACTTCTTAGGCTTTTGTTCACTTTCTAGCCATTCCTTTGGATAAATAGAAGTGCGGTGGCAACTCTACTTTGTATGCTTTGCTTTTGATTTAGTCAATAAATCTAAAGGTAACGAATACACCGCTACATGCAGCTTTTATGAGCTTGATCCAACCAATCCTTTGCTTGCAGCTTGATCTTGATGTATGATGTGAGAGCTAGGCTTAGGAATTAGTGTTGATAATCAACTGATATTATTGAAAACCACACTTGAAAAATGAAATGAAAACTCAAAATTCCTTTGGTGTGAGGTCGGGAAATGAATTCAGCAGGGATTCAGGCGCCTTCAGGTTGAGATTTGAGTGAGACAATGCATTCTATTTATAGACACAACTGCAAGGAATGTCTGAGCAAACTCGTGTGCATGAAATTGGGTCCTCCATGCATGGGCCTGTACAGGCGCATGTGAGGCCCAAAACCAATTGCAAATGAATGCCTAACATCAACCAAGTAGAATTGGACGTGCAGTTTGCAAGGCAATGGCTTGTGTATCAAGATTTAACATGTAATGCATAAATGGTCACAATTGTTCATCTCTTTGAAAGTCCCATTTGGAAAATCCAAACATAGGCATGTGAGTAATGGTTGGAAAGGTCTTGACATAAGGAAAAAAAAGCTATGTTGAACAAAAATCCATTTGGATTTTGGAAACTTGTGAAAACTGGCCATGAAGTTCAAGGTACAAAACATGTATTTGAAAAAATTGCCAAAAAGGACCAACTTAAAGCCCTTCTGTTTCAATGATGCAAGCCTCAAATGACAAAACATTCAATATAAAAGTTGTAGAGCTTTTCAAGACAATAAATTTGGACTTAAATTATGCATAATTTGGATTTTTAATGAGAATGTTATGGGCACTTGAAGTTGGACTTTTTCAAGGTTCAATGGCTTTGGTCCAAAGTGACCTATAATGTTTTGTATTATCATATGTGTTTCTTTTAGGATTATGAAATGTTGTCCAAAATAACGATTGAAGTAGACATCCTAAACTTTCCAATTCAATTGGTCTCACCTAAAAATCATAAAAAATGAAGGAGTTAGGTCCTTGGGAAGTTGACCCAAAATTAGGGTTTCAGTCAAAATGACCTATAATGTTTTGAAATGAATATTGACCTTCCAAGTTTCAAATGAATTGTTGATGAACATGAAAGTTGTTAATATGGTTCTTAAGAACATTTTTTCTCTTTAGGTCATCATCATTTGACAAACACATAAAAAGTTAGGTCTCAGTGGATTTCAAAATAGTCAGATGACTTGACTGGTCAACTTCTCAAGTCCAAACTTCAAATCTTGATGAATGAATGATTGAGGACACTCACATAGGATCATATATGCATACAATTATGAATTAAAGAACTTCCCTTGATTGAATTTGATCATAGGTTGAGGTTGCTTCATGAGCAAGCCACAATCAATGCACATCTGAATTAGGGTTTCCTTGGGAAACAAGCCTCAAGCCCCTTGGTTTATTTTGACTAAATTGGAAAATTGAGATAATTGGGATACATATATGATGATTGAGAGCTTTGGGGACCATTGTAATACTTGCTTCCATCTTTATTTGGCCATTTCTTTGAGTATAGGGGCCTCCTAGGAGCCTTGGATCACATGACTGCTTAAGCTTCAAAACAAAACAAGTTAGTGACATACTATTGTTCTTTTGGTTAGTAAAAAAAAATAAGAAAAGAAATAATATACAATTCAAGCATGCTTGGTGGTCTCAAACCAACTCACACAAGTCCTAACCCAAGGGTTAAGGGGGCAAGATGTTATGATCCTTGAGACAAATGTAAATGAGCAATGTTATGATGTCATGAGGGATCTTAGGGTCTTACACATACGTGGATCATGATGTCACCATTGAACAGTTTGATAGCATTGTTGCAAACATAACTGCTTGTAACAATTTGAGCTTTTGCGATGCTGATCTTCCCGAGGAGGGAAAAGACCACAATTTGGCTCTACACATTTCCATGAACTGCAAGGATGATGCCTTGTCTAATGTGTTGGTAGACACAGGATCATCGCTTAATGTGTTGCCAAAATCCACTATGGCCAAACTTTCTTATCAGGGGCCTCCCATGAGGCAGAGTGGAGTGGTTGTTAAGGCTTTTGATGGATCGAGGAAAACTGTGATTGGCGAAGTTGTACTCCCGATCAAGATTGGACCTAGTGATTTCCATATCACTTTCCAGGTCATGGATATCCATCCATCATATAGCTGCTTGCTTGGCAGACCATAGATTTACGAGGCAGGCGTCGTGACATCCACCCTACACCAAAAGTTGAAATTCTTTAAGAATAAGAAGTTGGTGGTCATAGGGGGAGAGAAGGCTCTCTTGGTTAGCCATTTATCTTCCTCTTCCTATATAGATGCTGAGGATGAGGTTGAGACTCCGTTCTAAGCCTTATCTATTGTTGAGCCTTCAAGGAAAGGACCTTCTTCATTTGCTTCCTACAATGATGCGAAGTTGGCCATTGAGCATGGTACAACTACTGGTTTAGGACAAATGATTAAGCTGGAAGATAATAAATTTCGGGCTGGCATAGGGTATTCTTCAGGTATTTCCAATGAGCGTGGGTTGTTCCAGAGTGGTGGTTTCATCCACACTGTTGAAGATCAGGAAGTTGCTGCCATTGTGGAAGATGATGAATAGGAATATCTGGGCAACTTTGTCATTCCTGGTGGAATCTACAATAATTGGGTCACTGTTGATGTTCCACTAGTTATCCACAAGTCCACGTAATATGTTCACTTTTGTTTAAAAACCCTTCTCCCATGCCAAAGGGAGAAGTGATGACATTGTTGGCACATTAATACAATGATATTCATTCAAAAATTACATGTTAAATGTTTGTTTTTCCAAATTATTTTCCCTTTTTGCTTTTTGCATGAAATTGGTGATCATCATAAAACCCTAAAAAGAGAATAAAATCGATCTTTTCATCTGCATAATGATTTTCCTTGTTTGAATTCTGAAATCTCTTTTATACTCAAAATCATTATACAGGTTAATCAAACCCATTGAACATAATGATCCAACGCCATCTCCCAACTTTGAGTTCCCTATATTTGAGGCCGAAGAAGATGATGTTGAAGAAATTCCTGATGAGATCACCCGTCTTCTTGAGCACGAAGAGAAGATCATTCAGCCGCATCTTGAGAATCTGGAAACAGTCAACTTGGGGTCTGAAGATTGTGTTCGCGAAGTGAAGATTGGGGAACTCCTGGAAGAGTTTGTCAAGAAGGGGTTGATTCAGTTGCTACGAGAATATGTCGACGTCTTTGCCTGGTCATATGAAGACATGCCTGGTCTAGATATTGATATTATGCAACATTTCCTGCCTTTGAAGCCTGAGTGTGTGCCTGTGAAGCAGAAACTCAGAAGAACTCATCTTGATATGGAAGTGAAGATTAAAGAAGTTCAGAAGCAAATTAATGTGGGCTTTCTGGTGACTTCTACATATCCTCAATGGGTGGCCAATATCGTGCTTGTTCCTAAGAAAGATGGAAAAGTCCGAATGTGCGTGGACTATCGAGACTTGAATAAAGCTAGTCCGAAAGATTATTTTCCTCTACCACACATTGATATGTTGGTAGACAATACAACTAAATTCAATGTCTTCTCATTTATGGACGAATTTTCCGGATATAACCAGATTAAAATGGCACCCGAGGATATGGAGAAGACAACATTCATCACACCTTAGGGAACATTCTGTTATCGAGTGATGCCCTTCGGTTTGAAGAATGCTGGAGCCACGTATCAACGCGTTATGACTACCTTGTTTCATGATATGATGCACAAGGAGATCGAGGTGTATGTTGATGATATGATTGCAAAGTCGAAAACGGAAGTTGAACATGTAGAGCACTTGTTGAAGCTTTTCCAGCGTTTGAGGAAGTCTAAACTCCGCTTGAATCCGAACAAGTGTACATTTGGAGTCCGTTCCGGAAAATTATTGGGCTTTATTGTCAGTGAAAGAGGTATTGAAGTTGATCCTGCCAAGGTCAAAGCAATACAAGAAATGCATGCGCCCAAAACTGAGAAGCAAGTTCGAGGTTTTCTTGGCCGCTTGAATTACATCTCTAGATTTATATCTCACATGACTGCCACATGTACGCCTATATTCAAGCTCCTCCGGAAAGATCAGCGTCATGATTGGACCGAGGATTTCCAGAAGGCCTTTGACAGTATCAAAGAGTATCTGTCTGAGCCTCTGATTCTGTCCCCGCCTGTTGAAGGGAGACCATTGATTATGTACTTGACCGTGCTTGATGACTCTGTGGGTTGTGTATTAGGTCCGCAAGATGAATCAAGGAAGAAAGAATATTCTATATACTATCCGAGTAAGAAGTTCACTGATTGTGAGTCTCGATACTCAACGCTTGAGAAGACATGTTGTGCTTTGGCTTGGGCTGCTAAGCGTTTACGCCAGTATATGTTAAATCATACGACTTGGTTGATATCCAAAATGGATCCAATCAAGTATATCTTTGAGAAACATGCTTTAACTGGGAGGATTGCCCGTTGGCAGATAGTGTTGTTTGTGTATGACATTGAGTATCGAGCTCAGAAAGCTATTAAAGGTAGTATCCTGGTTGACCACTTGGCACACCAACCAATTGAAGATTATCAGTCTGTTTAGTACGACTTCCCTGACGAAGAGATTCTGTATTTGAAGATGAAAGATTGTGATGAGCCTACGCTCGATGAAGGGCCAGAGCCTGGTTCCCGATGGGGTATGGTGTTTGATGGCGCTGTTAATCAGTATGGAAATGGTATTGGGGCAGTAATTATTACTCGGGGCACACATTTTCCTTTTACAGCAAGGCTAACTTTCAAATGCACGAATAATATGGCAGAGTATGAGGCCTGTATTATGGGTTTAGAGGAGTGTATCGATCTTAGGATCAAACATCTCGATGTTTATGGTGATTCAACCCTTGTTGTTAATCAGTTTAAGGGTGAATGGGAGACGAATCAGCCTGGCCTCATCCCATATAGAGATTATGCGAGGAGGATTTCAACTTTCTTTACTGAGGTTGACTTCCATCATATTCCTCGAGATGAGAATCGGATGGCAGATGCTCTTGCTACGCTTGCTTCAATGATTGTAGTGAAAATATTGGAATGAAGTCTCCAATATTACTGTGACGCGCTTGGATAGACCAACTCATGTATTTGCAGTTGAAGAAGTGAAGGATGATAAGCCATGGTATTATGATATTAAATGCTTTCTCCAAAGTCAGATTTACCCGCCTGGGGCATCTATTAAAGATAAGAAGACTTTGAGGAGATTATCTTACAGTTTCTACCTTAATGGTGATGTGCTTTATAAGAGGAATTTCAACATGGTTTTGCTCAGATGCGTGGATAGACACAAAGCAAACCTGTTGATGATCGAAGTCCATGAGGGTTCATTTGGTACTCATTCCAATGGACATGCCATGGCAAAGAAGATGTTAAGAGCAGACTATTATTGGCTGACGATAGAGTCTGACTGCTGCAAATATGTGAAGAAGTGCCATAAGTGTCATATTTATGCGGATAAGATTCATATTCCCCCGACACGCCTGAATGTTATTTCCTCACCATGGACTTTCTCCATGTGGGGAATTAACATGATTGGCATGATAGAGCCAAAGGCGACGAACGGTCACCGTTTTATTCTCGTAGCCATTGATTACTTCACTAAGTGGGTTGAAGCGACATCATATGCTAATGTGACCAGGCAGGTGGTTGTGATGTTTATCAAGAACCAACTCATATGCCGTTATGGTGTGCCAGACAAGATCATTACTGATAATGGATCTAACTTGAACAACAAGATGATGAAAGAGCTATGTAGCGAGTTCAAGATTGCAGATCATAATTCTTCTCCCTATAGACCCAAGATGAATGGAGCTGTTGAAGCTGCTAACAAGAACATCAAGAAGATTATCCAGAAGATGGTTATTACATACAAAGATTGGCACGAGATGTTGCCATTTGCTTTGCATGGCTATCGTATATATGTCCGCACTTCAATAGGGGCAACCCCTATCTCTCTCTCTCTTGTATACGGCATGGAGGTTGTGCTCCCCGTGGAGGTTGAGATCCCATCAATGAGAGTCTTGATGGAAGCCAAGTTGACTGAGGATGAATGGGTTCAGAGTCGTTATGACCAACTGAATTTGATTGAAGAGAAGAGATTGATTGCCATGTGCCATGGTCAGTTGTATCAACAAAGGATGAAGAAAGCCTTTGATAAGAAGGTCAAGCCTCGTGTGTTCCGAGAAGGTGACCTCGTGCTCAAGAAAGTTTTGTCTTTCGCGCCCGATTCCAGGGGCAAGTGGACTCCAAACTATGAAGGTCCATATGTTGTTAAGAGAGCCTTTTCAGGCGGTGCTTTGATACTTACAACTATGGATGGGGAGGATTTCACTCGTCCTATGAATTCAGATGCAGTCAAGAAATACTTCGCGTAAAATAAAAATAGAATAGCTCGCTAAGTTGAAAACCCGAAAGGGCGACTTAGGAAAAAATGAGCGTCTCGATGGATTGAAAACCTGAAAGGGCGATCCAGGAAACGTTAGAAAACCTGAGCGTCTCGATATATATATCCCGCTAGATTGAGTACCTCACCCTGGGGCAATCTAGTCAAAAATTAGGGATTTGGCAAGTAACTGCATCCTGACAAGACTTTGTTCTACAAGTTGTCATCTTTCAAAGATTCTCGCTCAGTCGTCATCAACTGAAGCTTCAAATACATTGGATTCAGAGTTGGTGGAGAAATGGTCATTATGTTCAATGTAGCCTTTTTCCAATATATATCACCAATTTCAAATTTGTAAAGATCCATGGAGTGTCGCCATTTGCGGACTACCATTCTATCAAATAAATTTGAGCCTTTATCCAAATTCTTTGCACTCTTATTTGTTTCTGTTTAACAAATGTTTACATGTTTTAATTGATAAATATCATTGTTTTAAACAAATAAAGTTTTAAAAAAAAACTGTTTTTAACAAAGTGAACATTCACAATGACCGAAAGGATAAATGGAATGTCTTCAGTGCTCTCCCAAGGATTGTATGATCTCCTAAAAGGTAAGACATTTGTTCATATTCCTGGCATATTTGTATCCTCTTCATCATCTTTCAGGTTGTCTCCTCAGCGAGTGAAGAGAAGGGTGATACATCATCAAGTCCCCAGGGAGTCTGGATTTCTGGCCTTGATCTTTTTAGATGTGTATACTTCTATCTCAAACATCCTCACTTCCCAGAGAGTCTGAGACTAGCATCTGTGTTTTATCAATTATATGGTTGTCATCCCTTGTATGGACTGACCTAAAATCCCTTATAGATTGATAAAAGTTGATATGCTATATATTTTTGAGGAGGTTGGTCTTCCCTCAACATAAATGGAAATCTCCCGCAGAGTGAGCAGGAATTCCCAGCATGAGTGGAAATCCTCAGCAGGATGGCTTACAGCTTCTCCCCGACGGGTTTGCCTACAACTCATCCCTGGTAGTTTGCTTACAGTAGATTTTCCCCAGTATGATCGTCTATAATTTATCCCTAGTGGATTTGCCTGATTAGAGCGTTTATTTGGTTTTCCTCTCCTTATTGGAAAGTTTCCTCTAAGTTGAGCTGGCGGTGAATATGTTGCGTCCTTCCCCAGCGGAGCAATTGGTTCTCTCTCCCCTTTGTAGAGATGTCTCTCCAGCAGATAAGAGGGAATGTTTGATAGATGAGTCTGTTTGGTGGTTGTTCCCCACAACATTTTGTATCTTCCCCTGATAAGTTCCCCAGTAGGGTTTCTTCTACGATGAATCTTATCGATGTTGTGTTCCCCAGTAGAGTTTCCTCTATGATGGATTTTACGTCTGTTCAACAGAAGGTCCCCAGTGGAGCAATTTGTTTCTTCTCCCGTTAGAAGAGAATTCTTGCTTGATGTGTATCTATTTGGTAGTTATTCCCCACGGAGTCTCACATCTTCCCCTGATAAGATCCCCGGAAGAGTTCTTCTATGATAGATCTTATTGATATCTCTGCATGTTCCCAAGAATTGTTGGAAGATCCCAAGCAGTCGGTAGCTGAGACTTTGCCTATCCCCAGCGGTGGTCTGTGTCTCCTAGTATTTGATGCTCCCCACCAGAATTGATTTCTCCTGTGGGCCTAGCTTTTCTCTTTTGAGATGTTATACCGGATGTTTGTCCATTGTTTCTTGGACCTGTTTGTGTTAGATATGTCTGTTTGTCAGCATTAATCATACATAAACAACGCATATACATGCATAATTATAACATTCAGATATTCATGTTGCATTCTTTTCCATATATCTTTGCTTGTTATCTCTTGCTCTTGGTGAAATATTCTTCCCTAAGCAGATGTTTGTGTCTGATCTCTCTACATAGAGTCAGCCCTATAGGCAAAAAGTGTCTATCTTTCCTTCTATATTCCCCACTGAGTTATGTCCTCGTGGATGATTTAGGTTTCAGTTTCCTCCCTAGTTGTGTATCTGGATGGAATTACTCCCCTGAGTTATATCCTCATCGGGTTGAGTCTTGTTTGATTGTGTCTTTCTAGCTTGTTCCTAGATTGACTCCTTTCTTGTTATTTCCCCTGCGGTTTCCCTGTGGTTTAGCTGTTCAATTACTCAGTAACCAGTAATTGTTCATCCTTTCCCCAGTTGACTTTGTGGCCTTCTATCCAGTAACCGATAGTTGTAAGTCCTATTTCTATGATTTTCTACCCAGTAATCGGTAGATGTAATCCCCTATTTGTTGGATATCTTTATCTAATATTCGGTATTGATATTCCTTCATTTTTGAGTATATCACCCAGTAACCGGTGATATATCTTTGGGATCATTGCTCATGTCAATGTATCCCCAGCGAGTCATCTTTCATTTACCCTTGTTCGGTAATTATTGTTTCTCCTTTGGATTGGTCATCATTTTATACCTAGTAACCGGTATCCCGATGTCCTTTCTTTTCGATCGATTTATCCTTTATTAACCCAGTAACCGGTTGTAGATAATCTTCCATGCGAGTATGTTATCTACGTTTTGACGGTAATAGATAATATATCTCATGCGCTCTTCAGTTGAAGTATTTTTCTTCCCTAGTTGAGTAAGATTCGTATTTCCCTGTGGAATCAAATATCCATCCTGTAAATCGAGTTTGCTTTTTCAGCCCTCCTTTTCGGATGATGAGTGTCTTGGATATGTTTCCAATTCACGCCTAGTTGGTCACCTATTATATGCCTAGTAACCGGTATCCTTGGTGTTGCTTCCTTCTGCTCCCTATTATGATCTTTTTGGTCCCCTGTGGAGTCAGATTTTCCTGAGTTGAGATTTTGCCTTTTAAGTCCTCCTCAGATGTTGCGGATGATTGATATCTCTCACCCTTATACCGGTCTTAGATATTCTTTCTCCCTGAGCGTGTTGTTCTCTCACCCTTATACCGGGGTTTTGATCACATGTCGCTCTTTGAGTTTATTGCCCAGTAACCGGTAATATCTCATTGTTTCTTCCTCGGCTGAATTCCTTATTGGATATTCCCCATCCGAGTCCGGATTTTATCCGAAGTATCCTTTGTGGATAGTTTTGCTGTATTGGCATATTCCCCAATACATGCACCTTTGCGTCTGCTCTATTCTTTCCATTGTTTTATTTTCATGGAATCCCTTCGTGTCTCCCAGCAAGTTTTCAAGTCGTGACCTGCTCACGCATTTTACCCCTATTTTCCCCCCAGAGTCTCTGTAACACCCTTCTAAAATACCCCAATAATTAATTAAACACAAAATATAAATCAGAGTAGATATGCAATTTAAGGGTGTCACACTTGACACTTCACACCATTCACCAAACTAGTCTGTCATGCTCATTTAATAATCAAAATAAAATATTGCATAATTCGCAGCGGATAGAGATCTAATCAATCATGCAAACCATGTAACACATTACATGTAAAGTTGTTCAACAACCAAATGAAAACAAGTAAAACATCCCGTCCCGATGTTACATCTACCAGAGCATGACCCACTAAGGAACTACACTAGACTTCAAGCACTAGCTTCTACTCAATCACTGCTCGTTACCTGAAACATAGTTGTAAGGGTGAGTTCCTCAATCGATATAATAAGCATTATAAAATATCATGTAATGCTAAGTAAATTAACACATTTCATCACCCTAATCAGATCACACATTCAGTAACGGCAACACCAACTCATAATCACAATCATATTCCACACAAACACAAAACACACGTATAATATTGGAATACATCCATTCATATTATACGCCATACATACATTATGCAATGAGACTCCATGCATGCGGTACCGACTATTCGTGAACATATAGTTCAACCTCACCGATCAAATCCAGATACGGCTACCAAGCTCACTAGTCCCACTCATTTGAGACCTAGTGACTCACATCACTAATTCCTCACCATGGGAATTAGCTACCACCCCAAGGGCTATGCTATGTACGCTAAATCACCTAGCATGCAAACATCAACAACACTCCACAATAACTCATCACTAATTCCTCACCATGGGAATTAGCTACCACCATAAAGGCCATATTATGCACACTAAATCACCTAGCATGCAACCATCAACAATCCACAATGGACATATGCTCACACTCTAAGCCATAAACAGTCCATTCACAATAGCATACATAATAGATATATTCACAACATTATGCACACCATCATACATCATCAATACAATTATCACAGAATCATATTATGTCATGCCACATAATCAATCACAGTATTAGCACACTCTACTAATACCTACACTGCTCAAAACAACGGGAAATTGATCCCTCCTATATCATACACCAATATAGGCCAATCATCAATTGTTCACAATATTTAAAATATCAGTTTTTGTACTTTTCAAACAGTGTTAACCGGTTAACGCCCTGGGTTAACCGGTTAACGCAAACAGAACATGTAACACCCCGATGAAATTAAGATAATTGTTTAAATTAAGTTAATATTTATTTATTAATTTAATTAAATAATTAGAAAAATTATTGGATTATTAATATTATTATTGGGATAATATTATTGGGTTTTATTATTGGAGTATATAAGTTGGAATAATAAAAAGTCCTAATTTTTTGGAAAAGGGTTTTCACGTGAAAAAGGAAAAGAGAAGCGGCTGAAAGAGAAAGGGCAAAGAGGCAGAGCAAGAGAAGAGGAAAAGCTTGAAGCTAACGGAATTGCCGGATTTACTCAGGTAAGGGGGGTTTATCATCGTTTGATGGGTCTTATGGGATAGCATGTAATGGGTAGTGATGAACCTCTGAATTTGACTCTGATTGAAATGATATGTGATGAATTTGTGAAATATATTGATGAACGAAAATTGGATGATAATTGATGAAATCGTAGGAATTAGATGTAGTAAGGTTAGCGATTTGAGAAGTTGAATGTATCTGAGTTGTAATTGATAAAACGAACGAACGTGTATGAAAAATTGGACTGTGAGAGGTTGGATCGGAAGGATCTCGTAGCAGAGAAAACCCATAGTAGATCTGGAACACTGGATTCTGGTCATACGCGTATGGCACTAGGCAATACGCGTATGGAATGGCTTGAAAATGGGGGGTTTTGGCGCTGGTACGCGCCATACGCGTGTGATACGCGTATCCCTGGAGTGGTACGCGTATGGTGTATGCTATACGCGTATGAGTGGAAGAGATGATGTTTTGAACGTGGAAGCGTCTCTGTTGGTACGCGTATGAGGATGTGGTACGCGTAGCATACGCGTATGGGCGTGGGCATTACGCGTATGGACTTGGTCAGGTTGGGCAATACGCGTATGGGTATAGGCATTACGCGTATGGGCAGATTTATGATTTTCCTGAACAAGGGTTGTGCAGTTTTTGGTTGTTTAGGCCGAGTGATGTAACTTAGCTGATGTATGATGTTGTAGGGATCATTTCCCGTTGTTTTGAATAGTATAGGTATTAGTAGAGTGTGCTAATACTATGATTGATTATGTGGCATGATATTATATGCTTTTGTTGATGATATGTGATGGTATACATGATGATGTGAATGTATGCATTTGCGAATAGACTGTTTTATGGCTTAGAGTGTGAGCATATGTCTATTCTTGAGTTGTTGTTGTTGTTGCATTGCTAGGTGATTAGCATGCATATTGTGACCCATTTGGGGTGGTAGCTAATTCCCATGGTGTGGAATTAGTGAGTAAATCATTTTGATTGTTGTTGATGTTTGCATGCTAGGTGATTAGCGTGCATAGCATGGCCCATTTGGGGTGGTAGCTAATTCCCATGGTGAGGAATTAGTGAGTGAGTCACTATGTCTCAAATGAGTGGGACTAGTGAGCTTGGTAGCCGTGCCTGGATTTGGACGGTGAGGTTGAACTATATGTTCACAAAATAGTCGGTACCGCATGCATGGAGTCTCATTGCATATTATATGTATGGCGTGTAATATGAATGGATGTATTCCAATATTACACGTGTATTTGTGTTGGTATTGTTGTGTCGATATTGGGTATGATGTTGAATTAATATGCTATTCCTGAATGTGTGTTTTGATTAGAGTGATGAAGTGTGTTGAATCACTTAACATAACATGATATTTTATAATACTCATTATATCGATTGAGGAACTCACCCTTACAATTATTTTTCAGGTAACGAGAAATGAGTTGAGTAGAAGCAAATTATTGGAGTCTAGTGTAGTCTCCGTAGTGGGTCGTGCTCTGATAGATGTAACATCGGGATGGGTTGTCTTAACTTGTTTTGAATGTTTTATTGTTGGTTGAGAACCACTTTCCATGTAATGTTGTACATGATTGATGAAATTATATCCGCTGTGTTTTATGCAATTGTTTGAGTTTTAAATTAATAAAAGAGCATGACCGTTATATTGTCGAAAAGTGTGAATATTTTGTGTGACACCCTTGAAGGGCATAATTACTCTGATGTTATATGTTGATATTTAATTAAATTATTGGGGTATTTTAGAAGGGTGTTACATTAGTGGTATCAGAGCATAGTCGGTCGAGTCGAGTCGTAATTATTCTGTTTCCCCTGTACGGTATAGGTGTTGTGTAACCTATCAGTACTTATTGTTTTAGTTGTTTGGGTTTCAGAATAGAGATGGCTGGAAGAGGTAGAGATGATGCTGCGATTGCTGAGGCTCTGGGTATGCTAGCTGGAGTACTTGGAGGAAATCCGAATGTTGTGGGAATGGGAGCTGCTCGTCAACTGAGTGAGTTCCAGAAGAACAATCCTCCAATGTTCAAGGGAGCATACGATCCAGATGGCGCTCAGAAGTGGTTGAAGGAGATAGAGAGAATCTTCCGAGTGACTGAGTGCGCCGAAAACCAGAAAGTCAGGTTCGGTACGCATATGCTGTCAGAGGAAGCAGATGATTGGTGGGTTGCTACCCGCACTGAGTTGGAAACTGCTGGGAATGCTGAAATCACTTGGGCTGTGTTCAGAGAGAGATTCCTGAGGAAATATTTTCCAGAGGATGTTAGAGGGAAGAAAGAGATAGAATTCTTGGAATTGAAGCAGGGTAACAAGTCTGTTACTGAGTATGCTGCTAAGTTCACAGAGCTGTCAAAGTATTATACTCCCTATAGTGAGGCTGCTGGAGAATTTTCAAAGTGTGTGAAGTTTGAGAACGGGTTGCGTCCCGAGATCAAACAGGCTATTGGGTATCAGCGGATCAGGGTGTTTTCTGACTTATTTGACTGTTGCAGGATTTTTGAACAGGATTCCAAGGCTAGAGCAGAGAGCTATCAGCAAAGGGTTGATAGGAAAGGTAAGAATCAGATTGATCGTGGAAAACCGTATGTAGCTGGCAAAGGTTTTCAGAGACAGAGTGGGATGAAGAGGCCTAGTGGGGGAGACTCTAGTGCTCCTGCTAAGTGTTACAGATGCGGTCAGGCTGGGCATCGTATCCATGAGTGTACCAGTAATGAGAAGAAATGTTTCAAGTGTGGAAAAGGTGGTCACTTGGCTGTAGACTGCCGGTTGAAGACTGTGACTTGCTTCAACTGTGGAGAGTTGGGTCATATCAGTCCACAGTGTCCTAAGCCGAAGGAAGAGAATCAGTCAGGAGGCAAGGTCTTTGCTTTATCAGGTTCTGAGACTTCTGCAGATGATCGTTTGATCCGAGGTACGTGTTATATTAATGGCTTTCCTCTTGTAGCTATTATTGACACAGGTGCTACTCATTCCTTTATATCTTTGGATTGTGCTGTGAAACTTAAGTTAGAGATATCTGAGATGCTTGGAAGTATGGTGATTGATACTCCTGCGAAGGGTTCAGTGACTACTACTTCAGTTTGTTTGAATTGTCCTTTGAGTATTTTCGGTAGAGACTTTGGGATAGACCTTGTGTGTCTTCCACTAGTGCAGATTGATGTTATCTTGGGAATGAACTGGTTAGTGTTTAACCGAGTCTATATCAATTGTTTTGATAAGACTGTGATTTTTCCTGAGATTGAAGAAGGAAAGAATTTGTTTCTATCTGCAAGGCAGGTGAATGAGGCAGTAGTAGATGGGGCAGAGTTGTTTATGCTGTTAGCGACTCTGGAGGCTAAAGATAAACTGGTGATTGGTGATCTAGCCGTGGTGTGTGATTTTCCTGATGTGTTTCCGGAAGAAGTGAATGAATTGCCACCAGAGCGTGAAGTTGAGTTCTCGATTGATTTAGTACCTGGTACTAGACCGATATCGATGGCTCCGTATCGTATGTCTGCTGTTGAGTTAACTGAGTTGAAGAGTCAGTTGGAAGATCTGTTGGATAAGAAATTTATTCGTCCGAGTGTGTCACCGTGGGGTGCACCAGTGTTATTGGTTAAGAAGAAAGAAGGTACTATGAGGTTGTGTGTGGACTACAGGCAACTGAATAAAGTGACGATCAAGAATCGGTATCCTTTGCCGAGGATTGATGATTTGATGGATCAGTTGGTTGGTGCGAGTGTGTTCAGCAAGATAGATTTGAGATCTGGGTATCATCAGATACGTGTGAAAACTGAGGATATTCAGAAGACTGCTTTCAGAACAAGGTATGGACATTATGAGTATTCTGTAATGCCTTTTGGTGTGACTAATGCGCCTGGAGTATTTATGGAGTATATGAATAGGATCTTCCATCCGTATCTAGACCAGTTTGTTGTGGTGTTTATTGATGACATTTTGGTGTATTCGAAATCTGAAGAAGAGCATGCTGAGCATTTGAGAGTGGTTTTAGAAGTTCTAAGAGAAAAGAGGTTATTTGCTAAACTGTCCAAATGTGAATTTTGGTTAGAAGAGGTGAGTTTTCTTGGTCATGTGATTTCAAGAGGTGGTGTTGCTGTTGATCCTTCTAAGATAGAAGCGGTGTCTAATTGGGAAGCTCCGAAGTCTGTTGCTGAGATTCAAAGTTTTCTTGGTTTGGCTGGTTATTATAGGAAATTCATTGAGGGATTTTCTAAGTTGGCGTTACCGTTGACGATGTTGACTAGAAAGGGGCAAGCGTTTGTTTGGGATTCGAAATGTGAAGAAGGTTTCCAAGAGTTAAAGAGAAGGTTGACTACTGCTCCTATTCTGATATTACCGAGTTCGTCGGAATCATTTGAGGTTTACTGCGATGCTTCATTGTTGGGTTTGGGTGGTGTGTTGATGCAGAATAAGCAGGTTATAGCTTATGCTTCGAGACAACTGAGAGTTCATGAGAGGAACTATCCGACGCATGATTTAGAGTTGGCAGCTGTGGTATTTGTTCTGAAATTATGGAGGCATTACTTGTATGGGTCAAGATTTGAGGTTTTCAGTGACCATAAAAGTTTAAAGTATTTGTTTGATCAGAAAGAGCTGAATATGAGACAGAGGAGATGGTTAGAATTTCTGAAGGATTATGACTTTGGTTTGAATTACCATCCGGGTAAAGCAAACGTAGTAGCTGATGCATTGAGTCGGAAATCATTGCATATGTCTATGTTAATGGTTAAAGAGTTGGATTTAATTGAACAGTTTAGAGACTTGAGTTTGGTGTGTGAGAGTACTCACAATAGTGTTAAATTGGGAATGTTGAAATTAACAAGTGGTATTCTGGATGAGATCAGAGAGGGTCAGAAATCCGATATGCTTTTGGTTGATAAGTTGACTTTAGTGAATCAAGGTCAAGGTGGTGAATTCAGAGTTGATGAGATGGTGTCTTGAAATTTGGTAATCGGGTGTGTATTCCGGATGTTACCGAACTTAAGAAGAGTATTCTGGAGGAAGGACATCGTAGTGGCTTGAGTATTCATCCTGGAGCTACGAAGATGTATCATGATTTGAAAAAGTTATTTTGGTGGCCGGGGATGAAAAGAGAAATTGCGAGTTTTGTTTATTCCTGTTTGACTTGTCAGAAGTCAAAGATTGAGCATCAGAAGCCGTCTGGGCTAATGCAACCGTTGGCTATTCCAGAGTGGAAGTGGGATAGTATCAGTATGGATTTTGTTTCTGGGTTACCGAGGACAAGTAGGAATTTTGAGGCTATTTGGGTGATTGTTGATAGATTGACGAAGTCGGCTCATTTCATTCCGATCAGAATGGATTATCCGTTAGAAAGATTAGCCGAGTTGTATATTGAGAAGATTGTAAGTTTGCATGGTATTCCGTCTAGTATTGTTTCGGACAGAGATCCTAGATTTACATCGAAGTTCTGGGAAGGTTTGCAGAGGGCTTTGGGAACTAAGCTGAGATTGAGTTCTGCATATCATCCGCAGACGGATGGTCAGACTGAGAGGACGATTCAGTCACTAGAGGATCTTCTGAGAGCTTGTGTTTTGGAGAAGGGAGGTGCTTGGGATTGTTATTTGCCTTTGATTGAGTTTACCTACAACAATAGTTTTCATTCGAGCATTGGTATGGCACCGTTTGAAGCTTTGTATGGTAGGAGATGTCGGACACCGTTATGTTGGTATGAGTCCGGTGAGAGTGTTGTGGTTGGACCGGAGATTGTTCAACAAACTACGGAAAGGATTAAGATGATTCAGGAGAAGATGAGAATTGCTCAGAGTCGTCAGAAGAGTTATCATGATAAGAGGAGGAAGTCACTTGAGTTCCAAGAGGGAGATCATGTGTTTCTTCGTGTTACTCCGATAACTGGAGTTGGTCGAGCTTTGAAGTCGAAGAAGTTGACACCTCGTTTTATTGGTCCTTATCAGATTTTGGAGAGGATAGGGGAGGTAGCCTATCGTGTCGCTTTACCGCCGTCGCTTGCGAATTTGCATGAGGTTTTTCATGTGTCTCAGTTGAGGAGGTACATTCATGATCCGTCGCATGTAGTCCAAGTAGATGATGTACAGGTGAGAGATAACCTGACTGTTGAAACATCACCTATGAGGATTGAGGATCGAGAGTTGAAGCAGTTGCGGGGTAAAGAGATTGCTTTGGTAAAGGTAGCTTGGGGAGGACCAGCAGGTGGCAATGTGACTTGGGAACTTGAGAGTCAGATGAAGGAGTCTTATCCTGAGTTGTTCACTTGAGGTATGTTTTCGAGGACGAAAACGCTTTTAGTGGGGGAGAGTTGTAACACCCCGATGAAATTAAGATAATTGTTTAAATTAAGTTAATATTTATTTATTAATTTAATTAAATAATTAGAAAAATTATTGGATTATTAATATTATTATTGGGATAATATTATTGGGTTTTATTATTGGAGTATATAAGTTGGAATAATAAAAAGTCCTAATTTTTTGGAAAAGGGTTTTCACGTGAAAAAGGAAAAGAGAAGCGGCTGAAAGAGAAAGGGCAAAGAGGCAGAGCAAGAGAAGAGGAAAAGCTTGAAGCTAACGGAATTGCCGGATTTACTCAGGTAAGGGGGGTTTATCATCGTTTGATGGGTCTTATGGGATAGCATGTAATGGGTAGTGATGAACCTCTGAATTTGACTCTGATTGAAATGATATGTGATGAATTTGTGAAATATATTGATGAACGAAAATTGGATGATAATTGATGAAATCGTAGGAATTAGATGTAGTAAGGTTAGCGATTTGAGAAGTTGAATGTATCTGAGTTGTAATTGATAAAACGAACGAACGTGTATGAAAAATTGGACTGTGAGAGGTTGGATCGGAAGGATCTCGTAGCAGAGAAAACCCATAGTAGATCTGGAACACTGGATTCTGGTCATACGCGTATGGCACTAGGCAATACGCGTATGGAATGGCTTGAAAATGGGGGGTTTTGGCGCTGGTACGCGCCATACGCGTGTGATACGCGTATCCCTGGAGTGGTACGCGTATGGTGTATGCTATACGCGTATGAGTGGAAGAGATGATGTTTTGAACGTGAAAGCGTCTCTGTTGGTACGCGTATGAGGATGTGGTACGCGTAGCATACGCGTATGGGCGTGGGCATTACGCGTATGGACTTGGTCAGGTTGGGCAATACGCGTATGGGTATAGGCATTACGCGTATGGGCAGATTTATGATTTTCCTGAACAAGGGTTGTGCAGTTTTTGGTTGTTTAGGCCGAGTGATGTAACTTAGCTGATGTATGATGTTGTAGGGATCATTTCCCGTTGTTTTGAATAGTATAGGTATTAGTAGAGTGTGCTAATACTATGATTGATTATGTGGCATGATATTATATGCTTTTGTTGATGATATGTGATGGTATACATGATGATGTGAATGTATGCATTTGCGAATAGACTGTTTTATGGCTTAGAGTGTGAGCATACGTCTATTCTTGAGTTGTTGTTGTTGTTGCATTGCTAGGTGATTAGCATGCATATTGTGACCCATTTGGGGTGGTAGCTAATTCCCATGGTGTGGAATTAGTGAGTAAATCATTTTGATTGTTGTTGATGTTTGCATGCTAGGTGATTAGCGTGCATAGCATGGCCCATTTGGGGTGGTAGCTAATTCCCATGGTGAGGAATTAGTGAGTGAGTCACTATGTCTCAAATGAGTGGGACTAGTGAGCTTGGTAGCCGTGCCTGGATTTGGACGGTGAGGTTGAACTATATGTTCACAAAATAGTCGGTACCGCATGCATGGAGTCTCATTGCATATTATATGTATGGCGTGTAATATGAATGGATGTATTCCAATATTACACGTGTATTTGTGTTGGTATTGTTGTGTCGATATTGGGTATGATGTTGAATTAATATGTTGTTCCTGAATGTGTGTTTTGATTAGAGTGATGAAGTGTGTTGAATCACTTAACATAACATGATATTTTATAATACTCATTATATCGATTGAGGAACTCACCCTTACAATTATTTTTCAGGTAACGAGAAATGAGTTGAGTAGAAGCAAATTATTGGAGTCTAGTGTAGTCTCCGTAGTGGGTCGTGCTCTGATAGATGTAACATCGGGATGGGTTGTCTTAACTTGTTTTGAATGTTTTATTGTTGGTTGAGAACCACTTTCCATGTAATGTTGTACATGATTGATGAAATTATATTCGCTGTGTTTTATGCAATTGTTTGAGTTTTAAATTAATAAAAGAGCATGACCGTTATATTGTCGAAAAGTGTGAATATTCTGTGTGACACCCTTGAAGGGCATAATTACTCTGATGTTATATGTTGATATTTAATTAAATTATTGGGGTATTTTAGAAGGGTGTTACAGAACACGCTTCCTGGCACATTTTAACAGTGTTAACCGGTTAACACCCTGGGTTAACCGGTTAACGCAAGACAGACAGCAATTTCTCATAATTCATAACAGTGTTAACCGGTTAACACCCTGGGTTAACCGGTTAACGCAAGACAGAAAGCTGTTCCTGCGCTAACACGAAGCAGAATGCAGAATTCTCCGCATTTTCCGCCGTTGGAGGACTTCCGGACCTCCGATTCCAATTCCGTAAAAAGCTACACGTTCGGAAAATCACAACTCACCCAAATATATATTCAATTACAACTTTAACATAACTTATTCATCACAATTATTCAACACTCATCATCCCAATTAGGGTCAATTCAACGGCTTAGTACTACCCATTACATGTTAACCCATAATACCCATTAAACGACGATAAACCCCCCTTACCTGAGTTAATTCGGCAAATCCTTTAACTTCAAGCTTTTCCTTCTTCAACCCTTGTTCTCTTGCTCTTCCTATTTGCCCTTTTCTCACTTTCTGTCGCTTCTCTGGTTTTCACGTGAAAAAACCCTTTTTACCAACTGGAACTCTTTATATATATATTCCAACTTTATTATTCCAATTTATATTATTCCAATAATAATCCAATTATTTAATTAAATTAATAAATATACTATTAACTTAATTTAAATAATTATCATATTTTATCGGGGTGTTACAACTCTCCCCCACTAAAAGAGTTTTCGTCCTCGAAAACATACCTCAAGCGAATAACTCTGGATAAGACTCCTTCATCTGACTCTCAAGTTCCCAAGTCACATTGCCACCTGCTGGTCCTCCCCAAGCTACCTTTACCAAAGCAATCTCTTTACCCCGCAACTGCTTCAACTCTCGATCCTCGATCCTCATAGGTGATGTTTCAACAGTCAGGTTATCTCTCACCTGTACATCATCTACTTGGACCACATGCGACGGATCAGGAATGTACCTCCTCAGCTGAGACACATGAAAGACCTCATGCAAATTCGCAAGTGACGGCGGTAAAGCGATACGATAGGCTACCTCCCCTATCATCTCCAAAATCTGATAAGGACCAATAAATCGAGGTGTCAATTTCTTTGACTTCAAAGCTCGACCAACCCCAGTTATCGGAGTAACACGAAGAAACACATGATCTCCTTCTTGAAACTCAAGTGACTTCCTCCTCTTGTCGTGATAACTCTTCTGACGACTCTGAGTAATCCTCATCTTCTCCTGAATCATCTTAATCTTTTCCGTAGTTTGTTGAACAATCTCCGGTCCAACCACATCACTCTCACCGGACTCATACCAACATAAAGGTGTCCGACATCTCCTACCATACAAAGCTTCAAAGGGTGCCATACCAATGCTCGAATGAAAACTATTGTTGTAGGTAAACTCAATCAAAGGTAAATAACAATCCCAAGCACCTCCTTTTTCCAAAACACAAGCCCTCAAAAGATCCTCCAGTGACTGAATCGTCCTCTCAGTCTGACGATCAGTCTGCGGATGATATGCAGAACTCAATCTCAGCTTAGTTCCCAAAGCCCTCTGCAAACCTTCCCAGAACTTCGATGTAAATCTAGGATCTCTGTCCGAAACAATACTCGACAGAATACCATGCAAACTTACAATTTTCTCAATATACAACTCAGCTAATCTCTCTAACGGATAATCCATTCTGATCGGAATGAAATGAGCCGATTTTTTCAATCTGTCAACAATCACCCAAATAGCTTCAAAATTCTTAATTGTCCTTGGCAAACCAGAAACAAAATCCATACTGATACTATCCCACTTCCACTCTGGAATAGCCAACGGTTTCATTAGCCCAGACGGCTTCTGATGCTCAATCTTTGACTTCTGATAAGTCAAACAAGAATAAACAAAACTCGCAATTTCCCTTTTCATTCCCGGCCACCAAAATAACTTTTTCAAATCATGATACATCTTCGTAGCCCCAAGATGAATACTCAGGCCACTACGATGTCCTTCCTCAAGAATACTCTTCTTAAGTTCGGTAACATCCGGAATACACACCCGATTACCAAATTTCAAAACACCATTCTCATCAACTCTGAATTCACCACCTTGACCTTGATTCACTAGAGTCAACTTATCAACCAAAAGCACATCGGATTTCTGACCCTCTCTAATCTCATCCAGAATACCACTCGTTAACTTCAACATTCCCAATTTAACACTATTGTGAGTACTCTCACACACCAAACTCAAGTCTCTAAACTCCTCAATTAAATCCAATTCCTTAACCATTAACATAGACTTATGCAATGATTTCCGACTCAATGCATCAGCCACTACGTTTGCTTTACCCGGATGGTAATTCAAACCAAAGTCATAATCCTTCAGAAACTCTAACCATCTCCTCTGTCTCATATTCAGCTCTTTCTGATCAAACAAATACTTTAAACTTTTATGGTCACTGAAAACCTCAAACCTTGACCCGTACAAGTAATGCCTCCATAACTTCAGAACAAATACCACAGCTGCCAACTCTAAATCGTGTGTCGGATAGTTCCTCTCATGAACCTTCAGTTGTCTCGAAGCATAAGCTACAACCTGCTTATTCTGCATCAAAACACCACCCAAACCCAACAATGAAGCATCACAGTAAACCTCAAATGGTTCCGATGGACTTGGTAATATCAGAATAGGAGCAGTAGTTAACCTTCTCTTTAACTCTTGGAAACCTTCTTCACATTTTGAGTCCCAAACAAACGCTTGCCCCTTTCAAGTCAACATCGTCAACGGTAACGCCAACTTAGAAAATCCCTCAATGAATTTCCTATAATAACCTGCAAGTCCAAGAAAACTCCTTATCTCAGAAACTGACTTCGGAGCTTCCCACTTAGATACCGCTTCTATCTTAGAAGGATCAACAGCAACACCACCTCTTGAAACCACATGACCAAGAAAACTAACCTCTTCTAACCAAAATTCACACTTAGACAGTTTAGCAAATAACTTCTTTTGTCGTAGAACTCCTAAAACCACTCTCAAATGTTCAGCATGCTCTTCTTCAGATTTCGAATACACCAAAATATCGTCAATAAACACCACAACAAACTTGTCTAGGTACGGATGGAAAATCCTATTCATATACTCCATAAATACCCCAGGCGCATTAGTCACACCAAAAGGCATTACAGAATACTCATAATGTCCATACCTCGTTCTGAAAGCAGTCTTCTGAATATCCTCAGTTTTCACACGTATCTGATGATACCCCGATCTCAAATCTATTTTGCTGAACACACTCGCACCAACCAACTGATCCATCAAATCATCAATCCTCGGCAAAGGATACCGATTCTTGATCGTCACTTTATTCAGTTGCCTGTAGTCCACACACAACCTCATAGTACCTTCTTTCTTCTTAACCAATAACACTGGTGCACCCCACGGTGACACACTCGGACGAATAAATTCCTTATCCAACAGATCTTCCAACTGACTCTTCAATTCAGTTAACTCAACAGCAGACATACGGTACGGAGCCATCGACACCGGCCTAGTACCAGGTACCAAATTAATCGAGAACTCAACTTCACGCTCTGGCGGTAATTCATTCACTTCTTCAGGAAACACATCAGGAAAATCACACACCACGGCTAGATCACAAATCACCGGTTTATCTTTAGCCTCTAAAGTCGCTAACAGCATCAACAACTCTGCCCCATCTGCTACTGCCTCACTCACCTGCCTTGCTGATAGAAGCAAACTCTTTCCTTCCTCAATCTCAGAAAAGATCACAGTCTTATCAAAACAGTTGATAGAAACTCGGTGAAACACCAACCAGTTCATACCCAGGATAACATCAATCTGCACTAGTGGAAGACACACAAGGTCCATCCCAAAGTCTTTACCAAAAATACTCAAAGGGCAATTTAAACAAACTGAAGTAGTAGTCACTGAACCCTTCGCAGGAGTATCAATCACCATACTACCATGCATCTCAGATATCTCTAATTTAAGTTTCACAGCACAATCCAAAGATATAAAGGAATGAGTCGCACCTGTGTCAATAATAGCTACAAGAGGAAAGCCATTAATATAACACGTACCTCGGATCAAACGATCATCTGCAGAAGTCTCAGAACCCGATAAAGCAAAGACCTTGCCTCCCGACTGGTTCTCTTTCTTCGGCTTAGGACACTGTGGACTGATATGACCCACCTCTCCACAGTTGAAACAAGTCATAGTCTTCAACCGGCACTCTACAGCCAAGTGACCACCTCTGCCACACTTGAAACACTTCTTCTCATTACTGGTACACTCATGGAAACGATGTCCAGCCTGACCACATCTGTAACACTTAGCAGGTGCACTGGAGTCTCCCCCACTAGGTCTCCTCATCCCACTCTGTCTCTGGAAACCTTTGCCAGCGGCATACGGTTTCCCACGATCATTCTGATTCTTGCCTTTCCTATCAACCCTCTGCTGATAACTCTCCGCTCTGGCCTTGGTATCCTGTTCAAAAATCCTGCAACAGTCAACCAAGTCAGAAAACACTCTAATCCGCTGATACCCAATAGCCTGCTTGATCTCGGGACGTAACCCGTTCTCAAACTTCACACATTTTGAAAATTCCTCAGTAGCCTCATCATAGGGAGTGTAATACTTCGACAGCTCCGTGAACTTAGCAGCATACTCAGTAACAGACCGGTTGCCCTACTTCAATTCTAAGAACTCTATCTCTTTCTTTCCTCTGACATCCTCTGGAAAGTACTTCCTCAGGAATCTCTCTCTGAACACCGCCCAAGTGATCTCAGCACTCCCAGCAGTTTCCAACTCAGTGCGGGCAGCAACACACCAATCATCTGCTTCCTCTGACAGCATATGCGTACCGAACCTGACCTTCTGGTTATCGGCACACTCAGTCACTCGGAAGATCCTCTCGATCTCCTTCAACCACATCTGAGCACCATCTGGATCGTATGCTCCCTTGAACATTGGAGGATTGTTCTTCTGGAACTCACTCAGTTGACGAGCAGCTCCCAATCCCCCCACATTCGGATTCCCTCCAAGTACTCCAGCTAGCATACCCAGAGCCTCAGCAATCGCAGCATCGTCTCTACCTCTTCCAGCCATCTCTATTCTGAAAACCCAACAATCTAAAACAATAAGTACTGATAGGGTTACACAACACCTATCACGTACAGGGGAACAGAATAATTACGACTCGACTCGACCGACTATGCTCTGATACCACTAATGTAACACCCTTCTAAAATACCCCAATAATTAATTAAACACAAAATATAAATCAGAGTAGATATGCAATTTAAGGGTGTCACACTTGACACTTCACACCATTCACCAAACTAGTCTGTCATGCTCATTTAATAATCAAAATAAAATATTGCACAATTCGCAGCGGATAGAGATCTAATCAATCATGCAAACCATGTAACACATTACATGTAAAGTTGTTCAACAACCAAATGAAAACAAGCAAAACATCCCGTCTCGATGTTACATCTACCATAGCATGACCCACTAAGGAACTACACTAGACTTCAAGCACTAGCTTCTACTCAATCACTGCTCGTTACCTGAAACATAGTTGTAAGGGTGAGTTCCTCAATCGATATAATAAGCATTATAAAATATCATGTAATGCTAAGTAAATTAACACATTTCATCACCCTAATCAGATCACACATTCAGTAACGGCAACACCAACTCATAATCACAATCATATTCCACACAAACACAAAACACACGTATAATATTGGAATACATCCATTCATATTATACGCCATACATACATTATGCAATGAGACTCCATGCATGCGGTACCGACTATTCGTGAACATATAGTTCAACCTCACCGATCAAATCCAGATACGGCTACCAAGCTCACTAGTCCAACTCATTTGAGACCTAGTGACTCACATCACTAATTCCTCACCATGGGAATTAGCTACCACCCCAAGGGCTATGCTATGCACGCTAAATAACCTAGCATGCAAACATCAACAACACTCCACAATAACTCATCACTAATTCCTCACCATGGGAATTAGCTACCACCATAAAGGCCATATTATGCACACTAAATCACCTAGCATGCAACCATCAACAATCCACAATGGACATATGCTCACACTCTAAGCCATAAACAGTCCATTCACAATAGCATACATAATAGATATATTCACAACATTATGCACACCATCATACATCATCAATACAATTATCACAGAATCATATTATGTCATGCCACATAATCAATCACAGTATTAGCACACTCTACTAATACCTACACTGCTCAAAACAACGGGAAATTGATCCCTCCTATATCATACACCAATATAGGCCAATCATCAATTGTTCACAATATTTAAAATATCAGTTTTTCTACTTTTCAAACAGTGTTAACCGGTTAACGCCCTGGGTTAACCGGTTAACGCAAACAGAACACGCTTCCTGGCACATTTTAACAGTGTTAACCGGTTAACACCCTGGGTTAACCGGTTAACGCAAGACAGACAGCAATTTCTCATAATTCATAACAGTGTTAACCGGTTAACACCCTGGGTTAACCGGTTAACGCAAGACAGAAAGCTGTTCCTGCGCTAACACGAAGCAGAATGCAGAATTCTCCGCATTTTCCGCCGTTGGAGGACTTCTGGACCTCCGATTCCAATTCCGTAAAAAGCTACACGTTCGGAAAATCACAACTCACCCAAATATATATTCAATTACAACTTTAACATAACTTATTCATCACAATTATTCAGCACTCATCATCCCAATTAGGGTCAATTCAACGGCTTATTACTACCCATTACATGTTAACCCATAATACCCATTAAACGACGATAAACCCCCCTTACCTGAGTTAATCCGGCAAATCCTTTAACTTCAAGCTTTTCCTTCTTCAACCCTTGTTCTCTTGCTCTTCCTCTTTGCCCTTTTCTCACTTTCTGTCGCTTCTCTGGTTTTCACGTGAAAAAACCCTTTTTACCAACTGGAACTCTTTATATATATATTCCAACTTTATTATTCCAATAATAATCTAATTATTTAATTAAATTAATAAATATACTATTAACTTAATTTAAATAATTATCATATTTTATCGGGGTGTTACAGTCTCTGTCTCCTTAGTGAGCGCACTACTCCTATGGATTTTCAGTTTCTCCTGATTTCGTTTTTCTTTGTGGCCATATTTCCCCACAGAGTATTAACTTTTTCATGCATACATTTGCATCATGAGGTCTCTTAGGGACCAAAATTCGCCTCTTTGTTATTATTTAAGCCCATTCTACCTCGTCGAGACGAAGATTTTAACCTTTATATCTCCGGATAGAATGACCTTAAATAGGGGCATCTGTAAGACCCTAATTTTGACCCTAAGATCCCTCATGGCATCATATCTTTGCTCATTGCATTGCCTCAAGGATCATAGCATGATTGGCTCCTTAACCCTTGGGTTGGGACTTGTGTGAGATGGTTTGAGACCACCAAGCATGCTTGAATTGTATATTATTGCTTTTCTTATTTTGTTTACTAACCAAAAGCACAAAAATATGTCACTAGCTTGTTTTGTTTTGAAGCTCAAGCAATCATGAGATTCCTTGCTCCTAGGAGGCTCCTATGCTCAATGAAGGGACCAGATGAAGATGAAAGCAAGCATGACAATGGTTCACAAAGCTCTCAATCATCATATATGTCTCCCAAGTATCTAAAATTTTCCAATTTTATTAAGATAAACCAAAGGGATTGAGGATTGTTTCCCAAGGAAATCCTAATTCATTTGTGCATTGATTGTGCCTTGCTCATGAAGCAACCTCAACCTATGATCAAATTCAATCAATGGAAGTTCTTTCATTCATTATTTTATGCATATATGAGTCTATGTGAGTATCCTCAATCATTCATTCATCAAGATTTGAGGTTTCGCTTTGAGAAGTTGACCAGTCAAGTCATCTGACCAAACTGAGATCCACTGAGACCTAACTTTTGATGTGTTTGTCAAATTGTAGATGTTTGATTGGCTGCATTTTGTGTTAAAACACTAACTGTACTCTGATGTCTTGACTGATGTCATGACATGCTTGAGTAGTATGCTGCAGGATTAGCTAATACAAGATTTACTGAATGTCAAACTGGATGTTATGACATTCATCCCTGACAGCATATACTGAATAATAGGCAAGTTGATTTTTCTGCTACAGTTCAGTATTTATTTCAGTCTGTTTTTCAGGAGAATAACAGACCTGGCATATGGCCCATTGTCTAAATGTCAAACTGAATGTTATGACATTTATCTCTGATAGCTGATACTAAATTATAAATTGGTTGGTCTTCCATAGTTCAGCATTTAGTACAGTCTGTTTTCAGGAGGATAACAGACCTAGCATATGGTATATGTTTTGGACGTCAAACTGAATGTTATGACATTTATCTCTGATAGCTGATACTAAATTATAGATTGGTTGGTCTTCCACAGTTCAGCATTTAGTACAGTCTGTTTTCAGGAGGATAACAGACCTAGCATATGGTATATGTTTTGGACGTCAAACTGAATGTTATGACATTCATTCCTGACATCATATGTTAAAGTGTAGGCTAGTTAGTTTTTCTGTTTCATTATTTTTCTCAAACTATTTTTCAGGAATCCAACAGCTGAGCTAAAATCCAGGAAACTAACAACTGAGCTAAAATTAATGAACCCAACAAATAGCCTATTTGTTAGCACCCTAATATGTGGAAATTAGGTTAACTTGCTTAACCTTAATTTTAGGCAATACAATTACAAGGCCCAAGTGTTGCAATATAAAAGGATGGCAATCCTACTTTCAGCAACTCATGGGTTTTAAGCGTGAAGCATTCATTGTACCATCTGACTTCACTGCTGTAGTTTTGTTTGTGTATTGTACTAGGTGTAACTTGTGAGCCAAGCAATTATCACCTAGATGATTGCATTGGACTAGGGTGTTCATTGAGTTGTAAGTGTTGTGTCATTCTAAGCTTTTAAGCGTGAGTGCTGTGTTTCTTGATTAAAGCTGTTAAGCACAATCAAGAGTTGTTTGAAGTATAACTTCGTCATTAACTTTAATCCAATTAAAGGTTGTAATCACTGTGGTGAGTGAGGGGGAGTGAGTAGGAACTCTGGTCTTAGTTTAAGATTGAAATTGCATTGGGTAGGTATTAAGTGATAGGATTAAACAGTTGGTTTAAGGTCTGAATTAATACTACTAATAGTCGATTTCCTCCCTGGCTTGGTAGCCCCCAGACGTAGGTGTGTTTGTCACCGAACTGGGTAAACAATTCCTTGTGTTATTTACTACACTTACATTTACCTGCTGTATACATTCCTGTCTGCACAGAATCGGATGTCATAACATCCTGTGTGACATCGATAGTCTGTTAACTAGAATTTCAATTGGCATCAGAGCAGGCACCCTGCCTGTTAATTTCTGGGTGAGATCTAGGGACGTTACTTTCTAATACCATGGACAAGGATGTAGGATACTCAAATAGACCACCCATGCTGGATGGTTCTAACTATGATGACTGCAAACCTCGTATGATAGCCTTCTTGAGGTCTCTAGATAGCAAGGTCTGGAGAGCTGTCAACAAAGGATGGGAACATCCAACGAAGACAGGTAAAGATGGAATCATTATGCACATTCCTGAAGAAGAGTGGGACAAGGAGCAAGAGGCATTAGCCCTTGGAAACTCTAAGGCCTTGAATGCACTGTTCAATGGAATAAATAAGAACATCTTAAGACTGGTGCATCACTGTGAGCTGGCTAAAGAAGTTTGGGATACTCTCAAGATAACTCATGAAGGTACCTCCAAGGTGAGGATGTCGAAACTTCAGATGCTGACCACCAAGTTTGAAAATCTGAGGATGAAAGAGGATGAGACTATTCATGACTTCCACATGAATATTCTTGAAATTGCCAACACTTCTGGTGGCTTAGGAGAGAAAATGGCTGAAGAAAAACTTGTAAGAAAGATTCTCAGATCGTTGCCAAAGAGATTTTCCATGAAGGTCACTGCTATAGAAGAGGCTCAAGATATCTACAATATGAAGGTTGATGAGCTTATTGGTTCTCTCCAAACCTTTGAAATGGGCTTATGTGAGGATGTTGAAAAGAAGAACAAAAGCATAGCTTTTGTATCAAATACTGAAGAGGATTCAGAAGAAGGAAATATCGGAGGTAATGAAAGCATTTCAGAAGCTATAGCCATGCTTGGAAGACAGTTCAACAAGTTCATAAAGAAGGTTGATCAAAAGGGCAGACCTAATGTCAAGAACTCTTCATCTGACATTAGTAGAAGATCAAAATATGAAGAAAAGGTCACCCAAGGCAAGGGAATCCAGTGCCATGGATGTGAAGGTTTTGGTCACATTAGAGCTGAATGCCCTACCTTCCGCAAGATGCAAAAGAAGGGGCTATCTGTCACCTGGTCTGAAGGAGATTCTGAGAGTGAATCTAAAGGAGAATCTGTTAAACATGTCACTGCACTAACTAGTGTATGTGCCTCTGATGATGACTCAAGTGGAGATGAACTTACCTTTGATGAACTTGTTGCTTCATATAAAGAGCTATGTGTCAAAAGTGTAGAAGTGTGCATCCAAGGAGAAAAGCAGAAGAAACTCATCAAGGAGCTGGAAGATGAGAAACAGAAGCATCTGACAGTCATAGATGGTCTAAATGGTGAGATATCATTGCTGACATCTAAGCTAGAATAAATGACAAAATCCATCAGAATGCTGAATAAAGGAACTGACACCTTGGAAGAGATTCTAAAGGTGGGACAGAAGTCAGGAACCATGTCTGGTTTAGGCTTTGTTAAGAAATCCTCAACCGAACTCAAAAGCTCAAAGGCTGAAGTTCAGAAACTCAAGCAGAAGTCACAACCAATGCCACAACATCAGGGAACCAGGAGGAGTAACCATCAGAAGAATAAATTTCAGAGATGGAGATGTCACTACTGTGGTAGATTTGGTCACATAAAACCCTTCTGCTATAGGTTGCATGGTTACCCTAACCAGACCCCTCAAGTCAGACCTAAGCAGAAGACATCTAAGCATAATGCGCCCATTAAGAAACAACAATGGGTTGCTAACCAGACACCTAAAGTCAGACCTAAGCAGAAGGCATCTAAGCATAATGCCCCCATTAAGAAACAACAATGGGTTGCTAGACTAGCTCACACATCTCTAAGGGCATCTACCAGACAAGACTGGTATTTTGATAGTGGCTGCTCAAGACATATGACTGGTATGAGTAACTTATTGGTGGATATACAACCCCATACTACCAGATATGTGACATTTGGTGATGAAGCTAAAGGAGAAATCAAATGTGGTGGTAAGCTGGACTGTCCTGGAGCTCTAAAACTGAGTGATGTGCTGTTAGTAAAAGGACTAACTGCTAATCTTATTAGCATAAGCCAGCAATGTGATCAAGGTTTCAATGTACAATTCACTAAGGAAGTATGTGTGGTGATGAATGGATGCAATCAGGAAGTTATGAGAGGATCCAGATCCAAAGATAACTGTTATCTATGGGAATCCAAAGTCCCAAACTACTCTTCAAAGTGCCCCTTAACCAAGGAAGAGCAGGAAGTGAAGCTGTGGCATGGAAGACTTGGACAACTTCATTTAAGAGGAATGAAGAAGGTCATATCCAAGGAAGCAGTTACAGGAATCCCAAATCTGCTTATGGATGAGAGAAAAGGCTGTGGAAAATGTCAGGTGGGAAAGTTAGCCAAGATGTCATATCCCAAGATAGGACATCCAAAATCTTCCAAACTTCTGGAACTGGTGCCCATGCACTTAATGGTACCTATGCAGATTGAAAGTCATGAGGTGTCCTCACCTATTAGTCCTCATCAAACTGGTGTAGTTGCAAGGGAGAAACAAAATTATGTATCATTATCCACTGCAGAAGCTAAGTACCTAGCATCTGGTAGCAGGTGTTCCCCACTGGTATGGATGAACCAGATGCAAACTTAGTACAATGTCACTCAGAATGTCATGACACTGGATGTTACTCAGATTGACAAATTAAAGAGAAAAGTGGGAATGTGTCCTTCTGAGAAATTATAACAACTAATGATGTTAGTTATTTACTGTTTAATAAGTCAACTTATTAAACATTTGATAGTTCACTCTGATTGGTCAACAAATAAAAGATACTGCTCGTGCAACAAGCGTTACCTCTTCCATCATTTCAACTTTCAGTCTTGCAAGCTTTCTCTCAAAGAAACTTTTCATTTCTCCTCTGAGATATTCATCATGTCGCACCAATCCGACTCATCTTCCTACACGACCATGTTTGATTCCTCTAGCTCTGAATCATGCAACCCTAACAGGGAAGATCCTGTGTCTGACTCTGCGAATTCCTCACATGCAAGAAGACCTAAAGAAACTGTCTCAGGCTTCTCCTCAGCAATCGCGCTTGATGAACAAACCAGAGAAGGCTCCAGGTACGTTCACAATGCCATTGCAACTATGGTGACTGGAATTCTGTCCGGTAATCATAAGGTCCTTGGGGTCTCAGTTCCCTTAAACACGATTGTACCAGAAAATGTTGCTTGTCAAGAAAATACAGTTTCCTTAGGAAAGAATGTGTCTGATGATGCTGAGCAAACTGATGCTCATGAGGGGTCAAATATTGACAAACCCTTAGAGAATGTGGGTAGTGAGGAAGTCCGTGTCACTCATGATGTCGGTGACAACCCTAATTGTAAAGCTGAAACAGTTAACCTGGAGGAATTTTTTGATAATGAGTTGTTGACCTCAGTTGTCCCTAGCATAGCCAAACGGGTTAGGACTAGGAGAGAAAAGAAAACAGTGGTGCAGAGGTCCCCAAAAAGGAAGATTGATATGTCAACTTCTCCCAATCCAAAGGTGACAGAGAGTTCCCTCAAGAGGAAAGGGCATGGTCCATCAAAATCTTGGAGCAAAGAGGTGCCCAAGAAAATGAAGACCAAGGTTGTTGTTGTGGAGTCTGACTCAGATGTCCCATGTGATGTCACAACATCTCTGTTAAAGAAGAAGCCAACCACTAGCAAGCTGGAAGCTAGTGTCCCTGAGGAACCAATTGACAACATATCATTCCATTTTGCTTCTAGTGTGAACAGATGGAAGTATGTTTATCACAAGAGGCTGGCTTTGGAAAGGGAACTGGCTCAGAATGTCCTGGAATGTAAGGAGATTGTAGACCTTTTTCAAGAGGCAGGGTTAATGAAGACTGTGACTCAGCTCTCAAAGTGCTATGAGATATTAGTAAAGGAGTTTATTGTCAATGTGTCTGAAGAATGTGTTGATGGAAAGTCTAGGGAATTCAGAAAAGTATATGTGGGAGGCAAGTGTGTTAACTTCTCTCCCTTAGTAATCAACATGTATTTGGGAAGACCTGATGTAGCTCAACCTGAGCTTGAGGTGACTGACAACACAATCTGTCAAGTCATCACTGCTAATCAAGTCAGGAAGTGGCCTCTCAAAGGTAAGTTGGTTGCCAGCAAATTAAGTGTCAAGTATGCAATGCTCCACAAAATTGGAGCTGCTAACTGGGTGCCCACCAATCACAAGTCTACAATGTATGTTATGCTTGGAAAGTTCATATATGTTGTTGGAACCAAAGCCAAGTTTGACTATGGAACCTATATTTTTGATCAAACCATGAAACATGCAGGAAGCTTCAGTGTGAAGGGGCCTATAGCATTTCCTTCCCTCATATGTGGTATTGTGTTGAATCAATTTCCAAACATATTAACAGAAAATGATTTTGTGAAAAGAAGAGAGAGTCCTTTGGCCTTCAATCATAAACTGTTCCTAGGGAAGCATGTTCCTGACATTGCCATGGCAACAGGAGAGACATCAAGTGTTTGCAATCAACCAGGTAGAGCTGCTGTTATTGCAATACTCAAAGAAACGTGCAAGTAGTTAGAGGCAAGGAAGCTCACTTTGGAAAAGTTGATTATCAAGTTGGAGATGACTGAAGGTGAGGTGCTTGGTGAAGCTGCTGATGCTGCAGAAGGAGCTGCAAGACAAAGTGCAGAGGGTGAAGAGGATGCCAGTCCTGATGATGGCACTGATGATGATGTTGACTCTGAGTCAGATGATTAAATCATTTTTGAGTGTTACTGACAATTATGTGTAATTCTGTTTTATTTTGGTCTGTAATTTTAAGTGTTGCTTTGGCAACATTTTTGAAAAAAGGGGGAGTAACACCTGTGCCCCAGGACAACAGATTTGCTATGTGCTTGAACATATATTGAAGATCCTCTAATCCAGAGGTTCTGTTGCAGCTTGATGTTCAACTTCTATGTGTGATGAGTGTGAGTGTGTTAATGTGTGCCATCTATTGTGTGTGCTGCTGTTTGAAGTTTTTATTTAACTTCCATGTGTGCTGCTGTTTGAAGTTTTTATTTAACTTCTATGTCTGATGTTTGAAGTTTTTATTTAACTTCTATGTCTGATGAGTGTGGTGTTATTCTAAGTGTATTAGCTATGTTAATTTCTCTACTAGGATGTGTGTTTTCCGCTGCTGTGAACTCTGTTGTGATGCCAAGTTGTTTTAGCCAAAAATTTGCCAAAGGGGGAGTTTGTAGATGTTTGATTGGCTGCATTTTGTGTTAAAACACTAACTGTACTCTGATGTCTTGACTGATGTCATGACATGCTTGAGTAGTATGCTGCAGGATTAGCTAATACAAGATTTACTGAATGTCAAACTGGATGTTATGACATTCATCCCTGACAGCAGATACTGAGCTATAGAATAGTTGGTTTTCTGTTATAACTCAGTATGTATTTCAGTATGTTTTTCATGAGAATAACAGACCTGGCACATAGCCTACTGTCTGAATGTCAAACTGGATGTTATGACATTCATCCATTGACAATATATACTGAATAATAGGCAAGTTGATTTTTCTGCTACAGTTCAGTATTTATTTCAGTCTGTTTTTCAGGAGAATAACAGACCTGGCATATGGCCCATTGTCTAAATGTCAAACTGAATGTTATGACATTTATCTCTGATAGCTGATACTGAATTATAGACTGGTTGGTCTTCCACAGTTCAGCATTTAGTACAGTCTGTTTTTAGGAGGATAACAGACCTAGCATATGGTATATGTTCTGGACGTCAAACTGAATGTTATGACATTCATTCCTGACAGCATATGCTAAAGTGTAGGCTAGGTAGTTCTTCTGTTTCAGTATTTTTCTCAGGCTATTTTTCAGGAATCCAACAGCTGAGCTAAAATCCAGGAAACTAACAACTGAGCTACAATTAATGAACCTAACAAATAGCCTATTTGTTAGCACCCTAATATGTGGAAATTAGGTTAACTTGCTTAACCTTAATTTTAGGAAATACAAGTACAAGGCCCAAGTGTTGCAATATAAAAGGATGGCAATCCTACTTTCAGCAACTCAGGGGTTTTAAGCGTGAAGCATTCATTGTACCATCTGACTTCACTACTGTAGTTTTGTTTGTGTATTGTATTAGGTGTAACTTGTGAGCCAAGCAATTATCACCTAGATGATTGCATTGGACTAGGGTGTTCATTGAGTTGTAAGTGTTGTGTCATTCTAAGCTTTTAAGCGTGAGTGCTGTGTTTCTTGATTAAAGCTGTTAAGCACAATCAAGAGTTGTTTGAAGTATAACTTCGTCATTAACTTTAATCCAATTAAAGGTTGTAATCACTGTGGTGAGTGAGGGGGAGTGAGTAGGAACTTTGGTCTTAGTTTAAGATTGAAATTGCTTAAGTAGGTATTAAGTGATAAGATTAAACAGTTGGTTTAAGGTCTGAATTAATACTACTAATAGTGGATTTCCTCCCTGGCTTGGTAGCCCCCAGACGTAGGTGTGTTTGTCACCTAACTGGGTAAACAATTCCTTGTGTTATTTACTGCACTTACATTTACCTGCTGTATACATTCCTGTCTGCACAGAATCGGATGTCATAACATCCTGTGTGACATCGATAGTCTGTTAACTAGAATTTCACAAATGAAGATGACCCCAAGAGAAAACATGTTCTTAAGAACCATATGAACAACTTTAATATTCATCTAAAATCCATTTTAAACTTGGAAGGTCATCATTGATTTCAAAACATTATAGGTCATTTTGATTGAAACCCTAATTTTAGGTCAACTTCCCAAGGACCTAACTTCTTCATTTTTTATGATTTTGAGGTGAGACAAAATTGCATTGGAAAGCTTAAGATGTCTAATTCAAATGTTATGTTGTACAAAATTTCATAATCCTAAAAGAAACACATGTGATAATACAAAACATTATAGGTCACTTTGGACCAAAGCCATTGAATCTTGAAAAAGTCCAACTTCAAGTGCCCATAACTTTCTCATCAAAAATCCAAATGAATCAATATTTAAGTGAAAATTTATCATCTTGAAACGATCTACAACTTTTATGTTGGAGCGTATTCCATTTGAGGCTTGCATCATTGAAATAGAAGGGCTTGAAGTTGGTCACTTTTGGCAAAACTTTTCAAAGGCATGTTTTGTACTTCAAACTTCATGACCAGTTTTCACAATTTTCCAAACTCCAAATGGATTTTTGTCCAATATAACTTTTGTTCCTTATGTCAATACCTTTCCAACCATTTCTCACATGCCTATGTTTGGATTTTCTATGTGTGACTTTCGAAGAGGGGAACATTTGTGACCAAATATGAAATTCACATGGAATCTTCATGCACAAGCAATTGAAATTCAAATTGCACGTCCAATTCAACTTGGTATCAGCTCAGCTTGCATTTCCAATTGATTTTAGGCCTCACATGAGCATGTACAGACCCATGCATGGAGGACCCAATGATCATGCACACGAGTATTTTCCCTCCTTGCCTTGCAGCTCAGCTATACTAAAGGAATTTTGATTTTTTATTTCTCACTTTCAAACTTGAATTTCAACAAAATCAGTTGATCTTCAAGTTCTAATTCCTAAGCCTATCATCATCATCATCTCAAGATCAAGTTGGAAGCAAGAGATTGAGCAGATCGTGCTGTTTAAAGCTGCACTTCAAAGGTTTATGATCCAACTGTTTTGATCTATATCTCATCATATAATGTGAATTGCTTGTGCTCAAATGATTTTCTGAAGCCCTCGTGTGAGAGGCAAGCCAGTGGTGGCTTTGATTTTGAGAATTGAAGCATTTCAGTTTTCATACCAGGAAATTCAAGCTCAGGTTTCTCATTCCATAGAGATCTTGAGAGAAATCCAAGGTTACAGGGGTGATGTACATCACCCCAGCTTCATTTTGGTATAAGGCTCGTGCATTTTGGTTGAGGTTTGAAAACCTGCAACTGGTGGCCGGAATCAGTTAGTCCACCGGAGAAGACGGTGGTTTCCACCACCGTTCCCATGTGGAATCATCTGGCCCCTTGGATCTCCTTCTAGCGTTCTAATCCTGGCCTTTTGTTTATTTGACCTTTTTAAATCCAATGTGTTTCGTGCTTGACTCTTGCCTACCATGGAAGCGCGCCTTTGAGCCTTTGATTGTGTCCACGTCATTTAATGAAATGGATCAAGCGCTCCTGGTTTTTTCACATTTTCTATTTTTTTGTTTTATTTTCTTTTATTCCATTTATTTTCAAAAATTCATAACTATTTTATTTGGAATCACAAAAATATGAGACCAATTGCAAAAAAAATCTTCAAAACTCTAGTTTCATAATCTGATTTTTAATTATTTTTGTGATTCCTTTTAATATTTTTTGTGAAATATTTTGTTTTTAATAGTTTTTAATTCATTTTAAATAATTTTTTATATTCAAAAATTCCAAAAATATTTTCTTAACACATACGGATCATGATAAGTCTATGAAAAATATTCTTATCAATTTATTAATTGATTTGAGATTTATTTGAGATTTTAATCCATTTGTATTATTTTTCTTGATTTTTAATTATTTTAAAATAGTTTCTGTTTTCAAAAAATGTTGAGAAAATTTGTCAAACCTTGTATGACCATGTTAGACTATGATGATTCAATTGGAATTATCCAAGTTGATTTGAATTGAATTTGAAGTTTGACCATATTTTGTTCATTTTACTTTATGTATTATTTTAATTCCAAAAATATCAAAAATATGTTTGACCTTTATAGACTTCTAACCTTCATTTCACTTCTGTTTACCATTGATTGATGATGATTTCATTCACATTGGATCATTGTGTTTTGATTATGTCATTTGGATTCTCATTTTGTCCATTTCATCTTCATCTCTTTTCTTCTTCTTTTTCTTTTGGCCAATGAGTTAATGATTTGTGGTTAGTCTAGACATATGAGAGGCTTAACCTTCTTTGATCAAAATCAAACTCAACTTGATCAAAGATCAAGTGAGTTGCTTTGTGTCCAAGATAGGTTGCTTCTTGGTCAAGCAAAAAAACCTAAAATCCATACAAGGCTTTCCTTCTTTTCTTTTGGCATGGAAAGTTGTAGGAGCTTCGCTTACTAGTCATGATCTCTAACTTGTGTTTATTTGCCTATAGTTTTATTGACCGACCTCAGATAGGTGTGACTACTACATTAGTCCACTTACGATTGCTTAACATAACGCTAAATTGTCTTATGACACACTAACATTAGTTACTAACACTAACTTTAATTCAAGCATTTAATTCTTGCAATTTAATTTGTTGCTCATTTATTCATATTGCCTTTTTCCTTTGCTCACTTGAGCTCATATTTTATGTTTATGCTATTTTCCTTTTGCTCATTTGAGCTCATTATTATGTAAATATATTGTGGCTTTGTGCTTGTTTTGTCTTTGTTTGTGTGAACCCAATGCAAAAAGGAGAAAGGACTTAGAATTAGGACCTTACCTATGCTTAAAGGAGTTCAAGAGCAAATAGGCCTCATGCCTTTAGAATGCTAAAATTGATTGAAGAGAAACTAGGCCTCATGCCTTTAGAATGCTTAATCTTAAAGTTGACTTCAAAGGACCCCTAATCTAAACTCATTCTTTGTCCATTTTTTCTTATTGTGTTGTGAACCTTTTGATTGTTTGTTCTTGTGTGATAGGGATTCCAAACTTGAGATAGTAAGAAGGACCATTGTCATGAATAGCCAAGTTAAGAGAGACAAGCCAAGTGGAGATCCTAGGAGCTTGAATACAATATTTGTTTTGATTGCTTGAGTTAATTGCTAAATTCAAAGGAAAGGAGCATCCTGAATCATCTTTATGATCTCAAGAAAGGGAACTCCAAGGGTTTTACCTCTTCTCTTATCTTTGCATGTTTAGGACTAGCCCTTCTCTTCTTCTCTCCATTCTAACCCAAGCCAAACTCATTTTGTGCAAACATTGACATTGTTTTCAAAACTAGAAACCTTGGTCTTATGCCTTTGATTTTTCAAACTCTTTTCATTAATACTCATTGTGAATGAATCATAATCATACTTTGACTTGATTTTGTAAATAATCCTAATTTGTAAATACAACTCACTTCAAGTTGTTTTTGTGGTTCCAACGACCACCTTTGTTGAAAACGTTTCATAAACATTAGCCATAGGTTTGAGTTATCATAGCGGTTGATGTAAACCTCACCTTATCCTTAGTGATTGGACTATAAGTCTTCATACTTATTATAGGGTAGATCCCTCACTAGTATGTTGAAGCTCTCCTCACATGGTTGATTATTGGTTTAGGTTGAGTTTTCTCCCTTTGATAACAAAAGACCTTAAGGATTTTGATCAAATCAATTCACCAATCTTTTGAGATTTTTACCTCGAACTACGAGGTTTTGATCCTACCTTTGTGATGGTACGTAGGAAATGGGTTCATCCATTCAAACAACAAATTTTAAATAATATGTATATTCTTTTCTCATCTCCCTAATCTTGTTTGCACAAATCTTTTCACAAATACCAACCTACAATACACTTTGCAAAAAGGGCTCCCTTAGAGTACTAAGGATGTTTGGGTGCTTAAAACCTTCCCATTGCATAATTAACCCCCTTACCCAGATCTCTGACATTTTTATTAGTTTTTTATTCGATAAAACTTCTTACTTGATTTTTGTTCACTTTCTAACCTTTCCTTTGGATAAATAGAAGTGCGGTGGCGACTCGAATTGTATGCTTACTTTTGATTTAGTCAATAAATCTAAAGGTAACGAATACCCCGCTACAAAACCTTAATAAACATATTTAAAAAAGATAAGGAAAATCATTAAGAACAAAATAAAGAAGGATCACTCTCCCGCCCAGAGAGACATACCTATGTTTCTATGAAAGGATCTTACTAAATATAAGATTACCTAGAGATTCTCACGTAGACTGATATTCACTCCAACCAGGAGCCCAAGGTACTTTAAAGGAAGGGACTCTTACTTTTAATGGAGAAACTCACAAGCAAGGTCTAAGAAGGCCTTATTAGAATTCACTCCAATGAGAGAGCTTTTGGAAAAATTCACATGAAAGCTATGAACCCTATCATATGACTATTCGCATGAACTTAAGCTAGTTACGATAATCCCACCCTTTTTATTTTAAAAGTATGAATTTTTAACTCAAATCTCGCTACGAAAGTAGGAGTTTTTTTTTGGCATTCTCCTTACCTTGAAAGGGTAGAGGCAAATGCCGGAAAGCAGTTTTTAAACAATCAAGTTCGAAATCACGAAAGTGATCGAACGAAATTGAGAAAAATTCCAATTTTTAATAGTCATGCAAATGTAATGACCACTAATAAACGTTTCTACGCGAGCAAAAGACAATGAGTGTCACGTTCGTTAGAGGTAGGGTAATAGGATGGCTAAAGTAGGCAATGCCATAATAGCTTAGTTTTCTATAAATTGAGTCGGGATTCTCGTAATAGAAATGCTTAAGTCATATGAATACGTATAAGATAGGAGTCATAACCCTAAGTCCTATTTGCTTTATATATTTTTAAGTGTTTTTATTTAATTAAGTTGTTTTTCACAAAGGTTCTTTTTCACTAAAGTCACCTTTTTTCCACTATTCGGTTGCTCTAGATTTACATTGATAGGATATAAATCGGTTATTAACCATTGGTCTTTGAGGATCAATATTTTTTACTACTCTGAGATTTTTCATACGTTTACGGCGTGTCAAGTTTTTGGCACCATTGTCGGGGACCAATTGCGTTAATATTGAAATTATATTTAGTTTGATCTAAAAGTCCTCCTTTGTCCAATTTGAGTTTGATCTATTTCCCCTCCCTCTTCATCTTATTCCCCTTCTTTATGCATTCATGTCATGGACCTATAATGTCTTTATATCCTAAGGATAGTTGATTGCAAAATCAACATAAGTATGGATGAGATTAGGCCCCCCACTTTTGCATATTCTTTTTGTGTCTAGTATATTTCATGAGCATAGTTCATCATACTATGTCTCTAACATACATTAACACCAAAATTCTATTGCCCAACCTCAAATAGTTGTGACTTCTATATAAGTCCAATTACGATTGCTTAACATAGCGCTAAATTTTTTACACAAAAGGCATATCATTCTAGTTAGTGAGATTGTAAGTCTCCCATCTTTCATAGTATTGTGTGGAAACTTGGCCTTTTTTCCTTCCTTTGGAAGATGTCTTGGTTCAAGGGTCCATGCTTGTGATATATGGGTTGAGTGTTCTCCAAAGAATGACTTAAAACAAAAGCAAAAGCAATACTAACTTTTAACTCATTAACAACTAACATTTAATTTCAAGTCATTTACTTTAATGCACTTTATTTTTAAGCCTTAATTATTTTCCATTATTCATACCATTCTAAGTGCTTATGTTAATGTCATTTTTCACTTTGTCCACTTGGACCATATTTTGTGATATATTTTGTTTGTGCATATTGTGATTGCTTATGTTGTCTTTGACCATTAATGTACATAATAAGAACAAAAACCCTAAAAAACATCTTGTGTGGACTGTTGGTTTGATCTAAGACAATTGGACTTAGAATTTAGGAAACACTCCATATGCAAAAGACTTGGCCAATGCCAACTTTTATTAAACCAAGTGCTTGTAATCTGAAACTTCATCTGATAAATCATTGAAGATTCATTTGAGTTCATCTTCAACATGATCATTGTGAAGCTGTTACTTTGAACTTGTGATTTGTGGCATGGAATTCATCTGCTACATGGGTAAATTTGAAGAAGATCATGGAGTTACTAAGCTTGGATGTGGATATCTTTATTTGATGTCTTGCTCTTCAAGTTGATATATTGTGCATTATTTTTTGCTTGATTCTAATGTCCAAGGGGATTTGGGTTTCTATATGACATTGTTGTCTATTGGATTGCATCCCATTGGTCAGATCTTTTCAACTCTCAACTTTTAAATTTATGCTTAGGATTAGTCTCTTCATCTCCCCCCATTTCTTTAATTTCAAAATCTCTCCCTCCTTTTAAAAAGCTTCTTTGCTTGTGCTGGTTTTAAAGACTTAGACCATATTGCAAATTAGAAACTTTGGCCTTATGCCATTGCATTTTTAAACTTCTTTTCTTAATCAAACTTGTAAATATACTTAACTATATTTGACTTCAAATTTTCAAAAACCAAAAATAACTAACTCATTCAAGCCAATTTTAGGCCTTTGTGCCTTTCAAACATATTTTTTGTTAAAAACAACGCATCCACTTTAAAATTTATACCATGCACTACGAGATTTTGATCCCTCATTTTTATGTTGGTACGTAGGCACAAGTCCAAAGGTCTTGTCAAACACACAAAAATATAATTAATGAATTATTTTCTCATCTCCCCATTCTATTTTGAAAACATCATTGTACAAAATCACATATGCACACAAGAAAAGGCTCCCTAGGAGTACTTAGGACACTTTGAGTGCTAACACCTTCCCTCTGTGTAACCAACCCCCTTACGTGTAATCTCTGACATTTTATTAGTTTTGATTTAAAAACTTCTTATTTATGGGTTTTGTTTGTACTTTTTCCTTTTCTCTTGGAAACAATAAAAGCGCGGTGGCGACTCTTGTTATTTGATGTCTAGCTTGTCCTTAGCTTGATGATCATGAATTTACCGCTACAGAAATTAAGTGGCGACTCTGCTGGGGAGTAGTCTCCAGTGGGTTTAGCCTACTTTTTTGTGTGGATATAACTGTATATTTGATGTATGTATATTTGTTTGTATGATATAATCTGCTTGTTGTGCTTGGTGATCTCTGAGTGGTGAGATAAGTTCTAACCCGAACTTGAGTGCAATTAAGATAGGAGGATGGTATCGTCATGTTCGACTTGTGTGGAGTAGTCCTTAACAAGTTGGCTTGAGACCAACACGCTCAGTGGAGACCCTTTTGGATTTGGAAATGTCACACAAGTATTTGTGGTTAGGCATTACTATATCTAATTTGGGGTCCGAGAAGCTGAGGACTGTAAAACATTTACCCCCTCTTGGCCTATTTAGGACATAGTGTGGAGACTGTTCAAGTGTGGACTTGATAATAGTTGTTACACGATACTACACTTAGACGAGTTTCTCTTGACAATATTATGGGTTGATGAGTCAGTCATTCTAACCTGTAATATCCTATAGATGGAATTAAGAATTGTAAGACCCCAATTTTGACCCTAAGATCCCTCATGCAATTTCATCATAAGCATTGGCATTGGGATCATACCTTGGCATCCTCCTAACCCCTCATTCATTGGGTTTGTTTTGGGAGAGATCACCAAACACTTTGTGATTGTATCATACTTGTATATCATCATTTTACTAACCAAATACAAAAATATGCCTTTGCATTTTCCTAACTCTTTTGTAGGTAGGGCATGATCTCCATTGATCTATCAAGTTCATATCTAGGGTTTAAGACCCTCATGACAAAGAGCACAAATATGAATTGATACAAGAATGGTTATGAGCATCATATATGGGTTCCAATGATTACTACATGTTATATTGATCAAGTTTTCTTCAAGAGTTTATGAGTGATTTGCCTTGGAAACCCTAGTTTGACTAGGTATCTTGAGTAACTTCTCCAACAAGCTTTCTTACCAATTGATCAAATCTCTCAAGGGACACTTCAAAACTCATCATATTATGCATATATGATCTACCATGATCCAAGAAAGTCAAAATAATTGAAGGTTAGCAAGTTGGTTGATGGTGGTTGGCCAGATGAATTCATCTGATCAAAACTGGGTCTCCCTAGACCCTATCTCCTACACTTTTCACCATATGAAAATAATTCCAAGAGACACTTTACTCTAAATGACATTCCAAACAACTTTCATGTTTAGACCTATAGCTAGTTTTTCTTGTAAAATCATTTTCTATGTTGAAACATTATAGGTCATTTTGTCTAAACCCTAATTTGAAAGTCAACTTCCCAAGGCCATAACTTGCTCAACTTTTATGATATGAAACATTTACAAGTTTCACAATCAATTTAAAGATGTATACTTCAACTTTGATGATTGGAGTGAGATCTAATTCAACTTTTATGAGCATGTGATATGGGGTTACATTATATGTCATTTTTGACCTATAGGATTGAACAAGTGATTTTTCCAAACTTCAAAAATGAATAACTCTATCATTATAAATCCAAATGACATGAAATTGGTTATCATTTTGAATTTCTTTGAAATACCTACAACTTTGATGAAGACACCTTTCTCATTTGAAACTCACATAAAAAGTTAAGTAAGATGGAATATTGAGATATATGGCTTGACACTTAGAAACATTTTCAACATCTTAAAATTTCCAAACTTCCACCTCAAAATTATCCATGTTCCAAGCTCCAAATGAAAAATGTTAAACATCAAACTTGTTCCCCTTGATCCAAGCTTTAAAAAAAACCCAAGTTCATGCATTTTGGATTAGGTTTGCTAGGTCTGCGCATGGCTTTAACAGGGCTACATAATTGGAAAGAATCAAACTTCAAAACATTAGTTCACTTTGCCTTTCCAATCAAGCTTCCATTCATACTTCATTTGGAATCATTTTAGACCTTTTTGCATTGCATCATGGGCCTGCACATACCCATGCACTCGTGCCATCAACATTGCTAATTTTGGATAGATTTTGAAGTGTGCAAATATTATTCATTCATGCTATAAATACATGACCTCTATGCTCATTTGAATCACACTTTGCGCGCCAGCTTTTACCCCCATTGAAACCACCACATTCTAAAGGAAAACCTGAGAAATTTCAATTTGAAATTTGAGTTTGAATCTCAACTGTTGGAGATTCAAGAACTCTAGGATCCAAAGCCTTGCAACCTCTCTAATCACTTCCTGCTAGCTTCTCAAGTGTGATCAGATCGTGTTTGGAGCAAGCAACATCAAGAACTGCATAACATTGAAGGTAATTTTCTGAAAACTTCATCTCTTCGATTCTCTCTCAATTCTACTCAATTCTCTTGGATATTTGGTTGTCTGAAGTCCTACCAATGTAGGCAAGAAGGATGAGTTGCTTATATGTCAAATTGAAGCAACTCAATTGACACACCTCTAAATTCAACTCGTCATATCTTTCTATATATGCGGAGTTAGTTAAAATTGAGGTCAGATTCGTGCTCTATGCCATTTTTTCTTTCAGATCATGTCCTCCTTTTTCATTTATGTGATGGTGATGACTGAACCAGTCCGGTGAGCCTCGCCTGAGAAGGTGGCCGGAGGTCCAGCGCATGTGGTGTGCTGGACAGGTTCTGAGCCACATGATCATTCCAAAATGTTTTAATCCCATGTGTCCATTGTGAATACCAGGCGTGTGGATGAGTTGACTAGCGTGCATCATGGAATGCGCGTTTTAGGCCACTTGATCTGCCACCTCAATTAACGAGGGATATCAAGTGGCTCATGTTTTTTCATATTTTCATATTTTTGTTTTAATCCTTTTATTTTCATTAATTCATATTAATTTTAATATTGATCCAAAAAATATGAGAGTTTCACCAAATAATTTCAAATAATTTCCTCTTTCATATTCTGAATTAAAATTATTTTTGGATCATTATTAATATTTTTCATGATTTAATTGATTTTGGCGTTATTTTTAATTTTTTAAAAATACTTTTAAGTCTTTAAAAATTATGAATTTTTTCTCCAAGGTCCTTTGACCTTGTTTGACCTATGATAAATCTCATGGCTATTTTTTTGGTATTTTGATGAGGTTTTAGGAATTTGACAAACCATATTTAATTTAAATGCCTAATTTTAGTATTTTAATTTGAATAAATTCCAAATAATTTTGTTGACCAATTGTAATGACTTGTTCGATTTGACTCTTGTTGTTGGGCCTTGGTCAAGCTTGATTTGACTTTGTCAAGTTAATATCATTGGATTTAGGGGATTAATGGAATGTACATTCCATCTCCCAAAATGAATGGGTGATATTAATTTGGTAAAAGTCCTCCTTTGACCAATTTGAGTTTTGATCCATTCCCGTCCCTCTTCATCTCATTCCCCTTCTTTATGCATCCATTTCATTTGGCCTATGATATCTCAAAGTCCTAAGGATAGTTGATTGAAAAATCAACATTAATATGGATGAAATTAGGCCACCTCTTTTGCATATTCTTTTTGTGTGTGGTATGTTTCATGAGTATAGTCCATTACACTATCTCTCTAACATGCATTCACACCAAAATTCTATTGCCCGACCTCAAATAGTTGTGACTTCTACATAAGTCCAATTATGATTGCTTAACATAGCGCTAAATTTGTGACAACAAAAGCATAGCATTCTAGTTAGTGAGATTGTAAGTCTCCCCTCTTCCATGGTATTGTGTGGAAACTTGGCCTTCTTTCCTTCCTTTGGAAGATGTCTTGGCTCAAGGATCCATGCTTGTGACAAGTAGGTTGACTGTTCTCCAAAGAATGTCTTAAAATGAAAAGCAAAAGCAAAACATTACTAACTTCTAACTCATTAATAACTAACTCTTAATTTCAAGTCATTTACTTTAATGTCATTTAATTTTAGCCCTTTTCCATTTGTCATTATTCATACCATTCTAATTGTTTGTGTTAATGCAATTTTCACTTTGTCCATTTGGACCATATTATGTGATATATCTTGTTTGTGTATACTTTGTTTGTTTATGTGGTCTTTGACCATTAATGTACATAATAACAACAAAAACCCTAAAAAAAACTTTTGTGTGGATTGTTGGCTTGATCTTTGACAAATGGACTTAGAATTTAGACAACATTCATATGCTAAAGGACTTGGATAATGCCAACTTTTTTGTGAAACCAAGTGCTTGCATTGTTCCCTAACATTGAAGGTTTTGTTGATGTTAACTCCATTAGACTTTTCTTGATTGGGAATCCTGTGCCTACTTTGTTGGGTGATATGTATTTCTCTTTGCATCTAAGGAATTCTAAGGGTGGTGGAACTATCATTTATTGTATTCCTCTTCTATACAAGTGGTTTATTTCGCACTTGCCTCAGACGCCTGCTTTTGTGGAGAATAAACAATGTCTAAGGTGGTCTCAGAGACTTATGTCTCTCAGTAATTATGATATAGTTTGGTATGATCCGTCTTTAAGCAGTTTGGAGATTATTGATAGTTATGGTGAATTCTCTAATGCGCCTCTCATTGGTACACAAGGAGGAATTAACTATAACCCTGCTTTGGCTCGTCGCCAACTTGGGTTCCCCTTGAGAGACAAACCTAATAACACTTCGTTAGAAGGTCTTTTCTATCAAGAGGGTAAATATCCCCAACATTTGAAGCAGAAGATTGTGCATGCTTGGCATAATGTGCATAGGAAAGGAAGATCCGAGCTTGGTCCGTGCAATTATGTAGCTTTGGAAGCTTACACTCTTTGGATGAAGAAGAGAGCTTTGGAGTTGAAGATGCCTTATCCTTGTGAAAGACCGATGTCTATGGTTGTGGTTGAGCCATTAACTCTCCCTAACCAAGATGTCGAGGAGTTGGAAGACGCACTCATCAAGATGAAGCAAGAGAAGGATATGTGGGAAGAGTGTTTCCATGCTTTGAGCAAGAAGCATGAAGAGTTGCAGTTGGAGTCTAAGGACAAGGATGCATTTATTAAGCTACTTGAAGACCGAGTGACCAAGAGACAGAGAGAGCCATAGGTTTCATCTTCTAGCATGCCTTAGTCCTCCGTTACTTGGAAGAAGATTGTTGATCAGCTTCTCCTCGAGAAGACTCAGATGAAAGCTTCCTTTGAGACCGAGATCCATCACATTCGAAGGAAGTACGCGCCTTCAGCTAGGTCTTCTAACATTGTTGTTAGGGATCCTTAGGATGACTAGTCTCCTTTTCTCTTGTATTTTCATTTGGTTTCTGAAATTGTACTAAGTGTAATCCTTCCAATTATAAATGAAAAGAAATTATTTTGGTCATATAAAAAATTATTGCGATTGTTGATATATATATATATATATTCACAAATGATATAGTAAGTTCCTTGAAAACAAAAATAAATAATCAAGCAATGCACTTCATGCATCATTTGCATAAGTAGGTTTCTCTTTCGTCAAATGTCTCATTGGTGTTTCTTCTCTGCTTTAGCCAAGCTGACTCATCGGTACAACACCCGTACCAATCATCTAAGAATTATGTCAATCTTCTTCAACGCCTGCAACTCGTCCTCCTCATAGGACAGTTATTTCAGAGGTAGCTACCTCTACCATGCCTGTTGCTACCGCCCATTTCACACCTACTATGCCTGCCGGATTCCCGTGGGGAATGCCGTCCAACTTTATACCTGAAGGCTTTGCGCCTACTTTTGCTTCCATGCCGACATCTAGCCCAGTCATGTCCATGCCACCTCCTGTTGTGCACACCTTACCTCGTTTAGAGGACACCATTTATCACTCTGAGTCGTTTGAGGGTCCGGATGTCTACGAGAAAATGGATGAAATGAAGGATCAGTTTCTTGAGTTGCGCAAGGAATTGAAGACACTATGGGGTAAGGACTTGTTTAGAAAGAGTGCCGTTGAGTTGTGTTTAGTGCCCAACGTCAAGATCCCGTTGAAGTTCAAAGTGCCTGATTTTGAAAAGTACAAAGGGAACACTTGTCCACTCAGTCATCTAGTGATGTATGCTCGCAAGATGTCTACTCAAACCGATAATAATCAACTATTGATTCATTACTTCCAAGACAGTTTGAATGGTGATGCACTCTGTTGGTATATGGGGTTGGATAGTGCAAGCGTTCGTACTTTCAATGACTTGGTGGAGGCTTTTGTCAAGCAGTATAAGTACAACATGGATATGAAGGCTGATAGAGACCAGCTGAGGTCCATGTCTCAGAAATATAAGGAGACGTTTAAAGAATATGCACAGAGATGGAGGGAATTGGCTGGCCAGATCACTCCTCCTTTGGAGGAAAAAGAGATGACAAAGATCTTTCTGAAAACTCTAAGTTCATTCTATTATGAACGTATGATTGCTAGTGCCCCCAGTGACTTTACCAAAATGGTAAAGATGGGGATGAGGCTTGAGGAAGGAGTCCGAGAGGGACATTTGTCGAAAGACGAAGCATCTTCGAGTAAGAGGTATGGCAGCAATTTTGGGAAGAAAAAGGACAATGAAGCAAACGCAGTAAGTAGTGGGAGGCAGAGGAGGCCTCAGATCAGAAGGAATCAACCATCTCGTCAACATCATCATCAAGTATCTTCAGTTATCCTTGTATTTTCTAATCAACAATCAACACCAGTTCAACAACAACAACAACAACAACCGCAACAACGAACAAACACCTACAACAACAATAATACCAACAATCATCATCAACAAAACTTCGAGAGGAATAAGGTCTCTTTCGACCCGATTCCTATGTCTTATGTAGAATTATACCCGTCTTTGGTTCTCAAGAACCTAATCCAACCAAGAAACTCGTCGCGGATTCCAAAACCACTTCCATGGTGGTACAAGCCTGAGCTCCGTTGTGCTTTTCATCAAGGAGCACCCGGACATGATATCGAGAACTGTTATCCGCTCAAGTATGAGGTTCAGAAGTTGATGAAGAGTGGAATGGTGTCCTTTGAGGACCGCGCGCCAAATGTGAAAGCAAATCCATTGCCCACTCATGGGAACTCTTTTGTGAATATGGTGGATGGTTGTCCTGGCGAGTTTAAGGTTTTTGATATACGGTTTATCCGAAGATCCTTGGTGCAGATGCATAAGGATGTTTGTTTGGTGAGTGATTGTGAACATGACCATGACAGTTGTGTTATTTGTAGTGTTAACCCGAGGGGTTGTGAAATTGTGAAGAGGGACATCCAACGACAGATGGATGAAGGCATGATTCAAATTGTTCAATCCTGTCATGTAGATGACGATGTAAATGTCATAGTGCCTATTTTCAAGCCGCCAGAGAGATTGGTAATACAATATGACAACAACAATAGTAACAATGTCAACAATAGATCAATATCGTCGTTGGTTATACGGTTAGCGGGCCCAGTCCCATATTCATTTGATAAAGCTGTGTCGTATCAGTATAATGCTACAATGATAGAATGTGGTCAAGACGTCCCGTTACCTATGACTAGTTCAGTGTTGAGCATTGTTGATGTTACCAAGGTGACCCGCAGTGGTCGAGTGTTTGCGTCGGTGTTCCCAAACCCCCTCAAAAATCTCAGTGTTGTCTCTGCTCATGAATTCTGAAGCACACAAAGAAGCACTACAGAGAGTTTTGGAACAAGCATTTGTATAACATGATGTTACAGTGGATCAATTCCTTCATATCGTGGCTAACATCACTTCGCACAAAAATCTTAGCGTCTGTGATGAAGAACTCCCTGAGGAGGGAAGGAATCATAATCTGGCTTTGCATATTTCTATGAATTGCAAAGAGGATGTTTTGTCGAATGTGCTTGTTGACACCGGGTCGTCGCTAAATGTGCTGCCGAAGTCAACTCTGTCAAAGCTATCATGCCAAGGAGCGCCTATGAGGTATTGCGGTGTAATTGTCAAAGCTTTTGACGGTTCACGCAAAACGATTATTGGTGAAGTGGACCTCCCAGTTAAGATTGGTCCGAGTGATTTTCAAATTACTTTTCAAGTAATGGATATCCACCCGGCCTACAGTTGCTTGTTGGGAAGGCCATAGATCCATGAGGCAGGAGATATTACTTCAACTTTGCATCAGAAGCACAAATTTGTGAAGAATGGAAAGCTTGTGATCGTTGGTGGGGAGAAGGCGTTGTTGGTTAGCCACATATCATCTTTCTCTTATGTTGAAGCTGAGGATGAGGTTGGAACTCCGTTCTAAGCCTTATCTATTGCTGCTGAAAAGAGAGGTGGGGCACCTATGTCCTAATTAAAAGACGCTAAGAAGATTGTGGAAGAAGGCGATCTTGATCAGTGGGGGCGCATGGTAGAGGTCTCCGACAACAAAGGCAGAACCGGTTTGGGGCTCCGACGAGGTTCATCAGCTGCAGGGTTTGAAGATAGGCTACTTAGCTTCCGTAGCGGAGGGTTCATTCATGGAAATGAATAACACTTAGCTGATGTGCTAGAAGAGGACGAAGAGGAAGACTGCACCAATTTTGGGACGCATGGAAAGGCTTGCAACAATTGGATTGCTGTTGATATTCCTGTTATTTTGCATCGATCTAAGTAATTGATTTTATATGTCTTTAAAATCCTTCTCCTATGCCTAAGGGAGAAGTGAACACTGTTGGGCATTTTAAAATTGATCATTAATAAAATTAATTCTATTCATCCGCATCTATGATGTCTTATTTTTACTTTTTGCTTTATTCTGAAAATGGTAATCACAAAAAACATAAATAAACAATATAATTGTCCATCTGCATAATATTTGGTCACAAATTCACTTCTCTAAAATCAAAATATCAAATCATTATGCAGGTTGGTTCCTAACCCCATTGAATACAATGATCCTTCTCCTTCTCCAAATTTTGAATTCCCTGTGTTTGAGGCCGAGGAGAAAAGTGATATAAAAGTGAGTGATGAATTATCTCGTCTTCTTGAGCAAGATGAAAAGACCATTCCGTCGTTCAAAGAACAGATTGAGCTAGTCAACTTGGGTTCCGAGGATGATGTGAAGGAAGTCAAGATTGGGTCTCGACTGTGTCCAAATGTCAAGAAGGGGTTGATTGATCTTCTTCGAGAATATTCAGATGTGTTTTCTTGGTCCTATTAAGACATGCTTGGTTTGGATTCTGATATTGTGGAGCATAGATTACCGTTGAAGCCAGAATGCCCTCCAGCCAAGCAGAAGTTGAGAAGAACGCATCTTGATATGGCTGTTAAGATCAAAGAGGAAGTGTATAAGCAGATTGATATCATTTTCCTTGTAACCGCTGAGTATCCATAATTGGTGGCCAATATTGTGACTGTGCCAAAGAAATAAGGAAAAGTCTGCATGTGTGTCGACTATAGAGATTTGAATAAAGTCAGTCCGAAAGATGATTTCCCTCCGCCACACATTGATATGTTGGTAGACAATACTGCTAAATTCAAAGTCTTTTCATTTATGGATGGATTTTTCAGATATAATCAGATCAAAATGGCACCCGAAGATATGGAGAAGACCATATTCATTACACCTTGGGGAACATTCTGTTATAGAGTGATGCCTTTCGGTCTAAAGAATGTTGGTGCAACATACCAGAGAATAATGACCACTCTTTTTCATGATATGATGCATAAGGAGATTGAGGTTGATGTCGATGACATGATTGCTAAATCGATTGATGAAGAGGAATATGTTGAGCATTTGTTGAATCTATTCCAGCATTTGAGGAAGTATAAACTCCGCTTGAATCCCAATAAGTGTACTTTTGGTGTTCGTTCTGGTAAGTTGTTGGGCTTTATTGTCAGCGAGAAGGGTATTGAAGTTGATCCTGACAAGGTCAAAGCAATACAAGAGATGCCTGCGCCCAAAACTGAGAAGCAAGTTAGAGGTTTTTGTAAGGGCAAACTGTCATACAACATACGATCATAGGTTTCGATGATGACAAATTACCACCATGGATGAATCGGCATTGTCGATTCAACCTCTACAAAACAAATGCAACATATCACCTATCATATCCTTTTCTATGTTCATCTAAACTGTTATATTTCATACAACATATGTGGATAAAATATGGTCATGACAAAATGCATAAAAACCATAAAAATCTGAATTTTTGCAGATTTGCAAGGCTTGAGTCGACCACAGGTCAGCGCATAACATAGTGCAGTTGGTCACAGGTCAGCACATGGAGGCTTGAGTCGACCACAGGTCAGCGCATAACATAGTGCAGTTGGTCACGGGTCAGCGCATGGAGGCTTGAGTCGACCACAGGTTGGCGCATAACATAGTGCAGTTGGTCACGGGTCAGCGCATGGAGACTTGAGTCGACCACAGGGTCGGCGCATGAAGCTTTCACTTTCCCACGGGTCAGCGCACGCCGACCTATGGTCGACGCATACTGTTGTGCTTTTCAGATTGTCCAAAACTGCAGGCTATGAGTCGATGCATAGACCTGCTATGGTCGACCGCTCGTGCGCAAATTCAGTTTTTGAGTATTTCCCACTCTGTTTGAAAAGCTGTTAAGTTTGGTTGGTAAGTTGGTTACTATATATAGAAGTTTAGTTACTTGTATCAACTAACATTTGTCAAATTGATTCAAGTGTTCAAAGAAACAAGAAAAAGTGAAATAGGTGTCCAAGATTCATCATCTTCATCTTCAACATCTCATAACACTTCAATTACACACAACCATTTTTGAAGTGTTTTGTGATTGGTTAAAGGTGATAAGGTTCGAAGCCGAGATTGGGGAATCCGGTTCGGGTTGAAGCTTGTGACAGGTTTTTTCTTGAAAAAAACCTTTAGGGTTTTGTCCTCCAAGATAGGTTTGATTTTGGGGGTTTTTGGACGAATTGCTTCATCAATTTTCAGCTGAGCGAAGGTGATTGAGAAGAGGAAGTCTTCGTCAATCTAGTAGCGGATTCAGTGATATTGAAGGGAAGAATTCGGGTTCGATTTGTTGTAGTTGAGATCAGTCGGGCCGAGGGTTTGAAGAATTGAGGGTTATTCAACAAAGGGGCTGGAATAGGAGGTCTATCAACAACAATCGAAGGACTTGATTCATCTTGAATCAAGGAACAAGGAGTGGAAGCAACATTCAACGTCTTGAGAGTTTTGTTGTATATTTGCTTTGCAATCCTTGTATAAACGGTTAAACTCAACAGGTGATATCTATTAAATCATCTCAATTCTAGTTTTAGAATTGAGGGCAGACGTACCCCAAAGCGAGGACGGCGAGGGAACTGCCTCATCAAATCTTTGTCTTCTCTAATTTTCTGCATAATTGCTTTCAGCTTAAAAATTAAGTGATTTTCGTATAAGCACTTTTATCAAACTGTGATATTAATTGAGTAAGAGGTTAAAACTCTGTTTTTGGATTCAAAGTACAATAGGATATTATACTAGATTAATTGAAATCACTTACTCAACATAAATATCACTTGGAGTGTTTTTACACACCAAGTGTTTGATAATTTGCCTAAACCAAAATTGTCTTAATTGTATATCTAGTTTGATTTGCCATTTGAATCATTGGAACTAGGAATCCTTGTAAGTGAAACAAATCATTGATTGTGTGACTAGTGTAGTGATTCTTATTCCACATTATCACTAATCCATAGGCTTGACGCATATCCGGTTTTCCAATAACAGTTTGTTTTAGACTATATTTTCCTCGGTCGCTTCCGCACTTAAAACTATTTTTCAAAACCAATTTTTAATTGGTCGCGCCGACTTATTTTTTAATTGGGATCTATTCAACCCCCCCCCCTTCTAGATCCGTGCCATAGTCTAACAAGTGGTATCAGGAGCTCCGGTTCACTCCGTGCTTCAAAATATAACTTTGATAGAAAATGGCTAACGAACCTAAAGGGGCTTATAATAGAGCTCCCGTTTTCAATGGTGAAAATTATAGTTATTGGAAAGACTGTATGCGGGTGCACATAAATTCCATAGATAGAAAAATATGGAACGTCATTCTCAATGGTCCAATTGAAATAACCATGATCAATGAGAATGATGAATTAGTGCCAAAGCCCGAAGCACAATGGACTGATGATGATGAAAGAAAATACAATTATGATTGGAAAGCCAAAAATATCCTAATCTCCTCATTAGGTGTAGATGAATACTATCGTGTATCCCATTGTCCTACTGCTAAGGCCATGTGGGATTCACTACAAATCGCCCATGAGGGGACGAACGATGTTAAGTTGGCAAGAATCAACACACTAACACAAGAGTTTGATCTCTTTTTCATGGAGCAAGGGGAAACCATTGCTGACATGCAAAAGAGATTTACTCATCTTATCAATAGATTACATTCATTAGGTAGGCCTATTTCCAATGATGTTGCTACTAATAAGATCTTGAGATGTCTTAACAGGGAATGGCAGCCGAAAGTGACCGCCATCAAAGAAGCAAATGATCTTACCATATTAGACTTGACAACATTATTTCGCAAATTACAAGAGCACGAACAAGTACTCTTGAGCCTAGAACAACACGAAAAGAAAGAAAAGAAGGACAAAGCAAAGGTGAGTGAAAAGAAATCTATAGCTCTTAAGACTTCCTCCTCGAAGTCTCAAGCAAAAGAGCAAAGTGATTATTCCTCGAGCAACGAAGAAGAAGAGGACAAGAGCGAAGATATGAGGTTGTTCGTTAAACATTACAATCGTTACGTGAGAAAGAACGACATCCAACATTCTGAGAAGAACTTGGTAAACTTCCGGAAACAATCTAGGTACTCTAAAGATGATGACTCAAAAGGTAAAATGACTAGAGGGTCGTGCTATACTTGTGGAAAGCCCGGTCATTACAAACCGGACTGTCCTTTGAACAAGAAGACAAAGGAAAAGGAATCATCCAAATCACACAAGAGATCATCAAAGCCAAGGAGAGCATACATAGCTTGGGAAAGCGATAGAGACTCCTCCGATGATGAAAGTTCTAGTGATGAAGATAAAAATGCAAACCTATGTCTCTCTGCTCATCAAAAGAACAAAAAGAAACAGGTACAACATGCTAAATATGAAAAATCCTCTAGTATGTCTCATCATGAATTACAAGCCGCATTTGATACTTTACACTGTGAAGCTAAAGAGGCCTTTAAAAGGCTTGCCTCAAATAACAAAATTTTTACTCATTTGGAACAAAAAATTCAAGAATCTGAAAGGAAACTTGAGGCACTTAAAGCTTCTATTGTAGAAAGCACAAAAGCAGGTTGTGAGGACCTTAGAAGTAGGATGATCAACTTTGGGTGTGATACTTGTTATATTTGGCAAGGTGAAGTAAGAAACCTAAAAGCCAAACTTGACAAGGCTCTTGAGCCCAAGATTACCTTTGCTATCGATAAATCAAACTTTCGAAAAAGTATGGTTAATCCATATCAAAAATATAAATATGTTATAAAGGATGAAGATAGCAAAGGCAATTAAAATGTAAATTTGTCTTGTCTTTATTGTTGCAAGAAAGGCCACTCCATTGCTAAATGCAGGTTTAGGAGATTCTTAGTTCCTAAAAGCATTTATCATTGGCTTCCTAAATGCAACCATTTCGTTACTCATCATTCAGGACCCAATAAGCCTTTGGGTACCTTCTCGTGTTAATTGCATTTCCATAGGTACAATGCCTCGAGACCACCGAAAGAAGATGGGTTCTCGATAGTGGATGCTGAAGGCACATGTCAGGAGACATATCACTCTTCATTGACTTCGTGGCTAAGAAGAAAGGATATGTAACCTATGGTGACAACAACCGTGGAGCAATACTAGGTAAAGGTAGTGTAGGTAACCCTTCTTCCACTACTATTTCTAATGTATTGCTTGTCGAAGATCTTAAACACAATCTACCTAGCATCAATCAATTATGTGACAAAGGATACAATGTATCGTTTTCAAAAGATTGTTGCAAAATTGTACATAATGATGATAAGAAGAGTATGTTTAATGGCCTGCGAGTGAATAATGTCTATATGTTAGACTTGAACGAAGTATCGTTAAGAAGTGACAAATGCCTTGTAACAATGAGTGAAGATTCATGGTTATGGCATAGGCGTTTAGCACATGTTAACTTTGACTTACTAAACAAAATAGTCTCAAAAGATCTAGTCTTAGGTCTCCCCAAAATAAAGTTCACCAAGGATCACCTTTATGATGCTTGTCAAAAAGGGAAGCAAACTAGGATCTCATTTAAATCCAAAAATATCGTTTCAACAACGAGACCTCTCGAACTTCTTCACATGGACTTATTTGGGCCGTCTAGGATTAAAAGTCTAGGAGGAAATTATTACGGTTTCGTAATAGTGGACGATTTTTCTAGATTTTGTTGGACTATCTTTTTAGTAAGCAAGAGCGATACGTTCGCCGCCTTTGAAAGATTTGCTAAGCTTTCCCAAAATAAATTAAGTACAAACATTGTTGCAATTAGAAGTGACCATGGGGGTGAGTTCGAAAACCATTTATTTGAAGAATATTGCGGTAACCATGGTATCGATCATAACTTCTCCGATCCACGTACTCCTCAACAAAATGGGGTTGTGGAGCGTAAAAATCGAATTTTGGAAGAATTGGGAAGAACAATGATTAACGAAAGTGGTTTACCGAAATATTTTTGGGCCGACGCCATTAGTACGGCGTGTTATGTTTTGAATAGGGTGCTCATTCGCCCCATTCTAAATAAAACACCGTATGAGCTTTTAAAAGGGCGAAAGCCAAATGTTTCTCACTTACATGTTTTCGGTTGCAAATGATTTGTATTAAATAATGGAAAGGAAAACTTGGGCAAATTCGATTCCAAGGCCGACGAAGGTATCTTCCTCGGATACTCTCAATCGAGTAAAGCATATAGAATATATAACAAACGATTACTTGCTGTGGAAGAGTCTGTACATGTCACTTTTGATGAATCCTATCCGAGAAACGTCGGAAAGGGTAGTGTTATTCATGGTGCAGGTACATCTACAGAAGACATACTCAAGGGTGGCGAGCCGGGGATTGATCAACCCGACAAAGTCAAAGTTGAGGAGGATAAAGATGTACACCATGAGGAAACCGAGGTAGCTCATCCGCCTTCAAACGATGATCTCCCTCAAGCTTGGAAGTCTCCCAAAGACCATCCAATTGACAACATTCTCGGAGATATCTCAAAGGGTGTTACAACTCGATCGAAGCTAAGTAATTTCTGTTATCACTTCGCTTTCGTTTCGCAAATGGAACCTAAAAACCCTAAAGAAGCCCTACTCGATGAACACTGGTTTTTGTCAACGCAGGAGGAACTAAATCAGTTCACTAGAAATGAGGTTTGGGACCTTGTCCCTCCTCCGTGAGATCATCGAGTAATCGGCACCCGATGGGTGTTTAGGAACAAGCTGGACGAAAACGGGGTAATAACCCGTAACAAGGCGCGTTTAGTCGCGCAAGGGTATAACCAAGAGGAAGGCATCGACTATGAGGAAACTTATGCGCCGGTTGCCCGACTCGAGGCTATACGCCTTCTCCTTGCCTTCGCTTGTGCGAAAGACTTTAAACTATTCCAAATGGATGTTAAAAGTGCGTTCCTTAACGGTCACATAAATGAAGAGGTCTACGTCGCACAACCTCCGGGTTTTGAATCTCATGAGTATCCTGATCATGTTTATAAGCTAAAAAGAGCTTTATATGGTCTCAAACAAGCTCCTAGAGCTTGGTATGAGCGACTAAGTAAATTTTTACTCGATCAAGGTTACTCAAGAGGAAAGGTTGACACAACTCTCTTCATTAAACGTCAAGGAAAGCACTTGATATTAGTACAAATTTATGTAAACGATATTATATTTGGGTCCACTAACATGAATCTTGTGAGAGAGTTTTCAGATCTTATGCAGGGTGAATTCGAGATGAGTATGATGGGGGAGCTCACATACTTTCTCGGTTTGCAAATCAAACAACTCAATGAAGGAACATTCGTGAGTCAAACAAAGTATTGTTTGGACCTTATCAAGAGATTTGACATGGCAAAAGCTAAGGCCATTGACACCCCCATGCCAACATGTACAAACTTGAATAAAGATGAAAACGGTAAGGACGTAGAGGTAAAACGGTATAGAGGTATGATTGGATCACTTCTCTATCTCACTGCTTCTCGTCCCGACATTATGTTTAGCGTGTGTATGTGCGCAAGATACCAATCATGTCCCAAGGAATCCCATCTAAAAGCTGTCAAACGAATACTTCGATACCTATCCGGTACTCCGAAGTATGGACTATGGTATTCCAAAGGAAATGATTGCTCATTGGTAGGCTTCTCCGATTCCGACTTTGCCGGTTGCAAATCGGATAGGAAAAGCACTAGTGGCACCTGTCACTTATTTTCAAATTCCTTGGTCAGTTGGCATAGCAAGAAACAAGTTTCAGTTGCTTTGTCAACCGCCGAAGCGGAATACGTTGCCGCCGGAAGTTGTTATGCACAAATCCTATGGGTTAAGCAACAATTGTTGGATTTTAATCTCAAACTCGAACATATTCCTATTTTCTGTGACAATACAAGTGCCATTAATCTTACCAAAAATCCTGTGTTGCATTCTCGCACTAAACATATCAAAATTCGACACCATTTTCTTCGGGACCATGTAGAGAAAGGCGATGTTGTATTTCAACATGTTGACACTAAAAACCAACTAGCGGACATTTTCACAAAGCCGCTAGCTACTGAGCCTTTCTTTCATATTCGCCGAGAACTTGGTATTCTCGACATTTCGGAACGGGCATTATAAATTGCTGGTTTGATCTTATTTCATTTAAGACTATAATCCTGTACTTCTAACAAGTTGATGTTGTTGCAAGCACAAGTTTATTGTTCATCAAGTTACTCCGGCATCGAGGTGATACTGTTCCTTTACCCTTCTCTCTCTCTCTCTCCCAATTTTCATGGTTAAATAGCTGTACTACATGATAATATTGTATATATATGACTTGTCTCTCATACCATATCTGTTTGGATGTTTAAATGTTGTGTGGCATTCTATTTATGCATCAAACATGTGAGCGTATGTGCAGAACAGTGAAAAACTGGAAATTTTGCCTGTATGAGTCGACCATAACAGGGCAATGGTCGACGCACACTTCAAAATTTTCTTCTTTTTCAAAAATCAAACAGTATGCGTCGACGCATGCAGAGGTATGGTCGATGCATCGCTCAAAAATTCAGTTTTTCTCTGCAGAAAACCTTCAAACTTCCCATGCATTTACATTTCAAATTCTCATTTAGTGTGCATTCAACCCACTACATTGTGAGTTGCATCTACCTAGTGCCTACTGTCTCTTGGCCTTTCCTCTTCCCAAAAACCCTAAATCCTCATCTGTAAAAAGGGCAAACCTCCTTCTTGCAAATCATTCTCAAAATCTTACACCAAGCTTCACTCTCAAAACCTCTTTCTTGCAAAAAGCTTCAGAATCATTACGGATGCTTGTTTCAGTCGAGGAAGAGGCCATTAGGACATAAAACTGCATATGCATCTGTAATTTTTGTTGTTTGACTGATCTTATTTTTCTGTTATGCTTGTTTGTGCAAATCCAGTTTAATGTTATATACTTTTTCAATTTAGTCTGTAATAATATTTGGTGTGGTATTATTATATGATCTGCTATCTCCTGTTGAATATCATGTTATGTTGAATAATAGTTCTCTTTCTCTTTTTGATGTTGTCAAAGGGGGAGAAGACCATGTACCAAAGCCAAGCCAAGATATTCACAACAGTTTGTTAGACAACCTTAGATTACAAAAGAAATGGGGAGTGTGTATAATGTGTGTGAATATTGCATGTTGTTTTTCTTTGGTTTCACACAGGTTGTCATCATCAAAAAGAGGGAGTATGTAAGGGCAAACTGTCATACAACATACGATCATAGGTTTCGATGATGACAAATTACCACCATGGATGAATCGGCATTGTCGATTCCACCTCTACAAAACAAATGCAACATATCACCTATCATATCCTTTTCTATGTTCATCTAAACTGTTATATTTCATACAACATATGTGGATAAAATGTGGTCATGACAAAATGCATGAAAACCACAAAAATCTGACTTTTTGCAGATTTGCAGGGCTTGAGTCGACCACAGGTCAGTGCATAACATAGTGCAGTTGGTCACGGGTCAGCGCATGGACGCTTGAGTCGACCACAGGTCAGCGCATAACATAGTGCAGTTGGTCACGGGTCAGCGCATGGAGGCTTGAGTCGACCACAGGTTGGCGCATAACATAGTGCAGTTGGTCACGGGTCAGCGCATGGAGACTTGAGTCGACCACAGGGTTGGCGCATGAAGCTTTCACTTTCCCACGGGTCAGCGCATGCCGACCTATGGTCGACGCATACTGTTGTGCTTTTCAGATTGTCCAAAACTGCAGGCTATGAGTCGACGCATAGACCTGCTATGGTCGACCGCTCGTGCGCAAATTCAGTTTTTGAGTATTTCCCACTCTGTTAGAAAAGCTGTTAAGTTTGGTTGGTAAGTTGGTTACTATATATAGAAGTTTAGTTACTTGTATCAACTAACATTTGTCAAATTGATTCAAGTGTTCAAAGAAACAAGAAAAAGTGAAATAGGTGTCCAAGATTCATCATCTTCATCTTCAACATCTCATAACACTTCAATTACACACAACCATTTTTGAAGTGCTTTGTGATTGGTTAAAGGTGATAAGGTTCGAAGCCTAGATTGGGGAATCCGGTTCTGGTTGAAGCTTGTGACAGGTTTTTTCTTGAATAAAACCTTTAGGGTTTTGTCCTCCAAGATAGGTTTGATTTTGAGGGTTTTTGGACAAATTGCTTCATTAATTTTCAACTGAGCGAAGGTGATTGAGAAGAGGGAGTCTTCGTCAATCTAGTAGCGGATTCAGTGATATTGAAGGGAAGAATCCGGGTTCGATTTGTTGTAGTTGAGATCAGCCGGGCTGAGGGTTTGAAGAACTGAGGGTTATTCAACAAAGGGGCTGGAATCGGAGGTCTATCAACAACAATCGAAGGACTTGATTCATCTTGAATCAAGGAACAAGGAGTGGAAGCAACATTCAACGTCTTGAGAGTTCTGTTGTATATTTGCTTTGCAATCCTTGTATAAACGGTTAAATTCAACAGGTGATATCTATTAAATCATCTAAATTCTAGTTTTAGAATTGAGGGCAGATGTACCCCTAAGCGAGGACGGCGGGGGAACTGCCTCATCAAATCTTTGTCTTCTCTAATTTTCTACATAATTGCTTTCAGCTTAAAAATTAAGTGATTTTCGTATAAGCACTTTTATCAAACTGTGATATTAATTGAGTAAGAGGTTAAAACTCTGTTTTTGGATTCAAAGTACAATAGGATATTGTACTAGATTAATTGAAATCACTTACTTAACATAAATATCACTTGGAGTGTTTTTACACACCAAGTGTTTGATAATTTTCCTAAACCAAAATTGTCTTAATTGTATATCTAGTTTGATTTGCCATTTGAATCATTGGAACTAGGAATCCTTGTAAGTGAAACAAATCATTGATTGTATGACTAGTGTAGTGATTCTTTTTCCACATTATCACTAATCCATAGGCTTGACGCCTATCCGGTTTTCCAATAATAGTTTGTTTTAGACTATATTTTCCTCGGCCGCTTCCGCACTTAAAACTATTTTTCAAAACCAATTTTTAATTGGTCGCGCCGACTTATTTTTTAATTGGGATCTATTCACCCTCCCCCCCCTTCTAGATCCGTGACATATTCTAACAGTTTTCTCGGCTGCTTGAATTATATTTCCATATTCATTTCCAACATGATTGCCACATGTGCGCCTATATTCAAGCTTCTTCGGAAAGATCAGTCTTGTGATTGGACCGAAGACTTCCATTTAGCTTTTGACAGTATCAAAGAATCTCTGCTTGAGCCTCCGATTTTGTCTCCACCTGTTGAAGGAAGACCGTTGATCATGTATTTGACTGTGCTTGAAGACAGTATGGGTTGTGTTCTTGGTCAGCAAGATGAGACTGGAAAGAAAGAATTTGCAATTTACTACCTCAGTAAGAAGTTCACCGACTATGAGACTCAGTATTCTATGCTTGAGAAGACTTATTGTGCATTGTCTTGGGTTGCTAAGCGTCTGCGTCGGTATATGTTGAATCATACCACTTGATTGATATCCTAAATGGATCTGATCAAGTATATATTTGAGAAGCCTGCTTTAACTGGGAGGATTTCCCGTTGGCAGATGCTGTTATCAGAGTATGATATTGAATATCAATCTCAGAAAGCGATCAAAGGTAGTATCTTGGCTGACAATTTGGCTCACCAACCAATTGAAGATTACTAGTCAGTGCAATATGATTTTCCTGATGAAGAGATTTTGTACTTGAAAATGAAAGATTGTGATGAACCATTGCTTGAAAAAGGGCCAGAACCTGGTTCCTATTGAGGCATGGTATTTAATGGAGTTGTTAATCAACATGGAAATGGCATTGGGGAAATGATTATTACTCCTTAAGGCACACATCTACCATTTACAACTAGGATGACTTTCAAGTATACAAACAACATGGCAGAATATGTAGCTTGCATTATAGGGCTTGAAGAGGCCATGAATCTTAGAATCAAGTAATTCGATGTCTTCGGAGATTCCACTTTGGTTATGAATCAAATCAAAGGAGAATGGGAGACAAATCAACCCGATTTAATACCATATAGAGATTATGCGAGGAAGATTTCAACTTTCTTTACAAAGGTTGAGTTCCATCATATTCCTCGAGATGTGAACCGGATGGAAGATGCTCTTGCAACATTGTCGTCAATGATTGTAGTGAAGTATTGGAATGAAGTTCCCAATTTGTTTGTGATGCGTCTTGATAGACCAGCTCATGTGTTTGTTGTTGAAGAAATCAAAGACGAGAAGCCATGGTATTATGACATCAAGTGTTTCCTCCAAAGCCAGATTTACCCGCATGGGGCATCTTTGAAAGATAAGAAGACTTTGAGAAGATTAGCCGGTAATTTCAACTTGAATGGTGATATACTTTATAAGAGAAACTTCGACATGGTTTTGCTCAGATGCGTGGATAGACACGAAGCCGACTTGTTGATAACTGAAGTGCATGAAGGTTCCTTTGGTACTCATTCCAATGGACATGCAATGGTAGAGAAGATGTTGCGAGCAGGTTACTACTGGCTGACAATGGAATCTGACTGTTGCAAGTTTGTGAAGAAATGCCACAAGTGTCAAATTTATGCTAATAAGATTCATGCTCCTTTGACACTATTGAATGTTATTTCTTCCCCCATGGGCCTTCTCCATGTGGGGAATTGATATGATTGGGATGATTAAGCCCAAAGCTTCGAATGGGCATCTTTTCATTTTGGTCACAATTGACTACTTCACCAAATGGGTTGAAGCGGCATCGTATGCGAATGTAACCAAGCAAGTTGTTTTGAGGTTTATCAAGAATCAGATCATATGTCGTTATGGTGTGCCAAGTAAGATCATAACTGATAATGGATCGAGCTTGAATAACAATATGGTGGAAGCTCTTCGCAAAGACTTCAAGATCACACACCATAATTCTTCTCCCTACAGACCTAAGATGAATGTGTTGGTGTAAGCCCTAGAGGCCAATACTTTGGTACTTGTATCGAATTATTTATTAATAATAAAAGGCATTTTCTTTATTATGGTTGATTAATAAAGTCCCTGGAATAGGTAGTCTGTTTAATGTATTAAGTGTGACTTAATCATGAGAACACATTAAACATAAGGACAATATTCTTAAAGTATCCGTAGTCGAGCTTTAGTGTGAAGTGGGATAACATTAAAGCATTAAGACTATTATGTTTGTAGACTGATGATCACATCTCATGGATCATGGATAAAGAGTTATCAAGTCTTAAACATAGGTATGAATATTAAGAGTAATATTTATACCGGATTGACCCGCTATGAGAATACTATATAGAAAGTTATGCAAAGTGTCATAAGTTATTCTCATGGTGATAATGGTGTATACCACTCTTCGACCTGAAACCACTATGGACCCTAGATGTAGAGTCGAGTGCTTTATTGCTGATCCAACATTGTCCGTAACTGGATAACCATAAAGACAGTTGATGGGTACTCCACGAAGCATGCTGAGGGACATGAGTGACCTAGATGGAATTTGCCCATCCTGCATAACAGGATAAATGTCTATGGGCCCAATATTGAACTGGACAAGGATGACACGGTCTATGCCTTGTGTTCAATATAGACATAAGGGCAAAAGGATAATTATACACATAAGTATTATCACAGAAGGAATTGTCAGATCACATGACATTTTCGTGTCTTGGGTAGCAGTGATGTGTTGCTAGATACCGCTCACTGTTTATTATGTTAAATACGTGATTTAATATAATTGAAAACACCGCGAAAACCTACAGGGTCACACACAAAGGACGGATTGATGAGAGATAGAGTAACTAAGGAATACCGTAAGGTACGGTGCCCTTAAGTGAGTTATGGAACATCGTAAGGTACGGTGTACTTAAGTAGAATACGAAATATGGTAAGGTACCATGTGCTTAAGTGATTTTGGGCATATCAAAGATATGGGCCAAAATACACTTAAGTGGGCCTTTAGCTTGAAGCCCACACAAGTGGTTCTATAAATAGAACCCTTGTGCAGAAGCATTATTTGCGGTTGCATTATTTTCGTTTTCTCTCTCTCTCACACACACTCAAAGCTTTCATTCGTACCAGCTAGCACTGAGATTGAAGGAATCCGTTCGTGTGGGCTGAGTAGAGACGTTGTCATCGTTCAATGTTCGTGATCGCTCTGTGGATCTGCATCAAAGGTTTTGATCGTCACAAGAGATCTGCACCAAAGGTTTCAATCGTCACAAGAGGTAAATATTCTATCACTGATCATGACCATTCGTAAGGATCTCTAAAGGAGAAAATTTTAATTTCCGCTGCGTTTTGGATCGCAATTCTCCTTCAGAATGGGGCTGTTGAAGCTACAAATAAGAACATTAAGAAGATTATTCAGAAGATGGTTGTCACGTATAAGGATTGGCATGAGATGCTCCTGTTTGCTTTGCATGGGTAGCATACATCCGTCCACACTTCAACAGGGGCAACCGCTTTTTCTCTTGTATATGGTATGGAAGCAGTGCTCTCTGTAGAGGTTGAGATTCCTTCATTGCGTGTGCTCATGAAAGCCAAGTTAATTGATGCTGAATGGTGTCAGACTAGGTTTGATCAGTTGAATTTGATCAAAGAGAAGAGATTGACTGCCATGTGTCATGATCAGTTATATCAACAAAGGATGAAGAAAGCTTTTGATAAGAAGGTAAGACCTCGAGTGTTCAGAGAAGGTGACCTTGTGCTCAAGAAGAACCTGTCATTCAAACTAGACTCTAGGGGAAAATGGACTCCTAATTATGAAGGCCCATATATTGTTAAGAGAGCCTTTTCAGGCGGTGCTTTGATTCTTACAACTATGGATGATGAAGAGTTCACTCGTCCTGTGAACGCAGATGCAATCAAGAAATACTTCTCCTAAAAAGAAAAGAACAACTCGCTAAGTTGAAAACCCGAAAGGGCGGCTTAGGAAAAAAAGAACGTCTCGGTGGAACGAGAATTCGAGAGGGCGATCCAGGCAAAAATTAGAGACATAAAAACAGAAAGAATTTTCCCGATAAGTTGAGTACCCCACCTTGGGGAAACTTATGCAAAAATTAGGGATTATGGCAAGTAACTGCTGTCTACTGATCGTCCAATTTTGGAAAGACTTTGTTGAGCATAAGGGTTGACATCGATTCGTCATCCCAGCAGTGGTCAAGAGCACAGTGGATATCAAGAGTTGGCAGAAGGACTAAGGATCATTTGTATTCAATGTAGCCCTTTTCCATGTAAATTACCATTTTTAACTTTGTAAAAATCTATGGAGTCTTGTCATTTACAAACTACCATCCCATTAAATAAAATTGAGCTTTTATCCAATTATTTCTACTCTTATTTACTTCAGCCAATAGTTTAAATTTTATTATGATCATTTTGGAAATTTAATTTTTTTTATCAAAATCTTTTTCTTAAAACATATAAAAATAAGAAATTTTCAAAGCAAATTAAAAGGAAGTATCAACAACACTTCAAAGAGTAACAACTCCTTAAGTGCTAAGCATCAGAGGTTCCCCAAGCAGTTAACCCTTCGGGTATCCCTAATTGTTTGTGTTGATCTGGTTCCCCTGCGAAGTGTTTGTTCCCAAGCGGAGTTCCGATTCTTTCCCCAACTAAGTTGGTTGATTCAGTACCTTGCGGCGTGTTATTTCCCCGACAGTGTTTCTGTATTCCCTGATAGGGTTCACGTTTCTTCAATAGAGTAAAATGTTTTCCCTGTAGATCGCATTGGTTTCCCCACCAGTCGCCATCAGACTCGCTCCCAGTCAGAGTTTCCTCATGGTTTCTTGGAAGCTATTTGTGTTTATCTTCTATACGGTTTTCTCCAGTTTGATATGGTGTTGACCTAAAATTCCCCGCAGACTCGATAACTTTGTCTCTCCTCAGCAGATCTCCTCCCTCGGATAGATTTGAGCCTTTGGTTTGTGATTTTTCTGTTCTCCAACAGTTGTCTCCCTCTTTTGTTGATTGACCGAGGATTGTACCGATGATTCAAATTCTTTGTGACACCTTTGTATCCTTCGTGATCGTTTTGTCAGCATAATCATCATATATACATATACATATACAATCATATAATTTCATAATTTTCATATCGACACCATCATATTTAATTGATTTGACGATTAGAGATTCTCATTCTCTGTATGGCGGTACTTTATCCCCATATAAGTTTGGTGTCTGTCCTCCCTTAATTGCAAAGTGTCATCCCCTTAGGCAGAAAGACTTTAACCTTTCTCCTCTTCCCCACTGAGTTGTTTCCTCGTGGATGATTATTACTTCAGTTTCCTCCCCAGTTGTTTATCTAGATGGAACCACTCCCCTTGAGTTATGTCGTCATTGGGTTGAGTCTTGATTAACTGTTTCTTTCTAGATCATGCCTAGATGGATGCTTTGAGTCTCCTAAGATCTTATTACCTAGTAACTGGTAATATATTTCTTAGTTTGCAGTTTGTTACTTCTTGCCCTATACCCGGAAAAAGTACCCTTGTTTTCCCAGCAGTGAAGCTCCCAGTGGATTCATTTGTTCCTGATTCCCCGGAAAGTATATCCTTGATATGTTCACCCTAACCGGTGACGGGTATCTTTCTCTCCCTTGCCTGAGTCTATCCTTGATATGTTCATATTAACCGATGACAGATATTCTCACCCTTGGTATTCTACCCAGTAAAAAGGTAGTTGTAGTCCCTATTCTTGTTCCCTAAAGAGTTAATCCTTGATATGTTCGTCCTAACCGATGACGGGTTTCCTTCTCTTTACGGTCTTCTACCCAGTAATCGATAGTTGTAAATCCTGCTTTTGACCCATTCGCAGAGTTAATCCTTGATATGTTCACCCTATCCGGTGACGGATTTTATCTTTGATGGTATTCTATCTAGTAATTGATAGATGTAATTCCTATTTTCCCCTCTCTCAGAGTCTATCCTTGATATGTTCATCTTAACCGGTGACAATTTTTTTCCTTGACAGTCCCAGGCAAGTCTATCCTTGATATGTTCATCTTAACCGATGACGGATTTTCTTCCCTATTGAGTTTATCCTTGATATGTTCATCCTAACCGATGACGGATACTCTCACCCTTGGTCTTCTGCCCAGTAACTGGTAGCTATAAATCCTGTTTTCTGCAGTTTTCCCCAGCAAGGCTATTCTTACCTAGTAACCGATAATGAATAATCCCTCCTGGAATTGCCCAGTAAGTCATCCTTGATATGTTCATCCTAACCGATGATGGATGTCCTCTCTGTCAGATCTTTATTATCTCCTCACCCAGTAACAGGTAGTGGATAATAGATTTCTGCTCCTCCTGTATTGAAGTTTATTTCTTCCCTAGTTGAGTTGAGTGCATATTTCCTTAGTGAAATTGTTTCCCCTGCATGATTCCAGTATTTCAGTTTTATCCTGACTTACTCGTATCCCCTACATATGTTGTTTTTCCCTGCCTGAGTCTTTTCCATGTTTGAATGGAATTCCTCGAGTCCCCCAATAGTTTTAAGTCGTAGCCTGGCCTACGCATAACTCCTTTATCCCCTTAAGAGTCTCTGTCTCCCCAGTGAGTTTTCCTTATAGAATACGTTATACTCCTGCGGATTTTCGGTCTCTCTAATTTCTTTTCCTTTGTGGAAATAGTTCCCCACAAAGCATTAACTTTTACATTCATATCATATGCATCACGAGGTCTCTTAGAGACCAAAATTTGTTTCTATATGTTGTTATTTAAGCCCATTCTACTGAGTCGACATGAAGATTTTAACCTTCGTGTCCTCTGTTAGAATGTCCTTAAATAGGGGCAGCTGTAAGACCCCAATTTTGACCCTACAATCCCTCATGCAATTTCATCATAAGCATTAGCATTGGGATCATACCTTGGCATCCTCCTTACCCCTCCTTCATTGGGTTTGTTTTGGGAGAGATCACCAAGCACTTTGTGATTGTATCATACTTGTATATCATCATTTTACTAACCAAAATACAAAAATATGCCTTTGAATTTTCCTAACTCTTTTGTAGGTAGGGCATGATCTCCATTGATCTATCAAGTTCATATATAGGGTTTAAGACCCTCATGACAAAGAGCACAACCATGAATTGATCCAAGAATGGTTATTAGCATCATATATAGGTTCCATTTATTACTACATGTTATATTGATCATGTTTTCTTCAAGAGTTTGGGAGTGATTTACCTTAGAAACCCTAGTTTGACTGGGTATCTTGAGTAACTTCTCCAACAAGCTATCTTACCAATTGATCAAATTTATCAAGTGAAACTTCAAAACTCACCATATTATGCATATATAATCTACCATGAGCCAATAAAGTCAAAATAATTGAAGGTTAGCAAGTTGGTTGATGGTGGTTGGCCAGATGAATTCATCTGATCAAAACTGGGTCTCCCTAGACCCTATCTCCTACAATTTTCACCATATCAAAATTATTCCAACATCAAAGATACTCTAAATTACATTCCAAACAACTTTCATGTTGAGACCTAGAGCTAGTTTTTCCTGGAAAATCATTTTCTATGTTGAAACATTATAGGTCATTTTGTCTAAACCCTAATTTGAAAGTAAATTTCCCAAGGCCATAACTGTCTCAATTTATATGAGATCAAATATTTCCAAGTTGCACAATCAAATTCAAGATGTCTACTTCAACTTTTATGTTTGGAGTGAGAGCTAATTCAACTTTATGAGCATGTGATATGAGGTTATATTATAGGTCATTTTTGACCTATACCATTGAACAAGTGATTTTTCCAAACTTCAAAAATGCATAACTCTATGAAATTGGTGACCATTTTTAAGGTCTTTGAAAGAGATACAACTTTGATGAATACACTTTTCTTATTTGAAGCTCACATAAAAAGTTAAGTAAGGTGGAATATTAAGATATATGGCTTGACACTTAGAAAAAATTTCAACATGTTGAAATTTCCAAACTTCCACCTCAAAATTCTCCATGTTCCAAGCTCCAAGCTAAAAATTGTTGAACATCAAACTTTTCCCCCTTGATCCAAGCTTTCCAAAGAACCCGAGTTCATGCATTTTGGATGAGGTTTGCTATGTCTGCACATGGCTTTAACAGGGCTACATAATTGGAAAGAATCAAACTTCAAAACTTCAGTTCACTTTGCCTTGCCAATCAAGCTTCCATTCAGACTTCATTTGGAACAATTTTGGACCTTTTTGCATTGCATCATGGGCTTGCACATGCCCATGCACTCGTGCCATCCACATTGCTAATTTTGGACAGATTTTGAAGTGTGTAAATGTGATTCATTCATGCTATAAATACATGAGCTCTGTGCTCATTTGAATCACACTTTGCGCGCCAACTTTGCCCCTCATTGAAACCCTCACATTCTAAAGGAAAACGTGAGAAATTTTAATTTGAAATTTGAGTTTGAATCTTAACTGTTGGAGATTCAAAAACTCCAAGATCCAAAGCCTTGCAACCTCTCTAATCACTTCCTGCTAGCTTCTCAAGTGTGATCAGATCGTGTTTGGAGCAAGCAACATCAGGAACTGCATAACATTGAAGGTAATTTTCAGAAAACTTCATCTCTTCGATTCTCTCTCAATTCTACTCAATTCTCTTGGATCTTTGGTTGTCTGAAGTCCTACCAATGCAGGCAAGAAGATTGATTTACTCAGTTGACACACCTAAAAATTCAACTCCTCATATCTTTCTATATATGTGGAGTTAGTTAAAATTAAGGTCTGATTCGTGCTCTACGTCATTTTTTCTTTCAGATCATGTCCTCCTTTTTCATTTATGTGATGGTGATGACTGAACCAGTCCGGTGAGCCTCGCCTGAGAAGGTGACCGGAGGTCCAGCGTCGGTGGTGTGTTGGACAGGTTCTGAGCCACATGATCATTCCAAAACATTTTAATCTCACGCGTCCATTGTGAATACCAGTCGTGTGGATGAGTTGACTAGTGTGCATCGTGGAACGCGCTGTTAGACGGTGTGGCTAGTGATCGAGAGGGGGGTGAATAGATCACCTCTTGAAAATAAACGGATTTTAATATTTTATCAGAGTTATTAAACTTGGCGGAAAATTTCAGTCCCGAATCGACTTCCGTCTATTCTGAACCGCTACTAGAAAACCGGACACGCGAATTTATTGTTGGATTTGAATTAGAATGACAGAGATTATTAACACTAGAATCTTATCTAATTGAAGGCATTGATCACTAAATCCTAATTCCAATGAATAAAACTCAGCTGAACATTTTGTCAAACAATTGGTGTGTATGTGATCAATAATGAACAATGGTGGACTTTAGTTAAAGAAGTTTTCTTGCCACTATTGTATCATGAAAAATGCAGCCACAACACACTAACTGAAATTACAAAACTATTGAAAACGTAAAGAGAGATAAGGAAAGAATACGATACGCAGAGATTTGGTAAGGAAGTTCCCCACGTCGTCCTCGCGTGTGGGTACGTCTCCCTCTCAATTTCAAATGAAATTGAGAAATGTAATTATCAATAATGCCGAATTCGTTGATACAAGGTTTCAATACACAGACAGAATTCTAAATCCCAAGAACACTCCAGTTCTGCAAACGTGACTAACAAACCCGCAAGAACACTCCAGTTCTTGAAGGACAAACCAGTTGGTTTTTCCTCGAAACCCCCTTCAATCTTCAACTCAGCTAGATCCTCGATCGTTCCACTGAAAACCTCAGCTAGATCCTTGATCGTACCACTGAACGTTATCTCGTTGATCCTTTAATTCAAAGAACAAGAATGATTATGTGTTGATGTTCTTGAAGAAAAGTGATTGAGAAGATGAAGAAGATGAAGTCTCTTTCAGGTTTCTAACTGCTTAAAACAATTGCTGCTACACACTCCTTTGATTGGTGATTCAACTGTTTTTCCCTCTCAGAATTCGTGCCTTGCACTGCTGTCATAATACTTCTTATATATGAAAGACATAAGTTATTAATGGATAAAACAGACTTATGCATTGATAGAAAAGGTTATGCATCGATGCATACTGTAACTTGATTAATTTTTAGAGAATTAATGTAAGCATGTATCGATGCCAAGCTCGTATGTATCGATACATAGAGCATTTGAACTAAGCATGTATCGATACAAGACTCGTATGGATCGATGCATAGATCATTTTAACTGACTATGTATCGATACAAGATTCATATGGATCGATACATACTGAAGCAAACATGTTTTATGATTTACAAAAAATTTATGGATCGATGCATATGAATATGTATTGATACATACTGACACAAAATAGTTTTTATGGGTTCTTTTAAGAGATGTATCAATGTGGATCTTTATGTATAGACATGAAACAATAGTATAGGCTAAAAACACAAATGAAATAATGCATAACCACCAATTAGACAATGATCACACAATTTGCTATCATTCAAAACTTATTCAAAGTAAAGAATTTGCTCACAAACTCCCCCTTTTTGATGATGGCAAATTTTTAGCAAGATGTGTGATTCTCCCCTTGAGTTTGTGCATATCTGTCAAAATCTGCATTTCTCCCCCTTTGTCAACATCAAAAAGAAGAAAAAAAACAGTTTTATCAAGGAAACATGTTGTAGCAAGGCACAGCAAAAATGATAAAGAAGCTATCAATCACAAAGAAGGAAGCTTAAAAAGTAAAGAATCACTCACAAAGAATGACAAATGTGGGCAATAACAACAGAAGTAAACAGAAAGTAATAAGCATTTAAGTAGTAGGAAGTGTTTGAAAATTACATAAGCCAAGACATATATTGTACAACTAATCCAAAAAGGAACTTAAGCGATATGCAATGAGATGTAGTGAGATGAAATGATGATGGCTTAATGTGGATTATGGCCACCACAGGACTCTTCGTCATCTCTATCAGGATCTCTGAAGCTTGGCGGAGGCGGAGGAGGAGGCATTGCATCTGGATTGTGGCCCATAAAGGTGTAGTGCCGGAACCGGTCCTGAACTTCAACGCTTCTGAATCTGTCCATAATACCAGGATTGGCACGGCAGTCGTCCATAAAACCAGACATTTCATTGTAGAAGACTTGGTGCCACTTGACCAAGTCCGTGTGCCAAGAGTGTTGGTTATGGTACATCCGTGTATGCTCGTCATGCCACTCATGATGCTCCTTATGCCACTCACTTTGTTGTACGTGCCAGGACCGTGCCTCTTCATGACGTTCTTTGTTGGCAAGCTCCATTTGTTGAAGCATTTGAGTGAGATGCGCAGTGGATGTTGAAGATGAAGTACCGCCGGAGAACGGAGGAACCGTAGGTTCAGGTACATAGTTGGTTGGAGACCACCTTTGTGGCACCCAATCACCCCAACCAGCATTGTTATCAGCTGCAGGCTCATCTGCTTCATTCACATCATGCATTTCTTCATCAGGTTGGTCTTCGACTATATGAATCCGTTCAGAAGGCACATCAAAGTTATAGATCCTTGTTTTGGATTTCCTTTCAAAGAAATAGAAACATTGACGATCCTTGTCCCACCGATATCCCATATGAGATAAAGTGGAAGAGTCAAACTCTTGAGCAGCAGATGGTGATATGAGAGGAACAAGAGGGATTGCAACATTCCAGAACCTAAGAATCTTCATGATTTGAGACGCATAACCAAGAGCAACATTCTTGGCACTGTTACGGACGAAAAAGAGACGCTTCACAAAGTAGTTTGCCCAATTCAATGGAACCTTATTTTGAAGAATATACAGGAGATGAATGCTTGTCCTGTCTAACCTAGAATGTCCACTGTTTGCTGGACGCAGAATGTGCGAGATAATCCAATGGAGTATACGAGGAATTTTCTTTATCATACCAGACGTAACATGGTCATCCTCACCCAGCGGTCTGTCCAGTTTCAAGATAGATGGAGTAAATTCCTTCAGGTTAAATTCAGTATCAAAATGCAGGTCATGCCAGGACTTGAAATTTAGCGACGGAAGCGGAATTTGAAACACTGTTTCCCAATCAGCAGCTTCAAAAGTATAGGTTCTGACACCGATAGAACACTTAAACATATATCCTCTACCATATTGTAAGCCAACATAAAATGCACGGATAAAATCCTCATGGTAATCATCCTTTGTAGTAAAAAAAGAACCGAGTTTTTGTGCATTAAACAGTTCAAGCTCATCATTGAGATGCAGATGAAAAGCATCAAGTATATCGAAGACATGGGGTTTCATAACTAACCTTGTCTTAAAATAATCCTCAAACTCAATAGCAATTGCAGGATGAAGCAAATCCAAGGCATTTGGAGGAATTTATGGTAACTGCTGAGAGGTGCCAATCGGTTCCTTTCCTTTTCCTTTACCCTTTTCTCTAGCTGGAATGGTTCTTGGAGGCATGGTGATGAAAGGTTGAAAAAATGGGATGAATTTAGGGTTTTGGAGGGAGTGATGATGAAGGGAATTAGGGTTAGCCGCAGGTTTTGGGAGGTATGGTAGCTGCTGATACTAAGTTTGTGAAGAGATGTGATAAGAGATGCTGATGTGTCGATCCATGAGTAAAAAAATGCATTTAATCCAAATAAGAATCAGTATGTGTCGATGCATATGGGCATGGATCGATCCATGTCACGCATTTTTGTTTTTAAAGTGTCTATGTATCGATACAAACGACGGATGGATCGATACATACTGAACCAATTTTGACAGATTTGAAAAGAGAAAGACATGAATCGATACATACATGTTCGTATCGATACATATTGATGCTACACCAACTTTTTAGTTAATTTTATGAAGTATGAACATGCATTATGAAGTATGTCATGATAATTATGCCCAAGTATGATTCACAAATCAGATTTTAATGTTCAAACAATATATGCAAAGAGATTCACATAAACGAGAGTAAGGAATTTTGTTCTAACATACACAATCACATGGTTGTAAAAGAATTATAGAAAGGAGTGATATTACCTCTGTTGACGTAATCTTGTGAGGTATAAATGATATCTCTGAACTTTTTGACATCTACACACTTACCATGCTCATCCTTATCTAGATTTCCGTTGGTAGGCATAGGGGTGTCGATTGATTTTGAGTCATTCATTCCAAAGCGCTTGAGTAGTTCTCTGCAGTATTTTGTTTGACATACTGCTGTACCCTCATCAAGTTGCTTTATCTGCAGTCCTAGGAAGTAATTCAGCTCCCCCATGAGACTCATCTCAAATTCACCCTGCATAACCTTAGAAAATTCTTCGACCAAGTGTATGTTAGTTGAACCAAAAATTATATCATCTACATAAACTTGAACTAAAAGGATGTGCTTTCCCTTGTGTTTAATAAAGAGAGTATTATCCACTTTACCTCTTGAATATCCATGATCAATTCGAAATTTGCTAAGCCTTTCATACCAAACCCGAGGGGCTTGTTTAAGACCATACAAAGCTCGTTTTAATTTGTAAACATAATCTGGATTTTCAGCATTCTCAAAACCAGGAGGTTGTGAGACATATACCTCTTCATTTATGACACCATTAAGAAAAGCACTCTTTACGTCCATTTGGTAAAGCTTAAAATCATTAGAACACGCATAGGCAAGCAAGAGACGTATAGCTTCAAGGCGAGCAACTGGAGCATAAGTTTCCTCATAGTCTATGCCCTCCTCTTGGTTATACCCTTGTGCTACTAAACGTGCCTTGTTCCTAGTTATCACTCTGTTTTCATCAAGCTTATTTCCAAAAACCCATTTAGTACCTATGATATGATGATCTCGCGGACGAGGGACAATTTCCCAAACGTCATTTCTTTTAAATTGATTAAGCTCTTCTTGCATGGCCATTAGCCAACATTCATCAATCAAGGCCTCTTTGGCATTTTTAGGTTCTACTTGTGAAACAAACGCGAAGTGAGAACAAAAATTACTTATCTTAGAACGAGTCATTACTCCCTTTGAAATATCTCCCAAGATGTTGTCGATAGGATGGTCTTTTGAAGATTTCCAAGCTGGTGGAAGGTCATTCACTTCAGCTATCCTTTCTTCCTCATCTTCTTCATGACTAGTATCTTCCTCCTTCTCATGGGAAGCTGTTCTGGACTGATCAGTTTCCGTAACAGCTTCCTTGAGTGTGTCTTCTGTAGATACACCTGCGTCATCAAAAGAAATACCTTTTCCGACACTTTTCGGATAAGTCTCATCAAACGAAACATGGACAGATTCTTCAATAGTAAGTAAACGCTTATTATATACTATATATGCTTTACTTGAAAGTGAGTATCCAAGAAAGATACCTTCATCCGCTTTTGCATCAAACTTCCCAATATTTTCCTTACCATTATTCAAAACAAAACACTTACAACCGAATACGTGAAGATGTGACAAGTTTGGCTTTCTTCCTTTTAAAAGCTCATAAGGGGTTTTATTTAAAATAGGACGAATTAAGATCCTGTTTAAAACATAACAAGCTGTGCTAACTGCATCAGCCCAAAAATATTTTGGTAATCCACCCTCATTTAGCATTGTTCTTGCCAACTCCTCTAAAACACGATTTTTACGCTCCACAACGCCATTGTGTTATGGAGTTCGAGGAGCTGAAAAGTTATACTCAATACCATACTTGTCACAGTACTTATCAAATTGATAGTTTTGAAATTCACCACCATGATCGCTACGAATTGTAACTATTTTGGAATTCATTTTGTTTTGGGACAGATTTGCAAAATTCTTAAAAGCAGAAAAAGTTTCATCTTTGCTATGAAGGAATATAGTCCAAGTAAATCTAGAATAGTCGTCGATAATTACAAAACCATAATAATTTCCACCTAAGCTCTTTGTCCTAGAAGGTCCAAAGAGATCCATATGGAGAAGCTCAAGGGGTCGTGAAGTTGAAATTACACTTTTATATTTGAAAGAGACTCTAGTTTGCTTTCCCATTTGGCACGCGTCACATGGGTGGTCTTTTGAAAATTTTATTTTTGGAAGACCGACTACTAGATCCTTAGATACAACCTTATTAAGCAAATCGAAATTAACATGCGCTAAACGTCTATGCCAAAGCCAAGAATCATCATTCAAGGTAACTAGACATTTAGTACTTGTTAAAGATACATCAAACAGGTCAAGCATATAGATATTATTTACTCTTACTCCCTTAAACACAATGTTCTGTTCAACATGTTCAATTATGCAGCAAGTGTTTGTGAAAGAAACTTTATAACCCTTGTCACACAATTGACTTATGCTTAACAAATTGTGTTTAAGCCCCTCTACTAAATGGACATCAGAAATAGTAGTGGTAGAGGGATTACCTACACTACCTTTGCCGAGTATAGCTCCTTTGTTATTGTCTCCATAAGTAACATATCCCTTCTTCTTTGCTTTGAAGTCTATAAAAAGTGATATGTCACCGGTCATGTGCCTTGAGCAACCGTTGTCAAGAAACCATCTCCTATCTACGGAAGCAAGGCACTCATCCTACAATATCAAAAGAGAGAAGTTGGTACCCAATTTTCATTGGGTCCAAGTGGGTAAGTGCTAACATGGTTGCCTTTTGGCTTCCATTGATAAATACCTTTAGGAACAAGAAATCTCCTAAACTTGCATTTCTCAATGGTATGGCCAGCATGACAACAATAATGACATAAACCATGATGATGTGTTTGTTTATTCTTGTTCATTAAATCCTTTTGAATAAAAGAGTATTTTGCATATGGTGGATTTAATGACTTCTTAAACAACCTAGAGTCAACGGCATAAGTAACTTTAGGTTGTAAAGCTTTTTCCAATTTGACCTTGAGAGTGTTTACCTCTTTTTGCCAAATGTGACAAGCTTCACAATACCTAACTTTACTACATCCATCAATGTCAATAACTTTTGAATTTTCTGCAATACTAGCTTTTAACCTTTCTAAATCTGTTTCAGCTTTGTATACTTTACCTTCCAAAAATGAAAAAAATTGTTTATCGGAAGATAATCTTTTAAAAGCATCTACAGCTTCGTTATGCAGTTTTTCAAAAGCTATTTTCAATTCAGAAAAAGTCATAAAAGAGAAATTATTATAGTAGGCTTGTTTTACCTTTTTTTCATTGATTTTCTTCTTGTGGTAGGACAGATTTTTGGTGTGAGCCATAAGGCACAGATTTGCGGTTTCATCACTATCACTTGAACTTTGTGTGCTTGATGAATCACTGTCGCTTTCCCATGCAATGTAAGCTCTTCTTTGTTTGTTGTACTCTTTTGGTGGAGCTTTTCTTTGATCCTTATACTTCATAGGACAATCTGTTTTATAATGTCCAGATTTACCATAATTAAAACAAGATCCTCTTCCTCTACTCTTCTTATTCTCTATCTGTTTTGAATCTATAGATTGTCTTCGAAACTTCATGAGGTTTTTGTCAGAATGCTTGACTCCATTCTTTCGAATGAATCTATTATATCTCCTTACAAACAGTCTCATTTCCTCATCATCCGAATCTTTGTCACTACTAGAATCATTGTCACTTTTCTCTTTTCGTGAGGACTTAGAGCTAAAGGCCACAAGAGCAATTGGCTTCTTCTCTCCCTCTTTGTCTCTTTTCTTCTCCTTTTCCTTCTTACTTTTGTTCTCAAACTTTTCAAGACTTTCTAATGCTTGCTGATGTTCTTCCAGCTTTCCAAACAGAGTTGTAATCGTAAGTCTCGTTAAATCGTTGGCTTCCTTAATAGCTGTTACTTTAGGTTGCCATTCCCTGCTAAGACACCTTAGAATTTCATTAGTAGCAATTTCATTGGAAACAGGTTTTCCAAGTGCATTCAACCTATTAGTGAGATGAGTGAATCTCTTTTGCATGTCGGAGATAGATTCTCCTTGTTTCATGCGAAAGAGCTCAAACTCTTGATTGAGTGTGTTAATACGGAACTGTTTTACTTCAGTAGTACCCTCATGGGCAACTTCTAAAGCATCCCACATTTCTTTAGCTGTCGTGCAATGGGATACTCGATAGTACTCATCAACACCAAGTGTTGAAATTAGCATATTTCGAGCTCTCCAATCACACGACCACTTTTTCTCATCTTTCTCATTCCAATCAGCTTCTGGTTTAGGAACTATGGCGCCAACCGCATTTGTCATAGTAATTTGAAAAGGACCATTTTCAATGGCAGCCCATACTAGCCTATCCACAAAATTTATATGAACTCGCATGCAGTCTTTCCAGTAGCCATAGTTTTCACCGTTGAAAATCGGCGCTCTATTATACGCCCCCTTTGGTTCAGAATCCATATCGTTACAGGCAGCCACAGAGCACCAGCGAACCGGCGCTCTGATACCACTTGTTAGACGGTGTGGCTAGTGATCGAGAGGGGGGGAGTGAATAGATCACCTCTTGAAAATAAACGGATTTTAATATTTTATCAGAGTTATTAAACTTGGCGGAAAATTTCAGTCCCGAATCGACTTCCGTCTATTCTGAACCGCTACTAGAAAACCGGACACGCGAATTTATTGCTGGATTTGAATTAGAATGACAGAGATTATTAACACTAGAATCTTATCTATTTGAAGGCACTTATCACTAAATCCTAATTCGAATGAATAAAACTCAGCTGAACGTTTTGTCAAACAATTGGTGTGTATGTGATCAATAATGAACAATGGTGGACTTTAGTTAAAGAAGTTTTCTTGCCACTATTATATCATGAAAAATGCAGCCACAACACACTAACTGAAATTACAAAACTGTTGAAAACGTAAAGAGAGATAAGGAAAGAATACGATACGCAGAGATTTGGTAAGGAAGTTCCCCACGTCTTCCTCGCGTGTGGGTACGTCTCCCTCTCAAATTCAAATGAAATTGAGAACTGTAATTATCAATAATGCCGAATTCGTTGATACAAGGTTTCAATACACAGACAGAATTCTAAATCCCAAGATCTTCTTCTTGTATAAAACCTTCACTTGATCTGAGCTCGATCAAGAATTTCCTGCAAGAAATTGCAAACAATTCACCGGTTCCACGACCTATTTGCGAAATCACCCGATTTCCAAACCCTACGCTGCGGCTGAATCTGTTCTGCAAACGTGACTAACAAACCCGCAAGAACACTCCAGTTCTTGAAGGACAAACCAGTTGGTTTTTCCTCGAAACCCCCTTCAATCTTCAAATCAGCTAGATCCTCGATCGTTCCACTGAAAACCTCAGCTAGATCCTTGATCGTACCACTGAACGTTATCTCGTTGATCCTTTAATCCAAAGAACAAGAATGATTATATGTTGATGTTCTTGAAGAAAAGCGATTGAGAAGATGAAGAAGATGAAGTCTCTTTCAGGTTTCTAACTGCTCAAAACAATTGCTGCTACACACTCCTTTGATTGGTGATTCAACTGTTTTTCCCTCTCAGAATTCGTACCTTGCATTGCTGTCACAATACTTCTTATATATGAAAGACAGAAGCTGTTAGTGGACAAAACAGACTTATGCATTAATACAAAAGGTTATGCATCGATGCATACTGTAACTTGATTAATTTTTAGAGAATTAATGTAAGCATGTATCGATGCCAAGCTTGTATGTATCAATACATAGAGCATTTGAACTAAGCATGTATCGATACAAGACTCGTATGGATCGATGCATAGAGCATTTTAACTGACTATGTATCGATACAAGATTCATATGGATCGATACATACTGAAGCAAACATGTTTTATGATTTACAGCAAATTTATGGATCGATGCATATGAATATGTATTGATACATACTGACACAAAATAGTTTTTATGGGTTCTTTTAAGAGATGTATCAATGTGGATCTTTATGTATAGACATGAAACAATAGTATAGGCTAAAAACACAAATGAAATAATGCATAACCACCAATTAGACAATGATCACACAATTTGCTATCATTCAAAACTTATTCAAAGTAAAGAATTTGCTCACATGCGCATTCTAGGTCACTTGATCTGCCAGCTCAATTAATGAGGGAGATCAAGTGGCTCACGTTTTTTCATATTTTCTAATTTTTGTTTTAATCCTTTTATTTTCATTAATTCATATTAATTTTAATATTGATCCAAAAAATATGAGAGATTCACCAAAAAATTTCAAATAATTTCCTCTTTCATATTCCGAATTAAAATTATTTTTTGGATCATTATTAATGTTTTTCATGATTTAATTGATTTTGTGATTATTTTTAATTGTTTCAAAATACTTTTAAGTCTTTAAAAATTCTGAATTTTTTTCTCCAAGGTCCTTTGACCTTGTTTAACCTATGATAAATCTCATGGTCATTTCTTTGGTGTTTTGATGAGGTTTTAGGATTTTGACAAAACATATTTAATTTAAATGCCTTATTTTAGTATTTTAATTTGAATAAATGTCAAATAATTTTGTTGACCAATTGTAATGACTTGTTCGAGTTTGACTCTTGTTGTTGGGCCTTGGTCAAGGTTGATTTGACTTTGTCAAGTTAATATCATTGGATTTAGGGGATTGATGGAATGTACATTCCATCTCCCAAAATGAATGGATGATATTAATTTGGTAAGAGTCCTCCTTTGACCAATTTGAGTTTTGATCCATTCCCATCCCTCTTCATCTCATTCCCCTTCTTTATGCATCAATTTCATTTGGCCTATGATATCTCAAAGTCCTAAGGCTAGTTGATTGAAAAATTAACATAAGTATGGATTAGATTAGGCCACCACTTTTGCATATTCTTTTTGTGTGTGGTATGTTTCATGAGCATAGTCCATTATACTATGTCTCTAACATGCATGAACACCAAAATTCTATTGCCTGACCTCAAATAGTTGTGACTTCTACATAAGTCCAATTACGATTGCTTAACGTAGCGCTAAATTTGTGACACAAAAAGCATAGCATTCTAGTTAGTGAGATTGCAAGTCTCTCCTCTTTCATGGTATTGTGTGAAAACTTGGCCTTTTTTCCTTCCTTTGGAAGATGTCTTGGCTCAAGGATCCATGCTTGTGATGAGTGGGTTGAGTGTTCTCCAAAGAATGTCTTAAAATGAAAAGCAAAATCAAAATAATACTAACTTCTAACTCATTAACAACTAACTCTTAATTTCAAGCCATTTACTTTAATGTCATTTACTTTTAGCCTTTATCCATTTGCCATTATTCATACCATTCTAATTGTTTGTATTAATGTAATTTTCACTTTGTCCATTTGGACCATATTGTGTGATATATCTTGTTTGTGTATACTTTGTTTGTTTGTGTGGTCTTTGACCATAAATGTACATAATAACAACAAAAACCCTAAAAACAATTGTGTGGACTGTTGGCTTGATCTTCGACAAATGGACTTAGAATTTAGACAACATTTTGTAGCGGGGTTTTCGTTACCTTTAGGTTTATTAACTAAACCAAAAGTAAACATACAATTCGAGTCGCCACCGCATTTTTATTTGTCCAAAGGAAAGGATAAAAAGCGAACAAAAGCCAAGGTAAGAAGTTTTTCAAATCAAAAACTAATAAAAATGTCAGAGATCTGGGTAAGGGGGTTGGTTATGAAATGGGAAGGTTTTACGCACCCAAAACATCCTTAGTACTCTAAGGGAACCTGTAAGACCCCAATTTTGGGCCCTAAGATCCCTCATGGCCCATATCATTCATATCATAACCTCAAGGATCAATGCATGCTTTTGTCCCCTCCTAGTGGATAGATTGCCTTGTAGGTTTGTTTCTTGATCACCAAGCATACTTTGCATTTGTATATCTTTGCTTTCATATGTTTATCATTCAAAAAGTACAAAAATATTGTCAGTCTAACCTTGTTGCTTGCAGTGAAAGCAATCATCAGAAATTAGGTCAAAGACAGTCATTGATCAGTCAAAGCAATGGATGGTGGCCATTCTTGCAGAATTTGGGCACCATGATCAATAATCAAAGGTTCATACATCTTGGGACATCATTTGAAGTCAAGTTCTCAAGGAATTAGGGTTTGGAAATCATCAGAAGAAGTTCCATCAGTCCAAAACCCTAGAAACAGTCAAACTTGGTCAACTGTTGATTTAATCAATGATTTGATGGATAGAATTGATCTGAAGGAGTTCATTCATGCTTGTATAAGCCTCATATATCATGTTCAACCTCATCATGGAAGAAAATCAAGTCAATCAGAAATTTTCCAGAAATAGAAAGTGGACCTGTAATTTCAACTGCCAAAAATGGAAACTTCTTGATCTTAAACTTACATCATGATACAAGCTTCAAATGAATTTTTGCCCAACATGAAAGTTGAAGATCTTGTCTTCCCATTTTCAAAAAGTCCAAGAACATCAAAATCCCATGTGTGGTTGTCAAGATATGATCAAATCATTTTCATCAGTTTTTGAACTTCAACAAGCCATAACTCTCAAACCATAAGGCCAAATTTGGTGGGGTTTTTTCCTACAAACCACATTTTTCATCCTCTTTCCAAAAATATAAATTTCATGACCTAAAACCTCACCATTCAAAATGGCATTTTTGGACCTTTTGCATTTAAAATCAAAGTTTGACCAAACTTTGACTTTTTGATTTATGGACTTTTTCACCATTTTGCCAATTGGAAATGCTTTCATATCATATTTGGGACTTGTCTCAAGCCTTAAACCATCATCATATCACCATGTTACTACCATTTTGGACCAAAGAGCAATGTTGGCAAATTGTACAATTGGTAGCATTAAGTAAAAGCAAGGTACAGCAGCTTTTGTACAACAACAAATAGCAATTGGCATGGTCTTTCTGCAGCATTCCACAGGCCCAACTCGACCAGCCATATACCTCCCTTCTTCACTTATGCATAGTTAGCAATTTTGGCAAATGGAGCTCATTAAGCTAATCCAGCATATCATTCCTTAAACCAACCTAGAACAGACCATATAAAGTCTTTTTCTGACATTGGCCAACCCTAGAAGCTGCAGCCACAGACACAATACACATCACCTTCACATTTTGCATTTTGGCATTTTTGGAATTTTTTCTGCACCAACACTAAAAACCCTTGAACAATCTTCATTGTTCCTTTATCTGGACCATCTTTGGAGCCCCTTTGAACCACCAAACCTCAACTGTAGCATGGCCTGTTGCTCTTTTTCCTTCAAGAACCACTAATGGCATTTCAAGCTGTGAAGAGTTCCAGGTATTCTTAAGGTGAAAAAGCTCCATCATCCATCATTTAGTAGCTGTGTGGTCATCTGTTTTGCTCTGAATCACTCAACACAACCCTGTTTCACATTGTCTTCAAAAACAAGTAAGTAATTCGACTCCCTCCTTTTACCATGACCTGATATGTGTTAGATAGCTTGTTGTATGCTGATTCCAATGAGTGCTAGTTTGCTCAAAATGGTGAACTATGCTGTCTTAAAACTTGATTTTCATTTTTGTGTATAAATGCATTTTGGTTCGATTTGTTTTGTTTGCAATGGTTTAGTGAAAAGTGATGATATATTCTTGTTGCTTAAAGTTTGTTAATGCTATTGGTATGCTCATACTTAATTTCTGAGCACATTGATTTTTTCGAGCTTATGATGATGAATATATGCAGTTATGCTCAAACCCTAAAACTATGCCTAGATTTCCCATGTTTGTGTTGGTTTGGTTGTTAGCTGATATTACTTAGTGATGAGGTTACATTGCTTTGTTTTATGGTTGATGCTTTGATGATGATTACATGATAATGAATGCTGTTCTTGATTAAGCCTGCTGCAGTGTTTGAAACTTTAGGCACATGCTCAGCAAAATCCATGTGAAATATATATTGTATGCTGTTACCATTGAAATGTTGAATGATGATGATTACATGATGATGATAAACATGAATGTGCTGCCATACTGTGCTATGCTGCTGTTTTGCTATTTTCTAGGCTGCCAAGAAATCCTCATGAAATAGGTTGTGTGTGTTAGTGTCATGATGCTACATAAGTGCTAGTGCTATTGTCATTGTGTGTTGTTTTGATGTTGATGAACCATAAACATGAAATTGAGGCTGCTAATGCCCTGCTGCTATGCTGTTGTAAATGCTGTTCAAGTTTCAATTGGTGATGAATGTATACATGTTGCTGATTGTTTAAGTCTTCCCTGTCTGGAATTTCCATGAGTAATGTTTATTTGAGTTGTTGGTTGATGTGCTTGATGCCATGTTATTATGTGAGGTGACCTGAAGTTTGTTTCTATGATGATGAACACATACATGTTGCTGTTGAAGCCTTAGAGCCATTTCCCATATTGTCTTGTTGGCTGCTGTTGTTCTTGCTGCATGAGCATTACATTGGTGTTACCATGTTGGTCTGCATGATTTTTGTTTGGGATCTGATTGGCCATGATAATCGATTGAGGTTGAGCATTTGAGCTGCTCGGCTGCTGTTCTGAACATTGCCCTGGGATCTATGTGAAACATGTTGTTGCTGTTATTTGTTTTGTTTGATATGATGATTGATGAGCACGCTATGCTAAACCCTACCACTGATGTTGCCTTGCTGTATATGCCCTACTGCAATTTGTTTGTTTTTTTTTTTACCTTAGAACTGAACCAGATTTTGTTTTGTTTGAATATTTGAGGTTAGGTGTGCATGAGTGTGATTGCATCAATGCCATGCTAGTTGTATGTTATTGGTTCTTTGATTAATGAACATGTTGATGAACCATATGTTGTTGCCCTGCTGACGAAACCTTGCTGCAGTTTTGAAATTCCTTGAGAAGTTGTCCTAAAAATCTATGTGAATCATGTTTGAATGATGTTTGATTGGTTGTTTATCTGTTGGAATTTCGATTGATATTGATTGATGAGCATGTGGATGATGAGTACTGCTATTTTGAAACCCTTATACTGTTTCTAGGAATTCAGCTCATGTGCTTTGGTTGCCGCTTGAACACTAATACCAGGCTGTTACCATATTGATGAAACATGATGATGATGTTTGTATGCTGTTGTTTCTAAAATCGTTTGTCCTATCCAGAATTTTGCCTGAATTTTGCATTGGTGTGTTGCTGTTTAGATGTTCATGAGTATGGTTGCATCATTGTCATGATTGTTTGTATGCTATGTTGAGATTTCAATTGCCTCAATGATGCTTGAATGCATGCTGCCATTGCCGACCCTAGTGTTGCATGAAACTTAGGAATATATAGCCCCATTGGTCGTGTACTATTACATTGGAATCCAACCAATCACCTTATTTGGTTTCTGCGTTCAAAACGCTGCAGTTTGAATAAGTGATGCACTTATTTACTACTTTGCCATTGCTGACTTTCTTGTTTGACCACTAGTTCATGCCATTTGTTCATATTGCATCCAATTATTTCCTCATCTTCCACAATTAATTTCTCATTCCTTTTTCATCCAAAAATTATGAAATTTTTTCCATCATGATCACAATTGAGTCTAGTATTTTATGATGAATTTTAATTAATTTTCCATGTTCTGGATTTTAAATGATAATTGTTTTTCCAACATGTATGCATAAATGATACCTTGTGCCATTCTCTTTGTGAAATATTCATGTTGCATCCAATGAGCCTGAATTTTTTTGTGGTGAAACTAGACACATTGATCTTCATTTCCATATAAAGTTTGTGGATTTCTCATTTGTGGTTTGATAGATATGAATTTTTGAATTAGGGTGTGACAATTTGTGTCACACCAATGATATGCAAATGTATGATTTTTGTTCACATGCTTCCCCTTATCCAAATCACTTGAAATTTTGCATGAATGATCCCTTGTATGTCTAATTGATGTATGAATTTTTCTTGGAATTAATCTTGCTGTTTTCCATTTGATTGAGAATTTTCTTCCATATGTGGTCATTTGTTGACTTTTTGTGCTATGCTTTGCCAAATCCTTTGTGAAATTCTCATATCTTATCACATGACCATGAAATTTCATATGTGATAACTAGACATCTCAAGCTTTGCATTGGTGTTAACCTCATTCATTTATCTTCTGTTTTCAAATTGATATGATTTTTTGAAGTTGACCTATGCTTGTTGACTTTCACCATGCTTACTTGAATTTGGTTTGAATTCATGATTTTATTTGACTGCCTTCCTCTCATCCAAATGCCATGAAATTTTGCATGTATACCATGTTAGATGTTAGGATTGAGTGTGATTTGTTTCATAATTTTTGGGATTGTTTGAGTTGACTTTTGAATGAAGTCCTTGCTGTTGACTTTTACATGCTTCCTTTGCTATGCTTTGCATTCTTTTGCATATGAAATGACCTTGATGCATGATATAAGTTTGAATCCAATTGTGTTTATTTTCCTACATGATTGAATTTGACTTTGATTGAACATTGCTTGCTGCCTTGACCTTTTTCTTTCATCTTTGACCCTAGGCTAGTCCTAGTGGTCTTCTGAGCTTATGATGAGTTCATCTGTTTCAGGTTAAGCACCAATGCCTTGAGGATCATTCTAATGTGCTTGATTTGAATTGTTTATATTGTGCTAACATTTGTTTTGTAGGTGACTCATATGCTTGAGTCTTTGTGCCTTGCACAATTGGTCCCACTGTGTGACTTTTGGTTTATTTCCTTTGATTTTGACTGTTGATTTGTTTACTAATGAGTTTGACTTTTTTCAGGTGCTTTAGTTGCCTAAGTTCTTTGAACTTACTTGCTTGCTTTGCTTTTTAGCATTTGCTTTGAGGTATAATTACTTCTTCTTCATGTAGTCTGGAGACCCGGTCTGTTATTTGACCGGGCAAACTGTCTGAAGTCCTCCTTAAGAGGCAATGCCTGTGTGTGTTTATAATTGTCCCAAGCAGGAAAAGTCCTTCAAGTAAGGCAATTGGTGGAAGGTAGGGATAAGAAATCTATCCCCCACTATTCAGTGTGTCCTCTCTTTGCTCCCAGTACCTGGTTGAAGCAATGAGATAAATACCCAAGATCTAATCGAGTCAATAATGTGGAGAGAGTTCCTACTTTCTGAACTCCCACACTTTCTTTGATGCTCTCTCTGATTTGAGATAGAAGCAATGAGGCACACCCCTCATCTCCTTTTCATCTGCTTCACCTGAGCCCCTCAATGGCCAGGTTAAGAGCGACACTTACCCATTACAGTGGACTTTTAAAGTCAAACCCTCTTGTGTGAGCCCCCATTGTTTGGCTATAGAGTGTGTTGTTTGCTATTCATTGATTGATTGATTGCTTCATATGCATTTGTTTGCCTGTATGCTATGCATTTATCTTCATCATCAATTGCCATTAATGCATGATCATCTCATTTGTTTTGTGATGCTATCATTGTTGTTTGCCCATTGAGGACAATTGTAAGTCCATTGCTTTGGCATTTGTTCCTGTGATATGGAAGGATAGAGTGTAAGGCCTCATTGGTCACTCATATCTTCTGTTTTATCTGTTTGTATGTGAGGATACAGTTGTAAGTCCCTGTAAGTTGGCATCTGTTATCCTGTGATCATAATTTGATCTGTGTGGTGTTGTATGTGAGGTTGCAGTTATAAGTCCCTGTAAGTTGGCATCTGCTTTCCTGTGATCATAGTTTGTTCATCTGTTTGTGTGAGAGGTTGCAATTATAAGTCCCTGTAAGTTGGCATTTGCATTCCTGTGATCATATTGTTGCTTTTGTTCTTGTGTGTGAGGAACCATTGTAAGTCCCTGTGATGTGGCATTGGATTTCCTGTGAGCATACTGTGGAGTTAACCTAAGTCCAGATAGATTGGCAGTTGATTTCCCTGTTTCATTCTTGTTTTTCTTTTGAGGAGATTGGTGTAAGTCCATTGAGTGGCATCTGATATCCTGTTCTGTTTTAGGAGACTGGTATAAATCCATCTATTGGTATCCGGTATCCGCTTTTATTTCTTTGCCTGTGGAGATTGGTGTAAGTCCATTGAGTGGCTTCTGATATCCAGTTTTGTTTTAGGAGATTGGTATAAGACCAGTGATTGGCATCCGATATCCGCTTTTGCTTGCTTTGCTTGTTTATTATTATTAATTGCCATTCCAAAGGACACACTTGAATCATCTGTCATATGATTTCAAGAAGTGAACCTTCTAAGAAGTTTTACTATCCATCCTTCATCCATTCATCATTCATTACGTCTTAGACTTTTCACACTTTATTTTTCAAATTTGACATAAGTGTTGTGCAAACATCTTCATGTTTTCTAACTAAAAACCTGGACTCAAGTCCTTGACCTTTTTCAAACTTCATTTCATAATACTTATTTGAATTGATCTTAATTATACTTTGACTCCATTTTCATAATCATAATCAGTAATTCCACTCATTCACTTGTTTTGGCTTTGTCCATTAATGTTTTCATACATGAGCTATAGGTTTGATTTATCTTAGTGGTTGATGTTAATCTCACCTGCTGTCTTTAGTGATTGAATTGTAAGCCTTCCTTGCCTATTATAAGGTTAACCCTCCCTGGCAAGTTGAAGCCGTTCTCACATGGTGGACGTTGTTGTTTGTATAAGGTTGAGTTTTCTCCCGTGGATAACGTAAGACCTAGGGTTTGTGTTTAAAATTGAACCTAACCCACTTTTGGAAATCTTTTAGCCGAACTACGGCGTTCTGATCCTTACCTTTGATGGAAGGTACGTAGGCAACGGGTTCATCCGTTCGAACCCAATACCCAATAATAATAAAAATGTATATTCTTTTCTCATCATCCCAATCATGTTTGCACAATGTTTATGTCATAACAAATAACAATATTTTACAACAAGTGTGAAAAGGGCTCCCTAGGAGTACCTAGGACGTAGTGGGTGCCTAACACCTTCCCATTGCGTAATTTACCCCTTACCCAGACTCTCTGATCTTTTTATTAGTTTTCTACGTGTAAAACTTCTTAGGCTTTTGTTCGCTTTTTAGCCAGTCCTTTGGATAAATAAAAGTGCGGTGGCGACTCGAAATTGAATGTATCTCATAGCTTATGATTTAATCGATAGATCATATAGCGACGAATACACCGCTACAGAAAAGTGGCGACTCTGCTGGGGAGACCTCACCAGAATCCTTGGTGGTAGTGCCTACTTTTCACCCTTGTTGTGATATATTATTATTTGTCATTTGACATATTTTTGTACAATTTGGGATCACTGTATTGATTGTAATGTGTGAATTGCTTGATATACATTGCTGTTTGCTTTGGTGATCTGTGAGATGAGTTCTATACCCGAACTCGAGTGCTCTCTAGGATAGGAGAATGGCATAGTCTTGTCGATTGGTGTGGAGTATTCCTTAGCCAGTTGACTTGCGAGCCCATTCACTTGGTGGAGGTCATGTTGAACTAATAATGTCACACGAGTTATTCGTGGTTAGGCATTATTCTTTCAATCATGTTCCGCAGAAGCCAAGGACCTTAGTTTACCAAACCCATCTTGGCCTATTTTTAGGACCGTAGTGCGGAGGTCGTTCAGATGTCAGTTCTGATGCGATTGTTACGCGATACTACACTCATAAGAGTTTCTCTTGAGAATATTCTTGGAATACGAGTATTCGTTCCTCCAAAAATATTCGAAAGATGGAACGATGATTATGGGAACCTCTGATAGAACATGTCTGGCAGGTTTAAACCCTAGTACACTCCCTTTGGGTGGTTCTTAACCGAGACTCCATGCTCGTGACTCTCAACAAACCCGTGATTCGTGGTTGAGTCGTTCAAACATTGTTAATATCAATGGATCCCGGATCAGGTGTAAAACCTAAAATCCACCAAAGCGGCTGGTTGATATTAAGAATGTCTGAACCGGTTCATGTACCGTTAATATCAATGGAACTTGGGTGTCGATAAGGTGAAAACCTAAATCCACCAAAATGGATGATTGATATTAGGGATACATAGAGCTTTCCCACGACCTTTGTTTGGCGTGCCTTGCTTGATCCTTGAGTGTGTTTGTTGCATTCATACATTCACGCATTCATCCGCATCCATGTCATCAGAAAAAGGAAATTTTCAAGGAACTCAAAGGAGTTTATTTGCAAAAAATTTCAAAACATGAAAAAACCGGGAAAATTTTTTCACCTGATATATCTGATGAGATATTCTCATGTATGATCAAAATGCTTAAAAATTTCAAAGTTTGCAAATAAAACCCTCGAGTTCCTTTGAAATAAAAACAAGCATATGCATAAACACTTCATGCATCATTTGCATAAACAGGTGTTTTGTTCCGGTCTCCCGTCCTGTGGTTTGACCCTGCGATCTTCATTTATTTTGAAGACGCACTTTGCCGGTATTATACCAGAGCCAACTCTGCCAGATTGATGGATCATCCTGAGCAGTAGAGCTGTGAATTCAGAGAGGATTTTGCCAGCCATGTACTTTTGATGGATTTATTCCTGTTGATGGATTTATTCCTGGTTAACCAATCCCGGGCTGGCATTGGCTACTGTTCTGGGGCACTTAATGAGCAAGGTTTGTTCGCAAGTGGAGGATTCATCCATGCCGATCAACCTGAAGAAGAAGCTGCTGCTATCTTGGGAGAGGATGCAGAGGACCTGAACAATTTCATCATTCCTGGTGGTGTCGGCCGCAATTGGGTCGCTGTGGATGTTCCTACGATCATTCATAAGTCAGCGTGATTTGTTCACTTTATTTAAAACCCTTCTCCCATGCCAAAAGGAGAAGTGATGACATTGTTGGCAGCATTTAATACAATGATGTTTTCATTCAATTAATGCATTGTCAAACATTTGTTTTTCCATTTGTTTTCACTTTTTGCTTTTGCATGAAATCAGTGATCACAAAAAACCATGAAAAACAAAAACAGCTTTTTCATCTGCATAAATGATTTGCTTGTTTAAAATTCAAAAGCTTTTCATTATCCAGAATCATTATGCAGGGATTTCTAAACCCATTGAACATAATGATCCAACGCCATCTCCCAACCTTGAAGTCCTTGTATTTGAGGCAGAAGAAGATGATGTTGAAGGGGATTCCTGATGAGATTACCCGCCTTCTTGAGCACAAAGGAAGCTCATTCAGCTGTATCACGAGAATCAGCAAACCAGTCAAACTGGGGCATTACAAAAAAAACAAAACAAAAAAATCATCAAAAAAAAAAAAAAAAAAAAAAAAAAAAAAAAAAAAAAGGAAAGAAAAAAAGAGGGTGAAAAAAGAGAAAAATCAAAAACCAAAAAAAAAAAAAAAATTTTTCAAAATTTTTTCCAAAAGAAAAAAGAAAATTATACCCTCAAGTCCCTAGTTGACTGATGCCGAATGGATTCAGAGTCGTTATGACCAGTTGAATTTGATCGAAGAGAAGCGTTTAACTGCCAGGTGCCATGGTCAGTTATATCAACAGAGAATGAAGAAAGCATTCGACAAGAAGGTCAAGCCTCGTGTGTTCCGAGAAGGTGACCTTGTGCTTAAGAAAGTTTTGTCTTTCGCGCCCGATTCCAGGGGCAAGTGGACTCCAAACTACGAGGGTCCATATGTTGTCAAGAGAGCCTTTTCAGGCGGTGCTTTGATGCTTACAACAATGGATGGGGAGGATTTCACTCATCCTGTGAATTCAGATGCAGTCAAGAGATACTTTGCCTAAAAAAAAGAGTATATGCAAATGAAAAAAAAACAAATGAAAAAAACAGAATAGCTCGCTAAGTTGAAAACCCGAAAGGGCGGCTTAGGCAAAAATGAGCGTCTCGGTGGAGAACCCGCAAGGGTAATCCAGGCAAAAATTAGAGACTTTGAAAAAATATATTTGCATCCCGCTAGATTGAGTACCTCACCCTGGGGCAATCTAGGCAAAAATTAGGGATTTGGCAAGTAACTGCATCCTGACAAGACTTTCTGGTTCATCAGTCGTCATTTCGTCAGAAGATTCTCGACTCGTCGTCAACTGAAGCTTCGGATACATCGAGATTCAAATTGGTAGAGAAAGGATCATTATGTTCAATGTAGCCCTCTTCCAATATACATCACTGATTTCAAATTTGTACAGATCTATGGAGTCTTGCCATTTGCAGACTACCATTCTATCAAATCAATTTGAGCTTTTTATCCAATTTATTTGCACTCTTATTTGTTTCAATTCAACAAATGTTTTGCATTGTTTTAAATTGATAAAATGTCATTGTTTTAAACAAATCAATTTTTTCAAAATTTTTGTTTTAAACAAAGTGAACATTCACAAGATTGAAAGGATACTCAAAGAATATCTCAGTGCTCTCCCGAGGGTGGCATGATTCCCAACAGGTAAGACATTGGTTCATATTCCTGGTTTGGTTGTATCTTCTTTCTTCAGATCTTTGTTGAGGTTGTTCCTCGAACAAAGTTGTTGTTGGGGCTGTTCCCCAGTACAGTCGCAAACGATTTGTTATTGAAGACTTTGTTTTCTCCAGCAGCAGTTTTCCCTAGCATGGGTGTTTCCTTTAGAAGTTTCGGTGATTGATGGTTTGTCATCTTGGTGCCCCGTCACTTTCTCCAGTGGGTCGTATGCCCCAGACTTTATTTGTCTCCTCAGCACAGTCATGAGTATAGCCATTAATCGATACTCCCCTCAGAGTTGCAAGTAGAGTTGTTACCGCTTTTCCCCATGCAGCGTTGCCAGCGGAACTGTCTGTTTCCTCAGCATGATCGCTTTCTTTTTGAAGACTCGGTAAGTCAGTGGTTTGATACCCGGCACTTTACCTTCCCCCCGGCGAAGTCGTCTGTGGATTTGTTGCTATTTCTCCATCAGAGTTATTCTCTCCAGCAGAGCAGGATTTATTTTCCTACTCAGTGGTTGATTGGGTTGACATCCCAGTATTTCAATCATCTTTTCCTCAGCTTAGTCCGCAGGATGTTCGTTATGGCAGTTTCGCCTGTTGAATACTCTTTCAATCCCAGTATGGTCGGATGATGGCTCTAGCCTCCAATGAACGGATTGATTTCCTGACTATCTGTGATCCCCAGTAGAGTGGCTTTTATTGCAGAATCTACTTGTCGTGATCAATTTGCTGTGTATTCTCCCCAAGTGGAGTGGTTTATTGCAGAATCTATTTGTTTGATCTGTCCTCCCTCAGTGGTTTGTTCCCAAGAGAGTAGCCGACAGTTTTCCCCAATAGAGTTGCTTGTGCAGTTACACTCTACTTGGATGATATCTTTCTCCCGCAGTGGGTTTTTCCCCCAGCGGAGTTATGTGGAGTTGCTTCTACAGCAGTTCGTGCTTGTGCAATGCACTTTTTGTTTCTCAGTTGACACTGGGATCTCCTGCAGATATACTTTGGGACTTCTCTTGTTCCCCTACAGATTTGTCTTGGTGGCTGTTTTGCCCGTTGTGACTTTCTGTACCCTGATTGGGTTGTTTCCTAATATCTCTGACCTTCTGCTTCTTCAGCAGTACCTGCAGATCTTTGCTTTACAGCACGTAGATCTCCGCAGATTGGCTCTCCAGTTGGTTTTTTTTCCCTGGAAGTATAATACCGGACGTTTAGTTCCTGAACCTGTTTGTGTTAGAATTGTCTGTTTTGTCAGCATTCATCAAACATAAATCACGCATATTCATGCATAATCATAAACATTCAGATATTCATGTTGCATTTCTTGCCATATATCTTTTGTTTGTCGTGTCTCCTGCTATGGCGATATAGATCTCTTTACAGATCTCCCCAAGCAGATGTCGGGTGTTTAAAAATCTCTCCATATAGAGTCAACCCCATAAGCAGAAAATGTCTGTCCTTCCTTCTGCAGTTCCCCACTGAGATATATCCTCGTGGATGACGGTTTCTTCCGTTTCCTCCCAACACATATATTGGGATGGATTTTCCTATTTGAGCTGTATCCTCATTAGGACATGTCTTTATTCAGTCTGTCGTTTCGGATCATTCCCGAATTGGCTATTTGTCAAACATCTTGTGCTTCCCAGTGGGTTGTTCCCCAGCGGAATGTGCTTTGGGCCTCTACCTTCATAACCGGTAGTTGTAAGTCCTATCTTTCCTGGCTTTCTTGACAGAATTTGTGGTTATACACCTTTTATTCTCCAGCCAGAGTTTTGGTCTTCTACCTCATACCCGGTAGTTGTAAAATCCTATTTTCCTGCTCTCCAGCAGTTTGTGGTTTATTATAAACCCTGTTTTTGGTTTCCCGTGCGGATTTGTGATTTGTTCTATCCCCACGCGGAGTTGTTGGTCTTCTACCCCGTATTCGGTAGATGTAAACCCTAATTTTTGTGGTTATCTTCATCTAGTTCTTGATGTTGATTTTCCTTTGCTTGTATAAGTTGCTCAGATCAGCACTTATATCCTCAGCAAGTCTTTTGTGGATAATTGCCGTACGCTAGCAATTTTATCCCCAGTGGGCCTTTCACCGTATGCTAGTGATTTGTTCCCCGGATCATTGTTTGTTTATCAATGTATCCCCAGCTAGTCTTCTGTCGATAATTGCCGGATGCTTGCAATTTATCCTCAGCAGTTCGCCTTTCATTTACCCTTTTGTTGGTAATGTCTGTTGCTTCTTTGATTGGTTATCATTATATACCTATTTTGGTATCCCGATGCCTTTCTGTTCGGTTGATTTATCCTTTGTTAACCCAGTAACCGGTTGTGGATAATCTTCCATGCGAGTGTATTATTCACGTTCTGACGGTAATGAATAATACATCTCATGCACTCTTCAGTCGAAGCCTTTTGTGTTTCCCCAGTCGAGTAAGATTCGTTATTTCCCTTTGTGGAGTCGAATATGTCTTTGTTGTCGGATAATTGCCGGATGCTTGCAATTTATCCTTTGAGTTGTCTTTCGTTTACCCGTATGCTTGGTATCGATTGTCTCTCTTTTTGGTTAGTCACCTATTATATACCCAGTAACTGGTATCTCTGGTGTCTTTTCCTTTCGAGTGTATTATTCACGGTCCGCCGGTAATGAATAATATATCTCATGCGCTCTTTAGTTGGAATCCTTTGTTGATTTTCCCCAACTGAGCAAGATTCGTATTCTTTGTAGAATCGAATATCCATCCTTTAACCAGTGTGTGTTTTGGATGATGAGTGTTTTGGAAGTGAAAACCAATTCACGTTTTCGGTAGATCACCTATTATATACCCAGTAACCGGTATCTCTGGTGTTTCTTACCATGCGAGTTTATTATCTACGTTCTGACGGTAATAGATAATATATCTCATGCGAGTATCTTATCCACGGTCTGCCGGTAATGGATATTATATCTCATGCACTCTTTGGGTTTGTGTCCCCAGTTGAGTAAGATTCGTTTTCCCGTTGTGGATTCGAATGCCCATCCTGTAAGTCGATTTGCTTTTTCAAGCCCTCCTTTCGGATGATGAGTGTTTTGGAAGTGAAAACCAATTCACGATTTCGGATCTTATCCTACAACCCAGTAACCGGTTCAGGATCATTTTCCTTTCGAGTATATTATTCACGGTCTGCCGGTAATGAATAATATGTCTCATCTGAGTATTCTATCCACGTTCTGACGGTAATGGATATTATATCTCGTGCGCTCTTGAGTCAATCTTTTGATTGTTCTCCCCTCAGAGTAAGATTCATTTTCTTTGTGGAATTGAATGTCCATCCTTTAAACAAGTTTGCTTTTTCTAGCTCTCTTCAGGATGATGAGTGTTTTGGAAGTGAAATCCAATTCACGCTTTGGTCGGTCACCTATTATATACCCAGTAACCGGTATCCTTGGTGTTCCCTCCTTTCTGCTCCCTATTATGACTTCGGTCCCCCTGTGGAGTCAGATTTTCTCTGAGTTTGTTACCCGTATGCTTGGTGACATCTCATTTTTTGTGTTGCTTCCCCAGTGGAGTTTTTCTTTTGCTTCTCCTCAGGAGTCAGCTTGTGTCTCTCCAATGGATTTATTTTCCATTTGGAGTATTTCCCCAGTGTGAGTCCTTCACTCCCCGGTGAGTTCTCCAGTCTGTTTTCTGTTTTCTAATCAGAGTCGTGTTTTGTTCACGTTATGTCAGTTTTATCTTCCCCAGTTTGGAGTCGTGTCTTGTTCACGCATTTCTTTTATTATCCCCATAGAGTCTTGTTAGAGTCTCTGTTCCTGGTGAGTGTACTACTCCGATGGATCGTCTTTTCTTCTGTGTGAATCATATTCCCCACAGAATTTGTGTCTTTTGCATACATACATTTGCATCATGAGGTCTCTTAGGGACCAAAATTTGTCTCATTACTGTTATTTAAGCCCATTCTACCGCGTCGAGATGAAGATTTCTAAACTTCACTTCTCCGGCTAGAATGACCTTAAATAGGGGCATCTGTAAGACCCCAATTTTGGGCCCTAAGATCCCTCATGGCCCATATCATTCATATCATAACCTCAAGGATCAATGCATGCTTTTGTCCCCTCCTAGTGGATAGATTGCCTTGTAGGTTTGTTTCTTGATCACCAAGCATACTTTGCATTTGTATATCTTTGCTTTCATATGTTTATCATTCAAAAAGTACAAAAATATTGTCAGTCTAACCTTGTTGCTTGCAGTGAAAGCAATCATCAGAAATTAGGTCAAAGACAGTCATTGATCAGTCAAAGCAATGGATGGTGGCCATTCTTGCAGAATTTGGGCACCATGATCAATAATCAAAGGTTCATACATCTTGGGACATCATTTGAAGTCAAGTTCTCAAGGAATTAGGGTTTGGAAATCATCAGAAGAAGTTCCATCAGTCCAAAACCCTAGAAACAGTCAAACTTGGTCAACTGTTGATTTAATCAATGATTTGATGGATAGAATTGATCTGAAGGAGTTCATTCATGCTTGTATAAGCCTCATATATCATGTTCAACCTCATCATGGAAGAAAATCAAGTCAATCAGAAATTTTCCAGAAATAGAAAGTGGACCTGTAATTTCAACTGCCAAAAATGGAAACTTCTTGATCTTAAACTTACATCATGATACAAGCTTCAAATGAATTTTTGCCCAACATGAAAGTTGAAGATCTTGTCTTCCCATTTTCAAAAAGTCCAAGAACATCAAAATCCCATGTGTGGTTGTCAAGATATGATCAAATCATTTTCATCAGTTTTTGAACTTCAACAAGCCATAACTCTCAAACCATAAGGCCAAATTTGGTGGGGTTTTTTCCTACAAACCACATTTTTCATCCTCTTTCCAAAAATATAAATTTCATGACCTAAAACCTCACCATTCAAAATGGCATTTTGGACCTTTTGCATTTAAAATCAAAGTTTGACCAAACTTTGACTTTTTGATTTATGGACTTTTTCACCATTTTGCCAATTGGAAATGCTTTCATATCATATTTGGGACTTGTCTCAAGCCTTAAACCATCATCATATCACCATGTTACTACCATTTTGGACCAAAGAGCAATGTTGGCAAATTGTACAATTGGTAGCATTAAGTAAAAGCAAGGTACAGCAGCTTTTGTACAACAACAAATAGCAACTGGCATGGTCTTTCTGCAGCATTCCACAGGCCCAACTCGACCAGCCATATACCTCCCTTCTTCACTTATGCATAGTTAGCAATTTTGGCAAATGGAGCTCATTAAGCTAATCCAGCATATCATTCCTTAAACCAACCTAGAACAGACCATATAAAGTCTTTTTCTGACATTGGCCAACCCTAGAAGCTGCAGCCACAGACACAATACACATCACCTTCACATTTTGCATTTTGGAATTTTTGGAATTTTTTCTGCACCAACACTAAAAACCCTTGAACAATCTTCATTGTTCCTTTATCTGGACCATCTTTGGAGCCCCTTTGAACCACCAAACCTCAACTGTAGCATGGCCTGTTGCTCTTTTTCCTTCAAGAACCACTAATGGCATTTCAAGCTGTGAAGAGTTCCAGGTATTCTTAAGGTGAAAAAGCTCCATCATCCATCATTTAGTAGCTGTGTGGTCATCTGTTTTGCTCTGAATCACTCAACACAACCCTGTTTCACATTGTCTTCAAAAACAAGTAAGTAATTCGACTCCCTCCTTTTACCATGACCTGATATGTGTTAGATAGCTTGTTGTATGCTGATTCCAATGAGTGCTAGTTTGCTCAAAATGGTGAACTATGCTGTCTTAAAACTTGATTTTCATTTTTGTGTATAAATGCATTTTGGTTCGATTTGTTTTGTTTGCAATGGTTTAGTGAAAAGTGATGATATATTCTTGTTGCTTAAAGTTTGTTAATGCTATTGGTATGCTCATACTTAATTTCTGAGCACATTGATTTTTTCGAGCTTATGATGATGAATATATGCAGTTATGCTCAAACCCTAAAACTATGCCTAGATTTCCCATGTTTGTGTTGGTTTGGTTGTTAGCTGATATTACTTAGTGATGAGGTTACATTGCTTTGTTTTATGGTTGATGCTTTGATGATGATTACATGATAATGAATGCTGTTCTTGATTAAGCCTGCTGCAGTGTTTGAAACTTTAGGCACATGCTCAGCAAAATCCATGTGAAATATATATTGTATGCTGTTACCATTGAAATGTTGAATGATGATGATTACATGATGATGATAAACATGAATGTGCTGCCATACTGTGCTATGCTGCTGTTTTGCTATTTTCTAGGCTGCCAAGAAATCCTCATGAAATAGGTTGTGTGTGTTAGTGTCATGATGCTACATAAGTGCTAGTGCTATTGTCATTGTGTGTTGTTTTGATGTTGATGAACCATAAACATGAAATTGAGGCTGCTAATGCCCTGCTGCTATGCTGTTGTAAATGCTGTTCAAGTTTCAATTGGTGATGAATGTATACATGTTGCTGATTGTTTAAGTCTTCCCTGTCTGGAATTTCCATGAGTAATGTTTATTTGAGTTGTTGGTTGATGTGCTTGATGCCATGTTATTATGTGAGGTGACCTGAAGTTTGTTTCTATGATGATGAACACATACATGTTGCTGTTGAAGCCTTAGAGCCATTTCCCATATTGTCTTGTTGGCTGCTGTTGTTCTTGCTGCATGAGCATTACATTGGTGTTACCATGTTGGTCTGCATGATTTTTGTTTGGGATCTGATTGGCCATGATAATCGATTGAGGTTGAGCATTTGAGCTGCTCGGCTGCTGTTCTGAACATTGCCCTGGGATCTATGTGAAACATGTTGTTGCTGTTATTTGTTTTGTTTGATATGATGATTGATGAGCACGCTATGCTAAACCCTACCACTGATGTTGCCTTGCTGTATATGCCCTACTGCAATTTGTTTGTTTTTTTTTTTACCTTAGAACTGAACCAGATTTTGTTTTGTTTGAATATTTGAGGTTAGGTGTGCATGAGTGTGATTGCATCAATGCCATGCTAGTTGTATGTTATTGGTTCTTTGATTAATGAACATGTTGATGAACCATATGTTGTTGCCCTGCTGACGAAACCTTGCTGCAGTTTTGAAATTCCTTGAGAAGTTGTCCTAAAAATCTATGTGAATCATGTTTGAATGATGTTTGATTGGTTGTTTATCTGTTGGAATTTCGATTGATATTGATTGATGAGCATGTGGATGATGAGTACTGCTATTTTGAAACCCTTATACTGTTTCTAGGAATTCAGCTCATGTGCTTTGGTTGCCGCTTGAACACTAATACCAGGCTGTTACCATATTGATGAAACATGATGATGATGTTTGTATGCTGTTGTTTCTAAAATCGTTTGTCCTATCCAGAATTTTGCCTGAATTTTGCATTGGTGTGTTGCTGTTTAGATGTTCATGAGTATGGTTGCATCATTGTCATGATTGTTTGTATGCTATGTTGAGATTTCAATTGCCTCAATGATGCTTGAATGCATGCTGCCATTGCCGACCCTAGTGTTGCATGAAACTTAGGAATATATAGCCCCATTGGTCGTGTACTATTACATTGGAATCCAACCAATCACCTTATTTGGTTTCTGCGTTCAAAACGCTGCAGTTTGAATAAGTGATGCACTTATTTACTACTTTGCCATTGCTGACTTTCTTGTTTGACCACTAGTTCATGCCATTTGTTCATATTGCATCCAATTATTTCCTCATCTTCCACAATTAATTTCTCATTCCTTTTTCATCCAAAAATTATGAAATTTTTTCCATCATGATCACAATTGAGTCTAGTATTTTATGATGAATTTTAATTAATTTTCCATGTTCTGGATTTTAAATGATAATTGTTTTTCCAACATGTATGCATAAATGATACCTTGTGCCATTCTCTTTGTGAAATATTCATGTTGCATCCAATGAGCCTGAATTTTTTTGTGGTGAAACTAGACACATTGATCTTCATTTCCATATAAAGTTTGTGGATTTCTCATTTGTGGTTTGATAGATATGAATTTTTGAATTAGGGTGTGACAATTTGTGTCACACCAATGATATGCAAATGTATGATTTTTGTTCACATGCTTCCCCTTATCCAAATCACTTGAAATTTTGCATGAATGATCCCTTGTATGTCTAATTGATGTATGAATTTTTCTTGGAATTAATCTTGCTGTTTTCCATTTGATTGAGAATTTTCTTCCATATGTGGTCATTTGTTGACTTTTTGTGCTATGCTTTGCCAAATCCTTTGTGAAATTCTCATATCTTATCACATGACCATGAAATTTCATATGTGATAACTAGACATCTCAAGCTTTGCATTGGTGTTAACCTCATTCATTTATCTTCTGTTTTCAAATTGATATGATTTTTTGAAGTTGACCTATGCTTGTTGACTTTCACCATGCTTACTTGAATTTGGTTTGAATTCATGATTTTATTTGACTGCCTTCCTCTCATCCAAATGCCATGAAATTTTGCATGTATACCATGTTAGATGTTAGGATTGAGTGTGATTTGTTTCATAATTTTTGGGATTGTTTGAGTTGACTTTTGAATGAAGTCCTTGCTGTTGACTTTTACATGCTTCCTTTGCTATGCTTTGCATTCTTTTGCATATGAAATGACCTTGATGCATGATATAAGTTTGAATCCAATTGTGTTTATTTTCCTACATGATTGAATTTGACTTTGATTGAACATTGCTTGCTGCCTTGACCTTTTTCTTTCATCTTTGACCCTAGGCTAGTCCTAGTGGTCTTCTGAGCTTATGATGAGTTCATCTGTTTCAGGTTAAGCACCAATGCCTTGAGGATCATTCTAATGTGCTTGATTTGAATTGTTTATATTGTGCTAACATTTGTTTTGTAGGTGACTCATATGCTTGAGTCTTTGTGCCTTGCACAATTGGTCCCACTGTGTGACTTTTGGTTTATTTCCTTTGATTTTGACTGTTGATTTGTTTACTAATGAGTTTGACTTTTTTCAGGTGCTTTAGTTGCCTAAGTTCTTTGAACTTACTTGCTTGCTTTGCTTTTTAGCATTTGCTTTGAGGTATAATTACTTCTTCTTCATGTAGTCTGGAGACCCGGTCTGTTATTTGACCGGGCAAACTGTCTGAAGTCCTCCTTAAGAGGCAATGCCTGTGTGTGTTTATAATTGTCCCAAGCAGGAAAAGTCCTTCAAGTAAGGCAATTGGTGGAAGGTAGGGATAAGAAATCTATCCCCCACTATTCAGTGTGTCCTCTCTTTGCTCCCAGTACCTGGTTGAAGCAATGAGATAAATACCCAAGATCTAATCGAGTCAATAATGTGGAGAGAGTTCCTACTTTCTGAACTCCCACACTTTCTTTGATGCTCTCTCTGATTTGAGATAGAAGCAATGAGGCACACCCCTCATCTCCTTTTCATCTGCTTCACCTGAGCCCCTCAATGGCCAGGTTAAGAGCGACACTTACCCATTACAGTGGACTTTTAAAGTCAAACCCTCTTGTGTGAGCCCCCATTGTTTGGCTATAGAGTGTGTTGTTTGCTATTCATTGATTGATTGATTGCTTCATATGCATTTGTTTGCCTGTATGCTATGCATTTATCTTCATCATCAATTGCCATTAATGCATGATCATCTCATTTGTTTTGTGATGCTATCATTGTTGTTTGCCCATTGAGGACAATTGTAAGTCCATTGCTTTGGCATTTGTTCCTGTGATATGGAAGGATAGAGTGTAAGGCCTCATTGGTCACTCATATCTTCTGTTTTATCTGTTTGTATGTGAGGATACAGTTGTAAGTCCCTGTAAGTTGGCATCTGTTATCCTGTGATCATAATTTGATCTGTGTGGTGTTGTATGTGAGGTTGCAGTTATAAGTCCCTGTAAGTTGGCATCTGCTTTCCTGTGATCATAGTTTGTTCATCTGTTTGTGTGAGAGGTTGCAATTATAAGTCCCTGTAAGTTGGCATTTGCATTCCTGTGATCATATTGTTGCTTTTGTTCTTGTGTGTGAGGAACCATTGTAAGTCCCTGTGATGTGGCATTGGATTTCCTGTGAGCATACTGTGGAGTTAACCTAAGTCCAGATAGATTGGCAGTTGATTTCCCTGTTTCATTCTTGTTTTTCTTTTGAGGAGATTGGTGTAAGTCCATTGAGTGGCATCTGATATCCTGTTCTGTTTTAGGAGACTGGTATAAATCCATCTATTGGTATCCGGTATCCGCTTTTATTTCTTTGCTTGTGGAGATTGGTGTAAGTCCATTGAGTGGCTTCTGATATCCAGTTTTGTTTTAGGAGATTGGTATAAGACCAGTGATTGGCATCCGATATCCGCTTTTGCTTGCTTTGCTTGTTTATTATTATTAATTGCCATTCCAAAGGACACACTTGAATCATCTGTCATATGATTTCAAGAAGTGAACCTTCTAAGAAGTTTTACTATCCATCCTTCATCCATTCATCATTCATTACGTCTTAGACTTTTCACACTTTATTTTTTCAAATTTGACATAAGTGTTGTGCAAACATCTTCATGTTTTCTAACTAAAAACCTGGACTCAAGTCCTTGACCTTTTTCAAACTTCATTTCATAATACTTATTTGAATTGATCTTAATTATACTTTGACTCCATTTTCATAATCATAATCAGTAATTCCACTCATTCACTTGTTTTGGCTTTGTCCATTAATGTTTTCATACATGAGTTATAGGTTTGATTTATCTTAGTGGTTGATGTTAATCTCACCTGCTGTCTTTAGTGATTGAATTGTAAGCCTTCCTTGCCTATTATAGGGTTAACCCCTCCCTGGCAAGTTGAAGCCGTTCTCACATGGTGGACGTTGTTGTTTGTATAAGGTTGAGTTTTCTCCCGTGGATAACGTAAGACCTAGGGTTTGTGTTTAAAATTGAACCTAACCCACTTTTGGAAATCTTTTAGCCGAACTACGGCGTTCTGATCCTTACCTTTGATGGAAGGTACGTAGGCAACGGGTTCATCCGTTCGAACCCAATACCCAATAATAATAAAAATGTATATTCTTTTCTCATCATCCCAATCATGTTTGCACAATGTTTATGTCATAACAAATAACAATATTTTACAACAAGTGTGAAAAGGGCTCCCTAGGAGTACCTAGGACGTAGTGGGTGCCTAACACCTTCCCATTGCGTAATTTACCCCTTACCCAGACTCTCTGATCTTTTTATTAGTTTTCTACGTGTAAAACTTCTTAGGCTTTTGTTCGCTTTTTAGCCAGTCCTTTGGATAAATAAAAGTGCGGTGGCGACTCGAAATTGAATGTATCTCATAGCTTATGATTTAATCGATAGATCATATAGCGACGAATACACCGCTACAGAACCCTTTTTGCAAATATGTGTTGTAGGTTGGTATTTGTGAAAAGATTTGTACAAAAGATTGGAGGGATGAGAAGAGAATATATTATATTTAAAAAATTTGTTGTTTGAATGGATGAACCCATTGCCTACGTACCATCACAAAGGAGGATCAAAACCTTGTAGTTCGGGGTAAAAATCAAAAAGATTGGTGAATTAATTTGATCAAAAGCCTTAAGGTCTTTTGTTATCAAAGGGAGAAAACTCAACCTAAACCAACAATCCACCATGTGAGGAAGGCTTCAACATATTAGTGAAGGGTTAACCCTATAATAAGTATAGAAGACTTATAATCCAATCACTAAGGATGAGGTGAGATTTACATCAACCACTATGATAACTCAAACCTATGACTAATGTTTTATGAAAAGGTTTTAGTAAGGTGGCCATTGGAACCACAAAAACCACTTGAAGTGAGTTATATTTACAAGTTATTTATTTACAAAATAAGGTCAAAGTTGGGTTAAGATTTATTCATAATGAGTATTAATGGAGAGGGTTTTGAAAAATCAAAGGCTTAAGGCCTATGTTTCTAATTCGAAACAAAGTCAAAGTTTAAAAATGATTTTTGGCTTAGGATAGAGTGGGGAGAAGAGAGAAGGGCTAGTCCTAAAGCAAACAAATACAAGAGAGGAAAGATAAACCCTTGGAGTTCCTTTTCTTGAAATCATAGAGATGATTCAAGATGCTCCTTTCCTTTGAACTTATCAAACAATCAAGCAATCAAACAATTTGGATTCAAGCTCCTAGGATCTCCATTTGGCTTGTCTCTCTTAACTTGGCTATTCATGACAATGGTCCTCTTTTCTCAATCTCAAGGTAGGATCCCTTTCACACAAGAGCAAACATCAAAAAGTTCATAATCACAATAAGAGGAATGGACAAAGAATAGGTTTGGATGAGAAGTCCTTTAAGATCAACTTTGAAATTTAGCATTTTAAAGGCATGAGGCCTAGTTGCTCTTCAACAAGTTTAGCATTCTAAAGGCATGAGGCCTAGTTTCTCTTGAACTCCATTAAGCATAGGTAAGTCCTAATTCTAAGTCCTTTCTCCTTTTGCATTTGGTTCACACAAAACAAAGACAAAATAAACACAAGATAACAATATATTTATATACAATAATGGGCTCAAATGAGCAAAAGAAAAATGACACAAACATAAAATATGTGCTCAAGTGAGCGAAATAAAAAGAAATATGAATAAATAAGAAAGAAATAAATGTCATTAAAAGTAAAGTGCAAGAAAATAAATGCTCAAATTAAAGTTAGTAATTAGTGAAGTTATGTTAGTTTGTCATAAAACAATGTAGCGCTATGTTAAGAAATCGTAAGTGGACTAATGTAGTAGTCACACCTATCTGAGGCCGGTCAATAAAAATATAGGCAAATAAATACAAGTTAGAGATCATAACTAGTAAGCCAAGCTCCACAAACTTGCCATGCCAAAACAAAAGGGGAATGGTCTTGTATGGACTTTAGGTTATTTGCTTGACCAAGAAGCAACCTATCTTGGACACAAAACAACTCACTTGATCATGGATCAGGTTGAGTTTGGTTTGGATCAAAGAAGGTTAAACCTCTCATTTGTCAAGACCAACCAAAAGAAATTAACTCGTTGACCATTAATGAAAACAATGGGATGAAGATGAAAGGGAGGGAAAAGGAAGACAAGTATCAAATCCAATTGATCAAATGTGAACCAAGTCAATATCAATCAATGCCAAACAGAAAAGAAATGAAGATTATAAGTCAACTAGTCAACCATAATTTTTTGGTATTTTTTTGAATTAAAATAAAATGCAAATAAAAATAATCAAAATAAGGTCAAACCTCAAATTTAATTCAAATCAACTTCAACAAGTCCAATTAAATTCTCATAGGTCTAACATGGTCAAATAAACTTTGACTAATTTTCTCAACAATTTTGGAAATCAGAAAGTATTTAAAACAATTAAAAATACTAAAAAATAACACAATATGAACTAAAATCTCAAATAAATCTCAAATCAAATAAGAAATTGATGAGACTATTTTTCATTGACTTATCATGATCCAAAGGAGTTAATAAAATATTTTTGGATTTTTCAAATATCAGAAATTATTTTAAAATGAATTAAAACTTTTAAAAACCAAATAATTCATAAAAAAACATTAAATGAAGTCACAAGAATAATTAAAAATCAAAATATGAAACTAGATTTTTCAAGAATTTTTTTGGAATTGGTCTCATATTTTTGTGACTTCAAATAAATTTTTTATGAATTTTTGAAAATAAAAGGAATTAACTAAAATGAAAAATATAAATGATGGAAAATCCAACGCCACATGATCAGATTCATTAAATGACGTGGCGTGGATAGATGGCTCAGATGCAAGGGCGCATGGTGGACATAAGTCAAACGCGCGACATAATGCATCAAAACAAGTAAACATAATGGATGCTCAGAATTATAACGTTGAGACACAATCCAAGGGTCATGAATGCATACACGTGGTGATAGTGGTGGAAACCACCATCTTCTCCGGTGAGCTACCAGAATCCGGCCACCACTTGCAGAGAATTTTTTTTAACAAAAATGAAAAGCAAGGACATCAAATTGAAGCTCGTGTGATGTACATCACCACTGTATCCATGGATATTCCTCACTCTTCCTATGTTGAGAGAAATGTGAAGTGGAAGATCATGGTGTTCAAACTGAAAGTGCAAGAAATGGAAAATTGAAACCACCATTGGCTTGCCTCAAGTGTGAGCACTTCAGAAAACCACACAAACAAGAGAAAACTACATTGAATTGCAAGATCTTGATCCAAAAAGATTGAAGTTCTACCCCTGAATTGGAGCTCTTAAGGCCACGAATTCTTCAAGATCTTGATTCCTTTTTGCTCTGGAGATGTAATGGAGATGATAGGCTAAGGAATTGAGCTTTGAAAATCAACTAATGATGTTGAATTTCAAGCTTGAAGATGAAGAAAAAATCTGGAAAATTCCTTTGGTATTGGTTGGGATTTCAGCGTTGCAGCATTTCAGGTCTCCAAAAGGTTGCTAAATGAAGGAGATGGAGTGCTTATTTATAGCTGAAGTGTGGTTGAGTTTATGATTCCCTCGTGTGCATGGCAATTTGAAACTTGATGCATGGGCCTGTACAGGCGCATGTGAGGCCCAATGATGGATGCAAAACCAAGCTGAATTCATTTGAAATGGAATTGTACGTGTACGGGAAGTGGAACTTGCTTGCACATTAAGTTTTAACATGAAATGTCAAAATGAACATAAAGAAAGAGCTCTTAGAAACTCACCAATGGAAAGTCCAAAAAAGTAATGTGAGTAATGGTTGGAAAGCCCTTGAAATAAGGAACAAAAATCATGTTGGGTAAAAATTCATTTGGCATTTGGAAATAACGAAAACTGGCTATGAAAATTTAGGTACAAAACATGTTTAGGTCACCTTTGAAAACTTTCACCAAAAGCAAGCCTATTCAAGCCCCTCTGTTTCCATGATGCAAGATTCAAATGGAAAAACCTCCAACATTAAAGTTGTAGATCTTTTCAATTTGATAAATTTAGACTCAAATTTTGCATCATTTGGATTTTCCATGAAAATGTTATGGGCATTTGAAGTTAGGTACTTTCTCAAATTAATGACTTAGGTCCAATGTGACCTATAATGTTTTGTATTATCACATGTATTTATTTTAGGATTATTAAATTTTGTCCAACATAAAATTTGAATTAGACATCGTAAACTTTCCAATGCATTTGGTCTCACCTCAAAATCATGAAAATTAAGAAAGTTAGGTCCTTGGGAAGTTGACCCAAAATTAGGGTTTCAGTCAAAATGACTTATAATGTTTTGAAATTAATGATGACCTTCCAAGTTTCAAATGGATTTTTTATGAACATGAAAGTTGTTCATATGGTTCTTAAGAACAGTGTTTTTCTTGGGGTCATCTTCATTTGACAAACACATCAAAAGTTGTATCTCAGTGATCCTCAGTTTAGTCAAATGACTTGACTGGTCAACTTTTCAAGGCCAAACTTCCAATCTTGATGAATAAATGATTGAGGGGCCTCAAATAGGATCAAATATGCATAAAATAATGAATGAAAGAACTTACCTTGATTAAATTTGATCATAGGTTGAGGTTGCTTCATGAGCAAGGCACAGTCAAGGCACAGTTGAATTAGGGTTTCCTTGGGAAACAATCCTCAATCCCTTTCGGTTATCTTGACAAAATTGGCAAATTGAGATACTTGGGAGTCATATGTGATGATTAGGAACTTTGTGGACCATTGTCATGCTTTTTATCATCTTCATCTAGCCATTGCATTGGGTTTAGGAGTCTCCTAGGAGCATTGGAGCACATGATCAGTTGAGCTTCAAAACAAAAAGAGTTAGTGACATATTTTTGTGCTTTTGGTTAGTAAACAAAATAAGAAAAGCAATAATATAAAATACAAGCATTCTTGGTGGTCTCAAAACACTCACACAAGTCCCAACCCTAGGGTTAAGGAGCCAAACATGATACGATCCTTAAGGCACTGCACTTGTGCAATGATATGATGCCATGAGAGATCTTAGGGTCAAAATTAGGGTCTTACAGATGCCCCTATTTAAGATCATTATAGCCGGAGATATGAAGGTTAAAATCTTCATCTCGACGAGATAGAATGAGCTTAAATAATAACAAAGAGACGAATTTTGGTCCCTAAGAGACCTCATGATGCAAATGTATGCATGCAAAATAAAATCTTCATGGTGAATGATTGCCACGGAGGAAAAGAAATCAGAAGAAACTGAAAAATCCATAGGAGTAACACACTCACTAGGGAGATAGAAACTCTGGGGAAATAAAAGTAAAAGAATGCGTGAGCAGGCCACGACTTAAAAACTTGCTGGGAGACACGAAGGGATTCCATAAAAATAAATCGATGGAAATACTCGAGCTGACGCAAAGATGCATGTATTGGGGAATATGCCAATACAGCAAAACCATCCACAAAGGATACATCGGATAAAAATCTGGACTCAGACGGGGATGTCCACAAAGGACTCAGCTGAGGAAGAAACAATGAGATATTACCAGTTACTGGGCAATAAACTCAAAGTGAGACATGTTATCAAAACACCGGTTACTAGGTGAGAGAACTAACACGCTTAGGGAGAAAGAATATCTAAGACCAGTATAAGGGTGAGAGATATCAATCATCCGAAACATCTGAGGAGAACCCAAAAGGCACATCTTAACTCAGGGAAATCTGACTCCACAAGGGACAAAAAGTCATAATAGGGAGCAGTAGGAAGGAACACCAGGGATACCAGTTACTGGGCATATAATAGGTGACCAACCAGGCGTGAATTGGGAACATTTCCAAGACACTCATCATCTGAAGGGCGGGCTGGAAAAAAAGCAAACTCGACTTACAGGATGGACATTCGATTCCATAAGTAAATACAAATCTTACTCAACTGAGGAAGATAAAGGCTTCAACTGAAGAGCTCATGAGATACATTATATATTACCGTCAAAACGTAGATAACATACTCGCATGGAAGATTATCCACAACCGGTTACTGGGTTAATGAAGGATAAATCGACCGAAAAGAAAGGACATCGGGATACCGGTTACTGGGTATAAAATGATGACTAATCAGAAGGAGAGACAATCATCACCAAACAAGGGTAAATGAAAGATGACTCGTAAGGGATAAATTGCTTGACAAAAGAAATTATCCAAGAGATATATCATCGGTTACTTGGTGAAATACTCGAAAACGAAGGAGTATCAATACCGGTTACTGGGTAAAGATAACCAACAAAGAGGGGATTACATCTACCGGTTACTGGGTAGAAAACCACAGAAATAGGAGTTACAACTACTGGTTACTGGGTAGAAAGCCACAGAAATAGGACTTACAACTACAGGTTACTGGGTAGAAAGCCAAAAGGTTCGTTGGGGAAAGGATGAACAATTACTTGTTACTGAGGTATTGAACAACTAAACCACAGGGAACTGTAGGGGATAACAAAAAGGAAGTCAATCTGGGAACAAACTAGAAAGACACCATCAAACAAGACTCAACCCAATGAGGATATAACTCAGGGGAGTAATTCCATCCCAATACACACTTGGGGAGGAAACTGAAACAATAATCATCCACGAGGACATAACTCAGTGGGGAAGAAGGAAGAAAAGATAAACACTTTCTGCCTATGGGGCTGACTCTATATGGAGTGATCAGACACGAACATCTACTTGGGGAAGAACATTTCACCAATAGAATGAGATAACAAGCAAGGATATATGGAAAAGAATGCGACATGAATATCTGAATGCTATGATTATGCATGTATATGCATGATTTGTGTATGATTAATGTTGACAGACAGACATATCTAACACACACAATTCCAAGAATCACGAACAGACGTCCGGCATAACATTTCCAAAAGAAGGGCAAAGCCTACAGGAGAACTCAGCTCTGGTGGGGATGATCAAACACGGGAATACATCGATCACAGCTTGGGATAGGCAAAGTCACAGCTTCCAACTACAAGAAACAAAATTCTACACAAGAGGAGTCTTCTAGGGGCCAACAATCCTGACATAAGAAAGATGCAGAAGAACCTGCTGGGGACTTTCCATCAATTCTCGGGAACAGGTGGCTGAATATCACTAAGATCCGCTGTAGAAGAAACTCTACTGGGAAACTTACCAAGGAATGATGTGAATCCGTGGGGAATAAACACCAACCAGATACACATCAATCAAAACACTCCCTTCTATCTACTGGAGAGGAAACTCTGCTAAGGGGAGAAAGAACAATTTGCTCCACTAGGGAAGGAAATAACATATCTTCCACACCGACTCTTAATGCTAGAAGAAATCGTCAGACTCAGAGGGGATACAAATCATCAAACTCGAATCAGGCAACCCCACTAGGGATGAACTGCAAATGTTCTCAAAGGAACCGTCTTGGCTGAGGGAATCGGAAATGAATCCTTCGTCAATACGTGACATGCTGGGGATGAAAAGGGAAACAAGCCCTTCATAGATTTCCCTAGGCCACTTCCTGCTGAGGAGACAATTTTCTGAAAGATAGCTCTGCAGGGAACACATGCTTACTCCATTGAGAGCTTCTACTCATGATGGCGAAAGACAAAGTCTTCGTGAGTAGAATAGCATATCAACTTTTATCAATCTATAAGGGATTTTAAGTCAGTCCGCACAAGGCGTGACAACCATATAATTTATAAAACACAAATGCTAGTGCCCGATATAGAGGAATACACATCTCTAAAAGATCGAGGCAAAAACTAGTACAAAAGGGATCATCCACGGATCAATCAATCATGGATCGCTAAGACTCCTGGGGGAAACAAACATGTATGCATAAACAAAACTATCAGGGAACTGTTTGAATGATCATCCACAGATTCTGCTAGGAGAAAGCAATCCAACAAGACAGAACCAACTACTGCCATCAAAGAGAATTTCTCATATCAGACTCCCTGGGAAGCTGATGACATATCATTCTTCTGCACTCGCTGAGGAGACAACCAGAATAATGATGAAGAGGACATAAATAGAATATGAACAAACGCCTTACCTTTTGGAAATCATACTATTCTTGGGAAAGCAACTGAGGACGTTCCACTTATCCTTTCAGTCATTGTGAATGTCCATTTTGTTTAAAAACAGTTTATAAAAAATTTATTTGTTTAAAAAATGATATTCATCAATTAAAACATGCAAACATTTGTTAAGCAGAAACAAGTAAGAGTTCCAAGAATTGGATAAAGGCTCAAATTTATTTAATAGAATGGTAGTCCGCAAATGGAGAGACTTCATGTATCTTTACAAATTTGAAATTGGTGATATACATGGAAAAAGGGCTACATTGAACATAATGATCGTTTCTCCATCAACTCTGAATCCACTGTATTTGAAGCATCAGTTGACGATGACTGAGCGAGAATCTTTGACAGACAACAGTCGTAGAACAAAGTCTTGTCAGGATGCAGTTACTTGCCAAATCCCTAATTTTTGCCTAGATTGCCCCAGGGTGAGGTAATCAATCTAGCGGGATATGTATTCATTATTTTTTCATGTCTCTAACTTTTGCCTAGACCGCCCTTTCAGGTTTTCAATCCATCGAGACACTCATTTTTGCCTAAGCCGCCCTTTCGGGTTTTCAACTTAGCGAGCTATTCTGTTTTTATTTTTAGGCAAAGTATTTCTTGACTGCATCTGAATTCACAGGATGAGTGAAATCCTCCCCATCCATAGTTGTAAGCAATAAAGCACCGCCTAAAAAGGCTCTCTTAACAACGTATGGACTTTCATAGTTTGGAGTCCACTTGCCCCTGGAATCGGGCACGAAAGACAAGACTTTATTGAGCACGAGGTCACCTTCTCGGAACACACGAGGCTTGACCTTCTTATCATAGGATTTCTTCATCCTCTGTTGATACAACTGACCATGGTACATGGTAGTTAATCTCTTTTCTTCAATCAAATTCAATTGGTCATAATTACTCTGAATCCATTCATCCTCAATCAACTTTGCTTCCATCAAGACTCTCATTGATGGGATCTCGACCTCTACGGGGAGCACAACCTCAATGCCATATACAGGAGAGAAAGGGGTTGCCCCTGTTGAAGTGCGAACAGATGTACGATAGCCATGCAAAGCAAATGGCAGCATCTCATGCCAATCTTTGTACGTAACAACCATCTTCTGAATAATCTTCTTGATATTCTTGTTAGCAACTTCAACAGCCTCATTCATCTTGGGTCTATAGGCAGAAGAATTATGATGTGCAATCTTGAATTTGCTACATAGCTTTTTCATTATTTTATTGTTCAATTTAGATCCATTATTAGTAATGATCTTGTCTGACATACCATATCGGCATATGAGTTGGTTCTTGATAAACTTCACGACCACCTGCCTGGTCACATTTGCATACGATGCCGCTTCAACCCACTTGGTGAAGTGATCAATGGCTACGAGAATAAAACGGTGATCGTTCGACGCCTTAGGCTCAATCATGCCAATCATGTCAATTCCCCACATGGAGAAAGGCCATGATGAGGAAATAACATTCAGGAGTGTTGGGGGAATATGAATCTTATCCGCATAAATCTGACACCTGTGGCATTTCTTCACATACTTGCAGCAGTCAGACTCCATTGACAGTCAATAGTAGCCTGCTCTCAGCACCTTCTTTTCCATAGCATGTCCATTGGAATGAGTACCAAATGAACCTTCATGGACTTCAGTCATCAACAGGTCTGCTTCGTGTCTATCCATGCATCTGAGCAGAACCATGTCAAAATTCCTCTTGTAAAGCACATCACTATTAAGGTAGAAACTGCCAGATAATCTCCTCAAAGTCTTCTTGTCTTTAACAGATGCCCCAGGCGGGTAAGTCTGACTTTGGAGAAAACACTTGATATCATAATACCATGGCTTATCATCTTTTAATTCTTCAACCGTAAACACGTGAGCTGGTCTATCCAAGCGCATCATAGTAATATTGGGAACTTCATTCCAATACTTCACTACAACCATTGAAGCAAGCGTAGCGAGAGCATCCGCCATCCGATTCTCGTCTCGAGGAATATGATAAAATTCAAATTTAGTAAAGAAAGTTGAAATCCTCCTCGCATAATCTCTATATGGGATGAGGCCAGGCTGATTCGTCTCCCATTCACCCTTAATCTGATTAACAACAAGGGCCGAATCACCATAAACATCAAGATGTTTGATCCTAAGATCAATACATTCTTCCAAACCCATAATACAAGCCTCATACTCTGCCATATTATCCGTGCATTTGAAAGTTAGCCTTGCCGTAAAAGGAAAAGGTGTGCCTTGAGGCGTAATAATCACTGCCCCAATACCATTTCCATACTGATTGACAGCGCCATCGAACACCATACCCCATCGAGAACCAGGCTCTGGCCCTTCATCGAGCGTAGGCTCAAAATCTTTCATCTTTAAATACAGAATCTCCTCATCAGGGAAGTCATATTGCATAGACTGATAATATTCAATTGGTTGATGTGCCAAGTGGTCAGCCAAGATACTACCTTTAACAACTTTTTGAGCTCGATACTCAATATCATACTCAGATAACAACATCTGCCAACGGGCAATTCTCCCAGTTAAAGTAGGCTTCTCAAAAATATATTTGATTGGATCCATTTTGGATATCAACCAAGTCATATGATTTAACATATACTGGCGTAGGCGCTTAGCAGCCCAAGCCAAAGCACAACATGTTTTCTCAAGCATTGAGTACTAGGACTCACAACCAATAAACTTCTTACTCAAGTAGTAAATTGCATAACGGTCTCCCTTCAACAGGCGAAGACAGAATCGGAGGCTCGGAGAGATACTCTTTGATACTATCAAAAGCCTTCTGGCAATCCTCGGTCCAATCATGGCGCTGATCTTTCTGGAGGAGCTTGAATATAGGCGTACATGTGGCAGTCATGTGGGATATAAATCTCAAAATGTAATTCAAGCGGCCAAGAAAACCTCGGACTTGCTTCTCAGTTTTGGGCGCAGGCATATCTTGTATTGCTTTGACCTTGGCAGGATCAACTTCAATACCTCTCTCGCTGACAATAAAGCCCAGTAACTTGCCGGAATGGACTCCAAATATACACTTGTTCGGATTCAAGCGGAGTTTGTACTTTCTCAAACGCTGGAAAAGCTTCAACTAGTGTTCTACATGTTCAACTTCTGTTTTCGACTTTGCAATCATATCATCAACATACACCTCAATCTCCTTATGCATCATATCATGAAACAAGGTAGTCATAGCGCGTTGATACGTGGCTCCGGCATTCTTCAAACCGAAGGGCATCACTCGATAACAGAATGTTCCCCAAGGTGTGATGAATGTTGTCTTCTCCATATCCTCGGGTTCCATTTTAATCTGATTATAACCGGAAAATCCGTCCATAAATGAAAAGACATTGAATTTAGCTGTATTATCTACCAACATATCAATGTGTGGCAGAGGAAAATCATCTTTTGGACTAGCTTTATTCAAGTCACGGTAATCCACACACATTCGGACTTTTCCATCTTTCTTAGGCACAGGAACAATATTGGCCACCCTTTGAGGATATGTAGAAGTCACCAGAAACCGCGCATCAATTTGCTTCTGAACTTCTTCTTTAATCTTAATTGGCATATTAGGATGAGTTCTTCTAAGATTCTGCTTCACATGTATACACTCGGGCTTCAACGGCAAGAAATGTTGCACAATATCAGTATCTAAACAAGGCATGTATTCATACGACCAGGCAAAGACGTCAACATATTCTCGTAGTAGCTCAATCAACCCCTTCTTAACAGACTCTTCAAGGAGTGCCCCAATCTTCACTTCATGAATGCAGTCTTCAGACCCCAAGTTTACTGTTTCTAGATTCTCAAGGTGTAGCTTAATGATCTTCTCCTCGTGCTCAAGCAGATGGGTGATCTCATCAGGAATCTCTTCAACATCATCTTCTTCTGCCTCAAATACAGGGAACTCAAAGTTGGGAGATGGTGTTGGATTATTATGTTCAATGGGTTTGATTAACCTACATAATGATTTAGAGTATAAAAGAGATTTCAGGATTCAAACAAGGCAAATCATTATGCAGATGAAAAATTGATTTTATTCTCTTTTTTAGGGTTTTATGGTGATCACCAATTTCATGCAAAAAGCAAAAAAGGAAAAAATAATTTGAGAAAACAAACATTTAACATGCGATTATTGAATGAATATCATTGTATTAATCAAATTACGCCAACAATGTCTTCACTTCTCCTTTTGGCATGGGAGAAGGGTTTTTAAACAAAATGAACACATTACGTTGACTTATGGATAACTGTTGGAACATCAACAGTGACCTAATTATTGCAGATTCCTCCAGGTATAACAAAGTTGCCAAGGTCTTCCTCTTCATCACCTTCAACAATGGCAGCAGCTTCCTGATCTTCCACGGTGTGGATGAAACCTCCACTCTGGAACAACCCAAGATCATTGGAAACACCAGAAGAGTACCTTATGCCTGCTCGGGACTTGTTATCTTCCAACTTGATCATTTTCCCCAAACCAGTAGTTGCACCATGCTCAATGGCCAACTTCGCATCATTATAGGAGACAAATGAAGAAAGTCCTTTCCTCGAAGGCTCAACAATAGACAAGGCTTGAAACGGAGTCCCAACCTCATCCTCAACATCAATATAGGAGAAGGAAGATAAATGGCTAACCAAAAGGGCCTTCTCTCCCCTATCACCATCAACTTCTTGTTCTTCACGAACTTCAACTTTTGGTGTAGGGTGGATGTCACGACGCTTGCCTCGTGAATCCATGGTCTGTCAAGCAAACAACTATAAGATGGATGAATATCCATGACCTGGAAAGTGATCTGGAATTCACTAGGTCCAATCTTGATCGGGAGTTCTAATTCGCCGATCACAGTTTTACGCGATCCATCAAACACCTTCACTACCACTCCACTCTGCCTTATGGAAGGCCCCTGATATGACAGTTTAGCAAGAGTGAACTTTGGAAATACATTGAGTGATGACCCTGTGTACACCAACACATTGGACAAGGCATCATCTTTACAATTCATAGATATATGTAAAGCCAAATTATGCTCTTTTCCCTCCTCGGGAAGATCATCATCACAGAAGCTCAAATTGTTGCAGGCAGTTATATTTGCAACAATGTTATCAAACTGCTTAATTGTGACATCGTGGTCCACGTATGCCACGTCCAACACCCTCTACAAAGCTTTGCGGTGTGGCTCTAAATCATCAACAAAGATAATACAGATATCTTTGATGGAGTTTGTAGCAATTGATCAATAACATTATATTCACTCCTTTTGATGAGCCTCAGCATCTCATCACCATCCTCTCTCAAAATGCTAGACTGTCCAACTAGGATATGAGCATTATTGGTTTTCACAACAACAAGGTCAACACCCTTCACGACAGGAACGAACAGATTATTTGAAGAAGTCCCCACGGGACTGGCAGGATTAACAACTTTCTTCACAATGTCTTCGTGGAGTTTCGACTGAGCCGAGAAAACACGACCACTACGGGTCACTTCACTGATATCTAAAATTCTCACCATAGAAGTTGAGGGAAATGACACCTCCTTTTCATCTTCCAGCATGATAGTGTTATAACGGTAAGGAACAATTGGTCTGATACATACGGGTCAGGACCCGCTGGCTTAATTACAAGAGTTGGCGATACTTTCTTCTTGCTGCCATCATACTTGATAACAACAGGCTCAGGAATTTTAAACACGGGGGTGATAACATCGACTTCGTCCTCACTACGATTCTGAAGTATTTCAATCATCCCTTGATCCAACATCTCTTGGATGTCCTTTCTCACTTGACGGCATCCTCTTTCATTGATAGTGCACACTTGACACCTATCATGATTATGCTCATAATGGTTGTGTGTCACACAATAGCTTATGCATCTCTACTAAGGACTGGCTTATGTCATTCACATAAAGGACTTTGTATTTGCGAGGGCACCCCTGAACCATATTGACTGCTGCTTTCCCATGCTCGGGCAATGGGTTCTTCTTCACATTTGGGCCTACGTCCTCAAAGAACAGTATCCCACTCCTCACAAGGTCTTGCACCTTGGTCTTTAATGGATAGAAATTCTCCACATCATGTCCGGGAGCACCAGAATGATACACACAATGGAGTTCGGGCTTGTACCACCACTGAGGATTGGCTGGTACAGCAGGAGGATCACGAGGAGTTATCATCTTCTTGTCGATCAATGAAGGATAAAGCTCATCATAAATCATCGGAATTGGGTCAAAAGTCACCCTCTTCCTCTCGTAGTTGCTGGTGCTGGTGTTATTATTGTTGTGAGGCTGGTAAGCTTGTTCTTGTTGACGATGTTGTTGTTGTTGTGGTGGTTGTTGAACTTCTCTGAAAGCAGGTGCTATATGAGCCACCTGGTGTTGGTTGACAGTTGGACACACTTCTCTCCTCTTCACCGAGGGCCTTCTTTTAACATGGGAGGATACAACATGAGTCTCTCCCTCCTTCTTCCTAGAAAATCCTCCATATTTCTTTGCTGAGGAACTATCATCTCGAGATAAACGTCCTTCACGGACCCCTTCTTCTAGCCTCATCCCATATTCACCATTTCGGTGAAGTCTAAGGGAGTACTAGCAATCATTCTCTCATAATAGAAAGAGCTCAAAGTCTTCAGGAAGATCTTTCTCATCTCCTTCTCCTCTAGGGGTGGCACTATCTGAGCTGCCAGTTCTCGCCATCTCTGGGCGTATTCCTTGAAGGTCTCCTTATCCTTCTGGGACATCGCCCTCAACTGGTCCCTGTCTGGAGCCATATCCACATTATATTTGTACTGCTTCACAAAGGCCTCGCCTAGATTGTTGAAAATGTGGATGCTTGCACTCTCTAGCCCCATATACCACCAGAGCGCAACACCTATCAGGTTATCCTGAAAGTAGTGAATCAGTAGTTGATCATTGTCGATTTGTGTTGATATCTTGCGAGCATACATCACAAGATGGCTGAGTCTACATGTATTTCCCTTGTACTTCTCAAAGTCAGGCACTTTGAATTTAACAGGGATTTTAACTTTGGGCACCAGGCACAACTCAACAACACTTTTCCCAAAGAGGTCCTTACCCCTCAAAGTCTTCAGTTCCTTGCGCAGCTCAAGGAATTGATCTTTCATTTCATCCATTTTCTCATATACGTCCGGGCCCTCAGACGGCTCGGAATGATAAATGGTGTCTTCTACACGTGGGAGTGTGTGCACAACAGGAGGTGGCACAGACAGGACCGGGCTAGATGCCGGCATAGAAGCAAGAGTAGGAGCAAAACCCTCTGGCATGAAATTAGAAGGCATTCCCCAAGGGAATTCGACTGGCATAGTTGGAGCAAAGTGGGCTGTTGCAGCAAGAACGGTTGAAGTAGCTACCTCAGATATGATCGTCCTCGCAGGAGGAGTTGTAGGAGTTGGTGAAGCTTGACTTTGCTCGGCCAGAACTGACTCCATCATGGCTGTCAGTCTAGCGATCTCTTCCTTCAAGTCCCTGTTCTCTTGCTTGAGATGTTCCATTATCTTGGGATGATTTGCTCTAGTGTTATACCGATGCGTCAATTTGTCTTCAAAATAAATGAAGAGCAAAGAGTTAGACCACTGATCAAGAGCTCGGAACAAAACCTGCTTATGCATATGATGCATGAAATGCTTGTGCATATGATTTGTTTTTAATCAGAGGAACTTTTTAGAGATCTATTTGCAAACATTTGAAAAATATTGAACTTTTAAGAGATATATGGAATACTCATAGCAATAATATTTGGAAACTTTTTACACCAAAGAAGTAGTACAATTTTGTTAACCAAATACAATATAAGAGAAAGGGAGAATAAACATCCTATGGAGACCTAGAAGCAATCGTCCAAAGCCTTTGAGATTGGAAGATAAGCTGCACGATATCTCTTCACCTCTCTCTCATAAGCTGCTTCCATATCAGCATTCTCCTTGGCGAGCTGATCATACTTCCTCTTCCAAAACCTAGATGAGTGAGGAAGAAGAGAAGTAACCACATCATCAGGCTCATCGATAACCTGATGCTCTAGAAATTCTATCATTGCATCCTTATCTTTGAGTTGCTGAAGAAGTTCCTCACGCTCACGAACCCATGCACGTGAATGGTTTTCGTCTCTCAACTTCTCTACTCCTTGATTAGGGAGGGTTGAAGGCCCAACCATAACCACAGGGGTAGGTCTCGGATACTCGTACGGCATGCGGTACTCAAGAGCTCCCTTCCTCACCCAAGCGGTGTAAGGTTCCAAAGCAATGCAATTCTTCGGACCAAGCTCATTCCTCCCTTTCCTATGAACCTTGCGCCAGGCGCGGACCATCCTATCGTTCAAGTTCTGGGGATCTTTACCCTCTTGAAAGAATAAGCCTTCCAACAAAATATTATTAGGTTTATCCTTTAAGGGGAACCCAAGTTGACGGCGAGCCAAAGCAGGGTTGTAGTTGATTCCACCACATGTACCAAGAAGAGGCACATTGGAGAACTCACCACAAGAGTCAATAATCTGAACGCCATCATACACACGATTATACCAAGAGATATCATCATTAGTGAGAGACATAAGTCTCGTGGAACACCGTAGACATCCCTTATTCTCTTTGAAGGCAAGTGTCTATGGTAAGTGTGAAATAAACCACTTGTACAACAGAGGTAGACAACACACAATGGATCCACCGCCCTTTGCATTCCTTATATGCAAAGAGAAATAAGTGTCACCCAACAGAGTCGAAACGGGATTAAGAGAAGAGAAAATCCTAATAGCGTTCACATCCACGAAGTTGTCGATGTTGGGGAATAACACTAGCCCATAGATGAAGAGTACAAATGTGGCTTCAAAAGCTTCCTTACTCACGGCCTTCCCAAATAAAGTAGCTTTAGTAATCAAAAAATCAGATGGGAGACCTTGAATTCCACCTTTGGTAGTCATATTGGCAACAATGTCAGATACATCCATATGAAGCATATCAACAATCTCTTGGGAAGACAAAATCTTCTCTAAACCATTGAACGGCAACTGGTCCAGAATAGGTATACCCACATGATAGGCATACTCCTCAAGTGTAGGCAAAACCTGGAAATCCAGAAAAGTGAAGCATTGATACAAAGGATCGTAGAACTGCACCAACACACTCATCATACCTTCATCCACCTTAGTAGAAAGAATGGACGGAGCTTCCCATGGCGAGATTTGAACTCCAAAGTATCTAATACATAAGATGTCAAACTCCTTAACTCTTTCAATTCGGGTTGTCTGAAACTGTACTTCTTCGTATTCCTTCTTTGCTTATCCATGTCTGAAAATTTGCAAATAGACCTCTTAAGTTCCTTGAAAATCTTTATTGTTGATGATATGGACGCGAATGAATGCAGGAATGCATGGATGCAACAATCATAGTCAAGGATCAAGCAAGTCACACCACACAAAGGTCACGGGATGGTTCAAGTCATCCTCACTATCAATCATCCATTTTGGTGGATTATGGTTTACCCCTTATCAACACCCAAGTTCCATTGATATTGAGGATATACGAGAACAGATCAACCGCGAATCAAGGGTTTGTTGTAAGTCACGAGCATGGAGTCTCGGTTAAGAACCACCCAATGGGAGTGTACTATGGTTAAACCTGACAATCATGTTCTAAAAAGGTCCCCATAGTCATCATCCCATCTTTCGGTTATTATCAGATAAAATGACTACTCGTATTCCAAAAATATTCTCAAGAGGGACTCTTATGAGTGTAGTATCGCGTAACAATCGCTTCAAGTCTTACACTTGAACGACCTTCGCACTACATCCTAAAATAGGCCAAGATGGGCTAGATATCTAAGGTCCTTGGCTTCTAAGGTTTATATTAGAAAGATTAATGCCTAACCACGACTACTCGTGTGACATTATTGATCCCAACAAGACCTCCACCAAGTGAATGGACTTGCAAGTCAACTTGTTAAGGAATAACTCCACACAAGTCAACAAGATTATGCCATTCTCCTATCATAAGTGCACTCGAGTTCGGGTATAGAACTCATCTCACAAGAAACCACCAAACATACAAGTAATTAATATATCAAGCAATTCATACATTACAAACAATACAGTCATCCCAAATTTGCACAAAAATATGTCACAAGTAAATATAAACATACAACACACATAAGCAAAAAGTAGGCTAAACCCACTAGAGAATTGCCTATCCCCAGCAGAGTCGCCACTTTTCTGTAGCGGGGTTTTTGTTACCTTTAGGTTTATTGACTAAACCAATAGTAAACATACAATTCGAGTGACCACTGCACTTTTATTTGTCCAAAGGAAAGGCTAAAAAGCGAACAAAAGCCAAGGTAAGAAGTTTTTCAAATAAAAAACTAATAAAAATGTCAGAGATCTGGGTAAGGGGGTTGGTTATGAAATGGGAAGGTTTTACGCACCCAAAACATCCTTAGTACTCTAAGGGAATCCTTTTTGCAAATATGTGTTGTAGGTTGGTATTTGTGAAAAGATTTGTACAAAATATTGGAGGGAAGAGAAGAGAAGAGATTATATTTACAAATTTTGTTGTTTGAATGGATGAACCCATTGCCTACGTACCATCACAAAGGAGGATCAAAACCTCGTAGTTCGGGGTAAAAATCATAAAGATTAGTGAATTGATTTGATCAAAAGCCTTAAGGTATTTTGTTATCAAAGGGAGAAAACTCAACCTAAACCAACAATCCACCATGTGAGGAATGCTTCAACATACTAGTGAGGGTTTAACCATATAATAAGTATGGAAGACTTATAATCCAATCACTAAGGATGAGGTGAGATTTACATCAACCACTATGATAACTCAAACCTATGACTAATGTTTTATGAAAAGGTTTTAGTAAGGTGGCCATTGGAACCACAAAAACCACTTGAAGTGAGTTATATTTACAAGTTAGATTTATTTACAAAATAAGGTCAAAGTTGGGTTAAGATTTATTCATAATGAGTATTAATGAAGAGGGTTTTAAAAAATCAAAGGCTTAAGGCCTAGGTTTCTAATTTGAAACAAACTCAAAGTTTTAAAAATGATTTATGGCTTGGGTTAGAGTGGGGACAAGAGAGAAGGGCTAGTCCTAAAGAAAACAAAGATAAGAGAGGAAAGACAAACCCTTGGAGTTCCTTTTCTTGAAATCATAGAGATGATTCAAGATGCTCATTTCCTTTGGACTTAGCAAATAATCAAGCAATCAAAAAATTTGGATTAATGATCCAAGGATCTCCATTTGGCTTGTCTCTCTTAACTTGGCTATTCATGACAATGGTCCTCTTTTCTCAATCTCAAGGTAGGATCCCTATCACACAAGAGCAAACATCAAAAAGTTCACAAACACAATAAGTGGAATGGATAAAGAATAGGTTTGGATGAGAAGTCCTTTAAGATCAACTTTGAAATTTAGCATTCTAAAGGCATGAGGCCTAGTTGCTCTTCAACAAGTTTAGCATTCTAAAGGCATGAGGCCTAGTTGCTCTTGAACTCCATTAAGCATAGGTAAGTCCTAATTCTAAGTCATTTTTTCCTTTTGCATTTGGTTCACACAAAACAAAGACAAAACAAACACAAGATAACAATATATTTATATACAATAATGGGCTCAAATGAGCAAAAGAAAAATGACACAAACATAAAATATGTGCTCAAGTGAGCAAAATAAAAAGCAATATGAACAAATGAGCAAGAAATAAATGACATTAAAAGTAAAGTGCAAGAAAATAAATGCTCAAATTAAAGTTAGTAATTAGTGAAGTTATGTTAGTTTGTCATAAGACAATGTAGCGCTATGTTAAGCAATCGTAAGTGGACTAATGTAGTAGTCACACCTATCTAAGGCCGGTCAATAAAAATATAGGCAAATAAACACAAGTTAGAGATCATAACTAGTAAGTCAAGCTCCACAAACTTGTCATGCCAAAACAAAAGGGGAAGGGCCTTGTATGGACTTTAGGTTATTTGCTTGACCAAGAAGCAACCTATCTTGGACACAAAACAACTCACTTGATCATGGATCAAGTTGAGTTTGGTTTGGATCAAAGAAGGTTAAACCTCTCATTTGTCAAGACAAACCATAAGACATTAACTCATTGTCCATTAATGAAAAGAATGGGATGAAGATGAAAGGGAGGGAAAAGGAAGACAAATATCAAATCCAATTGATCAAATGTGAACCAAGTCAACATCAATCAATGCCAAACAGAAAAGAAATGAAGATTACAAGTCAACTAGTCAACCATAATTTTTTGGTATTTTTTTGAATTAAAATAAAATGCAAATAAAAATAATCAAAATAAGGTCAAATCTCAAATTCAATTCAAATAAACTTCAACAAGCCCAATTAAATTCTCAAAGGTCTAACATAGTCAAATAAACTTTGACTCATTTTCTCAACAATTTTGGAAATCAGAAAGTATTTAAAAACAATTAAAAATACTAAAAAATAATACAATATGAACTAAAATCTCAAATCAAATAAGAAATTGATGAGACTATTTTTCATTAACTTATCATGATCCATAGGTGTTAACAAAATATTTTTGGATTTTTCAAATATCAGAAAGTATTTTAAAATGAATTAAAACTATTATAAACCAAATAATTCACAAAAAATATTAAATGAAGTCACAAAAATAATTAAAAATCAAAATATGAAACTAGATTTTTCAAGAAATTTTTGGAATTGGTCTCATATTTTTGTGACTTCAAATAAATTTTTTATGAATTTTTGAAAATAAAAGGAATTAACTGAAAATAAAATGAAAAATAGAAATGATGGAAAATCCAACGCCACATGATCAGATTCATTAAATGATGTGGCATGGATAGATGGCTCAGATGCAAGGGCGCATGGTGGACATAAGTCAAACGCGCGGCATTATGCATCAAAACAAGTAAACATAATGGATGCTCAGGATTATAACATTGAGACACGATCCAAGGGTCATGAATGCATACACGTGGTGATGGTGGTGGAAACCACCATCTTCTCCGGTGAGCTACCAGATTTCGGCCACCACTTGCAGAGAATTTTGTTTTAACAAAAATGAAAAACAAGGATATCAAATTGAAGCTCGTGTGATATACATCCCTACTGTATCCATGGATCTTCCTCACTCTTCCTATATTGAGAGAAATGTGAAGTGGAAGATCATGGTGTTCAAACTGAAAGTGCACGAAATGGAAAATTAAAACCACCATTGGCTTGCCTCAAGTGTGAGGACTTCAGAAAACCACACAAACAAGAGAAAACTACATTGAATTGCAAGATCTAGATCCAAAAAGTTTGAAGTTCTACCTCTGAATTGGAGCTCTTAAGGCCACGAATTCTTCAAGATCTTGATTCCTTTTTGCTCTGGAGATGATAGGCTAAGGAATTGAGCTTTGAAAATCAACTAATGATGTTGAATTTCAAGCTTGAAGATGAAGAAAAAATCTGGAAAATTCCTTTGGTATTGGTTGGGATTTCAGTGTTGCAGCATTTCAGGTCTCCAAAAGGTTGCTAAATGAAGGAGATGGAGTGCTTATTTATAGCTGAAGTGTGGCTGAGTTCATGATTCCCTCGTGTGCATGGCAATTTGAAACTTGATGCATGGGCCTGTACAGGCGCATGTGAGGCCCAATGATGGGTGCAAAACCAAGCTGAATTCATTTGAAATGGAATTGGACGTGTACATGAAGTGGAACTTGCGTGCACATTAAGTTTCAACATGAAATGTCAAAATGAACATAAAGAAAGAGCTCTTCGAAACTCACCAATGGAAAGTCCAAAAAAGTAATGTGAGTAATGGTTGGAAATCCCTTGAAATAAGGAACAAAAGTCATGTTGGGCAAAAATTCATTTGGCATTTGGAAATCAACAAAAACTGGCTGTGAAAATTTAGGTACAAAACATGTTTAAGTCACCTTTGAAAATTTTCACCAGAAGCAAGGCTATTCAAGCCCCTCTGTTTCCATGATGCAAGCTTCAAATTGAAAAACCTCCAACGCTAAAGTTGTAGATCTTTTCCAGATGATAAATTTAGACTCAAATTTTGCATGATTTGGATTTTCCATGAAAATATTATGGGCATTTGAAGTTAGGTACTTTCTCAAATTCAATGACTTAGGTCCAATGTGTCCTATAATGTTTTGTATTATCACATGTATTTCTTTTAGGATTATGAAACTTTGTCCAACATAACATTTGAATTATACATCTTAAACATTCCAATGCATTTGTTATCACCTAAAAATCATGAAAATTAAGAAAGTTAGGTCCTTGGGAAGTTGACCCGAAATTAGGGTTTCAGTCAAAATGACCTATAATGTGTTGAAATTAATGATGACCTTCCAAGTTTCAAATGGATTTTTGATGAACATGAAAGTTGTTAATATGGTTCTTAAAACCACTTTTTCTCTTAGGGTCATCTTCATTTGACAAACACATCAAAAGTTGTATCTCAGTGATCCTCAGTTTAGTTAGATGACTTGACTGGTCAACTTTTCAAGGCCAAACTTCCAATCTTGATGAATAAATGATTGAGGGGCCTAAAATGGGCTCAAATATGTGTAAAATAATGAATGAAAGAACTTCCCTTGATTAAATTTGATCATAGGTTGAGGTTTCTTCATGAGCAAGGCAGAGTTAAGGCACAGTTGAATTAGGGTTTCCTTGGGAAACAATCCTCAAGCCCTTTGGGTTATCTTGATCAAATTGGAAAATTGAGATACTTGGGAGTCATCTATGATAATTAGGAACTTTGTGGACTATTGTCATGCTTTTTGTCATCTTTATCTAGCCATTGCATTGGGCTTAGGAGTCTCCTATGAGCATTGGAACACATGATCACTTGAGCTTCAAAACAAAAAACGTTAGTGACATATTTTTATGCTTTTGGTTAGTAAACAAAATAAGAAAAGCAATAATATACAATACAAGCATTCTTGGTGGTCTCAAAACACTCACACAAGTCCCAACCCTAGGGTTAAGGAGCCAAACATGCTATGATCCTTGAGGCAATGCACTTGTGCAATGATATGATGCCATGAGGGGTCTTAGGGTAAAAATTAGGGTCTTACACATTCTTATGCTAAAGGACTTATCCAATTCCAACTTTCTGTGAAACCAAGTGCTTGCAATTCGAAACTTCGTCTGATACATCATTTAAGATCCCTCTGAGTTCATCTACAACATGATCATTGTAAAGTCGTTATTTTGAACCTGTGACTTGTGGAATTCATTTGTTACATGGGCTAATCTGAAGAAGATCATGAAGTGGCTAAAGCTTGGATGTGGCTATCTTTATTTGATGCCTTTGGTCTTCAAGATAATATAATTGTGAATTTGTGTGTTGCTTGATTCTAAATGTCCAAGGGAATTCTGGGTTTCTATTGACATTCTTGTCTATAGGATTGCTACCCATTTGGTCAGATCTTTTCAACTCTTAACTTTTAATTTTGTGCATAGGATTATTCTCTTCATCTTCTCCACATTTCTTTAATTTCAAAATCTCTCCCTCCCTTTTCAAAATCTTCTTTGATTGAACTTATTTTATTCTAAACTTTGACCACTTTGCAAAAAGATAGAAACTTTGGCCTTATGCCATTGCATTTCAAACTTCTTATCTTAAATCAAACATGTAAATAAACTTAACTATACTTGACTTAAACTTTCAAAAAGCCAAAAAGAATTAACTCATTCAAACCATTTTTTAGGCCTTTGTGCCTTTCAAACTTAATTTTTGTTAAAAGCAATGCATCCACTTTGAAATTTGTATCACGAACTACAAGTTTTTGATCCCTTATTTTTATGTTGGTACGTAGGCACAAGTCCGAAGGTCTTGTCAAACACAAAAATATAATTAATGAATTCTTTTCTCATCCCCCATTCTATTTGTTTTTAAACATCATTTTTGTACCAAATACATATGTACACAAAAAGGGCTCCCTAGAAGTACCTAGGACACTTTGGGTGCTAACACCTTCCCTCTGTGTAACCAACCCCCTTACCTGTAATCTCTGACATTTTATTAATTTTGATTTGATAACTTCTTCCTTTTGGATTTTGTTAGTATTGTTTCCCCTTTCCCTTAGAAACAATAAAAGTGCAATGGTGACTCTTATTATTTTATGTCTAGCTTATCTATAGCTTGATGATCATGAATTTACTGCTATAGAACATGATCTACAGGTTTTTATCCTTACTTCACTCCTTTGGAATGGTTCTTACCCATAATCCATGCTCGTGACTTACAACAAACCCTTGATTCTTGGTTGATCCAATTAAGTCTTGTCAATATCAATGGAACTTGGGTGTTGATAAGGTGTAAACCATAATCCACCAAAATGGATGATTGATCTAGACAATGACTTGATCCTTCCCTTGAACTTTGTTTGTTTGCCTTATGTGTGATCCCTTATTTGTGATTGTTGCATTCATGCATTCATGCGCATCATAACATTCATCACACAAAAATTTCAAGGAACTGAGGTGTTATTTGCAAATATTTTCAGACCATGGATTGTGGAAGAAGGAACACTAAGAAGTACATTTTCAGATGTCCCAACTTGAAAGAGTTTAGGAAGCTAGCATCTTTTATATTATATCCCTTGGAATTCAAACAACTTCATGGGAAGCTTTTATCTATCTTGTCTACTGATGTGGTTGAAGGACTTATGAGTGTGTTGGTTTAGTTTTATGATGCTCTCTATCGTTGCCTTACTTTTTTGGATTATCAGCTCGTGCCTACGTTGGAGGAGTACACCCATCTCTTGAGAATACCCATTTCTAACAAAGTGCCATTTAGTGGATTGGAAGAGATTCCTAGATCTCATCTTATTGCTAAAGCCCTTCACTTGAACAAGTCTGAGATAGAGGCTCATTGGGTGAAGAAATGAGGGTTGTTTGGGTTGCCATCTGATATCCTCATCAAGGAAGCTACTTCCTTTGCTCAAGATGGTAGTGTGGACGCTTTTAAAGCCATCTTTGTGTTGCTCATATATGGATTAGCTTTGTTCCCTAACATTGGCGGTTTTGTTGATGTTAACGCTATTAGAATTTTATTAATTGGGAATCTTGTGCCTACTTTGTTGGGTGATATGTACTTCCCTTTTCATATACGGAATTCTAAAGGTGGTGGAAGTATTGTTTGTTGCATTCCTCTTCTTTACAAGTGGTTTATTTCGCACTTGCCTCAGACACCTGCTTTTGTGTAGAACAAGCAATGTCTAAGGTGGTCTCAGAGATTTATGTCTCTCACTAATGATGATATAGTTTGGTATGATCCTTCTTTGAGCAGTTTGGAGATTATTGATTGTTGTGGTGAATTCTCTAATGTGCCCCTCATTGGTACACAAGGAGGAATTAATTATAACCCTACTTTGGCTCGTCATCAACTTGGGTTCCCCTTGAGAGACAAACCTAATAACACTTTGTTAGAAGGTCTTTTCTATCAAGAGGGTAAAGATCCCCAACATTTGAAGCAGAAGATTGTGCATGCTTGGCATAATATGCATAGGAAAGGAAGATTCGAGTTTGGCCTGCGCAATTGTGTAGCTTTGGAGGCTTACACTCTTTGGGTAAAGAAGAGAGCTTTGGGGTTGAAGATGCCTCATCCTTGTGAGAGACATATGTCTATGGTTGTGGTTGAGCCATTAACTCTCCCTAACCAAGATGCAGAGGAGTTGGAAGACGCACTTGCCAAGATGAAGTGGGAGAAGGATATGTGGGAAGAGCGTTTCCATGCTTTAAGCAAAAAGCATGAAGAGTTGCAGCTTGAGTCTAAGGACAAAGATGCGCTTATTGAGCTACTTGAATACCGAGTGACAAAGAGACAGAGATAGCTGAAGGTTTCATCTTCCTCTAGCATGCCTCAGCCTTTCGTTGCTTGGAAGAAGATTGTTGACCAGCTTGTCCTCGAGAAGACTCAGATGAAGGCTTCTTTCGAGACCGAGATCCAACGCATTCGAAGGAAGTACACACCTACATCCAGATATTCTGATATTGTTGTTAGGGATCCTTAGGATGACTAGTCTCCTTTTCTCTTGTATTTTTCATTTGGTTTTTGTAATTGTACTCAGTGTAATCCTTCCAATTATACAAATAATAGAGATTTTTATGGTCATATCAAATTGTTGCAATTGTTGTTATGTATTTATATTTGCAAATAATATAGTAAGTTCCTTGAAAATAAAAACAATCAAGCATTGCATTTTATGCATCATTTGTATAACAGGTTTCTCTTTCGCCAGATGTCTCATTGGTGTTTCTTCTGTGCTTCAGCCAAGTTGTCTCATCGATACAATACTTGCGCCAACCACTCCAGAATTATGGAACATCTTGATCAAGAGAATAGAGATTTGAAAGAGGAGATTTCTCGCCTGACTGCCATGATGGAGTCAGTTCTAGCCGCACAGAGCCAGTCTTCTCCAACGCCTACAACTCCTCCTCCTTAGAGGAATGTCATTTCAAAGGTGGCTACCTCCACCATGCCTGCACCTACTGCTCATTTCGCACCCAACATGCCAACCGGATTCCCGTGGGGAATGCCTCTCAACTTCGTGCCTGAAGGCTTTGCACCTACATTTGCTTCTATGTCGGCATCTAGCCCAGTCATGTATGTGCCACCACCTGTCGTGCACACCTTGCCTCGAGTGGAGGACACCGTTTATCATTCCGAGCCGTCTGAGGGCCCGAATGTATATGAGAAAATGGATGAAATGAAGGGTCAATTTTTTGAGCTGCACAAGGAGTTGAAGACCTTGAGAGGTAAGGACCTATTTGGGAAGAGTGTTGTTGAATTGTGTCTAGTGCCGAATGTGAAGATTCCAGTAAAATTCAAAGTGCCTGACTTTGAAAAATACAAAGGGAACACATGTCCACTCAATCATTTGGTGATGTATGCCCATAAAATGTCTACCCAAATAGATAACAATCAGCTGTTGATCTATTACTTCCAAGACAGTCTGACCGGTGTTGCATTAAGATGGTATATGGGGTTGTATAGTGCGAGCATCCGCACTTTCAACGATTTGGGGTGAAGCATTTGTAAAGCAGTACAAGTATAACGTTGATATGGCTCCCGACCGATATCAGTTGAGATCACTGTCTCAGAAGGATAAGGCAATGTTTAAGGAGTATGCTCAGAGGTGGAGAAAACTCGCTACTCAAATCAATCCTCCTTTAGAGGAAAAGGAGATGACCAAGATTTTTCTGAAGACCCTTAGCTCATTTTATTATGAGAGGATGATTTCTAGTGCCCCCAGTGATTTTACTGAAATGGTAAACATGGGGATGAGGCTAGAAGAAGGTGTCCGAGAAGGACAGTTGTCTAAGGAAGAGGTATCGTCCAGTAAGAGATATAACAAAAGTGTTGGTAAGAAGAAGGACAATGAAGCCAATGCAATTTCAAGTGGGAGGAAAAGGAGGCCTCAGATAAGAAGAAGTCAACCACCCCGTCAATATCATCATCAAGTATCATCAGTAATTCCTGTGTTTTCAGCCAGTCAATCAGCACTAGCTTAACAACAACAACGTCAACAACAACAACCACAACAACAAACAAACACCTACAACAACAACAATACCAACAATTATCAACAACGGAATTTTGAGAGGAATAAGGTCTCTTTTGACTCGATTCCGATGACCTATGCAAAGTTATACCCATCATTGGTTCTCAAGAACCTGCTACAACCGAGAAATCCTCCGCAAATACCTGAACCATTTCCATGGTGGTACAAGTCGGAACTCCGATGTGCTTTTCATCAAGGGGCACCCGGACATGATACTGAAAACTGTTACCCACTCAAGTATGAAGTTCAGAAGCTGGTAAAGAGTGGAATGGTGTCCATTGAGGACCGTGCACCCAACATGAAAGCTAACCCACTACCAGCCCATGGAAATTCATCTATCAACATGGTAGACGGCTGCCCTGGGGAGTTCAAAGTGTTCGATGTCCGCTTCATTAGGAGATCATTGGTGACAATGCACAAGGATATTTTTTTGGTGAGCGATTGTGAGCGTTGTAAGTTTAAGGAGTGCCTTAGAGGGGGGTGTGAAGGAGAATTAGCGATCCAAAATGCAACGGAAATTAAATTTTTTCTCCTTTAGTGATCCTTACAAATGGGCATGATCAGTGATAGAATCGTTACCTCTTGTGACGATTGAAACGATGACAACGCCTCTACTCAGTCCACATAAACATTGAACGATGACAACGCCTCTACTCAGTCCACACGAACGGATTCCTTCAATCTCAGTGCTAGCCGCTACGAATGAAAGCTTTGAGTGAGAGAGAGAGAGAAACGAAATTGCAACTACACTAATGCTTTTGCACAAGGGTTCTATTTATAGAACCACTTGTGTGGGCTATAAGCTAAAAAGCCCACTTAAGTGTATGTAGCCCATATCTTATAATATGCCAAAATCACTTAAGCGCGTGGTACCTTACCATATTTCGTATTCTACTTAAGTACACCGTACCTTACGATGTTCTATAATTCACTTAAGTGCAATGTACCTTATGGTGTTCCTTAGTTACTCTATATCGCATCAATCCATCCTTTGTGTGTGACCCTATAGGTTTTCACGGCATTGGCAATTATATTAAATCACGCATTTAACATAATAAACAGTGAGCGGTATCTAGCAACACATCACTGCTACCCAAGACACGAAAATGTCATGTGATCTGACAAATCCTTCTGTGATAATACTTATGTGTATAATTACCCTTTTGCCCTTATGTCTATATTGAACACAAGGCATAGACCGTGTCATCCTTGTCTAGTTCAATATTGGGCTCATAGACATTTATCCTGTTACATAGGATGGGCAAATTCCATCTAGGTCACTCATGTCCCTTAGCATGCTTCGTGGAGTACCCATCAACTGTCTTTATGGTCATTCAGTTACGGACAATGTTTGATCAGCAATAAGTCACTCGACTCTACATCTAGGGTCCATAGTGGTTTCAGGTCGAAGGGTGGTATACACCATTATCACCATGAGAATAACTTATGACACTTTGCATAACATTCTATATAGTATTCTCATAGCGGGTCAATCCAGTATAAATAATACTCTTAATATTCATACCTATGTTTAAGACTTGATAACTCCTTATCCATGATCCATGAGATGTGATCATCAGTCTATATACATAATAGTCTTAATGCTTTAATGTTATCCCACTTCACAATAAAGCTCGACTACAGATACTTTAAGAATAGTGTCCTTATGTTTAATGTGATCTCATGATTCAGTCATACTTGATACATTAAATGGACTAGCTATTTTAGGGACTTTATTAAATAAACATAGTAAAGAAAAAGCCTTTTATTATTAATAAATAATTCGATACAAGTACCAAAAGCATTGGCCTCTAGGGCTTACACCAACAGTGTGAATGAGGCACTTAGACGATTTTCCGGATTTTTTACGGTTAATTCATTTTTACTTTCTTGAGATGCTTATGTGATGAAAAGCTGTAAAGTGCGGAAAGTAAAGAACACCATGATGTATAGTGGTTCCCCTCACAGATCGAGAGTACTCCATTCCCCTTTCAATACGAAAGAGAATTCACTATAATGTTAGATTCCTAGACAAGACACCTTAAGGCCTCTCTATGTAATTCTAATACACCAAGAACAATCCTCTTTGATTTACAATGTTTAAAGTCCAATCGAGACTCAAATTCTCACAAAAGGACCTCTTGTGTCCACACACTGGATAGCAAGGATAAAACCTTACAAACTTATTCTTAACAATCCTAAAAATAAGTTGTAATCAAGAGATACAATTCTGATTTTTGTAGAAGATGAAATAGTTGAAAATTTGAAGTATATCAATTTATCAATTGATCTTCTCCTTTGTAACACTTAATTCTCACAATAATTATACAAGTGTTCTTTGTATGAAATGAAACTATGATGCTTTAAAAGAAGGTTTATGCAAGGTTCCACTCTTAAGAAAATTTGGAAGAACACTTAAAAAATGTTTGAAAGAATATGAGTAATTGATTTGAAATTTTTGCAAGGAGGTGAATTTGAAATCTCAAAAAATGATATATATGTGTTGTCTAAACACCTCCTCAGATGGATGCAATTACCCAAAGGATGTCATGGTTCATGGTAAAGAAAATAGAAAAGTTTCCATGAAGAGATGCACTGATTTTTGCCTCTGGTTCAGTGCTTGTGCTTGTTTTCAAGACATAGACCATATTGTAAATTAGAAACTTTAGTCTTATGTCATTGCATTTTCAAACTTCTTTTCTTAATCAAACTTGTAAATATACTTAACTATATTTGACATAAAATTTTCAAAAGCCAAAAAGAACTAACTCATTCAAGCCATTTTTAGGCCTTTGTGCCTTTCAAACTTAATTTTTGTTAAAAACAATGCATCCACTTTGAAATTTATACCACGAACTACGAGGTTTTGATCCCTCATTTTTATGTTGGTACGTAGGCACAAGTCCGAAGGTCTTGTTAAACACAAAAAATATATTTAATAAATTATTTTCTCATCTCCCCATTCTATTTTGCAAACATCATTTGTACAAAAACACATATGCACACAAGAAAAGGCTCCCTAGGAGTACCTAGGACACTTTGGGTGCTAATATCTTCCCTCTGTGTAACCAACCCCCTTACTTGTAATCTCTGGCATTTTATTAGTTTTGATTTGAAAACTTCTTATTTATGGGTTTTATTCGTACTTTTCCCTTTTCCCTTGGAAACAATAAAAGCGCGGTGGCGACTCTTGTTATTTGATGTCTAGCTTGCCCATAGCCTGATGATCATGAACTTATCGCTACAACATACTAATGTTGTATTAGTGTTGAACCTATTTGTTATACATCACACTATGTTTTAGTAACTTGGCATAGTTGTTGGTTTGTCTTAGTTGAGTTGTAAATTTAACATATTTGCGTATACCACTCTATGTTTCTGTAACTTGGCATAATTGATGATTTGTTTTAGTTGAATTTTATTCAACATTCATCATTGTGTTTATTGAGTGTGTCACTTGGGATTATTGATTAAAATAAAGTGAGATTGGTTCTCATATTTAATGGGAGACTTAAGGAGAAAGTCATTAGGATTAGGGAAAGGCATATAATTTCATAGGGTTTGAAGGTTCTTATAAGACTAATTGTTCTAATTCAAAATAGTGAATTTTATTTATTGGATAGAGTTCCCCTAGAAATAGGTGTATTCATCGAACTAGGTGACCAATCTCTTGTCTTATTATTGTTGTCAAACTATTCTTAAACTAGTTTTAAAAGTTGGACAAGTTATCTTAACATCTGGTCCAACATTTGTCCCATGAGGAACAAAATTTCAATTGGAATCAGAGCAGGAACCCTATTATGTTTGGGTAAGCTCTAGGGATATATTTTATTTTCTTATTGATATCATGAAGGATGAATGGTCTATCAATAAACCACATGTTTTGAATGGCACCAATTATTACAATTAGAAAGCTAAAATGACTGTCTTTCTCAAATCTTCAAACAACAAAACTTAGAAGGTTATGATTAAAAGGTGGAAACATCCTGTGGTTACTTCTCAAGATGGTACAATAAGTTTGAAGCTTGAAGTTGAATGTAATGATGTGGAAGATAATGAAACTCTTGGAAACTCTAAGCTTTTGAATGTTATTTTCAATAGTGTTGACAAGAACATGTTTAAATTGATCGACACATGTACTGACGCCAAAGATGCTTATGAGATTCTCAAAACTTTCCATGAAGGCGCATCCAAGGTTAGGATGTGAAGGCTACATCTCCTCACTACAAAGTTTAAGAATTTGAAGATGAATTTATCGCTGATTTCAACATCAGACATGGAGACATTGCCAACAATTCATTTTCCTTGGAAGAGAAGATGTCATAAGAGAAGTTGGTCAGAAAAATCCTCATATATTAACCTAAGAAGTTTGATATGAAGATAACAACTATTAAAGAATCTTAGGATTTAAGCACGTTAAAGGTTGATGAACTCATTGACTCACTTCAAACCTTCGAAGTGGCTATAAATGGAAGATCAGAAGAAAAAAAGAAGAACAAACATATAACTTTGGTGTCAAACATTGAAGAGGATGAACATCAAGGTGGAGAAAGTCTTTCAGAGGCTATATCATTTGTTTGGAGAAAGCTTAACAACTCTTTGAAGAAACTTGACATAAGATGGAAGATAAATATCCTAGACAAGGTGTTAGATACCAGTACCTTGAACATAGGCAAAGGAGTTCAATGCCATGAATGTGAAGGGTTTGGTTACATTAAAGCTGAATGTCCTACTTTTCTAAAGAAATAGAACAAGGGATTATCAATCATTTGGACTGATTTTGATGATGAAAGTGAAGGAGAAATAGCTAATAAATGGATGGATTTTGCTGGGAAATATGACTTTTGAAGTGAGTATAGTGATGAAGAGATATCACCAGAAGATCTTGTTGAAACATATAGAGAATTTCTCATTGAATGTAGGGAATATTTCTTGAGAGAAGAGAAACAAAAGAAGACCATAAGTTCTCTATTCCTTGAAAAAGAGAAGCTTGGTTCAACCATTGTTGGTCTGAAAGCGGAAGTCACATTGTTAAAGTCCAAACTTGACAATATGAAAAAATATGTTCATATGTTGAATAGTGATTCTGATATGTTATATGAGATATTGGAGATTGGGGAGAAGAAGGCTATAGGGTTTAACTATAGTTCCATGAACAAAAAGGTCAAATTCCCCACTAAGAATTTTGTTGCTCCTGAAAACAAAATTGTGTTTTTGATGAAGGACCACATGTCCAAGAATCCCACTCAACATATGTCCTCTTGTATCAAAGGCAACAAGAAATCATCTTGGAGGTGTCACCAATGTGGAAGATATGGCCATATAATACCCTTTTAAGACTATATGGATATCCTTAGTCTTATAGTCAAGCAAGGCGCAATATAAAGAAAGGGAAGAAACTCAAGCCAAGAAGGTTTAGAAACCGAAGGAATTTATCACTTATCTTATCACTCATACATCTCTCAGAGTTTCATCTAAAGAGGTCTATTATTTTGATAATGGATGCTCGAAGCACATGACTGATGAAAAATATATTTTGAAGAGTTGAAACCCTACTTTAATAGTTAAGTTAACGTTGGTAATGGATCTATAGGAATAACCAAAAGCATAGGAAAACTAGTTAGTCCAGGTTTTCCTTATCTTGATGATATGTTGTTGGTAGAAGGATTAACTGCTAACTTGATCAGCATAAGTCAACTATGTGATCAAGGTCTAAATATTAGCTACAATAAGTCTGAATGTATTGTCTCTAATGAAATTCTGGTATCAGATATGAGATGTCGAAGGTAATGTCACGACACTAATATTTGAACAATACAAACAGGATAAAAGATAAAGAACAGTAATGCAAGAGACACAAGCAATTGTTAACCCAGTTCGGTACAAACTCACCTACGTCTGGGGGCTACCAAGCCAGGAAGGAAATCCACTAAATAGAATCAGTTCAAAGACTCTCAGTAAACAACTTCAAGTTACAGTCTTTTCACCTAATCTCTACCCATGTGACTTCTACCTAAGAACTCTTAGATATGAGATCCTACTCACCCCCCCCCCCCCCCCCCCCCAATCACAACAGTGATATAAAACAAGAATTACAATGAAAAGAAGACACTCTTCAAAGACACATACTTGATCTTACTTAAAAGCTTCAATCAAGTAAACACACACTCATGCTTCAATGCTTAGAGTGGACAAATTATAACTCAAAAATCAGACCAATTCAATCATCTATGGATGAATTGAATGGCTTACAATTCACACGACCACACAAGACTAAAACCCTTATTCTCTCTCAATATTTCTTTCGTTATTTCTTGTGTATCAAATCAGGTTTTCCATGTCCTTTTTATAGAAGCATTTGGCTGGGCTTGGACATCATGAAACCCTAAAACTATTTTCCATTCATATCTTCTCATGATAGTTGATTATATCTCTTTGGAAAATAAGTTAATCTCGTTGTAATTACTGATTGATAGCGTGTTCAATCATCTTATCAATCATACACAGATTAGCATTAAAAACGCAATCATACATTACATAACATTCAGACTGAATGTTCTGTATACAGATGTCATGACATCGGGTATGACATCTCAGTAAAATCCTGCATACTCACATTTTAAACATCCTGCAGGTACATGTTATCTTATGTTAAGACAACACATGTGACAACTTGTGAACAATCTTGGTTTTACCAAAATTGCTGCCAACACTTAGAACCAACAAACTCCCCCTTTGACAAATTTTGGCTAAAACATATATCAGTCCATTTGTTCACAAGAGTAAAAAACATATCAACAGTTAAGCAGCAACAGAAGTAATAACCACACAATTACTAGCTATAATAGCAACTAGTAATAAACACACATTAAACACATATGTGCTTCTTCTCCCCCTAAGTCTGTTCAACACATACATCTCTTTCAACAACACCTGTAACATTCAGAATCACCCCATTTGACATCTCCTTCAACATCACCTGTACAACACAAAACATTATTCTGTTCAACATCAGTTGTCATCTGTTTAGCCTAGCTACTTCAACACATATTAACTGCAGCTCTCCACATATTAACTTCTCCCCCTTTTTATTCAAAATAGACCAAAGAGACCAATTAGACAAAATAAATGTCAATTTGCCCAGCAGAGAATGTCACATAGAATGTTATAACATATAAAATATTAAAACAAATTGTCAGGTGTTACAGAACCATAATTATATACAACTATATCAGCTGAGATAAAAAGAAATCCAGAGAACTCACAAAGAGAACCCAAAAATTACATCATGGCATCAAACAAGACTGCCAAAAAAAACATTAAACATCATCATAACAGAGGGACCATATTCACCACAACTCAGTCTGAGGAGCTAGCATCTTCTTCACCTTCAGATCCAGAACTGCCACTAGATTTATCTTGAGAATCAGACCTCTCACTTTAGGTGTGGGCATCTGTTTCATTGGCTTCACCAACATTATCCATGTCTCCCTTCTCCAAGTTATTAATCAGAACCTCTAAATCTTCTTTCCTAGCCTTAGCCACCCTTATCCCAGTCTCCAATTCCTTACAGGTCTCTTTCAGTTCAGCAATCAGGCCACCTTGAGAGGCTGGCTTCTTCATCGCAGATGTCATGACAATGTCATTGACATGACTGCCTTCTAATATCTTGTAATGAACTGACAATTGAGGTTTTCTTCTACTAGGGATATCACTTGTGCTCAAAATACCAAGTTGCTGGCTTAGAATTATCCCACAAATTATTGAGGGAAAAGCAATTGGCAGCTTCACTGCATTTGTGGAAGCATGTTTGACAATTTGTTCAAACATGAACCTTCCATAGTCAAAATTAAGCTTGGTTCCAATAACAAATATAATCCTTCCAAGAGTATTAGAGATTGTTGAGATGTGGTTTGTTGGTACCCAGTTGGCTGACCCTATCTTATGCAAGATAGCATATTTCATAGTTAATTTGCCAGCAGAGAGATGCTTTTTGCTTGGCCACTCCTTGACCTGTCCAACAGTGATTTTCCTACAGACTTCATTGTTTGTGGCCTCTAGTTCAACAACACCTTCTGTTCCTCTTCCTAGGAACTTATTGATCACAGTAGAAGAGAACCTTACACACCTTCCTCTAACAAACACCTTGTAAAACTCTTTGATGTTCTTGTCAGCAATATCCTTAAGGATGTTCACCATAAACTCCTTAACAAGACCTTCAAAATATTGGGGTAACCCACTAACTGTTTTCATTACACCAGCAGACTTGATCAATTCCATAACCTCCTTAACTTCCACAACATCCTTCCCCAATTCTCTTTCCACAACAACTCTCCTCTGTATTACAAATTTCCACTTGGCTGCACCATCTTCCATATGGAAGGAAATGTTATCCAAATGCACAACAGCAACCTTGGCAGGAGATTTTTTAACAGTTTGCTTCTTGATAGGAGAGATGTCTGGGACATCGTCTTCAACATCATCCTCTGAATCAGAACTTTCTCTGACCTTTCTCTTCTTTACCTCCACTTTACTCCATGACTTTGAAGGATCTACAACAGTAGCCTTCTTACTAGTTCTGGCTGTCATCATCTCAGCCACAGACCTGCCTTTCCTGGTCTTCATTCTCTTTGCAACACTTGGCTTCAAGTGATGAAGCAAGGTGTTATCTTCATCATCTGAGATTTCTTCTTCCAAGTCAATCACCTTCTTACCAGAGTCATGCTTCTGAGAAGCATCTACAGGTTTCTTACTAGGCACGGTTTGCCCTACAGAACACAGTCCTTCTGCAGCAATATCTTTCTCTGACCTAGATGAATCATCATCTTTCTCATTTTGAGGTTCCACTCAGGTGAGGGGTCCCTTCTAGAAAGAGGAGTCGAAACTCCCTTGACTGAGTGTCCTTCAATTAAGATCCTCGTGACCAAATTTCTAATGACACAAACAGTATGATGCTTGTCATCTTTAGAGGTAGGGTTATCAGAACTGTTTCCTTGAGTATGTCCAGCAGTTGAGGATGGACCAGGTGCGTCTCCTGGGATTACTGATAGGGGAATGACTTCCAAAATGTCCTCATGAAGAAAGTCCATGGATGATGTTCTTGCTTTGTGCGCAGGTTTTGAACCAGAAGATGAAGGATGTTGTGACATCTTGTTGAGCTTGTGAAAGTATTTTTATTGCCCTAGCAGAGATGGTCGATACAGTTTGATGAAGATGGAAGTGATTGAGCTCAGGTTGCGTGTGAGAATGCTATAGATGGTAGTTCCAATACTAGGTAATGATTTACCATAAATGGGGAACTTTCTTTTAAGTGGGCAGACAATATTTTTATTACCTTTTCCGCTCCAAATTAATTGCTATAAATTCTCATGGATACAAATCCCTAATTTCCCTCTTAAACATTCAAACTGATTAGCATCCAAAGCCTTTGTAAATATGTCAGCTAATTGCAATTCAGTAGTAACATGCTCCAAGGCTATGGTTTTCTCTTCCACTAGTTCTCTAATAAAGTGATGGCGGATATCAATGTGCTTTGTCCTGCTGTGCTGAATAGGATTCTTAGAAATATTTATAGCATTCAGGTTGTCACAGTACAATGTCATGACATCTTGTGTGACATTATATTCAGTCAACATTTGTTTCATCCAAACTAGTTGAGAACAACTACTCCCAGCTGCTATGTATTCAGCTTCAATAGTGGACAGGGACACACAATTTTGTTTCTTACTAAACCATGATATTAAGTTGTTCCCCAAGAAGGAACATCCTCCTGATGTGCTTTTCCTATCATCAGCACATCCATCCCAGTCAGCATCACAGTACCCAGTCAGCATAGACCCATATCCATGAGTATATAACACCCCATAGTCACTAGCGCCATTGACATATTTCAATATTCCCTTCACTTGGTTTATGTGACTGACTTTTAGTTCAGCTTGATATCTAGCACAAACACCTACAGCAAATGCAATGTCAGGTCTGCTTGTTGTGAGATATAGCAGACTTCCTATCATGCTTCTGTATAGACTTTGATCTACACTAACACCATTTTCATCTTTGGAGACTTTCAGATGTGTAGGAGCATGTGTCCTTTTATGACTTGCATTTTCCATGCCAAACTTCTTAACAATGTTTTTGGCATATTTGCTTTGAGATAGAAAGATAGAATCTTCCATCTGCTTGACTTGTAGTCCAAGGAAATAAGTCAGTTCTCCAATAAGACTCATCTCAAATTCAGACTGCATTTGTTTAAAAAAATGTTCGACCGTCTGATCAGACATCCCATCAAACACAATATCATCCACATATATTTGGGCCACCATGAGTTTTCCTCCTTCATTCTTAACAAATAGGGTCTTGTCAATACCTCCCTTCCTGTATCCATTGTTAATGAAATTCTGGTATCAGATATAAGATGTCGAAGGTAATGTTACGACACTGATATCTGCTAACACACAATGGATAAGATAAATAGAATGGTAAAGCAAATAACACAGGCAATTGTTAACCCAGTTCGGTGCAACTCACCTACGTCTGGGGGCTACCAAGCCATGAAGGAAATTCACTAAAATAGAATTAGTTCAAAGACTCTCCGTACACTTCAACAAGTTAAGTCTTTATCACCTAATCTCTACCCGTGCAACTTCTACCTAAGCACTCTTAGATACGAGAACCCACTCACTTCCTACAATCACACACCAGTGATTTTAAACAACAATCCCTTGTGAAAAGAAAATACTTTTCAATTACACACTCTTGATTTTACTTCACAGTTTCAATCAAGAAGACACACTCTTGATCATGCTTCAAAGCTTTGATTAAGAAGACACACACTTGATCTTGCTTCACAGCTTTGATCAAGTAGACATACACTCTTGCTTCACGGCTTTGATCAAGTAGACATGCACTCTTTCTTAAGAGCTTTAGAGTGACAAATTACAACCACAAATCAGTCCAATTCAATCATCAATGGATGACTTGAATGACCTACAAGTCTTACGACTAAACAGACACAAACCCTAGCTCTCTCTCTATATTTCGCTCAGTCTTGGTTGTGTGTTCAAACAGGTTTTCTAAGTCCCTTTTTATAGAAGCACCCAGCTGGGCTTGGACATCTTGAAAACCCTAAATCTATTTTCCAATCAAATCTTTTTATAACAGTTGTGTAGATCTCCTTGGAAAATAAGTAAATCAGGTTGTAATCCATGATTGAATGCGCCAGCTAGCCATATCTTCAATCATACAAAGATTGCCATTAATTGTGCAATCACAAAACACCAGACATTCATACTGAATGTTCTGTGTACAGGATGTCATGACATCGGGTCTGACATCCTGGAAAAATCCTGCATAATCCAATAATTCCTTTTATAACTTCTAGCAGGTACAACCATATCAGACGCCATGACATTGTGTATGTCATCTGAAACAATCCTGCATGAACATGTTTTTCAATTAAGCTCCAGCAGGTACATCCAATATCAGAAGCCTTAGCATTGTAAGTGGCATTCTAAAACAATCCTGCATGCACATGTTCTTGAACTCCAGCAGGTACATAGGATATCTTATGTTAAGACATCACACATGACATCTTGTGAACACTCTTTGTTTTACCAAAATTGCTGCCAACTCTTAGAATCAACAAACTCCCCGTTTGGCAAATTTTGGCTAAAACATATATATGTCCTTTTTGTTCACAAGGCAAACCATCAGCAGTTAAACAACATAACAGAAGTTTAATCAGCGGCAGAAGCAAAACAATTACTAGCTATGGTTACTAGTAATACACACATGCACAAGGGTACTTCTCCTCCCCCTAAATCTGTGCAACAACAACAAAATTACTAGTTATGGATGCAACTAGTAAGACACACAAATGCACAATGCACAAGGGTACTTCTTCTCCCCCTAAATCTGTGCATGCAACAACCATAACAGCTACTGAACTCCAGTACCTGTACCAGCCAGAATGTCATACTGACATCTACTTCAACATCAGCACCTGTGCACCATATCAGACATCCTCTTTAACATCTGTTTTTAGCACCTGTGCACTTCTTTCAATAATAGCTGACCTTCTGTCCAGCCACATCCACATCCAACTTCCATATCAGCACTTCTCCCCCTTTTTAGTCAAAATTGACCAAAGGTGACCCTATAAAACATCAATCTTTTAGCATCAGAATAGCTTCTATCCACACAGAATAGTCCTTGCCACCACACAGTTTTCCCAGGTAGAAATATCCTCTGGGATAACCACACACTCCTTGGCTTGCTATAGGTTCTCATGAACACAGATCCCCAACTTCCCCCTTAAGCATTCAAATTGATTGGCATCCAAAGCTTTAGTGAAAATGTCTGCTAATTGCTTTTCAGTAGTGACATGCTCCAGAGTTATGATCTTCTCTTCTACGAGTTCTCTGATGAAGTGATGACGAATGTCAATGTGCTTTGTCCTGCTATGTTGAATAGGATTTTTGGATATATTTATGGCACTCAGGTTATCACAGTATAATGTCATGACTTCTTGTGTGACATTGTATTCAGACAACATCTGCTTCATCCAAACCAGTTGAGAACAACTACTCCCAGCTGTTATGTATTCAGCTTCAGCAGTGGATAGAGAGACACAGTTTTGTTTCTTGCTAAACCATGAAATCAGATTGTTCCCCAAAAAGAAGCATCCCCTAGATGTGCTTTTCCTATCATCATCACTTCCAGCCCAGTCAGCATCATAGTACCCAGTCAACATGGATCCAGATCCATGAGTATACAACATCCCATAGTCACTTGTGCCATTGACATATTTCAATATTCTCTTCACTTGGTTTATGTGACTGACTTTTGGTTCAGCTTGATACCTAGCACAAACACCTACAGAAAAAGAAATGTCAGGTCTGCTTGCTGTGAGATATAGGAGACTTCCTATCATGCTTATGTATAGACTCTGATCTACACTGACACCATTTTCGTCTTTGGAGATTTTCACATGAGTAGGAGCAGGTGTCCTTTTATGGCTTGCATTTTCCATTCCAAACTTCTTCACAATGTTCTTGGCATACTTGCTTTGAGATAGAAAGATAGAGTCTTCCATTTGTTTGACTTGTAGCCCAAGAAAGTAGGTCAGTTCTCCAACAAGGCTCATCTCAAACGCAGATTGCATTTGTCTAACAAAATGTTCAACCATATGTTCTGACATCCCACCAAAAACAATGTCATCTACATATATTTGTGCCACCATGAGCTTTCCTCCTTCATTCTTCACAAACAGAGTTTTGTCAATACCTCCCTTTTTGTATCCACTGTCAGTGAGGAACACTGTGAGTCTCTCATACCAAGCCCTGGGAGCTTGCTTTAACCCATAGAGGGCTTTCTTTAATCTGTACACATGTTGTGGAAGATTTGGATCTGTGAATCCTTTAGGTTGTTCAACATATACTTCTTCATTTAAGTAGCCATTCAGGAAGGCACTTTTTACATCCATTTGAAACAACTTGAATTTCAGAATACATGCCACTCCAAGAAATAGTCTAATGGACTCAAGGCGAGCTACAGGAGCAAATGTTTCATCAAAGTCCACTCCTTTGACTTGAGTATATCCTTGAGCTAGTAATCTAGCTTTGTTTTTAGTAACAACCCCTTGTTCATCAGATTTATTCTTATAAACCCACTTTGTTCTTATGACATTTACTCCTTCAGGTCTAGGAACCAATTCCCATACTTCATTCCTCTTGAATTGGCCTAACTCCTCTTGCATTGGATTGATCCAGAACTCATCAGTCAAGGCTTCCTTGATATTTCTGGGTTCAATTTTTGACACAAAGCAGCCATGTGAGATTACTTCCCTTGATCTAGTGGTGACTCCTTTATTTAGATCTCCTATGATAAGATCTTTGGGATGATCCTTCTGAATTCTGATAGAGGGTCCCTTGTTTATTTTGTCATCTTCAGGTTCAGCTTGAGGAGGTTCTTCTTCCTTATTTCTGTCAGAGTGGTCAACTGGAGAATCATTCAGAGATGTCTCAACATCGTCTGTGACATCCGTCTGTTGGTCATCAACCACAACATTAATGGATTCCATCAATACATTAGTTCTGGAATTAAAGACCCTGTAGACTCTACTGTTTGTAGAATAGCCCAGAAATATTCCTTCATCACTTTTGGGATCCATCTTTCTTCTTTGCTCACGATCAGGCAAGAAATAGCATTTGCTACCAAATACATGGAAGTATTTGACAGTAGGTTTTCTTCCTTTCCAGACTTCATAAAGGGTTGTGGGAGTTCCTTTCTTCAATGTCACTCTGTTGTGAACATAGCAGGCTGTGTTCATGGTTTCAGCCCAAAAATGATAGGGCAATTTCTTAGCATGAATCATAGCTCTGGCTGATTCTTGAAGAGTCCTATTTTTTCTTTCCACCACACCATTTTTCTGGGGAGTGATGGGGGATGAGAACTCATGATGAATTCCTTATGAAGAGCAGAATTTAGCAAATTTGTTATTCTCAAACTCCTTCCCATGATCACTTCTAATTTTGACAACAGGACTTTCTTTTTCCGTTTGAAGTTTCAAACAAAGCTCCTTAAAGACTTCAAATACATCAGATTTTTCTCTTATGAACTTGATCCAGGTGTATCTGGAGAAGTCATCTACCACCACATATGCATATTTCTTCCCACCAAGGCTTTCTACTTGCATGGGAGCCATCAAGTCCATATGAAGTAGCTCCAGGACTTTGGTAGTTGTGTCATGTCTAAGCCTCTGGTGTGACATCCTTGTTTGTTTTCCAATCTGACATTCTCCACAGATTTTTCCCTCATCAATCTTTAAGTTGGGAATCCCTCTAACTGCTTCAATAGATATGATCCTTTTCATACCTTTAAGGTGCAGATGGCCTAATCTTTGATGCCATATCTTCACCTCTTCTTCTTTGGCTAAGGTACATATTGAGGAGTATCCAGTTTCTTGAGAGCTCCACATGTAGCAGTTGTCTTTGGACCTAACTCCCTTCATGATTACTTTGTTTTCTTTGTTAGTAATCAGACATTCAGTTTTGGTAAAGTTTACATTCATACCTTGATCACACTATTGACTGATGCTTATAAGATTAACAATTAATCCCTTAACAAGTAGGACATCATCAAGGTCAGGAACTCCAGGGCAATCCAGCCTACCCATTCCCTTGATTTCCCCCTTTGCACCATCACCAAAGGTAACATAACTCATGGCATGAGGATGAAGTTCAGTTAGCAGATTTTTGTTCCCAGTCATATGTCTAGACCAACCACTGTCAAAGTACCAATTTTCTTTGGCAGAAACTCTGAGGGAAGTGTGAGCTATAAGACTTGTGACCTTTGTCTTAGGAGTCCACTGCCTTTTGTTGACAGTCTTGTAATGCTTGGACCCTGATTGGTATTGAGACTGAACAGGGCCAGGATAGCCATATAGCTTATAGCAAAAGGGCTTCAGGTGGCCAAATTTTCCACAGTATTAACATTTCCATCTTTGATGCTTCCCTTTTTGCTGTTGTGACATCTGATGTGACATCTCAGGTTTGCTTTTAACATGACTGCAATTAGGTTTGGATTTTGGTTTACAACCAGTGTAATTGTACTCAGCCTTGAATCCAATACCAGATTTGTTTCCTGTTATTTGGCCAGTCTGGAGAACCTTGTCTAAGATGGCAGATCCATTGTTAAGCATTCTTACATACTTAGTCATATCATCTAGTTTGGAATTCAAGAATACAATTTCCACCTTTAATTTTGAGATGGTTTCCACAAGCTCTTCCTTTTCATTTTCTAGCTGAGCTATCACTTTCTTCTGGCTTTCAACTTGTCTGCACACTCCTGCCCTTCTGTGGCACAACTCTCTAAGGGTTCTTTCATCATCAATTGACTCTTCCTCAGACCCCCACCTTCTTGTCAATGCAGTCACATGGTTTGTGGCTTCTTCTGTTTCACTTCCATCAGACCAAGAGGCCACAAGACTCCTCTTTTGTTTCTTGAGGTAGGTCCCACACTCAGTTTTAATATGACCATACCCATTGCACTCATAACACTGAACTTCTTTGGGCTTTTCTTCATACTTTGGTTTCTTACCAAGGCTGTTGGATTTACTGATGTCAGATGCAATGTTCTTGACATTTCCCTTTGCTCTCACATCTACCCTTTTAATCAGTCTGTTGAACTGTCTCCCCAGCATTGCTATTTCATTTGCCAGGTCTTCATTAATATCTTGACCATCTTCCTTATCTTCCTCTTCAGTGTTTGATGTAAATGCTATGCTCTTGGCTTTCTTGTCAGCTCCATCACATATTCCCATCTCAAATGTTTGGAGGGATCCAATTAGCTCATCAACTCTCATATTTGAGATGTCTTGAGACTCTTCTATGACAGTCACCTTCATTGCAAATCTCTTAGGGAGTGACCTGAGTATTTTTCTCACCAACTTTTCATCTGTCATCTTCTCTCTCAGGGCTCCTAAAGCATTAGCAATCTCAAGGATACTAATGTGAAATTCATGAATGTTTTCATCTTCTTTCATCCTTAAGTTTTCAAACTTGGAGGTGAGCAGCTGAAGTCTAGACATCTTTACCCTAGAGGTGCCTTCATGAGTGATCTTGAGAATGTTCCAAGCATCTTTGGCCACTTCACAGTTATTTACCAGCCTGAAAATATTCTTGTCTACTCCATTGAATATTGCATTCAAGGCTTTAGAGTTTCCAAGAGCAAGATCATCCTCCTCCTTGGACCATTGTTCTTCAGACTTCTTCTCAGTGGTGGCTTCTCCTTGTTTAGTAATGACAGAATGAACCGAACCTGTTAGCACAACTTTCCAAGCCTTGTTATCAAGGGATTTCAGAAACGCTACCATTCTAGGTTTCCAATAGTCATAGTTAGAACCATCCAAAATTGGTGGCCTATGAACAGATCCTCCATCTCTCTCCATTGTACCAGAAAGTATTGCCCCTAGATCTCACCCAGAACCAGAGCATGATGTCTGCTCTGATACCAATTGAAATTCTGATATCAGATATAAGATGTCGAAGGTAATGTTACGACACTGATATCTGCTAACACACAATGGATAAGATAAAGAGAATGGTAAAGCAAATAACACAGGCAATTGTTAACCCAGTTCGGTGCAACTCACCTACGTCTGGGGGCTACCAAGCCATGAAGGAAATTCACTAAAATAGAATTAGTTCAAAGACTCTCCGTACACTTCAACAAGTTACAGTCTTTATCACCTAATCTCTACCCGTGCAACTTCTACCTAAGCACTCTTAGATATGAGAACCCACTCACTTCCTACAATCACACACCAATGATTTTAAACAACAATCCCTTGTGAAAAGAAAATACTTTTCAATTACACACTCTTGATTTTACTTCACAGTTTCAATCAAGAAGACACACTCTTGATCTTGCTTCAAAGCTTTGATCAAGAAGACACACACTTGATCTTGCTTCACAGCTTTGATCAAGTAGACACACACTCTTGCTTAACAGCTTTAGACTGACAAATTACAACCACAAATCAGTCCAATTCAATCATCAATGGATGACTTGAATGACCTACAAGTCTTACGACTAAACAGACACAAATCCTAGCTCTCTCTCTATATTTCGCTCAGTCTTGGTTGTGTGTTCAAACAGGTTTTCTAAGTCCCTTTTTATAGAAGCACCCAGCTGGGCTTGGACATCTTGAAAACCCTAAATCTATTTTCCAATCAAATCTTTTTATAACAGTTGTGTAGATCTCCTTGGAAAATAAGTAAATCTGGTTGTAATCCATGATTGAATGCGCCAACTAGCCATATCTTCAATCATACAAAGATTTCCATTAATTGTGCAATCACAAAACACCATACATTCATACTGAATATTCTGTGTACAGGATGTCATGACATCGAGTCTGACATCCTGGAAAAATCCTGCATAATCCAATAATTCATTTTATAACTTCTAGCAGGTACAACCATATCAGATGCCATGACATTGTGTATGTCATCTGAAACAATCCTGCATGAACATGTCTTTCAATTAAGCTCCAGTAGGTACATCCAATATCAGAAGCCTTAGCATTGCAAGTGGCATTCTGAAACAATCCTGCATGCACATGTTCTTGAACTCCAACAGGTACATAGGATATCTTATGCTAAGACATCACACATGACATCTTGTGAACACTCTTTGTTTTACCAAAATTGCTGCCAACTCTTAGAATCAACAGTTAATGAGGAACACTGTGAGTATATCATACCAAGCCCTAGGAGCTTGTTTCAAACCATAAAGGGCTTTCCTCAACTTGTACACATGCTTTGGAAGATTTGGATCTATGAATCCTTTAGGTTGTTCAACATATACTTCCTCATTTAAATACCCATTCAAGAAGGCACTTTTTACATCCATTTGGAACAGTTTGAACTTCAGAATACATGCCACTCCAAGCAATAGTCTAATGGACTCAAGGCAAGCTACAAGGGCAAATGTTTCATCAAAATCAAATCCTTAAACTTGAGTTTATCCTTGTGCTACTAATCTTGCTTTATTTTTAGTAACCACCCACCCCTTGTTCATCAGATTTATTCTTATACACCCACTTTGTTCCTATGACATTTATTCCTTCAGGTCTTGGAACTAGTTCCCATACTTCATTCCTCTTGAATTGACCTAACTCCTCCTGCATGGCATTGATCCAGAACTCATCAGTCAAGGCTTCCTTGACATTCCTAGGCTCAATCTTGGACACAAAGCAGCCATGTGAGATCACTTCCCTTGATCTAGTTGTGACCCCTTTATTTGGGTCTCCTATAATGAGATCTTTGGGATGATCCTTCTGAACTCTGATGGAGGGTCCCTTGTTGATTTTGTCAGCTTCAGGTTCAGCTTGAGGAGGTTCACTCTCATTATTTTTGTCTGGTAACTCAGCTGGGACATCTTTTAGAGATGCTCAACATCGTCTGTGACATCAGTCTGTTGATCATCAACCACAACATTGATAGATTCCATCATTACTTTTGTTCTAGAATTAAAGACTCTATATGCTCTGTTGTTTATTGAGTAGCCCAGAAATATTCCTTCATCACTTTTGGGATCCATCTTCCTTCTTTGTTCACGATCAGTCAAGATATAACATTTACTACCAAACACATGGAAGTATTTGAATGTAGGTCTTCTCCCTTTCCAAACTTCATATAAGGTAGTAGGAGTCCCTTTCTTCAAGGTTACTCTGTTATGAACATATCAGACTGTGTTTATAGCTTCAGCCCAAAAGTGGTAGGGCAATTTCTTAGCATGAATCATAGCTCTGGCTGATTCTTTAAGGGTTCTATTTTTCCTTTCCACCACACCATTTTGCTGGGGAGTAATGGGAGATGAGAACTCATGATGAATTCCTTCTGATGAATAGAATTCAGCAAATTTGCTGTTCTCAAATTCCTTCCCATGATCACTTCTGATTTTGATAACTTGACTTTCCTTTTCTCTTTGAAGTTTTAAACAAATATCTTTGAAGACTTCAAAAATATCAGATTTTTCTCTTATAAAATTGATCCAGGTGTATCTGGAGAAGTCATCTACCACTACATAAGCATACCTCTTCCCCCCAAGGCTTTCCACCTGCATGGGTCCCATCAAATCCATATGGAGGAGTTCCAGCACTCTGGAAGTGGTGTCATGTCTAAGCTTCTGGTGTGACATCTTTGTCTGTTTTCCAATCTGACATTCCCCACAAACTCTTCCTTCATCAATCTTCAAGTTGGGAATTCCTCTAACAGCTTCAACAGATATAATCCTCTTCATACCTTTAAGATGCATATGGCCCAATCTTTGATGCCATATCTTCACTTTTTTTTCTTTGGCTAGAGTACACTTTGATGAATAACCAGTTTCTTGAGAACTCCACATGTAGCAGTTGTCCTTAGACCTGACTCCTTTCATGATCACTTCATTTTCTTTATTAGTAATCAGACATTCAGTTTTAGTGAAGTTTACAGTTAGACCTTGGTCACACAGTTGACTGATACTTATTAGATTTGCAGTCAATCCCTTAACAAGTAGGACATTGTCAAGGTCAGGGACTCCAGGGCAATTAATCTTACCAATCCCCTTGATTTCATCCTTTGCTCCATCACCAAAGGTTACATAGCTGGTGGCATGAGGGTGAAGGTCAGTTAGCAGGTTTTTGTTTCCAGTCATGTGTCTGGAGCACCCACTGTCAAAATACCAATCTTCTTTGGCTGAAACTCTAATGGAAGTGTGAGCTATCAGACTTGTGACATCAGTCCTAGGAACCCATTGTTTTTTGTTGACAGGTCTGTGATGTTTCGGTTTAGGTTGATGATGAGAAGGACTAGGATAACGATACAACTTATAGCTCATGATGAATTCCTTCTGATGAATAGAATTCAGCAAATTTGCTGTTCTCAAATTCCTTCCCATGATCACTTCTGATTTTGATAACTTGACTTTCCTTTTCTCTTTGAAGTTTTAAACAAATATCTTTGAAGACTTCAAAAATATCAGATTTTTCTCTTATAAAATTGATCCAGGTGTATCTGGAGAAGTCATCTACCACTACATAAGCATACCTCTTCCCCCCAAGGCTTTCCACCTGCATGGGTCCCATCAAATCCATATGGAGGAGTTCCAGCACTCTGGAAGTGGTGTCATGTCTAAGCTTCTGGTGTGACATCTTTGTCTGTTTTCCAATCTGACATTCCCCACAAACTCTTCCTTCATCAATCTTCAAGTTGGGAATTCCTCTAACAGCTTCAACAGATATAATCCTCTTCATACCTTTAAGATGCATATGGCCCAATCTTTGATGCCATATCTTCACTTTTTTTTCTTTGGCTAGAGTACACTTTGATGAATAACCAGTTTCTTGAGAACTCCACATGTAGCAGTTGTCCTTAGACCTGACTCCTTTCATGATCACTTCATTTTCTTTATTAGTAATCAGACATTCAGTTTTAGTGAAGTTTACAGTTAGACCTTGGTCACACAGTTGACTGATACTTATTAGATTTGCAGTCAATCCCTTAACAAGTAGGACATTGTCAAGGTCAGGGACTCCAGGGCAATTAATCTTACCAATCCCCTTGATTTCATCCTTTGCTCCATCACCAAAGGTTACATAGCTGGTGGCATGAGGGTGAAGGCCAGTTAGCAGGTTTTTGTTTCCAGTCATGTGTCTGGAGCACCCACTGTCAAAATACCAATCTTCTTTGGCTGAAACTCTGATGGAAGTGTGAGCTATCAGACTTGTGACATCAGTCCTAGGAACCCATTGTTTTTTGTTGACAGGTCTGTGATGTTTCGGTTTAGGTTGATGATGAGAAGGACTAGGATAACGATACAACTTATAGCAAAATGGTTTAATGTGTCCAAATTTTCCACAGTAATGACATCTTCATCTTTGATGTTTCCCTTTCTGTTGTCTTCCTTTATGATGTTGTGACATATGATGTGACATCTCTGGTTTGCTACCAATGTGACTGCACTTAGGTTTGGACTTTGATTTGCTACCAGTGTGACTGCACTTAGGTTTGGACTTTGATTTACTTTTATAATTAATACTTTTATTGTTTTTTTCAATACGAATTTTCTATTTGTGAATTTTTTAACATGTGCCCTTGGGGCACAAGTTAGCATTACCATATATATATATATATATATATATATATATATATATATATATATATATATATATATATATATATATATATATATATATATATATATATATATATATATATAAACTCGAATGAGCTTAATTGAAATGCACTGACAGTGTAAAATGGTTTTACACTGTCGGTCAGTTAATCATGGACGTTGGATATTAAAAAAAGTTTGACTTTTATTTAAAAATCTACAAAGTAATATAAACGGGTGATGGTGATGAATCGACGGTGTAAAATTTTTTACACCGACGGTATATAATAATTAATCCCAACTCGAATTTAGAAATCTCATAGATCAATAATTTTTCCACTAAGCCTTTGTAAACACTTTTTAAAACTGTGGTTGAAGAAAACACAAAAGACTGAACATACACACTGCGATCCTTAATCTCGACTTACTTGAGCGAGACCTTTTGTATATATAACAATGAGCCTTCAATAGAATGATATGATACAAAATAATTATTGTAAACTTCATGAGATAACAATTAATTGGATGAAACAATCCTCAAGCACATTACAATGATTTCTCAATGGAGTCATCAATAAGATTATTATAATAATAAACAAATCATAATTTGTTGAATAAGCCGTAAAACAAAGTCCTGCCATTTATGCAAAAGAAAAATAAACTTTTGCTTAAAACAAAATGCGACTAATGGATAAAAGAAGTTTAGATCTCTCTAAATTTTAGAGTGCCACATTGCAATGTCATACTACAAGGGTAGAGAATCGAGTAAGCTTTTTGTAATTCTTTTAGTGACAGTAAATATAATTTAATGTGAGTTTATTTTTTATTTTATGTTATTTTTTTAAGAAAAAGGAAGAATAATGTACTATTAATTGTTTACAATGGTTCTCACGGTCTATACTTTTGAGGGAAATGTTAAATCTAATACAAATTTTCACAATATTTCCATGACACTGTATTGTTGGTGAAGCCAATGTGCATTCTATTAAATCATGCAAGTCTAATTTTTAAAGTGGTGAAATCCACATGAATATCATCTATTAATATATTAAAGAGTGTGTTGGTTTTTCTCTAGGTTGGTTAGTTATAGTTCTTTTTTATAGTATTTTTCTCTAGGATAGTAATGAGTTTCTATTGTGTCTCGCCATTATAAGTAGTTAGGTCTATTAGTTTGATCATTATCTCAAATTGGAACAGTCTAGGACGATCATATGGATAAAAAAACTTTTTTTTAATGTTTTATATGCTCAAATTTAAATGTAGTTTTGGTTTTTTTCTTATATTTATTCATTTATAATTTCAGTCTATACTTCTACTAGGAACTTGACAACATATATTTTTTAAAATTTTGATTTTCTTTACGGATTAACAAAGATCAAATGTTCATTTCTATAATTTTACTAATTTTTTTTTAAAAATTTTATTATGACTTCCATCCTAAAACGACTCCCAATTTTAATTTTATTTAAAAAATTTCAAAACTTTATAAGCTCACAAATTTTCAACATGTATAATTTGTTCCACCTCTCTTTTTATTTTTATGCAACAATGCCTTCCAAATAATTTATAAAACGTTGCAAAATCATTTGAAATAGTTAATTTGGTCAAAATCTTATTTCTTATTATTTATATCACTATTATAAATTACTTTACACTCAAAAATATGTGAAATATTTTTAAATATCTTCATAAAATTAAATTGAATTACATAAATTTAATAAAATTGTTATGGATTTTTAAAATGATATAAAATATTAAAATTTTATATAAATCATGAGAGAGCTCCAATTTTAGGTCACAGTTAATTATTTTTGTTTACACATGCATTTAGCTTAAAATTCATAAGTGGTGTAATTTTGAAAAATTATAATAAATTATTCCTTTAAAACCCTAATGAACTAAGCTGAATAGATTTTCAATATCTACATGTTGAGCATCACACATTTTAGAGTCATAGATTATTGAGATTTTAAATTACAAATAGATTAATTTTATCGATAGTCAAGTCATCTGAAAGATAAACTTCATTCTCAAAGATAATCATATATTGTATGCTAGTTGTAGTCATATATAAAAATAAATTATGGTGTGAAAAAATGACTAAGTAAAAAAAATAAAAAATAAAAGAAACGAGAAATACTTTCTTCATTTAAATCATTTATTTATAATTTTATTTAAAAATCGTAGAAAGGGTGATGAATGCAAGGATGAATGAGATCTTTGAAAATAATAGTTATAAGTGTTAGTTTTTCATGATCCAAATTAAGAGCATTAATTTTAAGAGCATTAATTTTAGACAGAAATTCTATTATTGTAAATTTTAAGCAGAAATTCCAATATTTTCTCGACGGCTGCATCTACAGGCTACAGCAAGAATGTCCTCTATATTTGAATCAATTTTACAACAATCTTATCGACTTTATTTTCCAATTTTAATTTCGGAATCAATTTTATTTCCAGCTTTTGTTTATGGGTTCTATTTTATTTATTAGTTTTAAATTCTGCTTTAATTTTAAATTTTATTTCCAGATTTTTGGATAATAGGACTGAATCATTTTCTTTATTATTATATTATTCTTTTTTATATTAATTGTGATTTGTGTTTTGTCATTTTTATAAATCCTAAATTTCATCCCTCTAACACTATATTATGAGAAATATATTTTCTTTTAGGAATATTTAAAATAATAGGTATAATTTTTTTTCTCTTTGGTAACCACGAAACTATCATGTTTCTGACTCTATATGTTTGACATTTTATTTTATTTTATTTTATTTCTTTATTATAATTTTATGCTGATACATTATGTTTGTTTTAGGTATTTTTTAAGAAGGAGCATTCGTGCAATAAATAGGGACAAAAATGGAAAAGAACGGAGAAAAAGCACAAGTTATGCACTCATGGCATTCACCGTGTCTTTTTCCAAAGCATTTGCCATGATGTCGCAGTCATTACGTCACTTCACCATAAAGAAAACTAAAATAGAAACTATCGAATATGGATTTTGAGGCCTGGAATATAGCAACATTTTTTTCCATGGATTTTTAGCTCTATAAATAAGCAGATTTAGTTCTTCATGATCCAAGTTTAAGAGCATTAATTTTAGGCAAATATTCTATTATTGTAAAATCAATAGTTTCTCGTATTTAAGAACAAGTACATCTTATCATTAGGAATTTTCTGTGTACTTGGATCAATTTTACAATCTAACTTTATTTTGTAATTTTAATTTCGGAGTCAATTTTATTTTCAGCTTTTGTTGGTAGGTTCTATTTTATTTATTAGTTTTAAATTCTTCTTTAATTTTAATTTTGAATTTCTATTATTTCTTTTGTTATCGTTTATATTATAGTTGTTGCTATTAATTTTCCGTTCTAATTATCGTTCATTGTTGCTACTATTAATATTCAGTTTTAATTATTATTCATTACTGCTGCTATTAAATTTGAACTCTTTTCACTTTTTTAAAATTTTGATTTTCTTTACGGTTTAACAAAGATCAAATGTTCATTTCTATAATTTTACTGATTTTTTTTTTAAAATTCTATTATGACTTCCATCCTAAAACGACTCCCAATTTTAATTTTATTTAAAAAATTTCAAAACTTTATAAGCTCACAAATTTTCAACATGTATAATTTGTTCCACCTCTCTTTTTATTTTTATGCAACAATGTCTTCCAAATAATTTATAAAACGTTGCAAAATCATTTGAAATAGTTAATTTGGTCAAAATCTTATTTCTTATTATTTATATCACTATTATAAATTACTTTACACTCAAAAATATGTGAAATATTTTTAAATATCTTCATAAAATTAAATTGAATTACATAAATTTAATAAAATTGTTATGGATTTTTAAATGATATAAAATATTAAAATTTTATATAAATCATGAGAGAGCTCCAATTTTAGGTCACAGTTAATTATTTTTGTTTACACATGCATTTAGCTTAAAATTCATAAGTGGTGTAATTTTGAAAAATTATAATAAATTATTCCTTTAAAACCCTAATGAACTAAGCTGAATAGATTTTCAATATCTACATGTTGAGCATCACACATTTTAGAGTCATAGATTATTGAGATTTTAAATTACAAATAGATTAATTTTATCGATAGTCAAGTCATCTGAAAGATAAACTTCATTCTCAAAGATAATCATATATTGTATGCTAGTTGTAGTCATATATAAAAATAAATTATGGTGTGAAAAAATGACTAAGTAAAAAAAATAAAAAATAAAAGAAACCAGAAATACTTTCTTCATTTAAATCATTTATTTATAATTTTATTTAAAAATCGTAGAAAGGGTGATGAATGCAAGGATGGATGAGATCTTTGAAAATAATAGTTATAAGTGTTAGTTTTTCATGATCCAAATTAAGAGCATTAATTTTAAGAGCATTAATTTTAGACAGAAATTCTATTATTGTAAATTTTAGGCAGAAATTCCAATATTTTATCGACGGCTGCATCTACAGCAAGAATGTCCTCTATATATATATTGTTTTTTTCTATTTAATTTAAATTAGATTTATTTTATGTTTAGTTTAATATGTTTACTATTAAATAATAGCATGTTTTTCATAACCATGTTTGACTAAGCTCTTATAGTCTAGGATCACGGTAAAATATAACAACACTGATTTTCAATATTAAAATAATTTTTGGTTTTAAATTTTGCTCCAAAGTTAAAAGCTTTACGCGAAAGCAAAAACACTCAGGTACCAATTTCAGCGCGAAAGTGTGATAGCAGTATCCGATCATAAAATTTGGAATTTTAATTTCTAAAAACAACGACAACGATTTATTAATAATTAGGACTTGTCGGTTTTCAAAAATTGTTTTGAAATGATAACTTTTACACGCGACATCAGACAACTACGGTTTTGAAACATAACACGGTCTCCGTGAAAGTGAGTAATGTTTTTAAATTCCTCCGAAAATGATTTTTGAAACCAAATGAAGTGCTAAATTTTATCTGAGTCCCGAAGGTACCCGAAAATTACATTTCGGTCTCGTTTTAATTTAATTCTCAAACTAGTTAATTTAGATTCGTTGTAGCAACGTATAGACTAAGGTATTTTATATTTTTCCTTCTATCAGTTGTATGTCCAACACTCCCTCAACCAGAGACGACTTAGAATAACCGATTACTGAAATTGAGTGTTCCATTCACCTCAAACGTCGAATATGAGAACTTAGAGTCATATTCGATCATATGGCTGAACCAGATAAACGTCCTCTTAAGGATTTCACAGTCCCATCTCAAGACGAGTTGCCTCGAGTATTGTTCCACCTACAATCCAGGCGAACATCTTTGAATTGAAACCTTCTCTGCTGCAAACCGTGCAATATATCCATTTCTCAGAAAATCCCACCGAGGACCCAAATCTTCATTTGTCAATGTTTGTACAGTATGCACACACATTAAAGAGTAATGGAGTCAATCTAGACGCAACTCGCTTATGTTTATTTCCATTTTCCTTGAGAGATAGAGCAAGAGCTTGGCTACAGTCTCTACCTGCTAACTTCATCACTACTTGGAACAAACTAAAGAAGACATTCTTAGCCAAATATTTTCCTCCGAGCAAAACGGTAGTGCTAAGAAATCACATAACTACGTTCAGGAAGATAGAAGGAGAATCACTTTTCAAAGCTTGGGAACGGTATAAGGACATGATGAGACTATGACCTTATCACGGTATAGAGAAATGGCTCATCATCCATACATTCTATAATGGTCTACTTTACAATACAAGAATGACCATAGACGTTGCAGTTGGTGGTGCTTTAATGGATAAACCCTTCAATGAAGCTTATCAACTTATTGAGAACATGGCCCAAAACCATTATCAATAGGAAACAAATGTGCTAAAGTAGAGAAAACACCACAAAGGGAGGCATGTCCTAAGTGAATAGCTTAGACCATGTGAGTGCTAAGGTCGACGCACTCACTCAAAAGATCAACAACTTAACCATTACCCCTCCAGCTATTGTAGTTGTTGTGACTCCAAACTGCGAGATTTGTGGAGTCCAAGGACATATCACTTCTGATTGTCAGCTTTTGACAGGGACTATGCCAGACCAAGTTAACTATGCACAAGGAAATCCCTATCCAAACACTTATAATCTAGGATGGAGAAATCATCCAAACTTTTCCTACAAAAACAACAATGTGTTATTTTCTCCTAGTCCACACCAACAACACCTCCAAATTTCCAAAATGGAGTTATCGCTGCTCCCTTAGATCCTAGAAAATCAAATTTAGAACTAATGATGGAGAAATTCATCGCAACTCAAACCCAACAGAATAAAGAATTTATGAACCAAAACGTTCACAAAATGAGTTGGTGAAACAATTGGCGAACAAGGTTGACACCATAGCCACACATAACAAGATGCTTGAGACACAAATCTCTCAAGTAGCCTAGCAACAAGCAGCTACTACCTCCCTTGCTAGCACATTTCCAGGCCAACCTCAACCCATCCCGAAAGGTCATACTAATGTCATCACACTATAAACCAAAAGTACCATACCCTCAAAGACTCGCCAAATAAAAGAATAAGGGTGAGTTTAAGAAATTCATAGAGCTTATAAAGCAACATCATATCACTATACCTTTCACAAAAGCCATTATGTAACGCCCCATATTGCTTTCAGGATTATTGACTGACCCCACAAACCAACACGGGTCTTTTCAGCATGTTTTTTCCTCACTCACACGCTTTCCAGGAAAATTCCCATAAGGCCACCCATCCAAATACTACTCCAACTCAAACACACTTAGCTATGGAGTTCTTATCTGTTAGGATACCAAAAAGAAGATACATCTTGTTGGTATAGGTAGTACCAATTAATCCTTATAAGCTATCCTTCAACTATGCAGTCCCATACCTACATAGCCTCAGGATCCCTCTGATTCTGATGTGAATTCGGTTTTTCCCTAAAAGCTTCTAGGGGTGTCTCATTATCATGCCTCGTGCACTGAAAACCACTCCCTCGCCCTCGGGTGTAACATGTAACCACTCTCTGTCCTCTCTGGCCTCGGGTGTTACCTGCCCACCAGCTTCCGCTTGGTTCGTCCCCGTACCACATCGTACTGGGAGAGGTTTGGCTCTGATACCATTTGTAACGCCCCAAATTGCTTTCAGGATTATTGACTGACCCCACAAACCAACACAGGTCTTTTCAGCATGTTTTATCCTCAGTCACACGCTTTCCGAGAAACTTTCCAGAAGGTTACCCATCCCAAGATTGCTCCAAGCCAAGCACGCTTAACTGTGGAGTTCTTATGGAACGGGCTACCGAAATTACTAATTATAACTCCATGTTATAATGTATCACCCCGTAACTGTTTATTATGACCCTTCAAATGACATCATGACCTTGTCATCGAATCTGATTTGTACTATTTGGACTATTCTCAGCTTTTTGGGAGGTTGGTTCCTTCTGGCTTACTCGGATATCTTAATCGAGTTCCGATTAGTAGATCTGATGTCCTAGTAGGATTCCAATTGGTGAATGATAGCTCGACTATCCGATATGTTAACCCTATCATGTTCGGTTATCGTGCTAAGTCGGTCTCAAAGAACTCAAGTGTTCAAAATAGGCTATGTCGGTTTCATACCTCGATTGATCAACTAATTATTTGGGATGTACATAAGCCCCCTGAGCATGAGATCTAAAAGATTAAAGTGCTCGGACAAAAGAAGCCCAAAAGTTTCTTTTTAAGTTCTCTGCAATCCATTTATGTTGTGATGCTTATTTGTGGTGATGTGTCTTTAATCATGACAACGCATCTTCATCGGATTTCTCCTTCCTTAGTAATGATGGTTTTTATGGGAATGTTCTCCCTCTCAATCATTCGAAGCATTCCATACTGTTTAAATTCTTTTAGGAAGATTTATTCCTAATTAAAATCATCTCTTTATCTTTTGGATTTACATTCGCTGGAAAAAAAGTCTTTCTCTCTTTAAAGCAACTTTCAAAATTCTCGTTCATTCTTCAAGACCAGGTATACTCTCTTTTCGCTTCCACATTCTTTTATTCAATGACTATTATTGATGCATGTGACGAGAATACAAAAGCACTAAGAACCTTAAGTGCCCGCGAAATAAAAGATCTTTAGGATTTTTATGTGAGAGGGTATAGAGATACTCTAACCCAGGCTGACTTTGATCTTATTGTAAAAGAGGCTTATGCTGATATTTCTGCCTCTTTTAGCGATTTTGATTCTGACTCTTATTCATCAGGTTCATCCGTAGAGGTGCTGATGGAGATTGTGGAATCATTTGATCAAGAAGTAGTGAGTTATGATCATAACTCCATAGACGAGATGAAGATAGCTAAACTACGGTCTTTGAAGAATATATCTTTTACTTGGAATGAAGACATTGTTATTTTGGAACCCTTTATTTAAGGGGAATGTGTTTGCATAGCTCATCCTAGGTGAGTTAAACATGAATATTTTCATTTTTATGCCGGGGTAATGAAAGATTTTAATATCCACATTTCCTTTACCAATTTTGAGTCCAATCTACTAAAAACCCTAAATGTCACCCCTTCTCAACTTCGTCCCAACAGTTGGGGGTTTATCAAGGCTTTTGAAATAATATGTGGGGCCATATCTTTTTGATCCTTCCTTTCCCCATGCTTACTATAGACAGTACAATTTTGTTTGTTTCCTCTGATGCTTCCCATCTAATAAAGTAATTGATAATCCCTACTAGAAAACTTCGTATGACTGACCGTCATGAGCAGTGAGCCCGAAATATTCAGAACCTGTTTACAGAACCTCCATGGTGTGCTTAATAGGTCATGTACAAGAGGTTGATGCCTTATGTTTAAATTGACTCTGATCCTTTTATCTTCATCCTTCGATATTTGACTAGATCCAATTTGAGTTGGGTGAACTGATTGGATGCTATTATGCACCTTTCTTATATTCTCCTTGTTTATGATATGGCTTTTTGATAATGCCATACCCTAATTTTTAACCCTAAGATCCCACATACCATTTTCATCCTTGCATACAAACAAGATCACATCTTGATCCTCCCCCTCTCATCTTTGGGTTTTCTTTTTGCAGGGATCACCAAGCACCTATTTGTTAGTATTTTACCTTTTGTATTTATATTTTCATTACTTGTCTAACCACTAATCAAAATGGTAAAAAAATGTTTTGTTTTCTTTAATTTTATTGTGCAAGGTAGGGTTCTCCAACAAGAGTATCAAGCACGGCTCCTCAACCAGGGTTTGTTTTGATTCCTCAACAAAGTGTGCTTAAACATTGATTCTCAAGAGGCTTATCTCTCAAGCATGATCTCTAAAGTTCTCAAGCACCTTTCAATATCATTTGTATCAAGAACATCTCAAAGTTTTGTTGCTTATTTTCTCAAGAAAAGCCAAAGGTTCATGTGTTTATTTCCATGCCTTCTTCAATAAGTTACCTCAATCTTTGAGCAACTCAATCAAAATACATTAAAGGACACCTTATTTTGAGTTCATGTGATCATTCATGTACCTTTAAATGCAAGAAAAGTTCAAGTACACAAGTTTTATTTCAAGAGGTTTGACCAAAAAGTCAACATTTGAAGTCAAAGTTCCAAAGATCACAACTCCTTCAATTCTCAACATTTTTGAATGCTTCTTTTTGCATATGACTCTTCTAAATATCCTCTACAACTTCTATTTACATGACAAGAGCCAATTATTCTTAGAGGATTATCAAAAGTTTGGAGACATTATAGGTCATTTGTGGACTTAGTGAAATTTGACATATTTTCAAGTGACTTTTTCTCAACTTTCAAGGTTTATAAATTCTTTAATTCTTAACATTTGAGGCTTATTATTTTTTCACAATACCATTTGTGATGCACTCTACAAGTCTGCTTCAAGGATCAAAGTCAATATATGTTTGGAAGGCCATTAATTTCATTGAGACATTATAGGTCATTTTAAGCCCTTTGGGACTTGGAATTTTCTAAGTTACATGACCAGTTTTTCGTGCCAACTTCAACATGCCATAATTTTATGCTCAAGCATCCAAATGAAAACTTTCTTGGAACATTGTAATCTTTGTCATGATTTCAACACATTGCAAAAAGAATGAGATCAAAAAACCTCTTGAGCAAGATGCCCCATTCAGTTGAACATGGTGACTTGAAATTGAAGAAATCACCATGGTCCAAATTTGAACTGCACTAATTCTCAATTACAAGCCAAATTAGCACACATTTTGGACCTAAACATATTTAACCAAGTCTCCAGAAGTTAATTGACCCTTGAAACGCATGATTTGGCTGAGTTTTGATGGATTACAAGTCACACTTTTCAAACATTTCTAATTTCTAAAATTCTCTTTTATTTTTCTTCATCTGATTTTTATTTTTAAACATTTTATTTTCTTAATTTTTTATTTTTATTGAACTTTCTCTTTTCTCCTTTGTTTTATTTGGTTTAAAAATACTTTTATGCATTTTAAAATACGGAAAAAAATTATTATATGCTTCTTATTTTATTTCCAACCTTCCATAATTTTCATGGCCATTTATTTGGTGTTTTGAAGGACTTTATGGATTTTCTCTTTTATTTCCCTTTTGACATTAATTTAAAAATGTTTTTGATGCATTTTATTTCATTTTATTGCATTTTTTATTTGTTTGACCTTTGTTGACTTCTGTTGGCATTTGATCATGGTTGTTTTGATTATAAGTCTCATTAAACTCAATGGATCTTGGGTGTTGATGGGGTGAAAACCCTAATCCACCAAAATGGATTATTGATTTTGATGATGACTTGATCAAACCTCTGATCCAATTTGGGTGTGACCTCTCTTGTCCCATTCCTCTTCATCTCTTTCTTTTCTTCTTGATCAATTGGATGGTTTGTGTTCATCTTGTTTGTGAAGTGTGGATTGGTGCTTGATGAACTTTCATCATTTCAAAACTACCTCTTAATTTGTCATGGATCATTTAAGGTACTTTTCATTGATGCATAAGTTTGTCCTAAGTACTATGAAGTATGGATTGATGTAATGGACCACTCTCCTAGCCTTTGTGCTTGATCAATTCTCTCTAATATGTATTAACACAAATATTATTATTGATCGACCTCAGATGGTTGTAACTTCTACATTAGTCCAATTACGATTGCTTAACATAGCTCTAAATTTGTTCCAAAAGTAAGTCATTTTAATAACTAAGATTTTAAGTCTCCTACTCCTCATGGTATTATGTGAAAATATTGCTTCCTTTTCATTTGTGAGAGCTAATGACATACTTGTTGATTTTATCCAAGTTGAAGCCGTTCTTATAAGTGATGTAAAGGTCCATACTTTCATGCTTCTGAGTGAATAGTTGATTGTTCTCCAAAAAATAACAATTTCCTTTCCCTTTATGATTACTAACATCATTGAATAACATTATGTTGTATTAACTCTTATTTTAAATGTCATTTATATTATGTACTTTATTCTTTTTGTCATTTACTTTATGCTTTTTATTTTAGCATTCCATATCATATTTGTTTATGCTTATATTATTTGTTATTTGTCTATTCAAAGACATTAATAAAGGAAAAACCCCTAAAAAAATTCGGTTCTCTGGATTCATGGACTTGAGGTTACTATCCTTAACATTGTTGTATAGTTATGGATTTAGAACTAAGACTTTGACCCTTACTTTGGGAGTTTGTAACTTGAGACCTTAGGATTCATCTGATACCTTTGACTTTGGGTTTCTTTTGAAGACTTGGCTTGGTTACTTTATTTTCATCTGATACATGGATTATTCATTGTTTATTTGGCTTGATTAAGGATTAATACAAATGATAGAACTATTACTTGACTTATGTCATAAAGCTCTTTATCTCTTGGTTAGATATTTCATCCCTAGTTTTTACTTTATGCTTTAGGATAGTCTTTTCTTCTCCTCTCTTTCTTTAATTTTCAAAATCTCCTCTCTCTTTTCAAAACTTTCTTGTTTTTACACTTGAACCACTTTCTCAATAAACCTTGACTTTCGTCAAGTGATTTTGAAACTCTTTTCTTAAAACAAATGCTATGATATATTAAGCATTTTCAGACCAATTTCAAAAAGATTAAAAACTACATAACTCATTTAAATCATTTTTGTTCCCTTTGTGCACTTTTCCCTTTTAAAATTTTTCTCAAAGTTTAAACATGAGTCATTTCCATAGTTGAGATGTAATTCTCCTATCCCCATAGTATTGATGATAATCCTTTTCCACCCAAGAGAGCTAGTGGCATACTCATTGATCTTTATCCAAGTTGGAACATTTCTCTATGATGATGTAAAGTTCTCATACTTGTGGGTGGCTAGTTGAGTGTTCTCCTAAAAATGACAAAAAAAAAATTTCATTAAAAATGAATCAAAACAAATATCTTTGTTATTTCTACCACAAACTATGAGGTTTTGATCCTCCATTGCACTTTGTTGGTACGTAGACATGAGACTTAGAAAGTCTTGGCAAACACAAAAATTATAATAAAAAAACATTTCTTTTCTCTCTCCAATCTTTTAAAAACAACACCATTTTAAACCAAAATGCACAGATTTTCAAAGAGGTTCGTATAGAGTACTATAAATGTTTAGGATGCTAATACCTTCCCTTTGCATAACTAACCCCCAGACCCTTGCCTCTTTTTATTAGTTTTGGTTTTAAAACTTCTTCGGGTTTTGTTTGTACTTTTGCCCTTTCCTTTGGAAAGAATAAAAGCACGGTGGCGACTCTTGCTTTGCGAGTTAAGTTAATCAATAGTTTAATCTCAAAAAATTTATCGCTACATAAAAATGGCGACTCTGTTGGGGAGTAGTCCCTAGTTGGTTTAGCCCATCTTTGTTTATCTATGTATATTTTTCTTGATGGTGTTTTTTATTGTTTGTTCTGTCTGGTTCTTGATATAGTCTTGCTTAAATTACGTGGAGTTAATCCTTAATAGGATGACTTGAGATCCCCCGCTCAGTGGAGGCCCCTTTGGGATTACTGATTCATATGAGTAGTCGTAATTGACATTACTTTTTCCGACTTGGGAGCCTGTGAAGCTAAGGACCTTAGAACCTTTAACCCATCATGGCCTTTTAGGACATAGTGAGGTGACTATTTAGGTGTAGGCTTGAATTAGTTATTACACGATACTACACTCGGACGAGTTTCTCTTGAGAATATTATTGGTTAGCGAGTAGTCGTTTAAGCCGGTAATATCCAAAAGATGGAATTATGACTCTGGGATATTTTTAGAACCTTGTTCTATAGGTGATTATACCCTTAGTACATACCTTGTGGGTTGGTTCTTACTCTTGGCTCCATGTTTGTGACTCCGTTGGACCTTGCTTATGTGTCCTTTGTGATCTTGTTTGTGGTTGTTGCATCATGCACTCATTGTATTCATGAGCATTTTCCTCAGTTTTCAAGGAACTTAGAGATTCTCTTTGCAAAACATCACAAATATTTTAACCATGGATATTGGAAGAAGGAATACTCGGATATACAGTTTCATATGTCCCGATCTTAGAGAATTGAAAAAGCTAGCATCTCTTATGGATGATCCTAAGGATTTCAAATACCGTTTTGGAAGAATTTTGTCTGTTCTATCTATTGATGTTGAAGATGGTCTTCTTTGTACTCTGGTTCAGTTCTATGATCCCGTCTACCAGTGTTTCACTTTCCCTAATTATCAGTTTTTTCCTACAATGGAGGAGTATGCTTATCTTTTAGCTATACCGGTTTCTGATAGGGTTCCTTTTTGTGGTTTGGAAGGAACTCTTGAGTCTTAAGTTATTGCTGGAGTTATTCACCTGAAGAAATTAGACATAGATGATAATCTCACTATCAAAGGAGGTATTAGAGGGTTGACTTCAAAATTTATGTTTGAGAAAGCCTTTTCTTTTTCTAATTCCGGTAGCATAGTAGCCTTTAAAACTATTCTTTCCTTACTCATCTATGGTTTGGTCTTGTTTCCCAACATTGACAATTTCATTGATGTTAATTCTATTAGGATCTTTTTGATTGGAAATCATGTTCCAACTTTGCTTGGAGACACTTATTTCTCCATTCATCATAGGAATTCTAAAGGAAACAAAATTATTGTCTGTTGTGTACCTTTTTTGTACAAGTGGTTTATTTCACGCTTGTCGTTGTCTCATATCTTCAAATAAAACAAGGGTTGTTTAAGGTGGTCTCAAAGACTTATGTCTCTCACCAATGATGACACCACTTGGTATTATTCTATTTACAACGACATCGAGATTATTGATAGTTGTGGGAATTTCTCTAATGTGCCTCTTCTTTATAGACAAGGAGGAATCAACTACAATCCAACTTTGGCAAGACGACAACTTGGGTTCGTTATAAAGGACAAACCTAATAACATGTTGTAAGGTTTTTTTTTCCAAGAGGGGAAATACAGTCAATGCTTGAAGGCTAGGGTGGTGCATGTTTGGCATAATATTAATAGGAAAGGAAAAAGTGAGATTGGATTGAAGAATTATGTAGCTTTAGAGCCTTACACTAGTTGGGTGAGGAGGAGAGAAAAAGAATTCAAGATGCCTTACGCTTATGAGAAACCTATGTCTTTAGTAGTGATGAAATCACCTATAATTCATATTGAAGACATAAAGGAGTTGCAAGAAACTTTGGATAGGATGAATCAAGAGAAGGATGCCCGGAAAGATAAGTTTCACGCTTCAAACCTCGAGAAGATAGAATTGCAGAAACAGTTGAAGGAAAAAGATGACTTGATAGAGTTTCTTGAGCAACGTGCTATGAAGAGGTCAAGGGACCATGATGATTTATTTTCCTCTAACAGTTCATCATCTACTTATCTTCGTACTTCTGGTGTTTGGAAAAGCATTGTACATCAGCTTGTAATAGAGAAGGATGTCATAAAGAGCAACTATGAAAGAGAGGTAAAAATACTTCGCAAGAAGTATTAGCTTGGAGTTGGGTCATAATCGGATATGATTCCGTATACCTAGTTTCATTTCTCTTATGTTTTAGGATTATTGAGATTGTATTTCTGATTGTAATCCTTTCCATTATTAATAAGATGAGATGTTTAGTATTTTAAAATGTGTTATTTCCTTTTTATGTTTACTATTTGCTTTGTATCTTGAAGTTCCTTGAAAACTTTGCATTTATATATCATGCATCATATGGCATCTTGGTCTTTCCTTGTGTAGGTTTTCCAGGTGTCTTATTTATTTCTTTTCTTGGTCTTTGTTCAAACAAGTTGTCTCACCAGTACAACACTCGTGCTAATCAACAAAAGAAGATGGATCGTTTAGAGCAAGAGAATCGTGAAATCCAGAAGGAAGTGACTACTTTGAGGGAAAGCTTTAAAAGACTCACTACTATGATGGAAGTTCCGGTGGATGCTCATGATCAGCCTCCACCTCCTTATCAAACTCTGCTTCAGAGGACTGTGATTTCTGAAATCATCTCTACGTCCATTCCTGTAGCTCCGGTCAGCGCTCCACAACATCAGATTCCTCCTGGTTTCCCCTGGGGTATGCCTCCTCACTTTGTTCCAGAAGGGTATCAACCAGCTATTGAAGTTCATGTTGCTCAATCGGTTATGTCTGTACCATCTCCCGTGGTCCACGCTACTCCTTATGTGGACAAACCTATTTTTCATGCTGATCAGAGTGAAAGATTTGGTGTCTATGAAAGGATGAATGAATTTCAAGATTAATTTCAAGCTATGTAGAAAAAGATTCAAGCTCTGGGAGGGAAATAATTGTTTGGGAAGAATTCTCATGATTTGTGCTTAGTCCCTAATATGAAGACTCAGCATAAGTTCAAAGTTCCAAATTTCGAGAAATATAAGGGTAACTCTTGTCCTTTAAGCCATTTAGTGATGTATGCTCACAAGATGTCAACTCAAGCTGATAACCATCAATTGTTGATTCATTACTTTCAAGATATTTTAATTGGTGCTGCTTTGAAGTGGTACATGGGACTTGATAGCACCCATATCTGTACTTTCAACAATCTAAGTGAAGCTTTTGTTCGTCAGTACAAGTATAATGTTGACATGGTGCTGGACCGAGATCAACTTCATGTTATTTCCCAAAAGGATAAGGAAACTTTTAAAGAGTATGCACAGAGATGGCGCGAGATTGTCGTGCAAGTCAGTCCTCCGCTAGAAGAGAAACAAATGGCAAAGCTGTTTTTGAAGACTTTGAGTCAGTTTTACTATGACTGAATGGTTCCAAGTGCTCCCAGTGATTTTACTGAGATGGTTAACATGGGAATACGACTAGAAGAAGGTGTCAGTGTGGTAATATTGAAAGAAAGTGGTTCATCTGGCATTTCCAGAAGGTATGATAATGGTTTGCCCAAGAAGAAGGAACATGATTTTAATGCTATTTCGCAAGAAAAGTGTATAAGATCTCCGAGAAATAATCAATGTTATTTTCATGTGGCGTAAGTTACCCCGGTTGTTAATCCTGATCTAGTTGTTCAAGTAGCAACAAATTATCAACCACGTTTTCAACAACTTACTCATAAACAGAATCAACAGAATTGTGTCCAGAGACCAGCAAAATTTGATCCAATTCTGACGTCCTATGCAGAATTATTTCCTGCTTTGATACAAAAGAATTTGGTACATACGAGAACTCTGCCAGCTATTCCTAAAGAACTTCCATGGTGGTAAAAACCTGGTCATCATTGTGCATTCCATCAAGGTGCACCCAATCATGATATTGAGAATTGTTTTGCTTTGAAAGCTGAGGTGAGAAGACTAATGCAAAGTGTTATTTTGTCTTTTGAAGACTCTGGTCCTAATGTGCAAGCCAATTCATTGCCTAAACATGGTGGTGAAACTGTGAATATGGTCGAGGGATGTCCTGGGAAGTATCGTGTTTTTGATGTTAATCTAATTAGGAGATCCTTGGTTGAGATGCATGCAACTTTGTGTGAGTTGAGTTATTATGAGCACGATCATGTTTCTTGCCACATCTGTTCAAGAAACCCTCGAGGGTGTGATATGGTGAAGAGTGTCATACCCTAATTTTTACCCCTAAGCTTCATATCACATTGATCAAGCATTGCATTCATACTTTTAATTCATCAATACCCTAATGTGATCAAAAGCATGGATCTAAGTGATTTTGGTCTTGAGAACCTCTCCTTGGTTGTTTGCTCAAGCTATGGTTTGGTATCTCGCTCATTGTATCAACCATTGTTTTGATTTGTACTATTAATTTTGTCATATTTAACTTGCTTGATATCTTATCACTATGTACCTGGATCAAAGGTATGTACATTTCATTTGCATTCATTCATCACTAACTTCATGCATTTAGATAGATCTTTGCCCTTGTGGTGTGCTTGTATCTTTTGCAGTTAGATGGTGCAAGGTTTGAGAATTTTGAAGATCAAAAGAAAGGGAATTATGGTTTTAATCATTCAAGGATTCTCATTTGGAATTTTATATCATGATGTGCATGGATCTCAACATCATTTGGTCATTATTTGTGCAAGTTATCACAAGGAATTGCTTCATTGGCTCTAAGACTGGATAGGTTGGCTTCCAAAGGTCATAACATTTTCATAAAGAAAGATATGAATGTGGTTATTTTAGAATTGGACTATAATGTTCATCATATACAACTTCTATTCACATGTCAAGAGCCAATTGCGGATGTAAAACCATTTTGAAGGCAAAACATCTCAAGTTGCCTAGGGTTTTGACCTAAATTTCAAGTTGAACTTCCCAAGGCCATAAATTTAGAAATACTTATCATATGGAGCCTATTATTTTTCTCATATGGTCCAATTGATACCCTCTACAAGTTTGATTCATTTTTCAAGAAGATATTTTGTTTAGTTTGGCATTTGACTTTGAAGGTCTTCTTAGTAAGTGCCCTGATTTTTTCCTAACTTCAATTGACCATAACTTGGTCAATTTGCATCCAAATGGAATGGTTTTACTAACCACATCAATATTTAAGAAATCCCTAACAATTTTAATTTTTATCACAAAGTCCAATTTTGAGTGGAATCCCATTTATTTTGGTAAAACATTACAGATCATCCTTGGTTCCTAGTGATTTTCATCCAAACTTCAAAACACCATAACTCCTTCAATTTTTATCCAAATGAGGTGGTTATTTTTGCAAAGTCAATCTTAAAACTATTTTAAACATTTTATCTACCCACATTAAAGGCCAACTTTAAGTAGAAAAGGGTGAAGAGGTCCATATACTATAGGTCATTTTGCAAACTTCACTACCCCATAACTTTGTCATTTTGGACCCAAGCGAGGTTGTTCTTTTTTCTATCATCTTATTTTTCCATTATCTACAACTTTCATTCATTGTCCAAAATCCAAAAATGCATAGATCAAGGACTTGTAGTGCAAACCTCAAAGTTGCTAAAATTGTCGAAATGTGAAAAAATGAGGTTTTTATCTAAAGACTTTTTGGGTGTTTTTTCAACTCAAACACCTCACAAATGATTCATATGACTTGTGTGCATCATTTTTTGAGGTTGATTCAAGTCAAAACTCAAATTGACCACCTTGTACCTTGCATTTCAAGTTATTCATTTATGTCATATAGCCATTTTCCAAATTACCCACTTTTGAGCTCAAATTTTTGTGTCATTCCATTAAATATCAATTATATGGCGTGTGTGCATCAATGTGTGCCACAATTAAAGGCTCAAACCATGACATCTCTCACAACCCGAGCCATAATGGATTTTTGGCCAAAAACGTCTTTCTCCCAAACCAATCAACCTTGCTGCAATTGGACCTCAAATAGATCATGAGAGGCCCAATTGCACTTGCTATTTGCACTCATCTACGAGCTACACCATGCCTATGTCCCACATTCCTCAATTTTGAAATTTTCATCTTTTGGAAGCAAGTCACAAAATAACCAAGGGAAAGGGCAGTTGGCCACGATTTTGAATCAAAATAGATGAGTGGAGAGTGTAATGTGTCTACACACGCCATGAGCAAAGGTACAAAGGCAACCTCACAAAAACTTGATTTACAAGATTCTGCAAAATTCCATTTACCCTCTAACATAATTAAGGGTATTCAGCAAGTGACTAACACATTTCCCCTCTATAAATAGAGACTTCTGCACTGCCATTTCCAAGCTTAGAGAGCCATTGAACCCCTGTAGAATTTGCTACTCAACCTCTGAACTTTTGATCGATTTTTAAAACCCAAGCATCCTCTAGCTTTTCCTTTGGAAAGTGTTTTCAGAATACATGATAAAAATTCCAAAATTAGTGTCTATTATCCTTATACAATAGGTGACACTTTTCCTTCTTTGAACTTTCTGTTTTGAAGCCTTTTTCATGTAGTTTGATTTTTAGGGTTCATTATCCATTTATTTCCAAAGTTTGAAAACCCTAAGTGTTTCAAATTGGTTCATAAATGGTATATAGCTACATTTTTGGATTCCTTGGGTGAGTGGTGACATCTTTTGTGTTTAACACTTTTTTATTTGAAGGTTATTTCTTAATGTTCAAAATTAGGGTTTTCCTTTTGCCCTTCTTGCTTGATTCAAGTTGTAACTTGTTCATGATGCATGATCAACGTGGAATGATTGCATCCCTAGTTTTAATATAAAATTTGGAGACTTTCTTATGTTGAAAGTGTTTTCGTTTGAACCCTTTCTCATTTAGGTGTTGATTTTGATGTTTATTCTTGTTTATCACTTGAGAATCGAACTTCAATTTTGATGCTTGATTTATGATTCCATATTGATGTTTATATGAAATTTGGAAACATGTTTGATTCTGTCCACTTTTCATTTTTAGGTCCTTTTCATTTTCATTTGATTTCATGTTTGATTTGACCTAGTTTTGGCATGATTAGGTGATACATTGTATGATTAGAACCATAACTTGTTTGATACTCATCATGAACATTATTAACTTGATATATTATTATGCTACCTTTTGTTTTTCATATCATGTTTATGTCTTGCACCTTTTATTCAATCGTTAAGCATGTCGTAGATTATGGTTTATACCTTGTTAGCATGCCTTGTTTTGATTTCCATTTTGTCAACTTGCATGATTAATGATGTGTCTCAATTGAATTTGATTCTGATATCATGATGTGTCCTTTCTTTGTTAAGTGTTTTTTCATTTTGATCATTTTCCATTTTCATTTCATTTTGTTTAGAAGGCATGTTTAGTTTGCATTCCATTTGTGATTTATTTTTATAATCATGTTCAAATGTGCCTTTCCTTGCATGAGAAAAAAAATATATGTCATTTTGGATTCATACTTCTCCATTTCATCTTTTTGAAGTTTACTAACAATTTTGATTCTATGTTATAGTTTAAAAATTGTTAAGTCATTGCATTAGCATTGTTTCTCTTCTTGTTACATTCAAGTACTCCATTCAAACATGGTGAAAAATAAAATTGCAAAGAGGAAGATCCAATCCAAATCAAGTGAGACCAGCAAGAGACCAAGAGATGCATTATCTCCTTATTTATTTATTTGCTTTCGTCTTTCTTTTTATTTGTCTTTGAGATTCCATGTGTGGAAGGGAAATATCGCCTTAGGACTAGTTTATCTTTCTTGCTTCTCAAAGTGATGTAATAAGCATACTATAGATACTATATTTAGATAGGGGTATGGGACTTTGCATGAGGGGTAGTTTAGAGGTTGTATGCCTTAATGACTTAAACTAAAACTATCCTAAATTCAACAATTCAAACTAAAGTTACTTTCTTGCATGAAAGACTTTTCACCTCCCTTGCCTATAAATTAGTAAGCCATTCTTTTTACATGTAAAAACATTTTGTAAAACACCTAATAAATGCTTTAACCTAATAAAAGATAAAAAAACACAAAACTCAGTTTATTTTAAACCCCGCATTTACTTGGTCCATATACCAAGCACTCAACCAATGTTGTAAGCCGAGTGTCTTTTTAGCCTTGCAATTAACCGGCAACAAGGGTGGACCACAAAAGATCAAGCAAGAACAAAATGATCTATAATGAATATTATCTTAAGTGAGGAGGCCTATTATCACTTGCTCTAATAAAATCAACCAACAAACAAAACAACCTCTTAGGTGCACTAGGAAGCTTTGATCCTTCATTGCACTTGGGGGTTACGTAGGCATGAGATGTTCACACAAATCTTTGCAAGCATAATAAAAAATACAACCTCACCCTTTCCTTTTCTTGTTTTAAACCCACTCACTTTCTAAATACCTATAATAAGGCAAATAATATATGATCAATGGTTCCCTTGGAGTACCAAGGATGTAAAGGGTGATTAACACATTCCTTTTGCATAACCAACTTGCTTACCTAGATCTCTTTCTTAGGGTTTTATAGATATTTTCTTTTTTCATGTCTTTGGATACAATAAAGTTTGGTGGCGACTCATGCTTAGTGATTCAATTGAGTTAAGATAATCCAATATCTTACATTCAAAAATCCCGCCGCGACAGGTGGGGACTCTGTTGGGGAAGACTATTTGCACCCCCAATAGGAAATCAAGCTAAATTGCTTATATATTGTTGTTTGTTTTATGGGTGATACATATGTGGTGAGATAAGCTTTGACCCAAGCTTGATAAAAAACATAAGAATAGGATGTGATATAGTCATGAAGACCCCCTTGGCTTAGGTGATGTGGGGTTGACATGAGATTCACACTAGGTGGAGACTCCCTCTGATTTCTCGAGGCCTTATCATTCAGTCATAATGGTATTAGGGGAGGATGGCCCTAGGGTTTGAACACCGAGAACCGTAGAACCCAATTAACCCATCTTTTCCTATTTAGGAAACATGATGTGATAATACCCTTTTGTCCTAGGCCTTGTGGGATTGATACACGATACCACACTTTAACGAGATTCTCTTTAGGCTATTATCAGCCTTCACCTATGTGATAGGTCGGTAATAACTTCGAGATGGATTGTTGACATTCAAGCACCATTGTATAACCCGGTTACTTGTCTCCTAAACTTATAGCACATACCTTGTGGGATGGGGGTTTGACATTATCCACCTTGGATCCATGCTTGTGATCCTAAACCAATAACCTTGCATTGTGTGTTCATGCATCATAACATCCTTTATCCACTTTCAAGGAGAAATTACTCGTATTATTGCAAACTTGGACAAAGAAAGTCCCTTGGAAGATTATAACGGTTTGGCCTTGGATGACCCTTCGATAAAAATATCGGTTTGTCCCTAAAGGTTGTGATGTACGAATTATTCTCCAAGTTTGCAATAAATCGAGTTACGATCCTTGAAGATGGATGAAGTATTCGCATTGAAAATTGTCAACAAAAAAAAACTTTGGTTATCATTTTTAATTTCAAGGATTCAAAAGTATACTCATTTGTAAACTTCTTTCATTTGTTTAGAGGATGTCTTTGGAAAAATAAACTAGGAGTCGGTTTCAATTCAGTTTCCCCGATCCAGATTTGTGTCTATTACTAGACTTGGCCGCTCGTGTGGAAGATCATGATGGTTTTAGGAAGAGATATGGAAATCTCTTATCCTTGATGAAAGTGAAAGTGGATAGCATGGATTTGAGGATTCTTTCACATTTTTATGACCCAACGTATCATTGTTTCACTTTCTCCGATTATCAATTGTCCCCGACTCTCGAAGAATTCACTTACACTTTGGGAATTCCAATTTATGATAAGATTCCTTTTATTGGAGGAGAGGAGGTACCAAAGTACCGCGTTATTAGGGAGTATCTACATGTTCCAAAGGTTGAAGTCGAAAATGGTCTCACCACTAAAGGAGGAATTTTTGGTTTCCCCATCAAGTACTTGGTGGAAAGAGCTTCACATTATGCCAACATGGGGAGTAATGATGTGTTTGAGGCAATCTTGGCCTTGATGATTTATGGGATTATACTCTTTCCAAGATTCAAAGACTTTTTCGATATGGATTATATTTGAGTTTTCATGACTTATAATCTGGTTCCTACTCTTCTAAGAGATGTCTATTACTCCATCCACTTTAGGATCGAGAAGAGGGGAGGATGGGTCCGTTGTTGTGCACCTATAGTGTACAAGTGGTTTATTTCTCACTTGCCGTTGTCCACTCTATACAACAAGGAAAATCTCATGTGGTCAAAAAGGCTCATAGCTCTTTCTAATAGGGACATAGTATGGTATAACACAGCCTATGATATTGGAGCGATTGTAGTGAGTTATGGAGAATTCCCCAATGTACGTCTTATCGGTGCCAAGAGAGTTATTACTTACAATCCATCTTTAGCATACTGTCAACTTGGTTATTCCATGGATGATAAGCCTAAGTCTCTTTTGGTTACTCATTTTGTCATCCGAGAAGGTGAGGAGAATGTGAATCTTAGAAGGGATGTCATGAAGGCTTGGTCTCATATTTCTCACAAGAAAAAGTCTGAGTTAGGTCCTCGAAATTGTGTGGCAAAATGGCTTATACTACTTGGGTTAAAAGTTGGGCTTCCAAGCTCAAAATTCCATACTTCTCTCCACCACCTTTGGGTAGCGAGCATGTGAAACCCGCTTATGTCTCTTTTGAGTAATTCAAGAAGCTAAAGGAAGAGAATGTCTAGTTAGTGAAGGATAAAGACATTTGGGAGAACAAATTCTACTTTACTAATAGGGAGTGTTGTAAACTCCGTAGTCAATTGCAAAAGAAGGAGGATGTGATTGTTAGCTCTAGAAGAAGGGGTCGCTAAAAGGAAAAGGATGGATAGAGATCTCAAGGCATCTTGGTTTGCCTCCGATCAACACAAGGAGAAGCTACTACATACCGAAGGACTTCTTGGACGAGCATTGGAAGAGAAAACCGCTCTGAAGGTTGAGTTGAAGACTAGGCCTAGGGTTCTTTGATTTGTTGTATTTTTGTTTGTAATTTTCTTCATCGCTTTTATTTGTAATCACTTATTGAATTTCCTTGTAATGCAATGTTACTTTCAGTTTGAAAGAAGTTTGCAAATGTTTAGAACTTATCAGGTCCTTGAAAGTAAGAGGTGATAAAGTAAAAAGAAATCATGTGCATCCATGCATCATTTGCATCATTTATTGTCATATTTTGTCAAAATAAAATACTTTTCAAAGGTCTCAATCTTGTCTATTCTCTTCTTCAGAAGTGCCTGCTACCCATCACAGATATCCAACAAGACCTAATATTCAATTGAGGATGGGTGCTCTCGAACAAGCGAACCGTGAACTGCATGAAGAGATTTTGACTCTCCGAGCCAACCAGGAGAGACAAGTTGCATTGATTGACACCTTGATGGCAAGGTTGGAGATAATACCTTCAACTCCTTTGAGTATAACCGTGTCTTCTCCGGTTGTTTCTGATACTATACCTGCTACAATTCCTATCACAATTGTGGTTACTGCTGTTGCAACTATCGACTTCGGTATGTCATCCGGATTTTCTTAATCCTTTGGTCATCCTTATGGCCCTCCTCATGGATTTCAAGGATTCATTCCTCTGCCAAAATTGAATCAAGGCTTCCCCACCAATCCTTTTGGTCCTTAAGGCCCACAACCTTTGGCGTCTCAACCGCTCACTTCATAATACTATGGCGCCAATCCCTATGGGGCTCATATTTCCATGCCCATGGGAAACCCTGACTATACTATATCACCTGCTGCCGTGGTTACTTACCCTCTTCAAGAGGACCCCGTTGATTTATATCATGGCCCGAGCATCCACTCACACGCTTCCGAAGATGCAATACAAGGTCAAATTCAAGCTCTTAGCAAGAAACTGAATGCCTTCCAAGGGAAGGATCATTTTGTCAAGAACGCAAGCGATATGTACCTCGTTCCAAATGTAAGGGTCCCTGCTAAATTCAAGGTACCAGAATTCGAGAAGCAGAAGGGCAGTACTTGTCCTCAGGCTCACCTAGTCATGTATTGCAGGAAGATGGTCACCTATACAGATGATGACAAACTCTTGATTCACTACTTTCAAGAATATTTGTATGGTGCTCCGTTAAGATGGTATATGCGCTTGGAGCGTGCAAATATTAAAAACTTTCTCGGTCTTGGTGAGGCATTTGCGCAACACTATAAGTATAATCTGGACATGGCACCAGATCATACTCAATTGGGCAACATGTCCTAAAAATAGCGCAAATCATTTAAAGAATACACACAAAGGTAGCGGGAAGTTGCTACCCAAGTCACTCCACCTGTTGAAGAAAAATAACTACGCAAACTATTATTGAGGACCTTAGACTCCTTTTACTACAACAAATTCATTTCAAGCATGCCTCGTGACTTCACCGAGATGGTGGGGGTCGGTGTATAACTCGAAGAAGGGGTAAAATAAGGAAGAATGGCTCGTGATAATTATGCATCTGCTAGTAGCACCAAAAAGTTTGGTGGATGGCAGAAAAAGAAAGAAGGAGATGCCAATGTTGTTTCCCACCACCGACCAAGCAGTAGAAGACAACAACATCAACTATCTTTCCAGGAAGCTCCAACTCCACAATTGCAACAACCTATGTCAGGCTACTATCAACAACTCTTGGTAGCCGCAGTGACACCAAGGGAACCTATGATGCCAAATCTGCCCTTAGCACTGCACCCGATGTTCCCTGTTTATCCTTACCATATCCACAATTTCCACAACAATATCAGCCTTATCCACAATATCCACAACAACCACTGCCTCAGTATTAGCCACAATGATAATAACAACAACAGCAAAGACAACAACCATATATGTCTGCTACTCAGCAAAATCCATGTCCTCCGAAGACTCAGTTTCAATTTGATCTAATCCCAATGACATACACTAATCTACTACCTTCTCTGGTCGCCCAGAATCTCATCGAAAAGCGTGTCGCACCATCAGTGGTGACAAGTTGCATAAATGGTATAAACCTAATGAACGTTGTGCTTTCCACTCTGATGCTCTAGGGCATGACACTGAAAATTGCTTTGTATTCAAAGGAAAAGTCCAAGAACTTGTGTGATTGGGGATGATTAAGTTCGGTGATATGCCAAATGTGGCAACTAACCCATTTCCTGAGCATGGGGCAGTAAATATGATTACCGAAGATGAGAATTTGATTATGAACATCCTGAAAGTGAAAACTTCGTTGGTGCTTGTGCACCTCAAGCTATTCAAAGTCGGTATTCTGAATCAAGATCATGATAAATGCTCTGTTTGTTTGAGGGACCCTAAAGGTTGATTCAATGTGTAGAAAGATATACAAATACTGATTTCCAACGGTGTGTTACAGGTTAGTGGGAAGAAAAAGAATGATGAAGTGTCTGTGATAGTGCCTATCTTCAATAAGCCCAAGGCTTTTGAGATATTTTGCCTTCCCAAAGAAAGTACACCTCCTGCTGACTCTGCTAAGCGCTTGGACATCAAAATGCCAACTCTTTTCCCCTACAAATCTGATAAAGTTGTACCATGGGGGTACGAGCCCACTACCGTCATGAATTGTGTTAAGAAGCTGCTGGTCAACAATAAAGTTGTCACTAATATTGCCGATGCAAGCGGTCTCACAAGAAGCGGTAGGGTTTTCACTCCTGCTAATCTTAGAGGTGGTAAGCCTGTGGTCGAAAAGCCCGACAATGGTAAAGCTCCATTGGTAATTCCTGAGAGTAGACCCAACAAACATGTATAGGCTGAAGAATTTTCGCGCCTGATACGAAAAAGTGATTATATGGTGGTGGATCAACTTCTTCAAACCCAATCAAAGATATCTGTTATGTCTTTACTCTTAAACTCTGAAGTGCACCCTAAGGCCCTGTTAAAAGTCTTGGGGAAAGCCTATGTAAGTCCAGATGTCACAGTTGATCAGTTCGAACATGTAGTTGAAAACATTACATCTTGCAACATACTAAGTTTTTCGGAAAATGAGTTGCCCGCCGAGGGAAAAAATCATAACAACACTCTCTACATATCCATGGGATATGAAAAATACTCTCTTTCACATGTTTTGGTTGATACCGGCTCTTCTTTGAATGTGATACCAAAGATTACTATTGCCAAGTTGTCCTATATTGGTGCTGATATTAGACCAAGCGAGGTTGTGGTAAAGGCCTTTGATGGTTCTATGAGGACTGTAATGGGTGAAATTGTCATGTCGATAATGGTTGGTCCACAACAGTTTCAAAATCTCTTCCAGGTGATGGATATTAATCCCGGTTACAACTGTTTGCTTGGGAGACCGTGGATTCATGACACATGCGCCGTCACATCCACCTTGCACCAAAAATTGAAATTCATCCGAAATGGAAAGCTTGATATTGTTTATGGTGAACAAGTCCTGATGATCAATCAATTATCTGATTTTAGATACATTGACGTAGAAGAGGACGCTGATATGACCCTGTTTCAAGGGCTTGAAATTGCAAATGCAGTGCGGATTGAGGACCTCGATAAAGAGAAGGTGGGAACTTCTATGGCATCTTTAAAAGATGTGCAGCAAGTGGTCAAACCTTGGGTTGGGGCAAGATTGTGCAACTCAGTGATAACAAAGACCATAGTGGGTTAGGGTTTAATCCCTATGAGCAGTCGGCAAAGCACCGAGGACTATTCAAGAGGTAAAGCTGATTTCAGAGACGTTTAAAAGTGGCGGGTTTATAGATAAGTCATGTGCTATCCTGCAAGATGATGCTGATGAAGGACCAAGCTTTATAATAAGGGGAGGATCGAGCTAGAGGGCTCCTAATTTGACATCTGTAGATATTCCCGAAGTCATGCATGTGTCAAAGTAATTTGTTTTGCTGTTTTTTCTGCTTTTTGTTTTTCAAAAGTTACCCTCTGCTCTGCCCAAGGTAAAGGTGTTTTTGTTTGGGCATCATGAATTTCTTTGCAACTCTTAATAGCATAAATAAAAGTTTTGGTTTCAATTATGTCTCTTTTCCTTTTTGCTTTATTCAGAAAAATGGTAAAGAAAATAAAACTTTCAAAAACATAATGACAAACTTTTATCTGCATGTGCAATTTATTTCGGTCAGTTTCTAAAAATCAAAAACATAAATGCATGTGCAGATTTCTCAGTAAACCAATTGAATGAAATGACCCTGCGCCCTCTTACGACTTTGAGTTCCAGTGTATGAAGCATAGGAACAAGAGTTTGAAGAGATCCCAGATGAAATTTCCATATTTCTAGAACAAGAGGACAAGACTTTAGATCCCTACAAAGAGCCGATGGAGTTGATCAACTTGGGCACCGAGGAAGATAGGAAGGAAGTGAGAATTGGGGAATTACTCGACTCTGATGTGAAGCACAAGTTGACAATGTTGCTAAGAGAGTATGTTGATGTGTTTGCTTGGTCCTACCAAGACATGCCAGGGTTGGACACCGATATCGTTGAACACACGCTGCCATTCTGGCCCTAATGCCCACCTATGAAGCAAAAGCTAAGAAGAAATCATCCTGACATGGCCATCAAAATCAAAGAAGAAGTGCAAAAGCAAATTCCTGTCGGATTTATGATCACATCTACATACCCCCAATGGATTTCCAACATTGTGCTTGTGCCGAAGAAGGATGGAAAGGTCAGGATGTGTGTGGATTATAGGGGTCTAAATAGAGCCAGCCCGAAGGATGACTTTCCTCTACCTCATGTAGACACACTGGTAGACAATACTGTGAAATTTAGTGTCTTTTCATTTATGGATGGTTTCTCTGGATATAACCAGATCAAAATGGCGCAAGATGACATAGAAAAACAACGTTTATCACCCCGTGGGGAACATTCTATTATAAAGTGATGCCTTTTGGGTTGAAGAACGCTGGTGCAACGTACCAGATGGCCATGATGACCCTATTCCATGACATGATGCACAAAGAGATTGAGGTTTATGTGGACAATATGATATCCAAATCACAAATAGAGGTAGACCACTTGGATCATCTTTTGAAACTATTCAAGCGCCTGAGAAAATATCAGCTTCGTCTAAATCCCAACAAATGCACATTTGGGGTATGGTCTAGTAAGTTACTTGGTTTCATTGTCATCCAAAAGGGTATCGAGGTAGACCCCCGATAAAGTAAAATCTATAAGAGATATGCTTGCACCAAAGACAGAAAACATTTCCGAGGCTTCCTTGGAAGGTTGAACTATATCTCTAGGTGTATCTCAACCATGACCGCAACCTGCTCTCCGATCTTCAAGTTGTTGAGAAAAGATCAAGTCGTGGTATGGAATGAAGGCTGTCAAAATGATTTTGATAAGATCAAAGAATATTTGCAAGAGCCTCCCATTCTGCTTCCCCCTGTTGAGGGTAGACCTTTGATAATGTATCTCACCGTGCTCGATGAATCCATGGGTTGTATCCTTAGTCAAAAAGATGAGACAGGTAAGAAAGAGCACGCAATTTACTATTTGAGCAAGAAGTTCATAGAATGTGATACAAGGTACTCGATGCTTGAGAAAACCTGTTGTGCACTAGCATGGGCTGCCAAGCGCCTCCGCCAATACATGGTGAATCATACTACTTGGTTGATCTCGAGAATGGATTCAATCAAGTGAATCTTTGAGAAACCTGCTCTGACCGGTCGGATTGCTCGTTGGAAAATGCTATTATCCGAGTATGATATTGAGTATCACATCCAAAAAGGTATCAAAGGATGTATCCTCGCTGATTATTTGGCACATCATCCTATTGAGGATCCTCAATCTGTGCAGTTTGACTTTCCCGATGAAGATGTCATGGCTTTGAGAATGAAAGACAATGATGATCCACCTATTTAAGAAGGTCCCGAGCCTGGATCCATTTGGGGTTTTGTGTTTGATGGTTCTGTCAACACATATGGACATGGCATAGGAGCTGTAATTATTACTCCTCGGGATTCACATATACCTTTAGCAGTAAGTGTGGATTTTGATTGCACCAATAACATCGTAGAGTATGAGGCATGTATCCTTGGTTTGGAAGAGGCTATTGATATGCGTATCAAATTTCTTGAAGTATTCTGTGACTTGGCTCTTGTCATCAATCAGATTAAAGGAGAGTGGGAAAATCGTCATCCGGGTTTGATCCCATACAGAGATTATGCCAGAAGATTGTCTACATCCTTTACTAAAGTAGAATTCCATCATATCCCTCGATATGAGAACCAAATATCAGATGCTCTTGCTACATTGTCCTCCATGTATAGGGTGAATTTGCATAGAGAAGTTCCTTCCATCACTATCCAGACACGTGATAAACCTGTCTATATCTTCATTGCCAAAGTTGTGTCAGATGAGAAACCATGGTTCTATGATATCAAGTGTTTTCTTGAGAAGCAAAAATACCCGCTTGGGGTGTCTAACAGAGATAAGAAGACCTTGAGGCAATTGTCAGCTAATTTCTTCTTGAATGGGGAAGTGCTCTATAAAAGAAACTTTGACATGGTCTTTCTCAGATCCGTGGACAAACACGAAGCAGACATGTGAATGGCATAAATACATGAATGGTCTTTTGGCACGCACACTAATGGACATTCTATAGCAAGAAAAATGCTCAGAGCCGATTATTATTGGCTGACTATGGAGTCAGATTGTTACCAGTATGTTAGAAAATGCCATAAATGTCAGATATATGCAGACAGAGTACACGTACCTCCTACATGTTTGAATGTGATCTCTTCACCATGGCCCTTTTCAATATGGTGCATTGATATAATCGGTATGATTGAGCCAAAGGTGTCTAATGGACATCAGTTTATTCTTGTGGCAATTGATTACTTCACTAAATGGGTTGAAGTCGCATCATATGCAAATGTTACCAAGTAGGTGGTAGTCAGGTTCTTGAAGAACAATATCATCAGTAGGTATGGTGTGTCGACCAAGATCATCACATATAATGGGTCTAATTTGAATATCAACCTTGTCACTGAGCTATGCGAAGAATTCAAGATTTAGCACCATAATTCTTCTCCTTACAGACCCAAGATGAATGGGGCAGTTGAAGCTGCAAACAAGAATATCAAAAAGATCCTTCAAAAGATGGTTGTCACCTACAAGGATTGGCACGAGATGTTGCCCTACGCCTTGCATGGATATGCGTACCTCAGTACGCACTTCGACTGGGGCAACCCCCCTTTCTCTTGTATACGGCATGGAAGTAGTACTTCCAATAGAAGTCGAGATCCCATCACAACGAGTCTTGGTGGAAGCGAAGCTGACTGATGCAAAATGGTGTCAAACCAGATATGATCAGTTGAATTTAATTGAAGAGAAGCACCTCAAAGCCCTGTGCCATGGTTAGTTGTACCACAACGGTTGAAGAAAGCTTTTGACAAGAAGGTTAAATCTCGCATATTCATCGAAGGGGATCTTGTGCTAAAGAAGATCTTGCCCGATCAACATGATGCTAGGGGCAAATGGATGTCAAACTATGAAGGCCCATATGTCATTAAAAAATCTTTCTCAGGAGGTGCCCTAATTATTATGACTATGGATGGAGAAGAGCTTCCACATCCGGTCAACTCAGATGCAGTCAAGAAATACTATGCCTAAAAAATTAAAGAATGCTCGATAAGTCAAAAACCTGAAAGGGCGACTTAGACAAAAAAGAGCAGTCCTGATGGATTGAAAACCCAAAAATGCGGTCCAGTCAAAATGAAAGAGACAAAAACAGAATAATCATCCTGGTATATTTAATACCCCTTGGAGCAATCTATGCAAAACAAAAGGACAAATGGCTAGTAAATGCATCTTGACAAGACTTCTATTGAAGACAACAACTTTGTACTCGAGTATTCAAAGTAGGAGGGAGAATAGTGGGCATTGCGATTCAATATAGCCCTTCCCAATTACCACTTTCCACTTTTGTATAAATCCGTGGAGTTCCGTCCTTTGCGAACTACCATTCTTGCAATAAAACTGAAATATTTGCTCATATTTGTTCTTACTTTTATTATGTGAAAAATTTTCTTTTATCTTTGATGTTAATTCTTGCAACAAAATTTTAAAGTTATCTGTTGTTTTTCAAAATGAATTTGTTTCAAATAACTTGACACAACATGATCGAAAAGACTTTATACTACTTATCCAAGATGATGGAATTGGTCCTATGACTTGATTTAACTTATGAAGATTTTTGGGATCCGATTCAGTATGGCTACACGCCAGGATTATTACTACCTTAATTAGTGCTTCCCAAACTAGCCGAAAGGCCATGTGTGGGGCATCCATTTTGCTAACAATCGAGGAAATATACATGTATCCGTAAAATACTTCAAGCATTTGTCGTTAGAAGTTGGACTGCATCTATCCCTTGTCAAGTCCCATTGGTTACTAAAAGCGAATCATCTGTTCCTCGATAGCAACATCAGTCGGATCATATCTTTTCCCAGCGGAACCTCAGTTGCTTAAACCTTGTATTTTCCGGTGAAGTCTTATGGGCTGCCAGAGGGTTGTATCCTCTCTTCCCCCAGCAGATACATCGCTTGAACATAGAAATTGATCTGTAAAATTCTTGAAACTTTGTTGCTCGAAGTTTGATCGTTTCTTCTCCCCAGAGCAGTTGATAATTATTGGAGTTTCCCCAGTGGAAGTAAATCATATCTCTTATCCCCATACAGTGATCAGGTTTTTCATAAACAAGTAAAGAAACCAATGTTGAAAGATCTTTTCCTCAGAAGAATTACCCGTACAGACAGAGAAACCTTTTGATAAGGAATCTCCGTATACTTAAGATTCTTCTATATTTGTCAGCACTGATAAATCTCTCAAGATATTCCTAGTAGAGTCTCCGAATCCTCAGAAGATCCAGTGGATATATCCTTAGTAGTTTGGAAATTAATTTGTAAAATCCTCGAGCCATGTGGCTAGAAGTTGGATCTATGTTTTCCCCAAGCAGAATCGAGGATATTCCATCTTTATCCCCTAACGAAAAGGGTGTATCCCCTTTACCTACTCGAGTAGAGCAGAGTTTTGTCACATTGTCTTCCTAAGCATAATGGAGAGTGATGTAGCTCGTTCACAATGCAAGACGTTATATATGAATCCCCTGAAGTCGGTTTTCATGGATATGTAAAGTGGCGAAGTTCCTGTGTCGGAATATACTCCTTATTATCTCTTGTTATCACTTCCTGTTTATTGCGTCAGTTTTGTCAGCATTTGCATAACATATGCATGCATTAAACAATCATAATGTATCAGTAGAATCGTTACATAATTACATCATTCTCAGATTCACATGCATAGTGGAGGAATAAACCATCCCCCACCGAGTCATGCACTGGTAAATTTTTGCATACATAGTGATTGATCTCCCCAATAGAGTCAGACGCATAAAGATTCCTGACAGAGTCTTTCATCCCCATAAAGTCTCTTGTCCAGGCTCTGTCATCCCACATAGAATCGTTACATGATTAAACCATTTCTGCAGCTGAGTCATGCTCTGTCAAATCTCTTGTCCAGGCTAATCCCCAATCGAGTCTTGTTTCATTCCTCTCTAAAGAACATGGAAAGAATATCCCCCAGATGAGATTTTTTCCTAAACCAAAGTCTTGTTTGACCCCTTTTCTCTAATTCATTTCTGGATTGAACTTTGGTCCCCTTGCAGCCGCTTATCATATGGACTGAGTGTTCAATGAGTAAGCAATTCCCCAGCAATCGATTACCGGTTTTGAATTATACATTCAAGGTATTTTTTGAGAACACTGTGTCAGTGTTCCCCCAACAGATTATGCAAAGCAACATATATTGTTTTCCCCAGCTAAGAAGGTTAATCTTGCAATAACCAGCAAAGCAAATTAATTTTCCCCACGGAGGGAACTTTTTTCAGGTCACATACCAAATAAAAATGTAAACCGAGTCCCTTTCTAGACGAAAGTCAAGGAAGTTAGGAGGTTTTTGGAATAAGTTGGGTCCCTTTCTAGGTGAAAGCCGATAAAGTTGGGAAGCTTAATCTTCATCAATTATACGATGACATCAAATTATTATTGCTCTCAGTAAGCAAAGGGATAATTTGAAATGGACAAAGGACACCACTCGTGCAGGGAGTCAGAAGGTATTATATAAGTTTTTTCCAAGAGAAAGATTTGGAGTGAAGGAAGGAGTAACTGTTCGTGAAAAGAAGTGAAACTTATTACAGGCAAATAATAACCCTTCATGGATCACAGATCTATGGGGATCGAGTTAAAATTTGTATGCGCCTTTCTGGGAGAAAGACCTGGATCGAAAAGGAAAAATGAGGATTAGTCACTTGTACGCGAGGCTGATGAAGCCATACATCTTTCTATGTTCTTAGTTCACCATGTAAGTCCAGAAGTTCATGTTCCGTCTAGTATTCGACAAAGCAATCGAGTATCGACAATTTTATCTTTCTCTGTTCTTAGCTCACCACCTAAGTCCAGAATTTCATGTTCCATCTAGTATTAGGCAAAGAAATCGAGTACCGACAATTTTATCTTTCTATGTTCTTAACTCACCATCTAAGTCCAGAAACATGAGGCCTGTCTAGTATTCGGCAAAGTAATCAAGTATCGAAAATTTTATCTTTCTCTGTTCTTAGCTCACCATCTAAGTCCAGAAACATGAGGTCTGTCTAGTATTCGCCAAAGTAATCGAGTATCGAAATTTTTATCTTCCTCTGTTCTTAGCTCACCACCTAAGTCTAGAAGTTCATGTTCCGCCTAGTATTCGGCAAAGCAATCGAGTTTCGACAATTTCATATTTTTTTGTTCTTAGCTCACCATCTAAGTTCATAAGTATATGTTCTTTTGTCTCGTTCTCAGAAATTCGTCTGAGTCTAGACCTGCACTTCGCTAACAATTGCATTATGTTCTAAGTTGCACCTTTAGTTCAGAAAGGTTAACATATCTCTCTATCTTTTCTGTGAAAGGATCTGTGTGAATCCTGGTAGACTTATTTATTATTTCCTCTCTAGTGTTTACTTCATTAAGAAGGTTCTTTTTCCAGTAATTAGTAAATAGTATTGTTGTTCGTTCCTTAGTGGAATCCCTTGTAGTGGGGCTTTCCCCGGAGAGTCTGGCATCTTGTTCTCTTTTCCTCAGCGAGTCTCGCATCGTATGACATTCATACAACATAACATTGCTTCTTAAATTTGTATTTTTACATCATCATCCATTCATCTTAGGGATAAAAATTAGGCATTTTGTATCTAACTATCTTCAGTCCTTTCAATCCCGAAGAATTCCAGTCTTCATATCTCAAGGCTGAAGGAACTTAGATAGGGGCAGCTGTCATACCCCAATTTTTACCCCTAAGATTAATAACACCTTAATCAATAATTGCATTCATACTTTAAATTTATCAATACCCTAATGTGATCACAAGCATGGATCTAAGGGATTTTGGTCTTGAGAACCTCTTCTTGGTTGTTTGCTCAAGCTAGGGTTTGGTATCCCACTCATTGTATCGGCCATTGTTTTACTTTGTACTATTAATTTTGTTATATTGAACTTGCTTGGTATCTTGTCACTATGTACCTGGATGAAAGGTATGTACATTTCATTTGCATTCATTCATCATTAACTTCATGCATTTAGATAGATCTTTGCTCTTGTGGTGTGCTTGTATCTTTTGCAGTTAGATGGTGCAAGGTTTGAGAAATTTAAAGATCAAAAGAAAGGGTATTATGGTCTTAATAAATCAAATTTGGAATTGGATATAATGATGTGCATGTATCTCATCATCATTTGGTCATTATTTGTTTAAGTTATCACAAGGAATTTCTTCATTGGCTCTAAGATTGGATGAGTTGACTTCCAAAGGTCGTAACTTTTTTATCAAGCAAGCTATAAACGTGGTTCTTTTTGAATTGGACTCTAATATTTCTAATATACAATGTATCTTCACATGTAAAGAGCCAATTGTGGAAGGAAAACTATTTTTGAAGGAAAAACATCTCAAGTTGCCTAGGGTTTTGACTTAATTTTCAAGTTGAACTTCCGAAGGTCATAACTTAGGAAATACTTATCATATGGAGCCCATTATTTTTATAATATGATCCAATTGATACCATCTACATGTTTTGTTCATTGTTAAAGAAGAGATTTTATTTGGTTTAGCATTTGAATTTGAAGGTCTTCCTAGTTAGTGCCCTAATTTTCGCCCAACTTCAATTGACCATAACTTGGTCAAGTTTTATCCAAATGGAGTGGTTTTTTTCACCAAATAAATCTTGAAGAAATTCCTAAAAAGTTTTTGTTTTATAACAAAGTCCAATTTTGAGTGGAATCCCATTTAGTTTGGGAAAACATTACATGTCATCCTTGGTTCCTAGTGATTTTCATCCAAACATCAAAACTTCATAACTCCTTCAATTTTGGTCCAAATGAGGTGGTTCTTTTTGAAAAGTCAATATTAAAACCATTTTGAACATTTTATCTTCACACATAAAAGGCCAAATTTGAGTAGAAAAGGGTGAACAAAGTCCATATATTATAGGTCATTTTTCCAACATCACTACCCCATAACTTTGTCATTTTGGACCCAAATGAGGTGGTTCTTTTTTACATGATCTTATTTTTTCATTATTTACAAATTTCATTCATTGTCCCAAATCCAAAAATTCATAGATCAAGGACTTGTAGTGCAAACCTCAAAGTTGCTAAAATTGTCCAAAAGTGAAAAAAATGAGGTTTTTATCTAAAGATTGTTTGGGTGTTTTTCCAACTCAAACACCTCACAAATGGTTCATATGACTTGTGCGTGTCATTGTTTGAGGTTGATTCAAGCCAAAACTCAAATTGACTACCTTGTACCTTGCATTTTAAGTTATCCATTTATGTCACATAGCCATTTTCCAAATTACCCACTTTTGAGCTCAAATTTTTGTGTCATTCCATTACATATCAATTACGTGGTGTGTTTGCATCAATGCGTTCCATAATTAAAGGCTCAAACCATGAAACCTCTCACAACCTGAGCCATAATGGATTTTTGGCCCAAAACCCCTTTCTCCCAAACCAATCAACCTTGCTGCAATTGGACCTCAAACAGATAATGAGAGGCCCAATTGCACTTGATGTTTGCACTCATCCACGATCTGCACCATGCCTATGTCCCACATTTCTCAATTTTGAAATTGTTATCTTTTGGAAGTAAGTCACAAAATAACCAAGGGCAAGGACAGTTGGCCACGATTTTGAAGCAAAACAGATGAGTGGAGAGTGTAGTGTATCTGCACGTGCCATGAGCAAAGGTACAAATGCCACCTCACCAAAGCTTGATATGCAAGATTGTGAAAAAATCCATTTTACCCTCTAACCTAATTGAGGGTATTCAGCAAGTGACCAACACATTTCCCCTCTATAAATAGAGGCTCCTGCACTGTCATTTCCAAGCTTAGAGAGCCATTGAACCCTTGCAGAATTTGCTACTAAACCATTGGACTTTGGATCGATTTTTAAAACACAAGCATCCTCAAGCTTTTCTTGTGGCTTAGCAAGGTTCTCTGAAGTGTGGTGGAGGTGTGACAACTTGAAGCAAGTAGAATAGTAGCCTGTGGAGGGAGAATGAGTTCTCTGAAATTAGCAACTCAAGTGATCTTCAAGAGGTATAAAACTTGAACCAAACCTTAAATTTCTTGAGACCATGTTGTTAAGAACTTTTCCTGATGATCACCATAACCTTTAATTTCATTTTCATGAACTGAGTAGCATTTAATTTTGATTTTCAGTTTAAGGTTCCATTTTGTTCCTAATTTTGATTTGCATTGCTGAGTGTTCATAAATGATTTTGGATTCCACCATCTTACTCGCCATGAAATTCTAAGCAACTTTGCTTCTCTGAGTTTTGCATTTTAAGTTGTTTTGATTTTTTCCAGAAATAGGCCACCGCCCATGGTGGTCCGGTCGTCTTCTCAGGAGACCACACACCCGTCCCTCCAAAATTCAAAAATGGACCAATGGAAGTGTGACGTGTGGTCCTTTCAAATTTCAAATCCTATCTTGTTCCTGTGCGTTATAAAACACGCGTTATGGTGGGCTTTCTTTGGATCCAATGGCTCACACTGAGCCACCTCATTAATGAGGAAAATGAGTAAATTTGCGCACTTGCCTACCATGGACATTGCTCCCTTATTTTCCACTGGATTGTTTTTTTAATCAGTTTTTTCTATTTATTTTAATTATTTTGTTTATTTAATATTTCTCAAACCATTTGGAATTTGGAAAAATGTCCAACATGAAAGTTGCTTGGAATAATTTTATCTTTCATAATATAATTTTTGTTTATTTTTCTGACCAATAGAAAATTACAAATCATTTCTCTCATTTTTATGTGTTATTTTTAATGTATTTAAATCATAGTAATTTCAGATTACATGATAAAAATCCCAAAATTAGTGTGTATGATCCTTATACAATAGGTGACACTTTTCCTTCTTTGAACTTTCTATTTTGGAGCTTTTTTCATGTAGTTTGATTTTTAGGGTTTATTATCCATTTATTTCCAAAGTTTGAAAACCCTAAGTGTTTCAAATTGGTTTATAAATTGTATATAGATACATTTTTTGATTCCTTGGGTGATTGGTGACATATTTTATGTTGAACACTTTTTTATTTGAAGGTTATTTCTTAAAGTTCAAAATTACGGTTTTCCTTTTGTGCTTCTTTCTTGATTCAAGTTGTAACTTGTACATGATACATGATAAATGTGGAATGATTGCATCCCTGGTTTTAATATGAGATTTGGAGACTTTCTTGTGTTGAAAGTGTTTTTATTTGAACCCTTTCTCATTTAATTCTCATTTAGGTGTTGGTTTTCATGTTTATTCTTGTTTTTTACTTGAGAATGGACCTTCAATTTTGATGATTGATTTATGATTCCATATTGATGTTTATATGACACTTGGGAACATGTTTGCTTCTGTCCAATTTTCATTTTTAGGTCCTTTTCAGTTTCATTTGATTTCATGTTTGATTTGACCTATTTTTGGCATGATTAGGTGATACATTGTATGATTAGAACCATAACTTGTTTGATACACATCATGAATGCAACCCATGGACATTATTGACTTGCTATATTATTATGCTACCTTTCATATTCTAAGTTGTTTTAGATATCATGTTTATGTCTTGCACCTTTGATTCAATCTTCAAGCATGTTGTAGATTAAGGTTTATACCTTGCTAGCATGCCTTATTTTGATTTCCATTTTGTCAACTTGCATGATTAATGATGTGGCTCAATTGCATTTGATTCTGATCTCACTATGTGTCATTTCATATTTTAAGTGTTTTTGCATTTTTAACTTTTTCCATTTTCATTTTATTTTGTTTAGAGTGCATGTTTAGTTTGCATTCCATTTGTGACTTGTTTTGATAATCATGTTCAAATGTGCCTTTCCTTGCATGAGAAAAATACAAAAAAAAATATATGTCATTCTGGATTCATATTTCTCCATTTCATATTTTGAAGTTTACTAACAATTTTGATTATATGTTATAGTTTAAAATTTGTTAAGTCATTGCATTAGCATTGTTTCTCTTCTTATTACATTCAAGTATTCCATTCAAACATGATGAAAAAGAAAATTGTAAAGAGGAAGAGCCAATACAAGTCAAGTGAGACCAACAAGAGACTAATAGATGTCTTATCTCTTCATTTTTTTATTTTTACGTCTTTCTTTTTATCTGTCTTTGAAATTCCATGTGTGGAAGGGAAATATCGCCTTAGGACTAGTTTATCTTTCTTGCTTTTCAAAGTGGTGTAATAAGGATACTATGGATACTATATTTAGATAAGGGTATGGGACTTTGCATAAGGGGTAGGTTAAAGGTTGTATGCCTTAATGCCTTAAACTAAAACTAACCTAAAATCAACCATTCAAGCTAAAGTTACTTTCTTGCATGAAAAACTTTTCACCTCCCTTGTCTATAACTTAGTAAGCCACCCTTTTTGCATGTCAAGACACTTTGTAAAACACCTAATAAATGTTTTAACCTAATCAAAGATTAAAAAACACAAAACTCACTTTATTTTAAACCCCACATTTACTTGGTCCATATACCAAGCACCTAACCAATGTTGTAAGCCGAGTGTCTTTTTAGACTCGCGATTAACCGGCCACAAGGGGGGACCACAAAAGAGCAAGAAAGAACAAAATATTGTATAATGGACATTCTCTTAAGTTATAAGGCCTATTATCACTTGCTTTAATAAAATAAACCAACAAACAAAACAACCTCTTAGGTGAACTACGAAGCTTTGATCCTTCATTGCACTTGGGGGGTACGTAGCATGAGATGTTCACACAAATCTTTGCAAGCATAATAAAAATAAAACCTCACCATTTCCTTTTCTTGTTTTAAACACACTCACTTTCTATTTACCCATAATAAGGCAAACAATATATGATCAATGGTTCCCTTGGAGTACCAAGAATGCAAAGGGTGCCTAACACCTTCCCTTTGCATAACCGACTTGCTTACCTAGATCTCTTTCTTAGGATTTTATCGATATTTGCACGAAAATGAAGAGAGATGACTCACCAACATGGCCTGCTCGCTACCCACAATAATCATTGATCCTAAGACATGGAAAAGGAAACATTTATTACACCTTGGAGAATATTCTGCTATAGAGTGATGCTTTTTGGTTTAAAGAATGTTGGTGCGATATATCAGATCCATGACTACTCTTTTCCATGACATGATGCACAAAGAGATAGAAGTTTATGTTGATGATATGATTGCTAAGTCGAAGACTGAAGAATATCATGTTGAGTATTTGTTGAAGTTGTTTCAATGTTTAAGAAAGTTTAAACTCCACTTGAATCCTAATAAGTGTACTTTTGGTGTCCGTTCATGAAAGTTGCTGGGTTTCATTGTCAGCCAGAAGGGTATTGAAGTAGATCATGATAAAGTCAGATCTATTCAAGATATGCCTACACCAAAGACAGAAAATCAAGTCAGAGGTTTCCTTGGACGTCTGAATGACATCTCCAGGTTTATATCTCACATGACTGCCATATGTGGACCAATCCTCAAGCTTCTCTGTAAAGATAAAGGTTATGTTTGGATATAAGACTACCAAAAAGCTTTTGATAACATCAATGAGTATCTTCTTGAATCTCCTATTTTGTCTCCTCAAGTGGAAGGACGACCATTGATCATGTACTTAACTGTGTTAGAAGAGTCCATGGGTTGTGTACTTGGATAACAAGCTGAAACTGGTAGAAAGGAGCATGCTATATACTATATGAGTAAGAAGTTTACAAACTGCAATTCTCGGCACTCCATGCTTGAAAATACTTGTTGCGCTTTAGCCTGGGCTGCCAAACGTCTACGCCAGTATATGATTAATCATACCACTTGGTTGATATCCAAAGGGGATCCAATCAAGTATATTTTTTAAAAATCCTACTTTGACTGAGAGAATTGTTCATTGGCAAATGCTATTGTCTGAATATGATATAGTGTACCATACTCACAAGGAGATTAAAGGAAGTATTCTTGTAGATCATTTGGCTCACCAGCCAATTGATGATTATCAATCCATCAGGTTTGATTTCCATGATGAAGATGTTATATACTTAAAATCTAAAGATTGTGATGAACCATTGTCTGAAGAAGGACCAGAGCCTGGATCCCGGTGGGGTTTAATGTTTGATGGAGCTGTTAATGCTTATGGTAATGGAATTAGGGCAATCATCATTACTCCTTAGGGTTCTCATATCCCTTTCACTGCAAGATTGATATTCGATTATACAAACAACATGGCCAAATATGAAGCTTGTATCATGGGTCTTGAGGAAGCCATTGACTTAAGAATTAAGATCCTTGATGTATATGGAGAGTCAGCCTTAGTGGTTAATCGACTTAAAGGAGAATGGGAGACTCGTCAGCCTAGCTTGATTCCTTACAAAGATTATGCAAGGAAGTTGTTGGCTTTCTTTAACAAAGTTAAGTTTCATCATATACCTTGTGAAGAGAATCATATGGCAGATGCTTCCATGTATAAAGTAAATCGTTGGAATGATGCACCCAATATCATAATTATGCGCCTTAAAAGGTCTGCTCATGTGTTTGTAGTAGAAGAAGTCATAAACGATAAGTTTTGTTATCATGATAAGTGTTTCCTCCAAAGTCCAGAATACCCGATTGGGGCATCTAGCAAAGATAAGAAGACTTTGAGAAGACTGGTTGGCAATTTCTTTCTGAATGAAGATGTGTTGTACAAGAGAAACTTTGACATGGTCTTGCTCAAATGCGTGGATAGACACGAAGTAGACATGTTAATGCAAGAAGTTCATGAAGGATCCTTTTGTACTCATCCCAATGGACATGCAATGGCTAAAAAGATGTTAAGGGTAGGTTACTATTGGCTGACAATGGAATTTGATTGCTATAAATATGTAAAGAAGTTTAATAAATTTCAGACTCATGCTGATAATATTCACGTGCCTCTGACTTTTCTCAATATTATTTCATTCCCATGTCCTTTCTCTATGTGGGAAATTGACATGATTGGTATGATTGAACCCAAACCTTCGAACGAACATCGTTTCTTTCTGGTGGCTATTGATTATTTCACCAAGTAGGTTGAAGAAACATCATATGCTAATGTGACCAAGAAGGTTATGGTGAAATTTATCAAGAATCAGATTATTTGTCGATATGGCGTTCCAAGTAAGATCATCACTGATAATGGTTCGAACTTAAATAATAATATGATGAAAGAACTTTGTGACGACTTCAAGATTGAACATCATAACTCTTCTCCTTACAGACCTAAGATGAATGGGGCTATTGAAGCTACAAATTAGAACATTAAGAAGTCTATCTAGAAAATGGTTGTGACATATAAGGATTGGCATGAGATGCTCCCTTTTGCTTTACATGGGTATCGTACATCCGTTTGCACTTCAAAATGGGCAACCCCTTTCTCTCTTGTGTATGACATGGAAGTAGTGCTCCCCATAGAGGTTGAGATCCCATCAATGCGAGTCTTGATGGAGGCCAAATTGTATGAAGATGAATGGTGTCAAAGAAGATATGATCAGTTGAATTTAATTGAAGAGAAGAGGACGAAATCTTTGTTTCATGGCCAATTCTATCAAAAGATAATGAAGGAAGCATTTGACAAGAAGGTTCGACCTCCCGTATTCAGAGAAGGCGACTTTGTGCTCAAGAAGATCTTATCTTTCAACACTGATTTTAGGGGCAAGTGGACTCCAAATTGTTAAGAGAGCCTTATATGGCGGTGCAATGACTCTTACGACTATGGATGGTGAGGAGCTCCCTCGACTTATGAATGCCGATGCAGTCAAGAAATACTTCACCTAGAAAAAAAAATAAAAGAACATCTCGATAAGTTGAAAACATGAAAGGGCGACTTAGACAAAAATGAGCGTCTCGGTGTATTGAAAACCCGAAAGGGCGGTCCAGGAAAAAATTAGAGATATAAACAGAAAATGATCATCCTGGTAGATTGAACCTAAATGGGAAATCTAGGCAAAAGTTAGGGATTATGGAAATTAACTGCATCAGGCTAGACTTGATCATTTGAAGCAACAATGCCTATCAAAGATTCTCATTCAGTCATCCTCGACCGAAGTTTTTGAGCATAGCAGAATTCAAAGTTATTAGGGAGAATAATGGTCATTGTATTTCAATGTAGCCCTTTTCATGTACTTACCATTTTTCAACTTTTTAATGATCCACTGAGTCACACCATTTGCGTCCTATTAATGAAATTTGAGCCTTTTGCCCATTTGCTTGTTGTTCTTATCTTATTTCAATTTACGGAATTTCATTTATTTTTTATAATGATTTTTGAAACAAAATATATATAAACAATCATGTTTTTAAAAATTACAAAAAATATTTTCCTCGACTTGTGAATATAAAAGAGGAGTGTCAGCAGTAATCTCAAGGATGGTAAGATCTTGAAGATCGGAACTCAGTGTTCTCCCAAGACAAGATTTTCCTTATGAATGTATCCAGGATCATTAGTTTCCCCAACATGAGATTTGCAAGAATGGTAGAATCTATAGTGAAGTCTCCAACAGGTGTTCATAACAGAGTTTGTTCGAATGCTTCTTATCCCCGACAAACCTTTCCTCGGAATGGAGTACATGCTTTTAGAAGACTAAGTTTAGGGTCTCTGAGTAGTTTTTCTTTCTCTCTCTAGAAGGATTTAAGCCTTGTATCAGGATTTAGCTCCTTTGATGGCTTATGATCATTCATTGTAGGGTTTTTCTTCAGCTAAATCCCTAGCAAGATCTCCAGTAACATCTCCACCTTGTTGAGATTAGTCGAGTATCCGGTTGTACTATGTTATTGGTCTAACCCGTTGAGCATGTTTAGTCAACATATTCATACACATGTTCATACACATACACATTGCATCATGGTGTTTATTTGTGCATATGGAATCTCTAGGTACTTTCCTCACTCTCCAGTGTTTTTCTCCCTGAAGAGTGTGCACCTCCTCTCTCCAATAGAGTGTTGAACTTAGGCAGAAAGAGCTTATCCTTTCTAATTCCCCATGGAGTTTGATCCCCGTGGAAGGTTTTGTTTCAGTGTTCCTTTCCAGTTTATTATTTGGATAGAATTAGTCCCCAATTTAAGTTTATTTCCTCATCAAGATGAGTCTTCTTTGATGATTTCTCTCTAGTTCATTTTTGGGCTGAACTTTGGTACCTAAAGCTTACTATCTTTGTTAAGCTATCACTCGACTGATAGTAGATAATAATTTATCTTACCTATGGTTGGTTACCTTTGTTAAGCTATCACTTAAATGGTAGTTGGTAATCATTCCTTTTGACCTTATTATCTTTGTTAAGCTATCACTCGGCTGATAGTAGATAATAATTTATCTTACCTATGGTTGGTTACCTTTGTTAAGCTATCACCTAGCTGGTAGTTGGTAATCATTCCTTTTGAGCTTATTATCTTTGTTAAGCTATCACTCGACTAATAGTAGATAATAATTTCTCTTACCTCTAGTTGGTTACCTTTGTTAAGCTATCACGTAGCTGGTGGTTGGTAATCATTCCTTTTGAGCTTATTATTTTTTTTAAGCTATCACTAGACTGATAATAGATAAAATTTTTGCTTTCCTTTGGTTGGTTATCTTTATTAAGCTATCACCTATTTGGTAGTTGGTAATCATTCCTTTTGAGCTTATTATCTTTGTTAAGCTATCAATCGGCTAATAGTAGATAATAATTTCTCTTACCTCTGGTTGGTTACCTTTGTTAAGCTATCACCTACCTGGTAGTTGGTAATAATTCCTTTTGAACTTATTATCTTTGTTAAGTTATCACTCTGTTGATAGTAGATAATAATTTCTCTTACCTTTGGTTGATTATCTTTGTTAAGATGTCACTTGGCTAGTAGTTGGTAATCATTCCTTTTAGCTTATTACCTTTGTTAAGATATCACTTGGTTGATAGTTGAGTAATATTTCTTTCCCCCGACGTAGTCTTTCTTTGATAAGTCTTCCCCCGTTGGGCCTTTGGTTCGTTTGTTTTCTAACTATGCATTGGTTTCTTTCCAATATAATAGTTACTCCCAAACCGAGTCGTTCCCCAATAAAGTTTTGTTTGCCCCCAGTTGGGTTTTCCTCCTTTTTGAAACAGTTATTTCCCCTACAGAATTTGAGTATCCTTTTTTTCTCCAGAAAATATTTATCTCGTGGCGCTATATTACCCATAGAGATCCTCGTATGTATTCATATCTATCATATCATAAGCAATTTTGCAGTATCTTAGGGCCAATATTGGGTTTTCGGTATTTAAGTCTCCTCAATCTCGTCAAGACAAAGATCTCAATCTTTATATATCTGAATCGAAGAAACTTAAATAGGGGCACCTTTCATACCCTAATTTTTAAACCTAAGATCCCAAGTACCATTTGCGTCCTTGCATACAAACAAGATCACATCTTGATCCCCCCCTCTCATCTTTGGGTTTGCTTTTTGTAGGGATCACCAAGCACCTCTTTGTTAGTGTTTTTCCTTTTATGTTTATATGTTCTTTACTTATCTAACTACTAATTAAAATGGAAAAAATATGTTTTGTTTTCTTTAAGTTTATTGTGCAAGGTAGGGTTCTCCACCAAGAGCATAAAACATGGCTCATCGGCTAGGGTTTCTTTTGATTCCTCAACAAAGTTTGCTCAACCATTGATTCTCAAGAGGCTTATCTCTCAATCATGATCTATAAAGTTCTCTAGCACCTTTCAATATCATTTGGATCAAGAACATCTCAAAGTTTTGTTGCTTATTTTCTCAAGAAAAGCCAAAGGTTCATGTGTTTATTTCTGTAGCGGGGTATTCGTTACCATTAGAGATATTGACTAAATCTAAGGTAAACCATACAAGTCGAGTCGCCACCGCACTTCTATTTATCCAAAGGAATGGTTAGAAAGCGAACAAAAAACTATAAGTTTTATCGAATAAAAAACTAGTAAAAATGTCAGAGATCGGGGTAAGGGGGTTGGTTATGCAATGGGAAGGTTTTAAGCACCCAAAACATCCTAGGTACTCCTAGGGAGCCCTTTTCACATTTGTTGTAAGGTTGGTATTTTGTGAAAATTTGTTTGTGCAAACATGATTGAAGAGATGAGAAGAGAATATACAAGTTATTTACATTTTGTGTTTGGATGGATAAACACATTGCCTACGTACCATCTTAAAAAAGATTAGGATCAAAACCTCGTAGTTCGGGGTAAAAATCTCAAAAAATGAGTTGGTGAATTGGTTGGTCCCAAAAGCCTTAAGGTCTTTTGTTATCCAAGGGAGAAAACTCAACCTAAAACCACAAATCTACCATGTAAGGATAGCTTCAACATGCTAGTGAGGGGTTAACCCTATAATAAGCATGGAAGACTCATTGTCCATCACTAAGGATATAGGTGAGTATTACATCTACCTCAAGGATAACTCAAACCTAATAGCTAAAGGTTATGAAATTTTTTGATTAAGAGGGTGGCCATTGAAACCACAAAAAGGTATTTTGAATGAGTGGTATTTACCAATGAAAAGTATTTACAAAATATGGTCAAAGTTGACTTAGAAGTTCAATTCAAAATAAGTGTTATGAAAAGAAAGTTTGAAAATCAAAAGCATAAGGCTTAGGTTTCTAATGTTTGAAAAGAAGTGTTAAATGTTTGCACAAAAGTTTTGGCTTGGGTTAGAGTGGAGGGAAGAAGAAGAATGACTAAAGTCCTAATCATACAAGAGGTGAAGTATAAGAAACAAGACCACAAATGGAGTTCCTCTCTTGAGATCATATTGATGATCCAAGTAGCTCCCATCCTTTGGAATATGTAAGCACAATAATTGTAAGCTCAAGCAATCAACATAATCAAACAAGCTCTTAGAAGATCCCCAATGTCTCTTGTATCTTTCACTTTGGATGAACATGGCAATGGTTCTTCAATTTGGCTCACATAGGATTCCCTAGCACAAAAGCACACACATCAAAGAGTTTTATGAAGCAAATCAAGAATGGACAAGAGTGAGTTTAGAGGTTTGGTCCTTCTAATCCATCTTCAACATTAAGGTCCTTTTAATCCAATTTTGCATAGGGAATGTCCTAGAAACTAAGTCCATTTGTCCATTTCTTTGCATTTGGTTCACAACAATCAAAACAAAATACAAGCATAATGATATATACACAATTATGTGCTCAAGTGAGCAAAAGGCAAATTGCATTAACATAAACATGTGCTCAAGTGAGCAAAGGAAAAAGCAAATGAATAATATGTGCAAGAATAGTAAATCACATAAATGTAAAGAGCAAGAAGTAAATGTTAATGGTTAATGGTTAGTGTTAATAGTTAGTGTGCCATAAGGCAAATTTAGCGCTATGTTCAGCAATCGTAATTGGACTTATGTAGAAGTCACAACTATCTGAGGCCGGTCAATAATAATATAGGCAACAACACAAGTTAGAGGTCTTGATTAGTGAATCAAACTCCAACAACTTGCCATGCCAAAATGAGAAATGAGAAATGATCTTGTATTGATTTAGGTTCTTTGCATGATTTAGGAAACAATCTATCCTTAATGCAAAACCATTCACTTGATCCATGATCAAGATGAATTAGATTTGAATCAAGGAAGATTAAGCCTCCCTAATCAATGCTAACCACCAATCTTTAACTCATTGATCAAAAAAGAAAAAGAAGAAGGAGAAGAAGAAGATGAAGAATTAAAGTGCATTAATGGAAATGATATGTATTAATCAACAAGCATTGACCAAAGATAGATAAGATCAAGGTCAAACAATAGAAAACATAAGCAAAATGAGAACTATAAGTCAAGAAACAAATAAAAATATTTTTGGCATTTTTAATATTAAAATAAAACTTGAATTAAAATAATAAAGAAAGGTCAAACTTCAAACTCACTTCAAATCAACTTTGAAAAGTCCAAGTGAATTATCCCAAGTTCAACAAGGTCAAACAAAGTTTGACAATTTTTTTTAACATTTTGTAAAGTCAGAAACTATTTTAAATCAATTAAAAATGCATAAAAATAACCTAATTGAACTAAAATCTCAAATAAATCTCAAATCAATTAATAAATTGATGAGAATATTTTTCATAGATCTATCATCATTCAAAGAGGTTGGGAAAATATTTTTGTATTTTTTGGATATCAAAAACTATTTAAAATGAATTAAAAATAAGCAGAAAAGAGAAAATTACTAAAACATATCAAATGATAAAATAAAAAATATTAAAAATCATTTTTAGAAAGTAGAAATTAAAAGGAGAAGAATGAAATTGGTCCCATAATTTTTGGACCAATAATGAGAGAGATATGAATTTTTGAAATAAAATGGAATTAAAAGAATTAAAATCAGAAATTAGAAAATAAGAAAAAGCGTGAGCCATTGGATCTAAGCTCATTAATTGAGTTGGCAGATCAAAGAGTCCAAACGCGCACGCCTACCCTGCTCCTTGGTCAATGCATCACATGTGGCATTATGAAAAATTATAACATGGCACAGCTGGGATTCAATCTGGAAAATGAAATGGAAGGCTCTGATTGAATCTGGAGAACAAACGGTGACCAGCGCCACCATCTTCTCCGGCCAGCTCCGACGAGGTTCAAAAATTGCAGAGGAAAAAATGTTAACCAAAATGCACGATCCATGTATCATTCGAAAGCTGGGGTGATGTACATCACCCCTGTACCACTCAATTCCATTCTAGATCTCTAGATTGAGAGAAATCAGAAGTAGAAATTCTGTGGTGTTCATATGAACTTCATGATTTTTGAAAATTGAAAGCACAATAATGTTGCCTCTATGCAGAGGACTTCAGATCACACAAGAACAAAGCAAATAGAGCAATATACAAGTTGGTTCGAAGCAAAAAACAGTTGAAGTAAACCTTTGAATTGCAAGGATTTGAGTCAAGATCTTTGGATTCTTTTGCAAACAGTAAGCACCATGGATCAAGTAGAGAAGGTTTAGGAACTTTGAGATCTGAAGATTGATCAATGAAATCAAAATTCAGATCTGAAAAATTGGAAGAGAAATGAAATAGTTCCTTTAGTGATGGCTAGGATTTCAATTCAGAAGCAATTGGGGCGCCTTCAGGTTGAGAAATTATGAAGCCAATGCCTTGTATTTATAGATGAAGCAATGCTGAATGCATGAATCAAAACTTGCATGAATGGAAAGGGCCTCCATGCATGGGCCTTGTATTTATAGCTGAATGCATGATTCAATGCTGAATGCATGAATCAAAACTTGCTGAATACATGGAGGGCCCAATTCCAACTGGAAATGAAAGCTTATGCATGATGTAAGTAGAATGGACGTGCAGATTGGATTGTATTAGCTCATTCATGGCGATTGAAATGATTTTCCAAAAATGCACTATTACATTGAAGTCTTCGAAAATGCCATGTCCAAAATTAAAATGCAACCTTATGAGTAATGGTTGGAAAGCTTATTGCATAAGGAACAAATGTTATGTTGATCAAAACTCCATTTGGTCCTTGGAAATTAATGAAAATTGAACTTGAAGTGTAGGGTGCAAAACATGCATAAGTGAAATTTTCAAAATTGGCCAAAGTTCAAGCAATTCTGTCTAAATGATGCAAGCTCCAAATGACAAAAGCTTCAACATGAAAGTTGTATATATTTTCATGGCAATCAATTTTGACCTAAAGTTTGCATCATTTGGATTTTTGATGAAGAAGTTATAGGTACTTGAAGTTGGACGTTTTCACATTTCAATGCATTTGGTCCAAAGTGACCTATAATGTTTTGCATTATCACATGTATTGCTTTTGCGATTTTGCAATCTTTCTCAACATAACATTTGAATAAGACATCTTAATATTTCCAATGCATTTTATCTCATCTCAAAATCGTGAAAAATGAAGGAGTTATGTCTTTGGGAAGTTGACCCAAAATTAGGGTTTCAGTCAAAATGACCTATAATGTCTTGGAATAGATGATGACCTTCCAAGCTTTAAATCAATTTTTTTATTAACACGAAAGTTGTTCATGTGGTACTTAAGAACCTTTTTTCTCTTAGGGTCATCTCTATTTGACCAACACATAAAAAGTTAGGTCTCAGTGTACTTCAAAATAGTCAGATGAATTGACTGATCAACTTCTCAAGTTCATACCTCAAATCTTGATGAATTGATGATTGAGGACACTCAAATAAGTTCAAATATGCATGAAATGATGAACTGAAGAACTTCTATTGATTTTATTTGACCATGGGTTGAGGTTGCTTCATGAGCAAGGCATAGTTGATGAACAGATGAATTAGGGTTTCCTTGGGAAACAAACCTCGAGTCCTTTGATTTGATTTGATAAAAATGGTGAATTGAGATACTTGAAAGGCATATTTTATAGATGAGAGCTTTGGGAACCATTTCCATGCTTGCTTTTCACCTTCTTTTGGCCATATCAATGCACATAGGGTCTTCTAGAAGCTTTGGACCTTGTGAATGCTCAAGATACAAACAAAAGATGTTAGTGACATATTTTTTTGTGCTTTTGGTTAGTAGATAAAAAATGAGAAAAGCAATGATATACAATTCAAGTATGCTTGGTGATCTCAAACCACTCACAAGAGAGATCCCACCCTAAAGGTAAGGAGCCAAGATGCTTATGATCCTTGAGGCAATGTAAATGCAATGTTATGATGCCATGAGGGATCTTAGGGTCAAAATTGGGGTCTTACAATTTCCATGCCTTCTTCAACAAGTTACCTCAATCTTTGAGAAAATAAATCAAAATACATTCAAGTAAACCTTATTTTGAGTTCATATGATCACCCATGTACCTTGAAATTCAAGAAAATTTCAAGTGCACAAGTTTTATTCCAAGAAGTTTGACCAAAAGTCAACATTTGAAGTCAAAGCTCCAAAGATCACAACTTCTTTAATTCTTAACATTTCAGGCTTATTCTTTTTTCACAATATCATTTGTGATGCACTCTACATGTTTTCTTCAAGGATCAAAGTCAATATATGGTTGGAAGACCATTGATTTCATTGAGACAGTATAGGTAATTTTCAGCCTTTTGGGACTTAGAATTTTCTAAGTTACATGACCAGTTTTTCGTGCCAACTTCACTATGCCATAACTTTATGCTCAAGCATCCAAATGCAAACTTTATCGGAACATTTTAATATTTTCCATGATGTCAACACATTGCAAAATGAATGGGATCAAAAAGCCTCTTGAGCAAGACGCCCCATTGAGTTGAACATGGTGACTTGAAACTGAAGAAATCACCATGGTCCGAATTTGAACTACACTAATTCTCAATTACAAGCCAAATTAGCACACGTTTTGGACCTAAACATGTTTAACCAACTCTCCATAAGTTAATAGACCCTTGAAACACATGATTTGGTTGAGTTTTGATGGATTGCAAGTCACACTTTTTAGACTTTCTGATCAAATTTGTTTTGCACGAATTAAGCTTGATTCCTTATGTATTTGGATCCAAACGCATTACCTATAAATAGAGGAAGCTACTGCATTCGTTTCCAAGCTTTTGAGAGCCAAGAAATCCCTACTTCACTAAGAAATTTATCCAGAAAACTGAACTATCGTGTTTTGAATTCCAACTTGTTTCAATCCAATTTCTTGATTCCATTAGACCTCTTGAAGTGCTCTAACTAGGTCGAGCTTCATCAACTTCTAATTATCATTTGGACAAGGTAGTTTTGAGCATCATTTGAACTTAAACAAGTTACCATAATATAATCCTTCACCCTCTAATGCTTTCTCCTAACGTATCTGGTCTTGATTGATTGTGTTCATCATTTAATTTTAGTTTTCGTGGCTTGCTTACTTTTGAAACTTCTCTGAAACTCCCCATGCTCAATTTAGATAAATGAATTTAGATCATGTTGTTGAATTCGTGATGAGGAGGCGATCACATTGGTGGTGGTCCCGTGTTTTGAATTTACCAAACGATGAAACTCCGGTGGAGGACCATTGGGGAAGATGACCAGAGTTTATCTCAGGTCATCTGAGTTTAGAGACACGCTGGACATTTGAAATGCTTTTATTGGTCCAATTTCAACTAGATCTCGTGTTTTATTTTGGCTAATTTCGATCGTGTGTCCCTGCCTTATGATTGTTGGATATGTAACGTCAATTAATGAAGTCAGATCCAACGTTATGTGTTTTGTTGGATTTTTGTTTCTTTTTATTTTTTATTTTTAATTGCATTTTATTTTAAAATTCATAGAAAATTCATTTGGCATCCAAAAAATACCAAAATAATTTCTAAAATTCTCTTTTATTTTTCTTCATCTGATTTTTTATTTCAAAACATTTTATTTTCTTAATTTTATATTTTTCTTGAAATTTCTCTTTTCTCTTTTGTTTTATTTGGTTTAAAAATACTTTTATGCATTTTAAAATTCTGAAAATTTTATTATTTGTTTCTTATTTTATTTCGAACCTTCCATTATTTCCTTGGCCATTTATTTGGTGTTTTGAAGGACTTTATGGATTTTCTCTTTTATTTAAAATTCTTTTTAAAAATGTTTTTTATGCATTTTATTGAATTTTCTATTTGTTTGGCCTTTGCTGACTTCTGTTGGTCTTGGATCATGGTTGTTTTGATCATAAGTTTCATCAAATTCAATGTATCTTGAGTGTTGATGGGGTGAAAACCCTAATCCACCAAAGTGGATGATTGATTTTGATGACGACTTGATCAAACCTCTAATCCAATTTGGGTGTGACCTCTCTTGTCTCCTTGCTCTTTATCTCTTTCTTTTCTTCTTGATTAATTAGATGGTTTGTGTTCATCTTGTCCATGATGTGTGGATTTGTGCTTGATGAACTTTCATCAATTCAAAACTTCCTCTTAATTGATCATGGATCATTTAGAGTACTTTGGATTGATGCATAAGTTTGTCTTAAGTACTATGAAGTATGGATTGATGTAATGAACCACTCTCTTATCCTTTGTGCTTGATCAATTCTCTCTTATTTTTTTATGTGACATAGCTTTAGGAGAATGATTTATATATCATTTCTCTAGCATGTATTAACACAAATATTATTATTGACCGACCTGAGATAGTTATGACTACTACATAATTCTAATTACGATTTCTTAACATAACACTAAATTTATCCCGAAAGTAAGTCATTTTCATAAGTGAGATTGTAAGTCTCATACTCCTCATGGTATTGTGTAAAAATATTGCTTCATTTACATTTGTGAGAGCTAGTGGCATACTTGTTGATTTTATCCAAGTTGGAATCATTCTCATAAGTGATTTAAAGGTCCATATTTTCATGTTTGTGGGTGAATAGTTGAGTGTTCTCCAAAAAATGACAAATTTCCATTCCCTTTCTGATTACTAACATCATTGACTAACATTATTTTGTATTAACTCTTATTTTAAATGTCACTTATCTCATGCCCTTTATTATTTTTGTCATTTACTTTATGCTTTTTATTTTAGCATCCCATATCATATTTATTTATTCTTATATTATTTGTTCTTTGTCCATTTGGATTTCTCTTTCTTTCGAAGACATTAATAAAGGAAAAACCCCTAAAAACATGTGGTTCTCTGGATTCATGGACTTGAGGTTACTATCATTAGCATTACCGTGGAGTTATGGATTTAGACCATTGCTTTGAGAGTTTATGACTTGAGACCTTGGGATTCATCTGACACCTTTGACATTGAGTTTCTTTTGAAGACTTGGCTTGGTACTTTGGTTTCATCTGATACATGGATTATTCATTATTTATTTGGCTTGCTTGGGGCTTAATCCAAATGAGGGAATTCTTGCTTGACTTATGTCATAAAGCTTTCTATCTCTTAATTATATATTTCATCCCTAGCTTTTAATTTATTCTTTATGATTGTCGTTTCTTCTCCCCTCTTTCTTTAATTTTCAAAATCTCCTCTCTATTTTCAAAACTTTCTTGTTTTTACACTTGAACCACTTTCTCAATAAACCTTGACTTTCATCAAGTGAATTTCGAACCCTTTTCTTAAAATAAATGCTAACATATCTTAACGATATTCAGACCAATTTCAAAAAGACTAAAAAATGCATAACTCATTTAAATCATTTTTATTCCCTTTGTTCACTTTTCCCTTTTAAAACTTTTCTCAAAGTTTACACATGAGTAATTTCCGTAGTTTAGATGTAATTATCCTATCCCCATAGTATTGATGATAATCCTTTTCTACCCAAGAGAGCTAGTGGCAAACTTGTTTATCTTTATCCAAGTTGGATCCCTTCTTTATAGTGATGTAAAGTTCTCATACTTGTGGGTGGCTAGTTGAGTGTTCTTCTAAAAATGAAAAAATGTATTTTCATTAAAAATGAATCAAAACAAATATATTTGTTATTTTTACCATGAACTATGAGGTTTTGGTGCTCCATTGCACTTTGTTGGTACGTAGGCATAAGACTCAGAAAGTCTTGGCAAACACAAAAATTATAAAAATAACATTTCTTTTCTTATCTCTCCAATATTTTACAAAAAACACCATTTTAAGCCAAAATGCACAGATTTTCAAGGAGGTTCCTATAGAGTACTATAAATGTTTAGGGTGCTAATACATTCTCTTCGCATAACTTAACCCCGAACCCTTAGCTCTTTTTATTAGTTTATATTTTAAAACTTCTTTGGGTTTTGTTCGTACCTTTTCCCTTTCCTTGGAAAATAATAAAAGCGCGGTGGCGACTCTTGCTTTGCGAGTAAAGTTAATCAATAGCTTAATCTCAAAAAATTTCATGCTAGAGATAGCTCCTCTCTCATATCAATATTGATTAAACATACTTTTAATTGATCACCCTTGATTAGCTCATCAACGTAACTCCTTCTCTTAAGTCTTATACTATCTTTATAACATTTCCTGGCTATTCCCTGGTCACCCTTGTCACCACCGGGGTTTCACGTGATAATGAAAAACGGGACTTTTTTTGAACTAAAGTCAGAAGAGTCACCACCGAATTTTATTTGTGTGCCTTTATCGGAGAGGGGAGGGGAAATAGTCAATAAAACCCTCAAAAATATAAGCGCACGAGAATCACTAGAAAAAGGATACATAATCGGTCTTACAATCGAGATTAGGGTTCGGGAGTCGGTTATGCAAAGGAAATGTATTAACATCATTCACGTCCATGGTATTCCATGATGTAACGGTAAATTCATGATCATCAAGCTATGCATAAGCTAGAGATCAAATAACAAGAGTCGCCACCGCGCTTTTATTGTTTCCAAGGGAAATGGGAAAAGCTATGAACAAAACCCAAAAGTAAGAAGTTTTCAAATCAAAACTAATAAAAAGTCAGAGATTACAGGTAAGGGGGTTGGTTACACCGAGGGAAGGTGTTAGCACCCAAAGTGTCCTAGGTACTCCTAGGGAGCCCTTTTTGTGTGCATATGTACTTGGTATAAAGTGATGTTTACAAACAAATATAATGGGGGGATGAGAAAAGAATTCATTAATTATGTTTTTGTGTTTTACAAGACCTTCGGTCTTGTGCCTACGTACCAACATAAAAATGAGGGATCAAAACCTCGTAGTTCGTGATACAAATTTCAAAATGGATGCATTGCTTTTAATAAAAATTAATTTTGAAAGGCACAAAGGCCTAAAAATGGTTTGAATGAGTTAGTTCTTTTTGGCTTTTTTGAAAGTTTAAGTCAAGTATAGTTAAGTTTATTTACAAGTTTGATTTAGAAAAGAAGTTTGAAAATGCAATGGCATAAGGCCAAAGTTTCTATCTTTTGCAAAAGTGGTCAAAGTTGAGAACAAAATAAGTTCAATCAAAGAATATTTTGAAAAGGGAGGAAGATATTTTGAAATTAAAGAGATGGGGATAAGATGAGGAGACTACCCAATGTACAAAAATTAAAAGTTTAGAGTTAAAAAGATCTGACCAAATGGGTAGCAATCCAATAGACAAAAATGTCAATAGAAACCCAGAATTCCCTTGGACTTTTTAGAATCAAGCAACACACAAATGTACCATTATATTATCTTGAAGAGCAAAGGCATCAAATAAAGATGGCCACATCCAAGCTTATCCATTCCATGATATTATTCAAAATAGCCCATGTAACAGATGAATTTCACAAGTCACGGGTTCAAAGTAACAGCTTCACAATGATCATGTTGCAGATGAACTCAGAAGGATCTTGAATGATGTATCAGATGAAGTTTCAAATTGTGAGCACTTGGTTTCTCAATAAGTTGGCATTGGCCAAGTCCTTTAGCATAGGAAGGTTACCTAGATTCTAAGTCCATATGTCCAAGATCAAGCCAACAGTCCACACAAAAACTTTTTTAGGGTTTTTGTTGTTATTATGTACATTACTTGTCAAAGACCACACAAACAAGCAAAGTATACACAAACAAAATATATCACACAATATGGTCCAAATGGACAAAGTGAAAATTGCATTAACATAAACAATTAGAATGAAAATTGGCAAATGAAATAAAATGCTAAAATTAAATTGCATTAAGGTAAATGGCTTGAATTTAAATGTTAGTGGTTAATAGGTTAGAAGTTAGTATTGTTTGCTTTTGCTTTTCATTTTAAGAAATTCTTTGGAGAACACTCAACCCACTTATCACAAGCATGGATCCTTGAACCAAGACATCTTCCAAAGGAAGGAAAAAAGGCCAAGTTTCCACACAATACCATGAAAGAGGGGAGACTTACAATCTCGTTAACTAGAATGCTTATGCCTTTTGTGTCACAAATTTAGCGCTATGTTAAGCAATCGTAATTGGACTTATGTAGAAGTCACAACTATTTGAGGTCGGGCAATAGAATTTTGCTGTTAATGCATATTAGAGACATAGTATAATAGACTATGCTCATGAAACATACCATACACAAAAAGAATATGCAAAAGGTGTGGCCTAATCTCATCCATACTCATGTTGATTTTTCAATCAACTAGCCTTAGGATTTTGAGATATCATAGGCCAAATGGAATGAATGAATGAAGAAGGGGAATAAGATGAAGTGGGAGGGGAATGGATCAAAACACAAATTGGTCAAAGGAGAACTTTTACCAAATTAATATCATCCATTCATTTTGGGAGATGGAATGTACATTCCATCAATCCCCTAAATCCAATGATATTAAGTCAACAAAGTCAAATCAACATTGACCAAGGCCCAACAACAATAATCAAACTCAAACAAGTCATCACAATTGGTCAACAAATTTATTTGGCATTTATTCAAATTAAAAATACTAAAATAAGGAATTTAAATTAAATATGGTTTGTCCAATTCCTAAAACCTCATCAAAACACCAAAGAAATGGCCATGAGATTTATCATAGGTCAAACAAGGTCAAAGGACCTTGGAGAAAAAATTTCATAATTTTTGGACTTTTAAAAGTATTTTTAAACAATTAAAAACAAATACAAAATCAATCAAATCATGAAAAATATTAATAATGATCCAAAAAATAATTTTAATTCAGAATATGAAAGAGGGAATTATTTGAAATTTTTTGGTGAAACTCTCATATTTTTTGGATCAATATTAAAATTAATATGAATTAATGAAAATCAAAGGAATTAAAATAAAAAACATAAAATCAAGAAAACGTGGACCACATGATCTGCCTCATTAATTGAGGTGGCAGATCAAGTGATTGACCGCGCGCGGTTCACCATGCACTTGAGTCAATTGTCCACACACGTGGTAATCAACATGTACGCTCGTGATTAAATCATTTCAGCTGGATCCTATGGTTGTGAGAGATGCCAACACATCACCGGAACTGTAGCTCCGGTCTTCTTCTCCGGTGGACCTCACCGGATTGGTCCACCTTCAAACATCACCAAAATTAAAAAGAAGGACATGATTTCAAAGTAAAAATGGCACTGAGCACGAATCTGACCTCAATTTATCCTAACTCCAAGTATATTGAGAGATACATGGATTTGAAATTTGAGGTACATAAACTGAGTTGCTTCGATTTGGCCTCAAAGGAACTCAATCTTCTTGCCTATATTGGTAGGACTTCAGACAACCAAAGAATCAAGAGAATTGAGCAAGATTGAGAGAGAATCAAAGAGATTAAAATTTCTGGAAAATACCTTCAATGTAGGTCTGGATTCAGCTATTCTTACCTTGGCTCGTGCTTGATATCACTCCAAATGCTTGTAGAAGAAGGATTGAATGCTCAAAAGGTATTGGATCCCTAGAGTTTTGAATCTCAAAACAGTGAGAATTCAAACTCAATATCAAGTGAAATTCTCAGGATTGTCCTTTGGAATGAGAGGGTTAGAGGTTTGGGATCAAAGCTGGCACGAATGTGTGTGAAATTCTGAGCATATAGGAGCTCTATTTATAGCCAATTCAGTTGATATTTGCACACTTGAAATGGACTTCCAAAATTAGCAATGTGTGATGCATGAGTGCATGGGCATGTGCAGGCCCATGAAATCACTATATCTGATACATAATTGAGTGTAAGCAAGGCTGAAGTCATGTTGGAATGCTAGGCAATTGTGCATGGATGTTTGAAGTTCAATCTTGCCAAATGATCATACCATGTTCAAGCCATGCGCAGCCTATTCATTTTTTGTTCAAAGTTGTAGATATTTCAAAGACATTCAAAATTGTCACCAATTTAATGTCATTTGGATTTGAAATGATAGAGTTATGCATTTTTGAAGTTTGGAAAAATCACTTCATCAATGGTATAGGTCAAAAGTGACCTATAATGTAACCTCATATCACATGCTCAAAAAAGTTGAATTAGCTTCCACTCCAAATACAAAAGTTGAATTAGACACATTAAATTTGATTATGCAACTTGGAAATCTTTCATCTCATAAAAATTGAGCAAGTTATGGCCTTGGGAAGTTGACTTTCAAATTAGGGTTTAGACAAAATGACCTATAATGTTTCAACATAGAACATGATTTTCCAAGCAAAACTAGCTCGAGGTCTCAACATGAAAGTTGTTTGGAATGTCATTTAGAGTAAGTTTTCTCTTAGAATAATTTTCATATGATGAAAATTGTAGGAGATAGGGTCTAGGGAGACCCAGTTTTGATCAGATGAATTCATCTGGCCAACCACCATCAACATACTTGCTAATCTTAAATTCTATTGACTTTTTAGGATCATGGTAGATCATATATGCATAATATGATGAGTTTTGAAATGTCCCTTGAGTAATTTGATCAATTAGTGAGATAGCTTGTTGGAGAAGTTACTCAAGATACCCAGTCAAACTAGGGTTTTCAAGGCAAATCACCCTCAAACTCTTGAAGAAAACTTGATCAATATAACATGTAGAGAACATTGAGACTCATATGTGATGCTCATAACCATGCTTGAATCAATTCTTGGTTGTGCTCTTTGTTCATGAGGGTCTCAAACCCTAGATGTGAACTTGATGAATCAATGGAATCATGCCCTTCCTACAAAAGAGTTAGGCAAATGCAAAGACATATTTTTGGTATTATGGTTAGTGAAATGATAAAATAAAAGTATGATACAATCACAAAGTTCTTGGTGATCTCTCCCAGAACAAACCCAATGAAATAAGGGTAAGGAGGATGCCAAGGTATGATCATAATGCTAATGCTCATGATGGAATTGCATGAGGGATCTTAGGGTCAAAATTGGGGTCTTACAGGTGTACACTCAATTATGGATCATATGACATCATCTCATGGGCCTAGCACACGCCCATGCAACCATGCAACTATGCAAAGGAGAATTTCAAAATTTTCCAAAATTTAAAGTGTGTGGAAATCAAACTCATGGACTATAAATAAGACCCTCATTACTCAGAATTAAGGACCTCATGGCCAAGCTTTGAACCTGCAACCCCAAACCCTCACCATTGAAGGATAAACTTTAGGATTTTATTTGAAAATGAAGTTTCAATTCTCCATCTGTTTTGAGATTGAAACTCCAAGAGTCCATCCGTTTCTTTGACCCATTTCACTTCCATCAAGCATCTGAAGCAAGGCCAACCATAATTGAAAGCAAGATCGTGCCAATCTGAAGCTCCATTGAAGGTGAATTTTAAGAATTTTCATCTCTTCGATTCTCCCTCAATTCTTCACTATTCTTGTTGATTTTCGGTTGTCTGAAGTCCTATCAATGTAGGAAAGAAGATTGAGTTACTTTGAGGTCAAATCGAAGCAACTCAGTTCATGATCCTCAAAATTCAAATCCTTGTATCTTTTTATATACTTGGAATTGGACAAAACTGAGGCCAGATTCGAGCTCCTGAGCATTTTTTCTTAAAATCCATGTCCTTGTTTTTCATTTTGGTGATGGTTGATGGTGGACCAGTCCGGTGAGGTCCACCGGAGAAGAAGACCGGAGCCCTAGATCCGGTCATGTGTTGTCACACATCTCAGCCATAGGATCCAATTAGAATGTTCTAATCTCATCCCTTGCTTCTGATTACCATGTGTGTGGGACATTTGACGGGAGAACATGTGGAACGCGCGTTTCCAACCATCTGATTTGCCACCTCATTTAATGAGGGAGATCAGATGACTCTCTTTTTTTTGAATTTCTGATTATTTCATTTAATCCATTATTTTTAATTAATTCATATCAATTTCATTTTTAATCCAAAAAATATTACTTTCACCAAAAAACTTCAAATATTTTCCTCTTTCATTTTCTGAATTAAAATCATTTTTTGAATTAATTTTGATATTTTTCATGGATTAATTGTTTTTGTGCCTATTTTTAATTGTTTAAAAAAAGTTCTGACTTTTCAAAATAATGAAATGTATTTTCTAAGGTCCTTTGACCTTGTTTGACCTAGGATAAATCTCTTGGCCATTTATTTGGTGTTTTGAAGAGGTTTTAGGTATTTGATCAAACATAATTTAATTTAAATGCATTTTAATTTTATTTTTAATTGATTAATTATGTAGAAATTGTGTTGAGCCATTTTTATTGACTTGTGAAGTTTGACGATGTGTTTGACCCTTGGTCAAGGTTGATTTGACTTTTGTTGGATTAAAATTATTGGATTTAGTGGATTGATGAAATGTACATTTCATCTCCCAAAATGAATGAATGATTTTAATTTGATAAAATTCCTCCCATGACCAATTTGTATTTGTCTCATCTTCCCTTCCTCTTCATCTTCAATCTTATTCTATCCCATTCCTTTCATTTACCAATGAAGTCTCAATATCCTAAGGCTAATTGGTTCGTCAATAACTTCATGTTAGATGAACCAATACAAGTATGGATGAGATTAGGTCCATCCTTTGATCATTTTGTTTTTGTGTGTGGTATGTTTTAGGAGTATGGTTCATTACACCATATCTCTAACATGCATTAACACCAAAAAATTTATTGTCCGGCCTCAGATAGTTGTGAATTCTACATAAGTCCAATTACGATTGCTTAACATAACGCTAAATTTTGACTCTAAAGGCATAACATTCTAGTAAGTGAGATTGTAAGTCTCCCCCCTTTCATGGTATTGTATGGAAACTTGGCCTTTTTTTCTTCCTTTAGGAGATGTTTTGGTTCAAGGATCCATGCTTGTGAATAGAGGGTTGAGTGTTCTCCAAAGAATGACTTAATCAATTGAAAAGCAAAGCATCACTAACATCTAATCAACTAACACTTGACTAACTTTTATTATTCTTGCTTTTAATTTCAATTCATTTAATTTATGCAATTTAAATTCAAGTCATTTACCATTCCATTTGCCATTTTACATATCATTTAAGTTGTTTATGTTTATGCCATTTTCAGTTTGCTCACTTAAGCCATATATTGTGATTGTATATATTTGTTTGAGTATCTTGTTTGTGTTTGTGGTCTTAGGATCTTAAAATACTTAATAAACAACAAAAAAACCCTAAAAAATGTTTGTGTGGACTGTTGGATTTGATCTTAGCCTTGGACTTAGAATTAGGCAACATTCCCTATGCAAAAGGACTTGGCCAATGCCAACATTTCTGAAACCAAGTGATTGTGATTTAAGCTTTCATCTGATACAAGTATTGAGATCCACTTGAGTTCATCTGCTACATGGTCTTGATGCAAATGGTACTTTGAGCCTATGTCTAATGCCTTATTCTGAGCCATTCAAGGAGTATGTCATCTGATACATGGGAAGATTAAGAAGAAGATGAAGTTGCTAGCTTGGATGTGGCTATATTTATTGGATGCCTTTCTCTTCATTTTGCTACTTGCTTATTGATATTTCTTGATTTAAAGTCCAAAGGAAATGTGGGTTTCTATATGACATTCTTGTCTATTGGATTGCATCCCATTGTTCAGATCTTTTCGATTGTTAACTTTTAAATTTTTGCTTAGGATTAGTCTCTTCATCTCCTCCCATTTCTTAAATTTCAAATCTCTTCCCCCTTTCAAAATCTTCTTTGCTTGTAATTTCTAAACTTAGACTTTATTGCAAAATTAGAAACTTTGGCCTTATGCCATTGCATTTTTTACACTCTTTTCTTAATCACACTTGTAAATGAACTTAACAATATTTACTGAAAAATTTCAAAAGACAAAAAGAAATAACATTCATCCAAACTCTTTTAGGCCCCTTTATGCCTCTCTTAAATTTAAATTTTTGTAAAAAGCAATTCTCTCACTTTGAAATTGATACCACGAACTACGAGGTTTTGATCCCTCATTTTTATGTTGGTATGTAGGCACAAGTCCGAAGATCTTATCAAACACAAAAATATAATTAATGAATTATTTTCTCATCCGCACACTCTATTTGTTGCAAGCATCATTTTATACCAAAACACATACACACATAAAAAGGGCTCCCTAGGAGTACCTAGGACACTTTGGGTGCTAACACCTTCCCTTTATGTAACCAATCCCCTTACCTGTAATCTCTGGCATTTTATTAGTTTTGATTTGAAAACTTCTTATCTTTGGGTTTTGTTCGTACTTTTCCCTTTTCCTTTGGAAACAATAAAAGCGCGGTGACGACTCTGGTTTTATTGACGTTAAGCTTATCCATAGCTTGATGGTCATGAATTTACCGCTACAGTCTCTTGGATGACTACCTGGCTCACCAACCGATTGAAGATTACCAGTCAGTACAGTATGATTTTTCTAATGAAGAGATTTTGTACTTAGAGATGAAAGATTGTGATGAACCATTGCTTGAAGAAGGGCCAGAACCTAGTTCTCGTTGGGGCATGGTATTTGATGGAGTTGTTAATTCGCATGGTAATGGCATTGGGGAAATGATTATTACTCCTCAAGATACTCATTTCCCGTTTACAACTAGATTAACTTTCAAGTGTACAAACAGTATGGATGAGTATGAAGCTTGCATTATGGGGCTTGAAGAGGCCATTGATCTCAGAATAAAATATCTTGACGTCTATGGAGATTCAACTTTGGTTGTGAATCAGATCAAAGGCGAATGGGAGACGATTCAACCTAGTTTTATACCATATAGAGACTATGAGAGGAGGATTTCAACTTTCTTTACAAAGGTTGAGTTTCATCATATCCCTCGAGATGAAAACTGGATGGCACATGCTCTTGCAACATTGGCTTCAATGATTATGGTGAAATTTTAGAATGAAGTTCCCAATTTGATTGTGATGCGTCTTGATAGGCTAGCTCATGTATTTGCTATTGAGTAAGTCAAAGATGAGAAGCCATGGTATTTTGATATCAAATGATTCCTCCAAAAGTCAAATTTACCCACCTGGGACATCTTTGAAAGATAAGAAGACTTTGAGAAGATTAGCTGACAACTTCTACCTGAATGGTGATGTGCTTTACAAGAGAAACTTCGATATGGTTTTGCTCAGATGTGTGGATAGACACGAAGCACACTTATTGATGACTGAAGTCCATGAAGGTTCCTTTGGTACTAATTCCAATGGACATGCTATGGCAAAGAAGATGTTGAGAGCAGGTTACTGTTTGCTAACAATGGAATCTGAATGTTGCAAGTTTATGAAGCAATGCCACAAGTGTCAAATCTATGTAGACAAGATTCATGTTCCTCTGACACTGTTGAATGTCATTTCCTCTCCATCTCCTTTCTCCATGTGGGGAATTGATATGATTGGTATGATTGAGCCTAAATATTTGAACGAACATCATTTCATTCTGGTGGCTATTGACTACTTCACAAAGTGGGTTGAAGCGGCATCATACGCAAACGTGACCAAGCAGGTGGTGGTTCGATTTATCAAGAATCAGATTATATGTCGTTATGGTGTACCAAGTAAGATCATTAATGATAATGGATCAAACTTAAACAATAATATGGTGGAAGCTCTTTACAAAGACTTCAAGATTGCGCATCATAATTCTTCTCCCTACAGACCTAAGATGAATGGGGTTGTTGAAGCTGCGAATAAGAACATCAAGAAGATCATTCAGAAGATGGTTGTGACATACAAAGATTGGCATGAGATGCTCCCATTTGCTTTGCATGGGTATCGTACATTCATCAGGACTTCAACAGGGGCAACCCTTTTCTCTCTCGTTTATGGCACGGAAGTCGTGCTCCCCGTGGAGGTTGAAATCCCATAATTGCATGTCTTGATGGAAGCCAAGTTAACAGAAGCTTAATAGTGTTAGACCAAATATGACCAGCTGAATTTGATTGAAGAGAAGAGATTGGCTGTCATGTGTCATGGTCAGCTATATCAGCAGAGGATAAAGAAAGCTTTTGATAAGAAGGTCAAGCCTCGTGTGTTTAGAGAAGGTGACCTCATGCTCAAGAAGACTCTATCTTTCAAATCTGATGCTAGGGGAAAATGGACTCTTAATTATGAAAGCTCATATGTTGTTAAGAGAGCCTTTTCAGGTGGTGCTTTGATTCTTACAACTATGGATGGTGAAGAGTTCATTCGTCCCGTGAATGTCGATGCAGTCAAGAAATACTTCACCTAAAAAGAAAATAACATCTCGCTAAATTGAATACACGAAAGGGCATCTTAGGAAAAAATGAGCGTCTCGGTGGATTGAAAACCCGAAAGGGCGATCCAGGAAAAAATTAGAGACATAAAATAGAAAATTTATCCGGGTAGATTGAATACCCCGCCTTGGGACAATCTAGACAAAAATTAGGGATTATGGCAAGTAACTGCATTCGGTTGGTCCTAATCCTGGGAAGCAATTTGAGCAAGTCATTTGGTTTTGATTCATCAGTCTCAAGTAAAGACAAGCACAATGGATATTGAAGTTGGTATGGAGAGTATTGATCATTGTATTCAATGTATCCATTTTCCATGTAAAGATCTATGGAGTCTCGTCATTTACGGACTATTATTCTATTAAATAAAGTTGAGCTTTTATCTAATTATTTATATTCTTATTTGCTTTTGATAAATAAAATTTAATTTTTATGATGATAATTTTGAAATAAATAAATTAATAATTATTTTTCTTAAAATAATAAAAACAATCACTATAAGAATAATCAATTTCAATAAGGAATGTCAACATCAATTTCAGAATAGGTAAGTCTTGAAGTGTGAAGCATTGTTTGTCCTCCCCAAGCAATTGGTTTGGTAATTCTTTTCCCCAACAGTTCATCATTTATCCCCAGCCTGGTCGACGAGTGATTTCATCATCCCTAGTAGAGCCAGTGAGTCCTATAGGGTTGAGTTAATGATCGGTCCTTTTTGCAAACTCATTTCCCCAGCTGAGGCGCTCATGCTTTGTATCCCCCCGTTTGTGATTTATGATTGGACCCTGGAGATCTGGAACCTTTATTTGATTTTCGTTTGCATAATTGTCTTGCATAACTTTGGCAGTTTCTCCTTTTTGTGAATCAGATCCGATTATCTTTGCCTTGTAATTGGTTTATTTTGCAATTTCCAAGAAGAATTCGATGATTATTGAGGAATGTGACAATCTTGGTCATAACATCCCCAACAATTTACTTAAATCCTCATGCAGAGTTTTACCTCTTGTATTACCCAGCGGATTTCATCTTCTGATATGAAGATCCCTCGTTCCCGACAGTGTTGAATTCAGAGCAATACTTGATTTTTTTGTCCCTTGCAAGGTTTTCTCCCATTCCGATATGGTGTTGACTTAAAATTCCCCGCAGTGTTGACAATTTAGATCCTCCTCTCGACATGATTGGTTGATCTTCCTTCAGTAATGCTCACTTCTCCCCACATAGGTTGTCGTGATTGTTTGGAATCATGTTCTCCATGACATTCCCAGCCATAGTTGATATTTGCAGAGCTAGATGATTTATTTTCATCCCCGACATGTTCTCCAGTTGGTGTTTCCATCTTGTTGAGATTAGCCGAGTGTTGCAGTAGTAATTCAAATCATTGATTATATCCTTTTGTGTTGTTTTGTCAACATAATCAGAATCATATACATGCATATTCATGCATAAAACACATCAGCAGATATTTCATTATGCATTTTATCGCATTGATTTTTCTCCTGATCCCCTACCTTCGTGATATCATCTCCCCATGCAGATTTGGTGTGTCTGTCCTCCTTCAATTGTAGGGTGTCATCCCCTTAAGCAGAAAGAGTTTAACCTTTCTCATTTCCCCACCAAGTTATTTCCTCGTGGATGATTATTACTTCAGTTTCCTCCCCAATTAATTATCTAGATGAAACCACTCCCCTTGAGTTAGATCCTCATTGGGTTGAGTCTTTGTTTGACCGTTTCTTTCTAGTTCTTACCTGGATAGATATTTTGGTTCCCTGAGAGCTTATTACCCAGTAACTGGTAATATTCTTCTTGATTTTTTAGTACATTACTTTTACCGAATACCCGGTAAAATGTAATCTACCTCCTTTGTTTTCCCCAGCGGATTCCTTCCCATGTTTATCCCGATAAGTCTATTCTTGATATGTTCATCCTAATCGGTAAATATTTCAAAGGATACTTCATTATGCATCATCTTATGCATATATGATCCTCCATGAGTCCAAAAGATCAAGAGAACTTCAAGTTTGCAAGTTGGTTCATGGTAGTTGACTAGAGAAAGTCAATTGGTCAAAACCGGGGTTCCCTAGAGCATATCTCCTACAATGTTTGTCATATGAAAATGATTCCAAGAGAAAAGTTACTCCTTATGACATTCCAAACAACTTTCATGTTGAGTTCAAGAGATATTTTTTCTTGTAAATTCCTTTTTTATGGTGAAAGATTATAGGTCATTTTCTTTGTGCCCTAGTTAGGAGGTCAACTTCCAAAAACCATAACTTGCTCAATTTTTATGATATGAAGTCCATACAAGTTTCATGACCCAATTCAATTTGTCTTATCCAACTTTATTCTTTTAGAAACTTTAAATACAACTTGCAAGGGCATGTGTCAAGAGGAAACATTATAGGTCATTTTGGGCCATTAGCATTGAACAAGAGATTTTCCTCAACTTCTAAAATACATAACTCCTTCATGCCAAATTCAAATGAGGTCAACTTTATTACCAAATTGAATAGGTTTGAAATAGCTACAACTTTTAGGAAGGAATATTTTCTATTTGAAGTCCATAGCAAAAGTTATTCAAGGTGGAAGAAGTGAACATTTCACTTGGTACTTAGAAAATTTTCAATTATGTTTGATTTTCCAAACTTCCACCTCATAATTCATCATGATACAAGCTTCAAATGGAAAAGTGTTCAACATGAAAGTTATTGCCCTTGATCTGACCTTTCCAAAAAGTCCCAAAAAACTTCATTTGGCCAAGGTTTGAATGACTTGCGCATGGCTTTTCTTCAAGGTTCCATTTGGATGAATTTCATGACCACTTCTCAATTCCAAATGCATGGCTTCATGTCACACTTTCAGCATCACTCGTGATCAACTTTGGATCTTTTGACATCACTTCATGGGACTATCACACACCCATGCATCCATGCAAGTGGGAATTGCTATTTTTTGCTTTTGAATAGAAGTGTGTGGAAATCAATTGCCTAGCCTATAAATATATTGCCTCATGCTCATAATTATGGACACCTTGCCCAAGCTTTAATCCTGCAACCTTCCCTTCACCGTTAGAGGATAAACTTGAAGGTTTTAATTTAGAAATCGAGTTTCAATTTCACTTCTATTTTGAAGTTGAAACTCCAAGAATCCAAGCCCTTCTTTAATCTAGTTCACTTACTACAAGCTTCTGAAGTCAAGCCAAGGCCAATTGGAAACAAGATTAAGCAAGATTCAAGCTCCTCGAAGATGATTTTTCAGAACCTTTCTCTCTTCGGTTCTCCCTCAATTCTTCACCACTCTTGTTGGTTTTTTGTTGTCTGAAGTCCTATCAATGTAGGCAAGAAGATTGAGTTGCTTTGAGGTCAAATAGAAGCAACTCAGTTCATGATCCTCAAAATGCAAATCCATGTATCTTTCAATATACTTGGAATTGGAGAAAATTGGGGCCAGATTCGAGCTTCTGAGCATTTTTCCTTTGAAATAGTGTCCTTGTTTTTCATTTTTCATTGAGTTGAGGGTGGACCAGTTCGGTGAGGTCCACTAGAGAAGATGACCGGAGCCCTAGCTCCGGTGATGTGATGGTGTGCATCCTGACCATCTAATCTATTTGAAATGTTTTAATCTCAGCCTTTCCTTGTGATTACCAAGCTTGTTGCGCATTGACTAAGGATCATTGTGGAATGCGCACGCTTGGCCATCAGATCTGCCACCTCAATTAATGAGGGAGATCTGATGGCTCTTGTTTTTTTGTATTTTCTGATTTTCCATTTAATTGCCTTATTTTATTTAATTCATAGAAATTTCATTTTTAATCCAAAAAATATGGGACTTTCACCAAAAATCTTTAAATATTTTTCTCTTCCATATTGAATTAAACGTATTTTTTGGATTAATTTTGATATTTTTTATGAATTAAATTTTTTGTGCATATTTTAAATTCTGTAAAAATACTTCTGAATTTTTAAAAATAGTGAAATTTTTTGTCTAAGGTTCTTTGACCTTGTTTGACCTAGGATAAATCCCTTGGCCATTTATTTGGTGTTTTGAAAGGATTTTAGGTTTTGACCAAATTAAAATGTATTTTAATTTATTTTTAATTTGATTTTTAATTGATTATATGTTTAAATATATTGTGGATCCATTTTTATGGTCTTGTGATGTTTGACTTTCTGTTTGGACCTTGATCAAGGTTGATTTTACTTTTGTTGGATCAAAACCATTGGATTTAGGGGATTGATGAAATGTACATTTCATCTCCCAAAATGAATGGATGGTTTAGATTTGGTGTAAGATGTCTTGGTGAATTATCCATGTTGGAGCCCTTCTCATGGAAGATGTCTTGGTGTAAGGATCCATACTTGTGAATGAATGGTTGAGTGTTCTCCAAAGAATGACTTAATCAATTAAAAATCACCACTAACACTTGACTAACTTTTGACTAACATTTGATTAACTCTTGTTAATATTGCTTTACTTTCAAGCCGTTTACTTTATGCAATTTAAATTTCAGTCATTTATCACTCATTGCCATTTACATTTCATATAACTTGTTTATGTTTATGTCATTTTTACTTTGCTTATTTGAGTCATATCTTATGATTATATATATATTGTTTGTGTGTTTTGGTTTTGTTTATAGTCTTAGGACTTTAAAATACCTAATAACAACAAAAACCCTAAAAAAACATCTGGTGGACTATTGAACTTGATCTGAACTTTTGGACTTAGGATTAGGCAACATTCCCTGTGCAAAAAGGACTTGGCCAATGCCAACATTCAGAGACTGAGTTATTGTGAATTGTGCCTTCATCTGATACAAACCTTGGGATTTGTTTGAATTCATCTACTATTCTATCTTTGTGTTTAATTTTTATTTTGATCTTGTGTCTGATGCTTTGCTCTGAGTTAATCAAGGAATATTTCATCTAATACATGGGAAGACAATGAAGACTGCTAGTTATTGGATTTGCTTGCTTGGATGTGACTATCTTTATTTGATGCCTTGATCTTCATGATGTCTGGATATTGCTCATTGCTTATTGGTTATTGCTTGATTAAAAGTCCAAAGGAAAAGGAGTTTCTATATGATATTCTTGTCTGTTGGATTGCATCCCATTGGTCATATCTTTTCAACTCTTAACTTTTAAATTTATGCTCAAGATAGTCTCTTCATCTCCTCCAACTACTTAAATTTTAAAATCTCTCCCCCCTTTTTAAAAACTCTATTTACTTATGATTTCAAACTTAGACTTTGTTTTAATAATTAGAAACTTTGGCCTTACTCCATTGAATTTTCAAACTCTTTCTTAAATCAAATTAGTAAATAAAATTAACCATATTCACTTAAATTTCAAAAGACAAAAAGAACTAACAACCTCATTCAAACTTTTGGCCCTTTGCGCCTTTCTTAGTAAACTTTTGTTAAAATCCACTCACTAACTTATTTGAAATTTTTACCATAAACTACGAGGTTTTGATCCCTCATTTTTATGTTGGTATGTAGGCACAAGACCGAAGGTCTTGTCAAACACAAAAATACAATCAATTATGTAATTTCTCATCCCCACACTCTATTTTTCTCAAATATCTTTTATACCAAAAACACATGCACACATAAAAATGGCTCCCTAGGAGTACCTATGACACTTTGGGTGCTAACACCTTCCCTCTGTGTAACCAACCCCCTTACCTATAATCTCTGGCATTTTATTAGTTTTGATTTAAAAACTTATTATCTTTGGGTCTTGTTCGTACTTTTCCATTTTCCTTTAGAAACAATAAAAGTGCGGTGGCGACTCTTGTTTTATTGATGTTAAGTTAATTCATAGCTTGATGGTCATGAATTTACCGCTACAGTAACCACATACTTATCTTCACACACATCATAAAAAGTGTCGAAGTAGTTTTGAAAAAGATCCAATGGTATAGTGGTTAATCCTCAATAAAAAACGACATACTAGTTATAATCTTCAAAAAAAGAAAAGAAAGAGAAGAAAACCCGCTAAGTTGAATAGCAAGGTGACTTAGGAAAAATTTAGGGCATCCCGGTGGACTGAGAATTCAAAATAACCAATCCAGAAAAAAGTTAGGGAAAAGAAAAAAGAAAGAAAAGGAAAAGTGAAACTAGGTGACCATTATATCAAGAACCAAAGGGTCACCAAATTTCCTGACAAAATCAGATTTTGCGATTACCAAAGACAAGTGACTGCCACCTAAAATGAATGGCTATCATTGGTTTCAAATCCATCATGTTCACACCTCCAAACTCTCTTAGAAGTTGAACGCATGTGTCGATTTAACTAAATTAAGGAATGGAGATCATCACGAAGAAGGGGACGATTAAAATTATATTTTGAGCCCTATATCCTTTTGTTCAAAAACCATGAACCAGGCCATATTACAACCCTCAAAATACCAAGTAGAAGCAAGGTTTCTTTTGAAAGCATACTCAACAAGGTTGCGTTAACCTGACTCCTAGATATTTGTTAATCATCCGTATTGGTATCTGTAGCGGTAAATTCATGATCATCAAGCTATTGACAAGCTAGAGATCAATAAAACCAGGGTCGCCACCGTGCTTTTATTATTTCCAAGTGAAAAGGGAAAAAGTACGAACAAAACCCAAAGGTAAGAAGTTTTCAAATCAAAACTAATAAAATGTCAGAGATTACAGGTAATGGGGTTGGTTACACGGAGGGAAGGTGTTAGCACCCAAAGTGTCCTAGGTACTCCTTGGGAGCCCTTTTTTGTGTGCATATGTATTTTGTACAAAATGATGTTTACAAACAAATAGAATGGAGAGATGAGAAAATAATTCATTAATTATATTTTTGTGTTTGACAAGACCTTCGGACTTGTGCCTACATACCAACATAAAATGAGGGATCAAAACCTCGTAGTTCGTGATACAAATTTCAAAGTGGATGCATTGTTTTTAACAAAAATTAAATTTGAAAGGCACAAAGGCCTAAAATGGTTTGAATGAGTTAGTTCTTTTTGGATTTTTGAAAGTTTAAGTCAAGTGTAATTAAGTTCATTTACAAGTTTGATTAAGAAAAGTAGTTTGAAAATGCAATGGCATAAGGCCAAAGTTTTTAGTTTGCAAAGTGGTCAAAGTTTAGAACAAAATAAGTTCAATCAAATAAGGTTTTTTTTTTAAAAAGGATGGAGAGATTTTGAAATTAAAGAAATGGGGAGAAGATGAAGAGACTAATCCTATGCACAAAATTAAAAGTTAAGGGTTGAAAAAATATGACCAATGGGTAGCAATGTAATAGACAATAATGTCAATAGAAACCCAAATTCCCTTGGACATTTAGAATTAAGCAACATACAAATGCACAATTATATTATCCTGAAGAGCAAGGCATCAAATAAAGATAGCCACATCCAAGCTTAGCCACTCCATGATCTTCTTCAAATTAGCCCATGCAACAGATGTATTCCACAAGTCACAGGTTCAAAATAACAGCTTCACAATGTTCATGTTGCATATGAACTCAAAGGGATCTTGAATGATGTATCAGATGAAGTTTCAAATTCCAAGCACTTGGTTTCTCAAAAAGTTGGCATTGGCCAAGTCTTTTAGCATAGGGAGGTTGCCTAAATTATAAGTCCAATTGGTCAAAGATCAAGTCAATAGTCCACACAAAAGTCTTTTAGGGTTTTTATTCTTATTATGTACATTTATGGTCAAGGACCACACAAACAAACAAAAATATACACAAGCAAGATATATCACACAATATGGTCCAAATGGACAAAATGAAAATTGCATTAACATAAACAATTAGGATGGTATGAATAATGGCAAATGAATAGAACTTACAAATTAAAGTGAATTAAAAAATAAAGGACTTGAAATTAAATGTTAGTTGTTAATGAGTTAGAAATTACTATTGTTTTGCTTTTGCTTTTTAATTTGAAGTCATTCTTTGGAGAACACTCAACCCACTTATCACAAGCATGGATCCTTGAACCAAGACATCTTCCAAAGAAAGGAAAAAAGGCCAAGTTTCCACACAATACCATGAAAGAGGGGAGACTTACAATCTCACTAACTAGAATGCTATGCCTTTTTGTGTCACAAATTTAGTGCTATGTTAAGCAATCGTAATTGGACTTATGTAGAAGTCACAGCTATTTGAGGTCGGGTAATAGAATTTTGGTGTTGATGCATGTTAGAGACATAATATAATGGACTATGCTCATGAAACATACCACACACAAAAAGAATATGCAAAAGAGGTGGCCTAATCTCATCCATACCTATGTTGATTTTGGAATCAACTAGCCTTAGGACTTAGAGATATCATAGGCCAAATGAGATGAATGCATAAAGAATGGGAATGAGATGAAGAGGGAGGGGAATGGATCAAAACTCAAATTGGTCAAAGGAGGACTTTTACCAAATTAATATCATTCATTCATTTTGGGAGATGAAATGTACATTCCATCAATCCCTTAAATCCAATGATATTAACTTGACAAAGTCAAATCAACCTTGACCAAGGCCCAACAACAAGAGTCAAACTCATACAAATCATCACAATAGGTCAACACAATTAATTGGCATTTATTCAAATTAAAAATACTAAAATAATACATTTAAATCAAATATGGTTTTTTAAATTCCTAAAACCTCATCAAAACACCAAAGAAATGGCCATGAGATTTATCATAGGTCAACCAAGGTCAAAGGATCTTGGAGAAAAAAATTCATAATTTTTAAATTTAAATGTATTTTTAAATAATTAAAAACAAACACAAAATCAATTAAATCATGAAAAATATTAATAATGATCCAAAAAACAATTTTAATTCAAAATATGAAAGAGGAAATGATTTGAAATTTTTTGGTGAAACTTCATATTTTTTGGATCAATATTAAAATTAATATGAATTAATGAAAATAAAAGGAATAAAAGAAAAATCAGAAAATATAAAAAAACATGGACCACTTGATCTACCTCATTAATTGAGGTGGCAGATCAAGTGATGAGAAACGTATGTTCCATGGTACACGCTAGTCAGCGCGCCACACACTTGGTCATTACAAGCAACGTCTCTGATTAAAACATTTTAAATCCATCCAATGGCTCAGAACACTTCCAGCTCATCGCCGGAGCAAAAGGCGGGTCATCTTCTCCGATGACCCTGGCCGGACTGGTTCTTTCATCACCATAACATAAATGAAAAAGGATGACATGATCTGAAAGATAAAATGGTGTAGATCACGAATATCACCTCAATTTTAACTAACTCCAAATATATAGAGAGAGATATGGAGTTGAATTTTGAGGTGCATCAACTGAGTTGCTTCGATTTGACCTCTAAAGCAACTCAATCTTCTTGCCTACATTGGTAGGAATTCAGACAACCAAAGATCCAAGAGAATTGATGAGAATTGAGTGATAATCGAAGAGATGAAGTTTTCTGAAAATTACCTTCAATGTTGTGCAGAACTTGATGTTGCTTGCTTCAAACACGATCTGATCACACTTGAGAAACTTGCAGGAAGTTATTAGCAAGGGTGCAAGGCTTTGGACCCTGGAGTTTTTGAATCTCCAACGGTTGAGATTCAAACTCAATTTTCAAATTGAAAATTCTCAGGTTTTCCTTTAGAATGAGAGGGTTTGAATTGGGGGGGGGGGGGGGGGGAGGGCAAAGCTGGCGCGCAAGGTCTGTTTGAATTGAGCACAGAGGTCATGTATTTATAGCATGAGGGAGTGATATTTGCACACTTGAAATTTTGTCCAAATTAGCAATGTGAATGGCACGAGTGCATGGGTATGTACAGGCCCATGAGGCAATGCATTAAGGTCCAAAATCAATCATGTTGAAGTTTGAATGAAGCTTGAATGGCAAGGCAATGTGAAATGAAGTTTGTACATTTGATTTCCTCCAATGATGCAGCTCTGTTAAATCCATGCGCAGCCCTAGCAAACCTCATCCAAAATGCATGAACTTGGGTTCTTTGGAAATCTTGGATCAAGGGGAACATGTTTTATGTTCAACACTTTTTCATTTGGAGCTTGTGTCATGGTGAACTTTGAGGTGGAAGTTTGGAAATTTCAATATGTTGAAAAAATTTCTAAAGTGTAAAGTCATATATCTCAATATCCCGCCTTACTTAACTTTTTATGTGAGCTTCAAATGAGAAAAGTGTTTTCATAAAAGTTGTAGACGTTTCAAATACCTTCAAAATGGTCACCAATTTCATGTTATTTGGATTTGGAATGATAGAGTTATGCATTTTTGAAGTCGAGGAAAATCACTTGTTCAATGGTATAGGTAAAAAATGACTTATAATGTATCCTCATATCACATGCTCATAAAAGTTGAATTTTCTTTCATTCCAAACATAAAAGTTTAAGTATACATCTTTAATTTGATAGTTAAACTTGTAAATCTTTCATCTCATAAAAATTGAGCAAGTTATGTCCTTGGGAAGTTGACTTTCAAATTTGGGTTTAGACAAAATGACCTATAATGTTTCAACATAGAAAATGATCTTCTAAGCAAACGTAGCTCTAGGTATCAACATGAAAGTTGTTTGTAATGTCATTTAGAGTAAAGTTTCTCTTGGAATAATTTTCATATGGTAAAAATTGTAGGAGATAGGGTCTAGGGAGACCCAGTTTTGATCACATGAATTCATCTGGCCAACCACCATCAACCAACTTGCTAAATTTCAATTCTCTTGACTTTCTTGGCTCATGGTAGATCATATATGCATAAGATTATGAATTTTGAAGTGCCCCTTGAGAAATTTTATCAATTGGTGAGATAGCTTGTTGGAGAAGTTACTCAAGATACCCAGTTAAACTAGGGTTTCCAAGACAAATCACCCTCAAACTCTTGAAGAAAACTTGATCAATATGACATGTAGAAATCATTGGGATTCATATATGATGCTCATAACCATTATTGGATCAATTCATGGTTGTGCTCTTTGTCTTGAGGGTCTCAAACTCTAGATATGAACTTGATAGATCAATGGTAATCACGCCCTACCTACAAAAGAATTAGACAAATGCAAAGACATATGTTTAGTATTGTTTTTAGTAAAATGATAAAATACAAGTATGATACAATCACATGGTGCTAGGTGATCTCTCCCAAAACAAAACCAATGAGAGAGGGGTAAGGAGGATGCCAAGGTATGATCCCATTGCTTAATGCATATGATGAAATTGCATGAGCGGTGTTGGGGTCAAAATTGGGGTCTTACAGTATCATATCCCATTGTATTTCATACTTTGAATAAATCAATGATCCATTCACAGTATATCACCTTTATTTTCAATCATGAATGATTTCAAAATTTACATGAGCATTACGTTAAAATTTCCATTTTTTGAATGAACAATTTTATTTAAACTTAGCATCAAGGAAATTCTTCCAAAGAACAATTAGCTTATTGTAAGATATTTCAAGATTCAGTAAATCTGAGTTAATTAGTTCGAGACGCAGCAGGTCTCTCCAAGAATCATATTGGGGAAATCCGTAATACAGTCATATTTTGGAAAAAAATGTCAAATTCCTTTTCAAGGGTCCAACACACTGGGGCACGATAAGTTCACAAAGTATGAAGCATCTCATTGATCATCTTGATCTGAGAAAGTCAGAGGTTGTTACTCTTCTATAGACAAGAGTCTTCACTAAAGCCCGCCAGGCAATAGAGCATAAATCAGAGTTTTGCAAACCATTTTCATGGTGTCAAAACTATTCAAAGCCAATGGTGTCGGGTAATCAAAGCTTGATGTCTACAAAATTCATAAACTAACACTACGCCAAATAAGGGAAAAGAGGGCGCTTATTTTGGCCTATAATAGCGCTTTTAAGCGCCCTCTAAAGTGGCGCTGGCATAGGTAAAGACAGCGCTTTGTTTTCCTGGAGAAAGCGCTGTCTAAAGTGGCCCTTTAAGGGCCACATTATAGTGCGCTTTCAGAAAAAAGCGCCCTCTTGAGTGGTCCATAAAGGGACACCTTAGAAGGCGCTTTCTGGAAAAAGCGCCCTCTAAAGTTGTCAATGTAAAGTGTTTAGAGGGCGCTTTCTGGACAAAGCGCCCTCTAAAGTTGTCAATGTAAAGTGTTTAGAGGGCGCTTCCTACAGAAAGCGCCCTCTAAAGTGTTAGTTATTTTAAAAAAATTTGTTTGAAAAACAGTGGATATTTAATTGGTAACCTGTTCGCATGCTGCAAAAGTGTAAAATTCATATTGATTTCATCCTTTAATCCAATGTTATACACCATTAATCCATTGATATATACAACATGAATCCATTTATATACAACATTAATCCTCCATATATACAACATTAATATATGATTCTTTGATCAACAATATACAACAACATATTCATGATTTAGTAAAAGTACAACAACAATATACAACATATATACAACAACAGTATACAACAACAACATTCCATACATATATGTACAACAATATACAACCTAGCTAATGATTCTTTGATCAACAATGAATTGACACAATTCATCCTTCATTTCATCCAAATGAGCTCTTGAGTAAGATTTGTATTCCTCAAAGTACTACAATTAAGAGAATAAAACATATTCATGATTTAGTAACAAATTAGATGAAATATCCGATAATATTAAAATAAACCCTAAGTTATTATTCCATACCATTTTTGGGATGTCTATACGATTCAACGCAATGATATCTCTCATAAATCTCAATACAAAAAATCCGCAATCGACCGAATTGTTTTGCTGAGGACACTACACAGAAAAACAAACAATATATATATAGTTAATTTCCTACAAACACTATTATAAGCAAAAAAACAAACACTATTATAAGCAAAAATAAGATACTTAATATATACCTGAACTCTGATCCAGGTAATGTCCTTCCTATTACGGTAATTCTTTTTCGATCTAAATTTTAGTATTGCCCTAACAAAATAAAAACGTATATTGAGATCAATCTGACAGACATAATTAAATATACAAATACACACGAATATTTAGGGGAATTTCACTTACGCGTCAACCGTCTTCTTCATACTCGGATATTTACTCCAATCACCCGATAACGAATCGAGATAATACACCATTAGTCTCGAAAGATCCATAGCAACCAACACCCAGTGACCACTGTAAAATAAAACAAAAATTTAGATGCATGAAAATTTTCTACGTAAAAGATATACATAGATTAGAATGAAATTATTAGAAAGAAAATCTAACCCGTTGCCAGAATTAAACGGTAAAATATACAAACTGGGTGTAGTATTATCGCCGGCCGCCATGAATCTATCGACTAGTTCATTCTTTACGGATGTTGGATTTTTCGTTATAAACGTTGTGTTGATACGGGAAGCAGCAATAAAATTGAATCGGTTACACAATTCAGTTCCCCGCATCAATGTTACATACATATACCTTAAATAGAAACATAATAAACATTAGACTACTCATTGAAATGTGTAAATAAATTGTTCAACTAAGTAAATAATAGATTGATCGGAGTACCATATGTATGTATGAATGACAGCGATGCCCAATTCTTCGTGTTCAAAAAGTTGTTGCATGTCCTCCTTTGCAATTATTTCGGAATGAGCAAATCCGAAAACACCTTCATCAAAATCTACACTACTGATGGCGCCGTGCATAATATCGGACTCTTCCACCATTTTCTCAAGACGCATCATAATTTGAGATTTTGTCCCGGACGTCGTTGGAATATCGTTACCAGCTTTTTTCAACTTTCGACCGGGAACCTAAAAATTCATATAAATTAAATCATGACTTTTTGTGATGCAACAGAATCGTTGCATATATAATTCAATGGGTATATATATTTGTACCTCTTTTTGAGATGCTACCGACTCGATGCGTCTTGAAATCCCTTTACTAGCTTTATGTGTGGGTCTTGTAGGAGTCTAACATTACCATGTAATAAGGATTGATTAAATATCATAATTGTAGCTGAATTGAAATGTGAATACTAAATATTCATAATCATTTAGAACATATATACCTCGGCATCTGGGAAAATTAGATCTGACGGCCATCCAACAAAGGATCCGACTGCTTCTCGCATCAACGTAGTCTCTGAAACAACGTCAGGTAATGGTAGAAGCGCGTCGGTATCTAATACAAGGTCAACCGAAACTTTCATATATCCCACTGGGAGGGGATTATGGTGAAGTAATTCACCCGAAGTGTTGTGCACTTTTCCCTTGCCAACCATGCGATAAGTTGGTGACGATAGATACAGCTGACAAGGTGTAATGCCCTAAACCAATAATAAATGTTATTGTTAACGTGTATATGTGTCAAGTAAAAAAGTGCTATTTTAATTTCATAATAACATATATAATTACCTCGGGAAATTTCGGTTGACAATTGATACTAGCTCGGTCACTAGTATCTTTTGCCTCGGAACCGCACCTTTCCTCTCTATACCTTGCATTCTCCTTTTGCAGTTCGAGTACTTGTGCCCTTAACTCCGTCAAGGTGTCCATCACCTCTTTGTTGGTAGGATTTTTTGTTTTTGGTTTTTTATAAAATGACGACGGAGTCACACCAAAACCCTTACCCCTCACACGACCGGAATACTCAGGAACATTTAGTACTCGACTAAGTACGCTCCTGCAATCCTGGACCTCGGTTGAAGGTAAGGTTTGGGATAAAGTCTCCTGAAATATTATTAGAGGAGATTAAAAATGAATTATATATCTAACAAAATTTTCGATATAATTAAAGAAATAATGTTTCATATACTTACACATTCGTCATAAACATTTTGAACCGCTTCAACGACAGCCCCATCCTTCCCAACCCGAGCAGCCTTCCACAATACGTGCTCCGGAAGATATATTGCGTCACTTTTCTCCTCGGTTAGCTACAAATTGAATCAGATTATAAGATCATCAATTATAACATATTGTGACAATGTATAAGCTCATAGAATTTGAATATACTCACAATTCTTTGTTGTAACCGTGCATATCCCGTACGCCTTTTTTTGTACGGATACGCGGGTTTTGATGCCCTTTTCCGATTTTTGTCGCTTACTTCCTGGATAAAAAAGTTTAAGGCATATTAGAACCAAGTAACTTAACAATTGTATAATACCATAATTAATAGACATTACATGGAATTTTTCGTTTCTTCGTTTGGCGACAAAGTTATCCCATTCTTCGGCTGAAATAATCTCCGCATACTTCATTGGCCGTTCTGCTTCAACAAAGTTTCCTTCCTCATCCTTGAGAAATTTGTTGGACAAAAAGGATCGAAATCCTCGGAGTCTTTTTCCGGCCAATTGAATACAATATTTTTGCCGGCTTTCATCGATGTGAAAGGATCTCTAAAAAACATACAAATGGAGTGTGTTATTATAAGTAATATTATAACAATATATGGTCAACAAATAGTCAACAAAAAAAACATATAATAATATATGGTAAGTACCTGTATCTCGAACCATATTTTTTCTTTGCCAACCTTCAATTCCGGACTTCTCCAATTATCACATGTAATCGGAATATGTTGTCGAACAAGGGAACCAATGTAACTTGCCAACATTGAACCGTTAGGCTCAATTAGTTGGTCTTCAGCACTCCAATGTACTTCGAATTTTTCACCCTTGTCTCTTGCACGAATGATTGACTTCATAACAGTCAATCCTCGTTTGATTTCTTTTTCAACATTGTTACGTGATCCACTCGCGTCATGGGTATCGTCTTGGTTAGCCATTTTATCTGTAATATAGAAATGATTCAATAAGACCCAAGTAAGACAATGACCATATTCGTGAAGCTACACAAAAAACACATTCATATACCTTCCATTTCTCTCATGTTACAACAATCTAAACTCTCTCTTTTTTTCATCATTATTGAATACAAACTCACATACACCTACTGCATACAAAAGACCAATGCAAACTTATGGTGTTTGGAACATGAACAAACTTGCATCCATAATCATCAAACTTCCAAGCACAAGCTCAAGCACAATCCAAATGACATCAGTTTTCAATCAGAAATAAAAAACCTTACAACAAGGTGCTCATGAACACCATATAGTGCTCGTTTGCCCTAAACAACATTAATCAACATAATGCACAAAATGTAAAACTCAGTTTAGAAAATGCCCTAATCAAACACCTGAAGAAAGTGAACGGTAACGATGGAGAAGAGAAATACCTTCAAGGTGACGGTAACGATGGAGAAGAAAGTGAACAGCGACGGTGGACGCAGATAACTCAGTGAACGTGAACCCAGCAGCAGAAACAGGCGACGGCGACGACGACGGTGAGGGAGGGAGAACGAACGGAGGACGAGAGTAATCGCAGTAGAGAGAAAACCCAGTTACGTAAACGAAATAGCATATAGAGAGGGAAAATAAAGAGACATGCAGTATATATGTTATAATTTTAATGTTTAATAAAGGGGACCTTAGAGGGCGCTTGTGTAAAAAAAGCGCCCTCTAAAGGGGGCCTAAGAGGGCGCTTCTAAAAGCGCTCTCTAAGGCTTTCCAAAAGCGCTTTATAAACTGGAAATGTACATGGACTTAGAGAGCGCTTTTTTGAAAGCGCCCTCTAAGGGTACCCTTAGAGGGCGCTTTCATAAACGCGCCCTCTATTGGTGTCCCTCCATTTCCTCATTATTTTTTCGCTTCACTTTAGAGGGCGCTTTGTTACAAAAGCGCCCTCTAAAGTGCGCTGTCTATTCCTCCTTATTTTTCTCTTCACTTTAGAGTGCGCTTCTTTAAAAAATCGCTCTCTAAGGCTTTCCAAAAGCGCCTTATAAACTGGAAATGTACATGGACTTAGAGAGCGCTTTTTTAAAAGCGCCATCTAAGGGTACCCTTAGAGGGCGCTTTCATAAACGCGCCCTCTATTGGTGTCCCTCCATTTCCTCATTATTTTTTCGTTTCACTTTAGAGGGCGCTTTGTTGCAAAAGCGCCCTCTAAAGTGCGCTGTCTATTCCTCCTTATTTTTCTCTTCACTTTAGAGTGCGCTTCTTTAAGAAAGCGCCCTCTAAGGTGCGCTGTCTATTCCAGTTTTTGGCGTAGTGTAATAAATTCATGCATTCACATTCATTTTGCATATCATGTACAGGAATACAAGCTTAAGCCTCATTTTGATTCAACAACCTATCAAGGGAGTTCAGAGTAATCCTCAATAGAATCAAGATGCAATATTTTTTCTCAACAGTAGAATAATTCTTTTCTTCAGTATAAGTTACTTTCAGGAGTCAACCATTGTTAGTGATGATTGTATAGAAGAGCTTTCTTCCCCCAAAAGGTGATTGATATTCTCCCAATTGAACGTTGGTGTTAACGGAATTTCTGCTTGGTTTCCTCAGTATATATCTCATGTTTACCCTGTAATTTTCTCCAGCAAACGCCATGAACTCCTCATGCGAGTTTCATATCAGCAGGATTACTTAAGAAATATATCCCCATCATTATTATCCTTAGCAAGTATCTTCAAAGTTTTATCTAAGATAGACATATCTTCACAAGGATAGCTCAACCTAGAAATCTCCCTAGCACGTCTATTGATTTTTGCTCCCAAAATAGAGGTTACCCTAAAATGAGTCTTGTTAGAACTTTTCCTTTGTAAATCTGCCCTAGTAAGTTTTCTACTAAGGGAGTCATTTTTAATTGTTTCAACAACCGGCTATCAATGCATGTCAACCCCCGAGTTGATGTTTTCTAGATTTATTCTCGACCCCCGAGTCGATATTGTCTTTATTTTCTTGACCCTTTAGTCGATGTTGTATTTGTTTTGTCAACCCCCAAGTTGATATGTTCTCGAACCCCAATTCGATGTCGTTTCTTTCAAATATCTTCCGACCCCCGAATCGTTGTTGCTTTAATGTTTCTCAACCCCCAAGTTGATAGCTTATCATAATCTTGAACCCCGAGTTGATTTGTTTCTTTACTTTGTTCTTGACCCCCGGTCGATGTTGTCTTTATTTCCTCAACCCTAGAGTTGATGTTGTTTTATCTTGTTGTTTCCTCAAACCCCGAGTTAACTTGTGTCTCATTTTTTTCTCGACCCCTAAGTCGATATTGTGTTTACTTTCTCAACCCTCGAGTTGATATGTTGCACTCCAGCAAGTCTTCTGTGTGTTTATTTCCTAGAGAGTATCTTATATTCCTTAACAGGTTACTTCAGTCAATCCCTGATAGAGTTAGCATTACATATTGATCTACTTTCCAAAGAAGCATTGGATGGGGCTATTCAGTCTGATAGTTGAGAGTAATATGAAGCATTTTGTTTAGTATTAAACTTTCATTCCCCAGCAGCCTCTGGGATCTTCTCATTCCCCAGATGAGTCTTCTATCAGCCAAGAGTAGCTGAACATGTAGTTATTCCCCAAAGAAAGTCTTTAGTTTATTTCCCAACAGCTTTGCTTCAACCAAGAGCAATTGAATGTCGTAGTTCCATCCAAGAGCAACTAGACACTATTTTATTTTGCAGTTTTGCTTCAACCAAGAGTAGATGAAAGCATTTATTATCATGTAATAGTTGCAACCAAGAGCAGTTGGATACTATTTTATTTTATGCAGTTTGCTTCAACTAAGAGCAGTTGAATGCATTAGTTTCAGCCAAGAGAAGTTAAACACTATTTTATTTCGCACAGTTTTGCTTCAACCAAGTGCTATTGATTATAATCAATTTTAGCCAAGGGTTGTCGAGTATGACATCTTTAGTCAAGAGCAGCTGAATGTAATCATTTGTTCCCCCCAGGAGAGTCTGCCTTCAACGAAGAACGTCTAAAGAATGTTTGAGCATGTTATTTTGTAACAAATCCATCTCCAAAGATCTACCGTTAGTCAAGAACAACTGAACATGATTCTCTAAACCCAAGTCATTTGCATAGCATCTAAGAAATCAAGAGTATTTTTTAGTTTATTTGCATACCATATAAGAAATCAAGAGCATTTCTTAGCCCATCTACATTCATAATTAGGAAATCAAGAGTATTTCTTAATTCATTTGCATTCTCGTGATTAAGAAATCAAGAGTATTTCTTAACTCATACACATTTCATTTACATTCATAATCAAGAAATCGAAAGTATTTCTTAAATGATTTGCATTCATGATTAAGAAATCAAGAGTATTTCTTAACTCATACACATTTCATCTACATTCATGTTTAAGAAGTCAAGAGTACTTCTTAACCAGCATATCATTAAGAAATCAATAGTACTTTTTAATCCATCATTTGCATTCAAAAGATTAAGAAATTGAGAGTATTTCTTAAGTCATCCGCATTCACTTTTAAGAAGTCAAGGGTACTTCTTAACATTATGATGATTAACAGATCAAGAGTATTTTTTAATTCATTCATCTCTAAGGAGTCAAGATCACTTGCTAGCATACATATCATTTATCATCTGATGATTAAGAAATGAATAATATTTCTTAATTCATTTACATTTCATTCAATCATATGATGATTAAGAGATCAAGAGTATTTCTTTATTCATTCATCTCTAAGGAGTCAAGAGTACTTCTTAGCATGCATATAATTTATCATCTGATGATTAAGAAATCAAGAGTATTTCTTAATTCATATACATTTCATTCAATCATATAATGATTAAAAGAATAATAGTATTTATTAATTCATTCATCTCTAAGGAGTCAAGAGTACTTCTCAGCATCCATATTGTTAATTCCTTAGGATTGGCATTAATTTTGTAAAACAAATAATGTAATCATCTCTGTTGTTTTAATATGTTGGGTTGAAGAAATTCAACATCTGGACCAACATGTCATGTACGATGTCACGACATCAAGTCTGTGACATCGCACATGTGTAGAAAACTGAATTAATTAATTCAGTATATATTCTGGGATCAGCAAGGATATCTGGTGAATATCCTAACTCCCTTGTGGAGGTCTTGAAGACTCAATCAGAATATATATAGGCTCTAGATATGGAGATATATATGGAGAGAGTTTAGGAACTTGAAGACCTTGTTTGTAGCAAAATTTTTCTGCTGAAGTTGTAACAGCAAAGAACAAGTCTGCTGCGACTTCTGAAGGCCCAAATCCAGTTGGGTGATTAGGTTATAAATAGCTGATTGTAATCTAGTTTTTGTAAGCCTCTTAGAATGAATTTTTAGGGGTGTGTGTGAGGTAAACCTCCCAGTCTGTGGGAAGGTTACCATGTGTTTCTCAGTGGTAAAAGCTGAGAGTATTTGTAACTCAAAGCCTGTAGGCAAGAGTGATTTTGTTCTTGAATGAAGCTGTGAAGCAAGTTCAAGGTGTGGTAACATTACATTGTATTTGTAGTGATAGGAATGGAAACTGGAGGTTTCTATCTAGGAGTTCCTAGGTATAGATTGCATTGGGTAGGGATTAAGTGAAGAGTTGTAAACGGGTGAGTTTAACTCTGAATTAATACTGCTAATAGTGGATCTTCTTCCTGGCTTGGTAGCCCCCAGATGTAGGTCATGTTGGACTGAACTGGGTTAACAATTTCCTCTGTTTGTTTTCCTTCTGCATGTGTTTTGTTACTGTCCTATCTCAGCTGGTATTCCAGTCAGCTTATCAAGATGATAACAGTGAAATTCTAGTTATCAGACTTTGGATGTCACACTGGTTGTTATGACATCCAATTCTGCACAGACAGGGATTATGCAGAACTTAACAGTAAGTGCAGTAAATAACACAAGTAATTGTTCACCCAGTTCAGTCCAACATGACCTACATCTGGGGGCTACCAAGCCAGGGAGGAAATCCACTATTAGTAGTATCAATTCAAAGCTAAACTCACCCGTTTACAACTTATCACTTAATCCCTACCCAATGCAATTTCAATCTTAACCTAAGATCAGAGTTCCTACTCACTCCCCCTCAATCACCTCAGTGATATTAAAGACACTTTGAAGTCACACTTCAAAAACAACTCTTGATTATGCTTCACAGCTTAAATCAAGATACACAGCACTCACGCTTAAAAGCTTTGAGTGACACAACACTTACAACTCAATGAACACCCTATGCCAAAGCAATCATCTACTTGATAATGGCTTGGCTTACAAGATACGTCTAATACTAGACTCACAAAAATACAGCAGTGAAGTATGATGGACACACTAAATCTTCACGCCTCAAAATCCCTGAAACTGAATGAAGGAACGCCTTCCTTTTTATATTGCAGCACCTGGGCTTTTGCACCTGTATTCTCCTGAATTTAAGGTCACTCAAGTTCCCATAAATTCAACATTTAGGTTACTAACAAATAGGCTATTTGTTAGGTTCATTGAATGTAGCTTGGTTGTTGATTTCCTGGATTTTCTCTCAGCTGTTGAATCCCTGAAGAATAGCCTGAGAAAAAGCTGAAACAGAAAACTGAACAACCTACAATTTAGCATATGCTGTCAGGCATGAATGTCACGACATTCAGCTTGACATCAAGGTCCATATGCTGAGTCTGTTTTTCCAGAAAAACAGACTGTACAATTTTGCTGACCTGTACATGATCAACATGACCATACTACAGTAACAACTTACATTAATAAATGTCAAAGTGTCCAACTTAACATTTACACATTTGGCCTTAAGTTAGTTCTGTTATTCTCTTGAAGAACAAACTAAGTTACATGCTGAAGTATAACAGAACACTACTCTGTCTAATCTTCAGCAGCTGCTTTCAATGATGAATGTCATAACATCCAGTTTGACATTCAGTCAGTAGGCCTTATGCTAGGTCTGGTTCTTCCTTGATAACCAGACTGCAAATAAATATTAAGTTCTAACAGAACTCCTGCTGTTCTATTCCTTAGTATCTGTTAACAGGTATGAGTGTCACAACATCCAGTTTGACATTCAATAAATCCTGTGTTAGCTAGTCCTGCAGTAACTACAATGTAGTCACACATACATGTTATGACATCAGTCAAGACATTAGTGTTTTACCATATAATGCAGCCAATTAAACACCTACAAACTCCCCCTTTGGCAAATTTTTGGCTAAAACACTTTGATCCCCATAACAGAGTTCATAGCAGCGGAATCACACACCTAGCAGGAAAAAAATACTAGCTAATACACTCAGAGTGGCAGCACACTCACACACATGGAAGTTAAATATAAACTTCACACAGCAGCACACACACAATTGCTGCAGGGGAGGGAAGTTAAATAAAAACTTCACACACATATGACATCATGCATACAGAGGCACACAACAGCATACACACAGAGTGGCAGGGGAGGGAAGTTAAATAAAAACTTCACACACATATGACATCATGCATACAGAGGCACACAACAGCATACACACAGAAGGTAAATACACACTTCATCACACATCAGCTGCAGTAGAGGAAAACTTCAATCTGTCATGAATGAGAACCTGTTTTAACAAAGTTTAGCAAAGTAAACTTTTGTTGTCCTGGGGTATCAACTTGTCACTCCCCCTTTTTGTCAAAAATGTTGCCAAAGCAACACTTTAAGTTACAGATCCACAATTAGTAATAAGAATTACACAAAAGACAGAAAACACAAAAGCAGTATTTAATCCTCAGCCTCATCATCAGCCTCCTCTTCAGAGTTGGCCTCCTCCTCCTCCTCAGAGCTTTGCCTGTCAGGTCCATCTGTGTCTTCAGCAGCAGTCTCTAGTTGCACGATGAGCTTTTCCAGTGCATGCTTTCTAGCCTCCAGCTCTTTGCAGGTCTCTTTGAGAACTGCAATAACATCAGCCTTGTCTGGTTGGTTGCCAGCTTTGGATGTTTTTCCCGATGTCAAGACAATGTCAGGGACATGCTTGCCCAGGAACAGTTTGTAGCTGAAAGCCAATGGACTCTCTCTTCTTTTCACGAAATCATGTTCTGTCAGGATGTATGGAAATTGGTTCAGCACAATTCCACATATGATAGATGGAAAGGCAATGGGTCCCTTCACACTAAAGCTCCCTGCATGTTTCATTGTCTGATCAAATATGTAAGAACCATAGTCCACCTTTGTCTTGGTTCCCACTGCATAGATGAACTTCCCTAACGCCACAGACACAGTTGACTTGTGATTAGCGGGTACCCAGTTTGCTGCTCCCACTTTGTGTAGCATTGCATACTTTACACTTAGTTGGCTGGCCACCAGCTTCCCTTTGAGAGGCCATTTTCGGACTTGCTTGGCTGTGATGACTTGACAGACTGTATTGTCAGTCACTTCAAGCTCTGGTTGCTCTTCATCCGCTCTTCCCAGATACTGATTTATCATAGAAGGGGAAAAGGTCACACACTTCCCACGCACATAGACCTTTCTAAACTCTATGGATTTACCATCAGCACACTTCTCTGACAGATTTACAATGAACTCTTTCACTAAGGTCTCATAGCACTTAGGGAGTTGAGACACAGTTCTCATCAATCCTGCCTCTTTGATGAGATCCACAATCTCCTTGCAGTCCAGTGTATTCTGTGCCAGTTCTCTCTCCAGGGCCAGCCTCTTGTGGTAGACATACTTCCATCTGTTAACACTGGAGGGAAAGTGGAAGGACACATTGTCAATCGGGACTTCTGGGACACTAGCAGCCAACTTGCTTGAAGAGGGCTTCTTCCTGGACATGGAAGTTGTGACATCACATGGGACATCAGATTCTGACTCTACCACCACTGCCTTGGTCTTCAACTTCTTGGGCACCTCTTTGCTCCAAGATTTGGCAGGTCCATAGCCTTTCCTTTTGTGAGTACTCTCTGTCCCTGGTTGTCTAATAGGATTTGTTTCACCAACTTCCTTGGAGGGGTACTTCTGCTCCACAGCCTTTTTCTCCCTTCTAGACCTAACTCTCTTGGCTATCCTAGGGACAATGGTAGCCAGAAGTTCATTGTCCGAGAGCTCTTCCACGTTAATCGTTTCAGCCCTAGGGTTGTCCTCAACACCTTGAGTAACATTGGCCTTCTCACCTCTCACTTTGCCTGAGGGTTTTTCAATCTTTGATCCCTCATGAGCGTCTGGTTGCTCAACATTGTCAGTGACATTTTTACTCAACACTACAGCTTTATCTTGACATGCAGCAATATCAGGAATGATTGTGTTCAAGGGAACAGAAACCCCAGGAACATTTCTATTGCCAGATAGTATCTGAGTAACGATAGTTGCAATGGAGTTATGTACATACCTTGACCCTTCCCTTGTTTGTTCATCAAGAGCGATTTCTGATGAAAACCCGGTGACCGTTTCCTTGGGTCTTCTTGCATGGGACGAAGTTGCTGCGTCAACAACTGGATCCTCCCGGGTAGGGTGGTAAGACTCGGTGCTGAGAGAGTCAGACATGGTGGTGTACGAGGAGGTATCAGATTGACGAGCCATGCTGAAAATCTGAGAGGGAAGATGAATCGTTTCTTTGGACGAGGGTTTGCACGAGTGGAGAATGAAACGACTGAATGTGAAACGCTTTATGCAAGAGTAAGGTCTATTAGATTTTGACCACTCAGCGCTCACTATTTGTTTAATAATTTGACTTATTAAATAGTAGCTAACTAACTTCATTAGTTGCTATAACTTTTCAGACGCACACATTCCCTTTTTGCCCTTACTATTTTCACACATAGTAGTGTACAATGTCATGACATTCCGGGTGACATTGTACTCTGTCTGCATTAGGTTCCCCCAAACTAGAGATGACCACTTGCCACCACAAGCTAGGTACACACACCTCTGTCTATCCCTTGCTGTCATCTCAGTTGTATGATGACCAATGGGAACCAAGGGCTCATTACTTTTGAGCAGACACTTTCCATAGTCTGTCTTTTTATCTAAAGACAGATATGAGACTCTTCTCATAGCTCCCTTGGAAATGCTCTTCTTCACTCCTTTTACCTGAAGGGGATCAAGTCTTCCATGTCCCAGCTTCCCTTCCTGATCTCCCTTGGCCAAAGGACACTTGGGAAGGTTGATAGAGTCTTTAGATTTCCATAGATAGCAATTATCTTTGGATCTATCTCCTCTCATCACTTCTTGATTGCACCCATTCAACACCACACATCCTCCCTTGGTAAATTTCACCTTGTATCCTTGGTCACACAGCTGGCTTATGCTTATGAGGTTCACAGTTAGTCCTTTTACTAACAATACATCACTCAATTTTGGAGTTTCTGGACAGTCCAGCTTCCCAACACCCATGACTTCTCTTTTAGTTCCATCACCCAATGTCACAACCTTGGTGTTAGCAGGCTGTAGATTCGCCACTAGGTTGTTCATCCCAGTCATATGCCTTGAGCAGCCACTATCAAGGTACCAATCTTGTCTGATATGTCCCCGTGAAGAAGTGTGAGCAAGGTTAGCAACACACTGTTGATTCTCAGGCGAGAAGTGAATCTTAGATGCCAGCTGCTTAGGATTGACCTGAGGTGTCTGCTTAGCCGCCCATGTTTGTTTCTTGATGGGGACATTATGCATACACACCTGTTTCTTAGGCCTACCTTGAGGGGTCTGGTTTGGGTAACCATGCAGCCTATAGCAGAATGGTTTTATGTGACCAAATCTACCACAGTAATGACATTTCCATCTCTTGAATTTCTTCTTCTGATGATTGTTCATTCTGGTTCCTCGATGTTGTGACTTTGGATGTGACTTCCCTTTGGGTTTCTGAACTTTAGCCTTTGGGCGTTTGCGTTCAGCTGAGGGTCTTTTCCCAAAGCCTAACCCAGATGTGGTTCCAGACTTCTGTCCTGTCTTCAGGATCTCTTCCAAGGTGTCAGATCCCTTATTCAACATTTTGATGGATTTGGTCATTTGGTCTAGCTTAGAGCTCAGCGAAGAAATCTCACCCTTCAGACCCTCTATGACTTTCAGCTGTTCTAGTTTCTCAGCTTCTAGCTCTTTGATGAGTTTCTTATGCTTTTCTCCTTGGATGCAAACTTCTGCACTTTTAACACATAATTCTTTATATGAGGCAGCAAGTTCATCCAAGGTGAGCTCATCTCCACTAGAGTTATCCTCAGAGGCACAAACACTAGTCAGTGCAGTGACATGTTTGGCCGATTCTCCTTCAGATTCACTCTCAGTGTCTTCTTTTGACCAGGTGACAGATAGCCCTTTCCTTTGCCTCATGGGAAAGGTAGGGCAGTCATCCTTAATATGACCATATCCTTCACATCCATGGCATTGGATTCCCTTGCCTTGGGTGACCTTTTCTTCAGAAGTTGATCTTTTATTTATGTCAGACGGGATGTTCTTGACATTAGGTCTACCCTGTTGCTCAACTTTCTTTATGAGCTTGTTGAACTGTCTCCCAAGTATGGCTAAGGCTTCTGATATACTTTCATCACCTCCAGTATATCCTGCTTCTGACTCCTCTTCAGCATTAGGTACAAAAGCTATGCTTTTGTTCTTCTTCTCAGCATACTCACCCAAGCCCATTTCAAAGGTTTGGAGGGAACCAATGAGCTCATCCACCTTCATGCTGCAGATGTCCTGCGCCTCCTCTATGGCTGTGACCTTCATAGCAAACCTCTTAGGCAAGGACCTGAGAATCTTTCTTACAAGTTTCTCTTCAGCCATTTTCTCACCTAGTCCACCAGAGGTGTTTGCAATTTCAAGAATATTCATGTGAAAGTCATGAATAGTCTCATCCTCTTTCATCCTCAGATTTTCAAATTTGGTTGTCAACATCTGAAGTTTGGACATCTTCACCTTGGAAGTACCTTCATGAGTTACCTTGAGGGTATCCCAAACTTCCTTAGCTAGTTCACAGTGGTGTACCAGCCTGAAGATGTTCTTGCTGATTCCATTGAACAATGCATTCAAGGCCTTGGAATTTCCAAGAGCTAGTGCCTCTTGCTCCTTGTCCCACTCTTCTTCAGGAATCTGCACACTGACTCCATCTTCACCTGTCCTCATTGGATGTTCCCATCCTTTGTTGACAGCTCTCCAGACTTTGCTGTCTAGAGACCTTAAGAAGGCTATCATACGAGGCTTCCAGTCATCATAATTAGATCCATCCAACATGGGTGGTCTGTTTGAGTGTCCTAAATCCTTGTCCATGGTACTAGAAAGTAACTTCCCTAGATCTCACCTAGAAATTCACAGGCAGGGTGCCTGCTCTGATGCCAATTGAAATTCTAGTTATCAGACTTTGGATGTCACACTGGTTGTTATGACATCCAATTCTGCACAGACAGGGATTATGCAGAACTTAACAGTAAGTGCAGTAAATAACACAAGTAATTGTTCACCCAGTTCAGTCCAACATGACCTACATCTGGGGGCTACCAAGCCAGGGAGGAAATCCACTATTAGTAGTATCAATTCAAAGCTAAACTCACCCGTTTACAACTTATCACTTAATCCCTACCCAATGCAATTTCAATCTTAACCTAAGATCAGAGTTCCTACTCACTCCCCCTCAATCACCTCAGTGATATTAAAGACACTTTGAAGTCACACTTCAAAAACAACTCTTGATTATGTTTCACAGCTTAAATCAAGATACACAGCACTCACGCTTAAAAGCTTTGAGTGACACAACACTTACAACTCAATGAACACCCTATGCCAAAGCAATCATCTACTTGATAATGGCTTGGCTTACAAGATACGTCTAATACTAGACTCACAAAAATACAGCAGTGAAGTATGATGGACACACTAAATCTTCACGCCTCAAAATCCCTGAAACTGAATGAAGGAACGCCTTCCTTTTTATATTGCAGCACCTGGGCTTTTGCACCTGTATTCTCCTGAATTTAAGGTCACTCAAGTTCCCATAAATTCAACATTTAGGTTACTAACAAATAGGCTATTTGTCAGGTTCATTGAATGTAGCTTGGTTGTTGATTTCCTGGATTTTCTCTCAGCTGTTGAATCCCTGAAGAATAGCCTGAGAAAAAGCTGAAACAAAAAACTGAACAACCTACAATTTAGCATATGCTGTCAGGCATGAATGTCACGACATTCAGCTTGACATCAAGGTCCATATGCTGAGTCTGTTTTTCCAGAAAAACAGACTGTACAATTTTGTTGACCTGTACATGATCAACATGACCATACTACAGTAACAGCTTACATTAATAAATGTCAAAGTGTCCAACTTAACATTTACACATTTGGCCTTAAGTTAGTTCTGTTATTCTCTTGAAGAACAAACTAAGTTACATGCTGAAGTATAACAGAACACTACTCTGTCTAATCTTCAGCAGCTGCTTTCAATGATGAATGTCATAACATCCAGTTTGACATTCAGTCAGTAGGCCTAATGCCAGGTCTGGTTCTTCCTTGATAACCAGACTGCAAATAAATACTAAGTTCTAACAGAACTCCTGCTGTTCTATTCCTTAGTATCTGTTAAAAGGTATGAGTGTCACAACATCCAGTTTGACATTCAATAAATCCTGTGTTAGCTAGTCCTGCAGTAACTACAATGTAGTCACACATACATGTTATGACATCAGTCAAGACATTAGTGTTTTACCATATAATGCAGCCAATTAAACACCTACAAACAGGCCTGGTATAAAGCCTTCTGTTGGAATGTCAATCAGAATGTTGTAACATTCATCAGTGACAGTGTATACTGAACAATAAGCAGGATAGGTTCAGTTCAGTATTTATTTAAGTCTGCTCTCTTCCAGGATAACAGACCTGACCAAAGGATCATTGTGAAACTGTCAAATTGGATGTCTAGACAGTTGTTCATGTATGCTGATACTGAATTAGAGACTGGTTGGTCTTCTACAGTACAGCAAATTTAGCACAGTCTGGTTTGTTTAGGAACATAACAGAATCAGCATGCTGTATAGGTTCTGACTGTCAAACTGAATGTTGTGACATTCATTCCTGACAGCATGTGCTAAAGTGTAGGATGATTAGTTTTACTGTTACAGGATTTTTCTCAGGCTATTCTTCAGGAAGTCAACAGCTTAGAGAAAATCCAGGAAACCAACTACTAACCTACAATTAATGAACCTAACAAATAGCCTAGTTGTTAGCAATCTAATAAGTGGTAATTAGATTGACGTGTTCATTCAGGAAATACATGTAAAAGACAAACACACTGGAACAATGTAATAGATGATGTCCAAAATCAACAGTAAGACATCATGCTGATAACTGAGTAAGAAAACAACAGAAGTGAGTGCTAGGATAGATCTCTGTTGAGTCTTTCTTCCTGATGCACAGAACCAGGTGTTCATCCATTCTAGGGTGACATAGAATGAGATGTCGTGACATCTGTGAACGTGTGCATATTAGTACAGGGGTTAATAACTGTCTTGCTGTATTAATTACAAGGTTGGATCAGATGTCATGACTTGGAGTAGAACATCTGAATTCTGACTACACCAGAATTTCAATTGGTATCAGAGCAGGCATCCTGTTCTGCTTCTGGATGAGATCCATGGGTGATACTTTCTGGTATCTTGCAAGAAGTTATGTTGAAACCTGTGGAAGGTTCTGTAACTTCCCTGAATGGTCCCTTGAAGTAGGTGGATGGACTGTTCATGACAGGAATGGAGTGTACCTGTCTCTGGAGGTTGGTAATTGGCCTTTGTGTGGGACAGTTGTGCCAGTACTGAATCACATTCAAACTTGGTATGGTCTTGGAGACCAATCTGGTGAAGTGTGTGTTCATAGGTTGAGTTGTATTATGATTTCCGCTGCATAATACCTGGCAAAACTCAAACTCTGATGTAGTTTCCCCTCATGTGGATGAAAGGCTGTTGTATTCAAGATTTCATCATAACCTCTGAAGATGTCAAAGCTACTTGAGTCCCCTCAAGCCCACTCATCATGATGTTCTCACGACAAGATGGTAAGAATCACCTGACCACTGATTCTTTTACACTCTTGGGTAGTGTATATGAAGACCTTAAAGTCTTTCAAGGAGGGTTATTCCAAGGAGGTGGAACCAATGTTCTATGTGATGTTAGAACATGGTGTTCAACAAGTATGCAGCTACTGGTTGAAGAGCAGATGTTTTTAGGTATCAAACAAAGGGATACTTCTGTTTGGAACCTACTCCTGACCTGGAAGAGGAGACATCTGTGTGTGCTAAGTTGACAAGGGAAGGGTTAACTGTATGTGTGCTCAAGAAGGTCATCTTTAGAAGTCTGATCTCTAGAAGTTGAGCTGGTTGAGATGTGGCAGTGTGCAATCTCCTGCTGTCTGGCATATTCCTGTAGATTGAGCAGGGTTGGATAGGTGTTCCCTGAAGTACTATGTTGTGTTGGAAGACAAGTCCCCTGGATGTTAGCAGTCAATAATGGGGTAACCTGATTGCCGTATCATTTAAGAGGATTGGAACCATGAATCATGTTATTCAAACACCACGTGCAGAAGTGGCAGTTCTGTCAAGGAGTAAGAATATGAAGATTCAGAGGTTGGTTGAAGTAGTATGCCCTGGCAATGCATAACTACTATTGACTGGTATTGTGTGTCTCACTAGTACGTATGGTCAGCTGGAGTCTGATTGGAGGAGTTAGTTGCCACTGGTAGGGATAGTGTATGTCATGTTGAGACATGTGTGTACAATGCATGGATATTGGTGTGGAGTATCCACGATTGTTAATTTGAGGGGGAGTTTTGGTTAACCTCCTCACATTGGGTCAGCCTAGGGTCTGGTTGGCTGTTGACCTGTGTCACATGGGTTCTGGTGGTTGTGTGACACATTTGCAAGGAAGAATTCATCTCTCTCATTCCTAAGGGTGAATTTAATCTGGGAAGACTTTCAAAATTGTCGACGTGCTTGCAAGCAAAAGATGTTGACACAAGAAGAGTACTTTCAAAGTATTCTTATGGTGGAAGTATCTGAAAGGATAACTGGGAAAGGATTTAAGATCAATGTCTACTTGTGCCAAGTACAAGTGTTTAATTGATTATCCTTGGAGCTCAAGATAACTGATGTTCTTAAAGATGTTGGAACATCACTTCTTCAAGACCCTGTGCAGAATCACAGGAAGGATAGTTCATTGGCTTATGATCTATCTCTTTGGTGGCAGCAAAAGCATATGATCTCTGAAAAGGTTTCCTGGCAAGAAACATGTTCAGCCTTGGTATGCTCAAGAAGAAGAAGATATCATAGTCTTGATGGTGGTTACTTGGATCAGTTTATTTCTGATCTAGGTAAGGAAGTGCATTAGCTTATGCACACTGTGGAGTCAAGAACAAGTGGCAGCAGTCTTGACATCATGGAAACAGCCTTGCTTTAGGATGTGGAATCCTTGGTATAGCTGAAGGGTTAGTTTCTAACTGGTCCTTCTGAAGACTCATACATCAGAGTGTCTGATGTCTTTGGAGAAGAAGCAGGGATTCATCAAGGTGTGAGCTTGGATGACTTAACTGCAAACCTGCAGAATGGAGGTTGTTTACTCAAACTTGGTTCCACAATCAAGTCTATGAGAATATTTAACTCTTGTTCTGTGAAGGGAGGAAGTTCCTTCAAGTGGCAGAAGAAGGAGCTGAATTCAACAGCTAGATGTCAAAACACAATGTTGTGACATTTGGTTCAACACCAGATTCTTAGTTGGTGAAGTGGCACATCAACTTGAGATAGAAAGGTCTACAGGGTGGTAGATTGGATACTTCAGAAAGGTCGTTCTCGTTGCAGTTCTTTGGAGTTGCTGGATAGAAAGGATGTTACATGTTCATGACTTAGAAAATCTAAGTTTTGTTCAACATGTAGCTTGAAGTTCAAGTCTCACTTGGAAGGTCAGAATATCTTTGGGAGAAGTCTGATAAACTTGGGGAGGTCAAAAAGCAGCATTTGACCTTTTCATATGAGGATTCATGAAGGAGGTAATCAACCAGTGGCATTTGGTCTATCTTAGAAGTGAGTTCGAACAATCAAGATAATCCATATGGCAGCTGATTATTCTTGAGGAAAGTCTGAGACAAATTACTTTTGAGCAGAAAAGTAGTAAGTTGAAGACTAAAGGACGTGTTTTCTATTCATCCCTTGGAGCTTGTGGTAGGAGTTCTGAGCTATCTATGGAAGATTTTCTCTTGTAATGGGATGAAAATGTATATGTCCCAATGAATGTTTGGGTTCTTCTTGATCAACCCGATGACTCAGTGATATCTGAAGACTATCAGATGGTGTGCCTTGTCTTGTTGTGAAGGATGTCCCAGCTGATGTTAGAACATCCAGTGAAGTGGTCTTCTGTTCTGGTTAGAAGAGAGATTGACACAGAGTGTGAATGTGTTCAGCTAAGAGGGTTGAACAGAGGGTGTGCTCTTGAAGACATGAAGATGCGTCTTGTGTTTTCCATTCATCAAGTGGTCTGGATTCTCTATGAATCAGGAAGTATGTGAAGGTCCAACTTTGGGATGTTGGATATGCCCATGTGTGATCTCCAATTTTTAAGAGGAGAGTGGGGTGTCCATGACAGGGGGAGTTCTGTCCTTGAAGCTGCAAGTAATCATCAAGCTTGTGGTCTATGTGTACTCAGATAACCAGGTATGGCACCTTGACAGTTATCAGGATGTTGTGTCAAGGCTGAGTGAGCTGAAGAATGTCTGACCGGATGTCATGACATTGCCCTGGACAATGCTGCTAATTCCTTCTAAAACTTAAAGTCAGTAGGAATTATGAAGGTGATGTGTCAAATTCTGGTAAATCAGAATAAGCCAGATGGCTACAGCTGTGTGGTACAGGGGGAGTAACCATCTGCTGAAGTGTGAGAATTTGACTGTATCAGTGCTAGATGTCAAGTCTCTACTGGAGGTATGACAGGAACCTTGGGAAATGTTGAATACTGGCAGAATGCAGGAAAACACCGCGTGAAATGTTAAGACATCGCGTGCAACGTGTATGACTGCATATATGGAATAGTCTCCATGCACTGGAACGACTGTTTTGGAAAAGAAACAGTCAAGAGCTATAAAAGGTATTCAAAGATAATCTGAGATTTTGTTGGTGATTCTCTGACTGTTTCTCAGCAAAAAAATAAATGCATCTTGACCAAACATTTATTTCTACCGGAAATTCCTAAGCACGAGCTGGACTATTTAAAGGATGCAATAGCCCTCTTCCTCTCACGAGAAAAACACTCCATTCTCAGAATCATGGGGTATGTTAAGGTTTGGGCAAGCTGCGCCTGGATCTGGTTTTGTGAAGGGTGCCTTTACAAATGTTTAGCTAAAAAAGGGGAGAGAAATATAGTCCTGGGGTTGAGAATGTACCAGAAGCAAGCCAACTGTGGATGTGGCAGCAAACAGAAGTTGGCATCAGGCACAAAATCCACCAACTGGGTTTACCACTTGTGTCTTGTGATCTGAGTTAAGAAGACAGTTGTGCCTTGTGATCTGAGTTACATTGTCTATGTACTCAGCATTACATATTCTTTAGGAAGCTCTCCGGTTAAGGGGAAGGGTTCTGGTACAACTGAGTCTTGTTCCTCTTCTTCCCCATGTACACCAACTTTGGTGTTTGTGGTGGTGGAGCCAATGACAGAGATGAAGAGCATTCCTAAATTGGGATGTTTTGTCCAGTGTATTGATTATTTGTTTTAGCTAAAATTTGTCAAAGGGGGAGATTGTTAATTCCTTAGGATTGGCATTAATTTTGTAAAACAAATAATGTAATCATCTCTGTTGTTTTAATATGTTGGGTTGAAGAAATTCAACATCTGGACCAACATGTCATGTACGATGTCACGACATCAGGTCTGTGACATCGCACATGTGTAGAAAACTGAATTAATTAATTCAGTATATATTCTGGGATCAGCAAGGATATCTGGTGAATATCCTAACTCCCTTGTGGAGGTCTTGAAGACTCAATCAGAATATATATAGGCTCTAAATATGGAGATATATATGGAGAGAGTTTAGGAACTTGAAGACCTTGTTTGTAGCAGAATTTTTCTGCTGAAGTTGTAACAGCAAAGAACAAGTCTGCTGCGACTTCTGAAGGCCCAAATCCAGTTGGGTGATTAGGTTATAAATAGCTGATTGTAATCTAGTTTTTGTAAGCCTCTTAGAATGAATTTTTAGGGGTGTGTGTGAGGTAAACCTCCCAGTCTGTGGGAAGGTTACCATGTGTTTCTCAGTGGTAAAAGCTGAGAGTATTTGTAACTCAAAGCCTGTAGGCAAGAGTGATTTTGTTCTTGAATGAAGCTGTGAAGCAAGTTCAAGGTGTGGTAACATTACATTGTATTTGTAGTGATAGGAATGGAAACTGGAGGTTTCTATCTAGGAGTTCCTAGGTATAGATTGAATTGGGTAGGGATTAAGTGAAGAGTTGTAAACGGGTGAGTTTAACTCTGAATTAATACTGCTAATAGTGGATCTTCTTCCTGGCTTGGTAGCCCCCAGATGTAGGTCATGTTGGACTGAACTGGGTTAACAATTTCCTGTGTTTGTTTTCCTTCTGCATGTGTTTTGTTACTGTCCTATCTCAGCTGGTATTCCAGTCAGCTTATCAAGATGATAACAGACCTGGTATAAAGCCTTCTATTGGAATGTCAATAAGAATGTTGTAACATTCATCAGTGACAGTGTATACTGAACAATAAGCAGGATAGGTTCAGTTCAGTATTTATTTAAGTCTGCTCTCTTCCAGGATAACAGACCTGACCAAAGGATCATTGTGAAACTGTCAAATTGGATGTCTAGACAGTTGTTCATGTATGCTGATACTGAATTAGAGACTGGTTGGTCTTCTACAGTACAGCAAATTTAGCACAGTCTGGTTTGTTTAGGAACATAACAGAATCAGCATGCTGTATAGGTTCTGACTGTCAAACTGAATGTTGTGACATTCATTCCTGACAGCATGTGCTAAAGTGTAGGATGATTAGTTTTACTGTTACAGGATTTTTCTCAGGCTATTCTTCAGGAAGTCAACGGCTTAGAGAAAATCCAGGAAACCAACTACTAACCTACAATTAATGAACCTAACAAATAGCCTAGTTGTTAGCAATCTAATAAGTGGTAATTAGATTGACGTGTTCATTCAGGAAATACATGTAAAAGACAAACACACTGGAACAATGTAATAGATGATGTCCAAAATCAACAGTAAGACATCATGCTGATAACTGAGTAAGAAAACAACAGAAGTGAGTGCTAGGATAGATCTCTGTTGAGTCTTTCTTCCTGATGCACAGAACCAGGTGTTCATCCATTCTAGGGTGACATAGAATGAGATGTCGTGACATCTGTGAACGTGTGCATATTAGTACAGGGGTTAATAACTGTCTTGCTGTATTAATTACAAGGTTGGATCAGATGTCATGACTTGGAGTAGAACATCTGAATTCTGACTACACCAGAATTTCACATATCATTTGTCATTCATATAGTTGAGAAATCGAGAGTATTTCTTAATTCATTCAAATCCAGTCGAGATTACTTCTTAACCTTCATTGCACCCATATCACCCGAAGATTAGGAAATCAAGAGTATTTCCTAAATCTCGTTGCATTCATTTGCATTACCATCTACTAATTAAAAAAATCCGAGTATTTATTAAACCTGTGTGCATTCATTTGTAATCACAAGCATATCATTCTTTTGCATAGAAGGGAAAAATTTGGGTCTATTTGGTATTTAAACTATCTTTCACCATGATGATTTGAAGACAAGAGTTCTTCATATCATTCAGTTAAAGATGTTTAAATAGGGACTGTTGTTGTACCCTAAATTTTACCCTGAGTTTTTTCGCCTACATCAACATAGCATAATGAATCCATTTTATTGTGCATTTTATCAGTTAAAAGAATTTCATCATGGTTTAGATGAAAAGTCTGGAGTTTTGGCGGTTTATCTAGTCTTTATGACATTCATTTAGTCATTTGTTGATTAAGAAGTTGAAAGATTTGATTTCTCAATCTCAATGCATCACTCATTCCATTATATCGTGTTTTTAGAGGTTAAAAGGGTGACAATCAAGAGTATTATCATCATCTGAATCTTTGTAGGTCTTGATTGTTTTTAGGAATCAAAAGCAAATGGTCCAAGAGCGATTCATTTGCATCTGATTGTCCATTCACATTTGTTCAGCCATTAATTTAGTGCGTTCACATAACATTTGCATTTTTACCTATCACAACATGCATTTTTGTTTCGCAAAACACTTGAAATGTCGCTCGAAATAACTTTTCAGGTCTACAGGTAGACCAGTTGAACCGTTTCCCAAAAGTACATAGAATTAGCAGGAATTTCAAAATCGAGCTTGCAGACATCAATATTCTTAATCTACGATTTGCGTAGTTTAACCTGGTGTGCTCGTTTTAATTTTTTGACTGCTTTTTCCATCGCATTTTAATCAGTTTGAGACTTTTAACCATTCATTTTTTATTTCAAAAATTTGATCAAAACTTGTATGTTTTTGAGAAGTTTATTTTGCGTTAATCATTTTAATGCATTCGATTTATTTTTTCGAGTACATTTATACTCAATTTTTATCATTTTTGAGTCCATATATTTTTATTCTTTTTATTTTTTTAGCGGCCACATGAAAAATAAATAGAATTAATTGTGGTTTTATTTCGATTTTCATTCTATTTGTTTTAAATTATCTAAATATTATTATTTTTTTATTAATTTAAATTATTTTTTTCTTAAAACTACATCAAGAGTATGGTTGTTTTTTCAATTATTTTTAAAGAAATATCTAATTAATTGGTATATGTATGTTAACCTGTTGTTGAAATGAGAACCACCCAACCAACTCACCACGCGACACATGCTCGAAGGAGAGACAATGTTCATTTGTTTTAAAAAATCAAGCATTTCCACCTTGTCGCATCGCGCGAAAAAACCGGCGGGAAAAGAAAGAACAACAGAGCCGCCACCGTGCGTTATTTATCCCAAAAGAGGGAAAGGAAACGCTCAGAGTAAACCTAGGAAAGAACATGGTCTCGCGACCAAAGAGAATGGGTTCGGGAGTCGGTTATGCGAAGGGAAGGTATTAACACCCCTACGCATCCGTAGTACTCTACGGGATCCACGCACAAAAGGAAGGAATATTGGTTGCTAAATACTGCTCAAACACACACACACTGGCTGAAAGAGACACAAGAAACTGACTGACTCGGCAGGATGTCGCATCCTGGGCCTACTTAGTCTATCAGGCATAGACATCAGAGTCGAAGTAGTTCGGACTGGGGAAACGACACATGCTCGCTAGGATATCGCATCCTATGCATACGTATCTTCTCGGACGAGAGAAGAATCAGAGCATTCGTAGCTCGGCTGACACGCACACAGACAAACAAGACACAGGCAAACGTGGAGCCCGACTGCCAATCACTGGACTTATGTCAGCATCCGAACCTAAAACACACGCAAAGAGGCAAACATGGAGCCCAAATGCCAATCACTGGACTTACATCAGCATCCGAACCAAACACACGCACACTGGAACCCAAATGCCACTCGATGGACTTACATCAGCTTCCAAGCACACAACAACACAACAAGTTAATAGGGAGTCGGGGACTCGAGCCTATAACTGTCAAATAACACACTCAAAAGAAAAAGGGCGACAAATTGCTAAGGAGTCAGGCACTCGAGCCTAGCAATTGTCAAACGACACACACAAAAAAGGAAAAGGGCGCCCGGAGAGATCAGCTCAATCTCCTGCCTACATACTTCATCTGGTATGAAGATCAGGGCGATGTAGTTCCCCTACGGAGGGATAAAGGACTAGCCTAACCAGATAACAGAGGGAGACACAACTAGGGAGACTACGACTCGAGCCTAGATGTTATCATGCAAATCATCCCTAAGTTAAGGTTTCTAGCTAACTGGCACAGGGAGCCAGCCTATCCTAGACATGACTTGCACAGGAAGCAAGCCACACACACACTTAACTTGCACAGGAAGCAAGTCAAGCAAAACCTACTTGCACAGGAAGCAAGTCTAAACTAATCCTAACTTGCACAGGAAGCAAGTCAAACAATCCTAACTTGCACAGGAAGCAAGTCAAACAATCCTACAAGCACAGATAGCACACACTATACACAAGCAAGTGGCTCAAACAAGGGTTAGGTTTTAGTCGAGGGGTCATATCAACCTCAACAAACAAACCTCTGGAACTGGGTGAATGTGCTCTTAACCTTGCCATTGAGGGGCTAAGGTGAAGCAGATGAAAGGTGGGTGAAGGTAAGACTTCACAGCTCTTATCCCTGGTCTGGGAGAGCTTAAGACATGAATGTGTGGGTTCAGAAAGTGGGAACCCTTCTACACATTTGAAACTGACTCAACTGTACAATTGTACAAGATCTTGGGTTTGTATCTGAAATGCATCAACACAGTGGTGTGAGCAAAGCAGATGACACACTGAATAGTGGGGGATAGACTGCATATCCCTACCTTCCACCAATTTCCTCTTCACTTAGGAGGACTTTGACTCTATGCAAGGACAAAAGTAAACAATCACAAACATTGCCTCTTAAGGAGGACTTCAGACAGTTGCCTGGCCAAGTAACAGGCCAGGTCTTCCAGACTACATGAAGACAAAGAGACATACCTCAATGCAAATTGCTTATACAAGCAAAGCAAAGCAAAAAGTTCACAAGGAACTAAGCAACTAAAGCACCTGAAACAGTCAAGCAGATGTTAGTATGCAACTTCAAACAAAACAAACAGAAACAGACACCAACAGTCAATTAGGGGGCACAAGGATGTGCAAGGCACAAGGCTTATGGCATGTGAGCCAAGCCACCTACAAAACAAAAGAGGTTAGGCAATGATACTTGAGTAAGCTCAATCAAAAGAATTGGTCTTAATGGCCATTTGATGGTCAACCTGAAAACACAAGCTCAAAGGTGAGTAGCAGGACCACTGGGGCAAGCCTAGGGTCAAAGATGAATGAGAAAGTCAAAACAGCAAGGGTTAAGCATCCAAAATCATGTTCAAACAATTAGGAAACAAAACCAATTGGATTCACACTCATATCAATCATCATCATCATTTCATGAACCATTTAGGTCAAAACATGGCAAACAGAAGCTCACAGAAGTCAACAGCAAGACTTAACTCAAAAGCAATCTAAACATTTTCCAAAAATCACCAAATAAATCATGATCAATCCTAACACATAGCATGGTAAGCATGTCAAATTTCATCTCATTTGGACAAGTGGAAGGCAGTCAATGAAAATCAGAAAGTCAAAGCAATTTTGAACATGCCCAAAGAAGTCAACCAAACATGCATCAACTTAGAAAAATCATAAGTCAAGAATGGTGTATGATAAATGAATGGGATCAAAACCATGGCAAAGATGAGGATGTCTAGTTATCTCATGTAAAATTTCATGTCCATCTAATAAAGTATGAGAATTTCACAAATGAAATGGGAACATGTGTCACACAAAGTCAACAATTGACTAGGCAGGGGAGAAGATCTCAAACAATTAGGAAATGCCACAAATAATTCCAAGGAAATTCACATGTAAACTAGACATACAAGAGTAGGTTCATGCAAAAAATTGGATCAATTGGAAGTCAAGAAGCATGGTAATGAAAATCATGAAGTTGGACATCAATGGTGTGACACAAATTGTCACACCCTAATTCAAAAATTCATAACTCACAAACCAGCAATGATAAATTCACAAACTCTACACCAAAATCACCATGAGTGTGTCTAGTTTAAGCACAAAAAATTTGGGGGCCATTGGATAAAGTATCACCATTTCACAAATGTTTTGGCAAAGTGTACAAAAATTGGTCACATGTCACAAACCCTAGTGCCAAACAAAAACCAACCATCCAAAAATTCTGGAAAAAATATGATAAAATACTAGAGATCATGATGAACACAACACAAAAAATCCCATTGAAATTGGATTAAAATTGAAGCATTTATGATTTTTGGAAGATTGGATATAAAATGTGAAATTAAAATAGAATAAATGAAGCAAGAATGGCAAAGTTGTAATATTCCGGGTCACTTAATTAAACACGGTCGTTTTGGCCATTAAAAGGAAATGTTTTCATTGGTTGGAGCCATGCAGCACGTGGAAAACAAGGAATTTCTGGGCAATGCAATTTCTAGGGTTCTACTGTAGCAAACCACAATCCTTCATCTCTCTCAAATTCGACCCAACCAATTTTTCTCCAAAAAATGCAATTGCATATATCAACATGATCAGCAAACAACAAGCAATATGAATCCAACCATGGTTTTTATTAAATCGAGCTAGGCAATAAGAAACAAGCAAAACAAGTTTGAATCATCAATATTCATTTCGACATTACTCAACCATTACTCAACCATTTTCAAAAACAAACTATCATGAAGCTCAGCATTAAGAGACCTATCTAAAACATCTCATGGTTTTTGAAATAGAGAGGGTCGAAATTTTACCTATTTTTGAAGCAGAATGAGAAACAGTTGTTGTTTGGTCTTTGAAGCTCAAAACAGCTGGCCTTTAACACTCCAGATGATGAATGGGAGAAGCACTTTGGCTTGAAATGGCTTGGTTTGGGTACAAGCAACTTCTGTCACGGATGATGTGCTGCACAAACAATGCTATTTTCCTTGCTTCTAGTCGTGGTTCAGGACTTGCAACAGCTTTCAAAGTGATGGAATGTGATGATAAACCTAAGCCAAGCTCGAGTCTTTTTTGAAGTTTTTGAAGATTTTGGAGAATGGCCAAAAAATGAGTTTGAGAGAGTGTGGAGATTTTTGTGGTTGCTGCTTATTCATCTTGATGAGTGGATGAAGCCAAAGCCAAGGCCATTTTGAGTACCATAGTGAAAATAGCAATGCAAGGTTCAGTCTTTTGTGTTTGGACTGTTTGGAACAAATGCAAGTGAGAGGGATTTTTTGAGAATGAATGAAGTAACCAAGTTTTTCTTGTTGTTGGATGTTGTGACTGATGCTAGTTTCATGACAGGAAAATGATGGCTTTATCCTGCTGTCATGTGGTGCTGCTTAGTGAGGTTTGGCCATGACAGGAAAATGAGGGAAGGGCATGCTTGGTCTGTGGTGTTGGTTCTGCAATGTTTTGGTTTTTTTTTGAGTTTGACAGATAATGCTAAATGCCAAAGCAAGGTCAAGAATGAGGGAGTAAGTGAAGGTGGTTTGGTCTGCTGCTGTTGGTTGGCAAGGCAAGGTTGTCACTTTGGTATTTTGGACAAGGTTTTGACAGAAAATCCAAAGCAAGGTAGGAGCATGGTTCTTTTTGTTTGAATGAAGCTCTTGGTCTATTATGTGTTGGCTGTTGTGACAGATTTTAGCAAGGCCAGTAAGATGATTCTTGAGGAAGTGAGTTGTATGCAATGTGGTTAGAGGGTTTGGTCATGACAGAAAGTGATGATGAACTTCTGCTGTTAGAAGTTGCTTTCTGCAGGGCAAAGTTTGGTCTTGTGTGTTTTTACAGAAAATTGGAAAGATGCCAAAAGCCAAGTGAATTTTGAGAGGGATAGTGGTATGCTGCTAGCAGTTTTTTCATGGCAGGAAAATGGATGTTTTTTAATTTGCTGTTCTATGTTGCTTTTTGTGGTTTGGCAAGGTTTGGTTCTTTTTGTTTTGACAGAAAATGGGAATGTGCAGGATGTATGGTGTGTTGATTGCAGCTAGTGGTAATGCAAGGTTTTAAAAAACAAGGCAAGGCCCAGTTTGAATGAGGTTTTTTGGTGAGTGAGTTAACCAATTTTCTGCTGTCAAATGTGGTTTATGTGCCTGCTGTTACTGTTTGGTTTTGACAGAAAAAGGTGCACAAAAAACTGCTATGTGTGAGTACAAGGCATGGTTGTGGGATGTGGTAGCATGGTGACAATGTACCTTCTTTTCAAAATCCAAGCAACTAAGGCATGGCTTCTTTTTGCTGTTGGTTTAGGCTGCAAGATGAGGTCTCAAACTGACAGAAAATGATCATCATAAACTCTGTTTGAAGGTACCAAGGCATGGTTCAAATGCAAGCATGGAGTAGCATGGTGAAAGTGTACTTTTGCAATTTTCAAGCAAGTTAAAGAATGGCTTCATGTACTGCATAATTGAGCTTGCAAACATGTTTTAAATGACTTTCCTGAGCTGTTCCAATTGGCCAAATGTTAGAAAAATGTTTATTTCAAAAAGTCAAACATTGGTCAAACTTGCATTTAAATGAGATAGGTCAAAAAATGCCATTTTGATTGGTGAGGTTTTGGCTCATGAAATTTATATTTTTGGAAAGAGGGGATCAAATGTGACTTGTAGGAAAAAACCCCACCAAAATTGGCCAAATGGTTTGAGAGATATGGCCCTTTGAAGTTCAAGATTTTCTGAAATCGATTCGATCATAACTTGCCAACCACACATGGGAATTGAGAGTTCTTGGACTTTTTGGAAATGGGAGAACAAGATCTTCAACTTTCATGTTGGGCAAAAATTCATTTGAGGCTTGTATCATGATGTAAGTTTGAGGATCAAGACTTTCCATTTATGGCAGATTTCAGTTACAGGCCCAGTTTCCATTTTTGGAAATTTCTGATCTGGCTTCAAATTCTTCCATGATGGTGTTTGGCATGATATATGATGACTATTTGGCCATGAATGAGCTCTCACAAACCATTTCCAATCATCAAAGCACTGATTAAATGGACAGTTGACCAACAGTTGACTTTTAGGGTTTCTGACTGTCTGTGTATGAACTGATGATCTCTGAGCCTTCAACCCTTGACCAAAATACTTCAAATGGACCTCCAAGTTATGTGAACTTGTTGGACAAACCCTAGGGCCTTGGTTCCTTGAGAAACACCTTTGCTTGATTGACTGACTGATCTCCTGATCAGTTTGACCTAATTTCTTGATTGGCTTGCACTTGAGGCAAAAGAGGCAATGCAATGCTATGCAATGGACCATGATATGCTATGACCTAATATGAAAATGTATGTATGATGATAGGTGCAAATTTGAGGTGCTACAGCTGCCCCTATTCAATCAGCTGGGAACCCGAATGGATGAGAGCAACGGCTGTCAGACTTTCAGGGTAAACAGGGATTGAATACCAAGAACCGTAGAATTTGCACAATACAGGGATCCACCGATGGAAACGTCCACTGGGATTTGATATTTATTACTGGGTATTTTGTTTTGTTTTTCTTTTGGTTTTCAAAGGGTACGGCCACATCCAGGCATCGCAACGACGATGAATGGGAAAAGAAATCACAACTAGATGCCAACGGACAACTAGGAAAAACTCGACGTTTATCAAGACCAACGGAGAGGTAACCAGACATTAATGAATGACTGGAAGGGATACAACCATACGTCAACGGACGAAATGGGAAAAACTCAACGTTTACCAAGACCAACGGAGAGGTAACCAACTGGGGACAGGTACAACTAGACGTCATAGGACGAATAGGAAAAACTCGACGTTTATCGACACCAACGGAGAGGAGGAATACTTCACTAGGGAAGAAGGACACAAACAAATCATCAACGGATGATCGGGAAAAACTCGACGTTTATCGAAACCAACGGAGAGGTAACTCTGCATGGAGAGGGGTACAACTAGACATCATCGGATGACTAGGAAAAACTCGACGTTTATCGACACCAACGGAGAGGAGGAAACTCTACTGGGGAGAGTGAACACAACCAAATCATCAACGGATGATTGGGAAAAACTCGACGTTTATCGACACCAACGGAGAGGAGAAAACTCTACTGGGGAGAGTGAACACAACCAAATCATCAACGGATGATTGGGAAAAACTCGACGTTTATCGACACCAACGGAGAGGAGGAATACTTCTTCGATCTGAAAATCGGAAATTGGCCTGAACGCCACTTCGGTCTGAATACCGGAAAATTGGCCTGAGTGCCATGAGTGCATCGACCTGATCGTCGGAAACTCCTTCGGTCTGAATACCGGAAAAAACATAAGTACATCGACCTGATCGTCGGAAACTTCTTCGGTCTGAATACCGGAAAATTGGCCTTGTGCCATGAGTACATCGACCTGATCGTCGGAAACTCCTTCGGTCTGAATACCGGAAAATTGGCCTTGTGCCATGAGTACATCGACCTGATCGTCGGAAACTCCTTCGGTCTGAATACCGGAAAATTGGCCTTGTGCCATGAGTACATCGACCTGATCGTCGGAAACTCCTTCGGTCTGAATACCGGAAAATTGGCCTTGTGCCATGAGTACATCGACCTGATCGTCGGAAACTCCTTCGGTCTGAATACCGGAAAATTGGCCTTGTGCCATGAGTACATCGACCTGATCGCCGGAAACTCCTTCGGTCTGAATACCGGGAAATCATAAGTACATATTATCTATAGCCGTCAAAACGTAGATAATACGCTCGCATGGAAGACTATCCATAACCGGGTTGTAGGTTGTTAAATGAATACTCGACCGAAAAGAAAGGCATCTGGGTACCAGACTAGGTATGCAAAAGATGACCAATCAACAGGGATAAAGCTGCTAACTCGGAGCAAGTATCCAAAAAGAAGGGGAAGACCCAATGGGGACAATACTGCTTGATCAAGACAAGTATCCAGAGGGGACAAGACCATTAATACCACAAAGAGGGGATTACATCTACCGGTTTGTAGGCAGAAAACCACGGAAAAGTAACCAGTCATCATAGGATGAACACACAGGGTTAACTCCACCAAGGGGATGAAAGTGGGATTTTACAACTACCAGCTAGTAGGTAGAAAACCACAAAGATAGGACTTACAACTACCGGTTTGTAGGTAGAAGCCAAACAAATTCCGCTGAGGATAAGATGAATGAGTGTCGGTTAGTGAGCGACTATTCATTTATGCCCCAGGGAAGTACAGGAGACAGCCAACAGGAAGCCAATTTAGGATCGATCCAAAAAGGCAGACTGAAACAAGACTCATTCTAATGAGGAAAGAACTCAATAGGGAAAACCCATCCCAATGTGTGTTGGGAGGGAACGGAAGCAACCGTCATCCACGAGGACGTATCTCAGTGGGGAAATGGCAGGAAAAGATTGACACTTTCTGCTTAAGGGGTAGACTCTACATGGAGAGATCGGACACACCCATATCTGCTTAAGGAAAAAAGAACCAAGCTGGCAAGACGCTAACAATTGGGGAGTAACACTGCTGGGGATACCCACTCGACTGAGGAATCACTTGTTCGGAAAACACCAACCTCTCGACCATGCTGATGAACCCAATTCTGAAGCCGATCCAATGGCGCGATGCTAAACTCTTTCCAACAACCCAATCTCGGCTGGTCACCACGGCCTAGGGCTAATGGATATGCTTGCAATGTTGATGCATGAGTTTTTTCTTGCTTTACACAATGCCCCATGATTATGGAAATGCTATGCACTAATGATGCGATATGCTATGCTTACCTAAATGATGAATGCATAAACACACGTCTCCTTCAGAGACAACACCGGGGAACTCCAGGAACTGTGCTGGGGAATGGTAAATCGACTTCACTGGGAGGAAGACTCAACCAATCTTCAGATAGGATAAACCCTGCTTTGGAGAACGTCTGTTACTTCGCTAGGGATAACCCACGCGATCCATGGGTAGAATCAACTCAGCTGGGGATGCAGATATCAGTCTACTACAGAAACCCGTCCAATCCACTGGTAGGATGAACTCTGCTGGAGAAATAAATGCTACTCTACTTAGGGACGACCCAACCAATCCATATGTAGGAGAATCACTGCTGGAGATGTATTTCATGAGACCCGCTCCACTCGGGGAACTTGCCGAGGAAAAAACACACCATTCTGCTGAGGAGAACGATCCTAGTGGAGAGATCAACCATAGTGGTGAGAGTAACAACTCTGTTGAGGATGATAACACGTCATATCATACTGGAGATGAATTCCCACAAACCTGCTTGGGATAAGCACTCACAGCCATACTGGAGGTAACAGCATCACAAAACCAATTGTTGGGGAACACACCAACAGTCTACTGATAAACTCCACTAGGGGACTCCCGGGGAAAATAGCTGCCAGGCGCTCAGCGGGGATTCTCAACTGGGGAAATTTGCAAGCATAAGCCTGCTAGGGACAAACAATCCTCAGATCTGCTGGGGAAAGAAGGTACTGTCTACAGGCATCTCTGCAGGGGAAACAACTCTGATAGCTTCAATACTGACTTGGGCTGGGGACGTGATAACCTTCAGGCTTGCTGAGGAGACAACGATCTCGAATCTGCCAGGGAGATCATACTCTCAATCCTCTGGGGAGATATAGCTTGTTTGACAGGGATGTCGGTCGACTCGTCGAACACTAGTATCCATCATCCACCCATAGTGTTGACTTTCCACTTTTAAGAACTCCCAGACTCTTCTGGACTTTTCTGCTCCATCATCTTGTATTCCCAACTCGTTCGTACTTCACGGAGGTTGAACTCTTGGGATTTATACATACTTTCCAATCATCAGACTTTGAAGAGTCTTCTTGATTAACTTTCCAGGATCGTTGTCGTAATCCTTCACCGTCTTTTCACGGTTCATCTATCCCTTGCCCCTGGTTGGACTCTGAGGGGATCTCTTTGTCAAAAAGGTTCATATTACCACTGGCAAGTGAATGAAGATATCTAACAGCCCCTGCACAAGAGATCGTCAGATAAAAACGTGCCCCAGGTATGCCCCATGATAAGGCTCAAACAGCACTCTACTGGGGATGCCCCACAATAGAGCTAATAGGGACTCGGAGGGAGAAATGTTGCACTACTGGGGACATGAAGATGAACATCTTCAAACAACACTGCGTCGGGCAACTTCACTGAGGAGAGACCATACGTGGTTCTGCAGGACAAAGATAAAGTCATGCTCGAGATACGAACAATTGTCTTACCTGTTGGTAATCATACCACCCCGGGAGAGCACTGTGGGTCTCCTAAGTATCCTTCCATCATTGTGAACGTTCACTTTGTTTAAGAACAATTTTTTTGAAAAATTTGTTTACTTTGAAAACAATGATACTTTATCAATTAAAAACATGCAAAACATTTGTTGAGTTGAAACAAATAAGAATGCAAATAATTGGATAAAAGCTCAAATTGATGTGATGGAATGGTAGTCTGCAAAGGGCGAGACTCCATGGATCTGTACAAGTTTGAAATCGGTGATATATATTGGAGAGGGCTACATCGAACATAATGACCTTTCCTCTACCATTCTGAATTTTCGATGTATTCAGAGCTTCAGTCGATGATGAATCGAGAATCCCTGACGGATGACAGATATAGAGCACAGTCTTGTCAAGATGCAGTTACTTGCCAAATCCCTAATTTTTGCCTAGATTGCCCCAGTGTGAGGTGATCAATCTAGCGGGATGCAAATTCCTTTTTTTTTTCAATGTCTCTAACTTTTGCCTGGATCGCCCTTTCGGGTTTTCAATCCACCGAGACGCTCCTTTTTGACTAAGTCGCCCTTTGGGGTGTTTGACTTATCGAGCTTTTGCTTTCTTGTTTTTGTTTTAGGCAAAGTATTTCTTGACTGCATCGGAATTCACAGGACGAGTGAACTTCTTCATCCATTGATGTAAGTGTTAAAGCACTGCCTGAAAAGGCTCTCTTGACAACACATGGACTTTCATAGCTTGGGGTTCACTTGCCCCTGGAATCGGGCACGAAAGACAAGACTTTCTTGAGCACAAGGTCACCTTCTCGGAACACACGAGGCTTGATCTTCTTGTTGAATGCTTTCTTCACTCTCTGCTGATATAACTTGACCATGACACATGGCAGTTGATCTCTTCTTTTCGATCGAATTCGGCATCAGCCAACTTGGGACTTTGAGGGTGCTGTTTTTCTTGTTTCTTTCTTTCTTTTTTCTTTCTTTTGATTTGGATTTCTTTTGATTTGGTTTTCTTTTGATTTGGTTTTGCACCCTCCTCTTTCTTTTCTTTTTTTTTATTGATTTTTTTCTCTTTTTTTTTTTGATTAATGCCCCAGTTGGCTGTTCTGCTGATTCTCGAGATGCAGCTGAGTGTGATCTTCTTTTCTTGCTCAAGAAGTCGGGAAATACCGTCAGGAATCCCTTCAAGCGTCATCTTCTTCCGCTTCGAATACAGGGGATTCAAAATTGGGAGATGACGTCCGATCATTATGTTCAATGGGTTTGAGAAACAACCTGCATAAAGATTTTGATATGAAAAGCTCTTTGAAAATCAAACAAGACAATCGTTATGCAGATGAAAAGATTGCTTTTATTCTTGTTTTTAAGGTTTTTTGTGATCACCAATTTCATGCAAAAAGCGAAAAGGGAAAACAATTGGAAAAACAAATGTTTTAACATGAATTATTTGAATGAAAATATCATTGCACAAAATGTTGCCAACAATGTCATCACTTCTCCTTTTGGCATGGGAGAAGGGTTTTTAAACAAAGTGATTATTACAAGGACTTATGAACAACTGTAGGAACGCCCACAGTGACCCAATTGTGATAGATCCCACCAGGGATGACAACTGTCAGTATTTCTTGCATTAGCAGCTTCTGCTCTCTGAACAACTCTTCTGAAGAAAAAGTCGGCGCCAGCCCGGGACTTGTTATCTTCAAGCTTGATTAGCATTGGGACCTAAGTCTTCCAAAATCAGAATACCTGACCTCACAAGGTCTTGAACCTTCATCTTCAGCTGGAAACAACTGTCCACATCATGACCAGGAGCACCCGAGTGATACACACAATGCTGTTCAGGCCTATACCACCACCGAGGGTTGACGGGTATGGGCGGCGGGTCTCTGGGAGTGATCAAGTTCCGCTCTATCAGAGTGGGATACAGTTCGGCGTAGGACATGGGGATTGGATCAAAAATGATCTTCTTCCTCTCATTACTTGTACCAGCTTGATTATCAATGGGAGGCTGGTAAGCCTGCTACTGAGGATGACGTTGTGGAGTCTGATACTGCTGAGTTGGTCTTCTCTGTTGTTGTTGAGTTGCTGGAATAGTCACAGCAGCGACCTGACGATATGATCCTCTGTTCGCACTCCTTCGACGGTGCACAGCATTTGTTTCAATCTCTCCCCTTTTGGGTGCCCCAGAGTATAGCTTCTTAGAACTGGAAGAACTTTGAAGAGCCAGGATGGCGAACCGGAGCGCGGGTTGCTCTGACATTAACAGTCTCTGCAGCAAGAGGCTGTTCACTGATTCTGATCCCCTTCAATTCATCACCCACGACATGATCATTGACGAGAATAGTGACAGCAGCATTCTCATGAACGGGTACACCCACTGGTGAAGCACGGTGGACTGGTGGAATCATGGCTTCCAATTTCTGGGCTAAGGCACGCAGCTCCTCTTGCCCCTGAACAACTCCTTGCATCGTTGTCATGAACTGGGCCATGTTTGCCCTCATCTCGGCCAATTCTGCTTGAACCTGATCCATACTCCTCTGTTGATTGAGTCTGGTTGAGTAACGATGCGGTCGGCGGTCAGCAATCCTCTCTCAGTCAAGAACCGAAGTGAGAAGTCTCTCCAAACATGTCTGTAATGCAAGGATGCTATGTGCATGATATGCATGATGCGGATGCGGATGCTATTTTATCATGAATGATCCTGATAAAGGATATGCGTATGCGAGTTAACTTTTTCGGTTTTTTCATGCATTATTATTTTTTTGAAAATAAACATGCTATGATGCAAATGATGCGAACATGACTGGTCAGGCTGTGCGTCTCAAGGCACAGGGTCAAAGCTTCGGCTTGAACTCTGATCACAAACATCTGAAACCCAAAGTCAATCTGAGGAGCTGGCATCTGAACCCAAGTCTGGAGCACTGAGTCACCATCTGAGCGAGTACCCTCAAATTCAGCCCAGGGATCCGAAATAAACGGAACCCTCTGATCAAAACCAGGGTCAAACCTCCGGCGTCCAGAAACAAATGTCCAGAATTCATAGTCATCATCAGTACTGAGAGTCACCAACTGTACCTGTAAAAATGATCAATCCCTCCCCACTCACGGGTGTCGTCTAGGCCAGGGTAAGGTCGAGAGAAACGCAGCATAAATAACCTTTCGCAGAATATCATCCTGTGCACACCCGATGTATGCACCGATAATATCCCACCAGGGTCTGAACTGCTCGTGATATCAATGTTCCGCTAAGTGGCGTACACCACCCGCTTCCCATGAATCACTCTATTCCTAGGTTTCCTAGATTTCACTCATAGCCTGGGTATTGGGCCTTTTACCTCGGGTAATCTCACCCCAAACAGAGAGAAACAGACAACCAGCCAGGTGAACAGATGAATATGAATGCAAACATTAATGCAAACATAAATGCAAACAATAAATAAATGAATGCAATAAAAAAACAGCAAACAGCAACCAAACCCTATCCTAGAGAGCGCTAGGAGAGACTCTCTTAGGGAAGATGGACCAGCATAGGTCAACTTCTCTATATATCCCCAGCAGAGTCGCCAGCTGTCGCATCACGCGAAAAACCAGCGGGAAAAGAAAGAACAACAGAGCCGCCACCGTGCGTTATTTATCCCAAAAGAGGGAAAGGAAACGCTCAGAGTAAACCTAGGAAAGAACATGGTCTCGCGACCAAAGAGAATGGGTTCGGGAGTCGGTTATGCGAAGGGAAGGTATTAGCACCCCTACGCATCCGTAGTACTCTACGGGATCCACGCACAAAAGGAAGGAATATTGGTTGCTAAATACTGCTCAAACACACACACACTGGCTGAAAGAGACACAAGAAACTGACTGACTCGGCAGGATGTCGCATCCTGGGCCTACTTAGTCTATCAGGCATAGACATCAGAGTCGAAGTAGTTCAGACTGGGGAAACGACACATGCTCGCTAGGATATCGCATCCTATGCATACGTATCTTCTCGGACGAGAGAAGAATCAGAGCATTCGTAGCTCGGCTGACACGCACACAGACAAACAAGACACAGGCAAACGTGGAGCCCGACTGCCAATCACTGGACTTATGTCAGCATCCGAACCTAAAACACACGCAAAGAGGCAAACATGGAGCCCAAATGCCAATCACTGGACTTACATCAGCATCCGAACCAAACACACGCACACTGGAACCCAAATGCCACTCGATGGACTTACATCAGCTTCCAAGCACACAACAACACAACAAGTTAATAGGGAGTCGGGGACTCGAGCCTATAACTGTCAAATAACACACTCAAAAGAAAAAGGGCGACAAATTGCTAAGGAGTCAGGCACTCGAGCCTAGCAATTGTCAAACGACACACACAAAAAAGGAAAAGGGCGCCCGGAGAGATCAGCTCAATCTCCTGCCTACATACTTCATCTGGTATGAAGATCAGGGCGATGTAGTTCCCCTACGGAGGGATAAAGGACTAGCCTAACCAGATAACAGAGGGAGACACAACTAGGGAGACTACGACTCGAGCCTAGATGTTATCATGCAAATCATCCCTAAGTTAAGGTTTCTAGCTAACTGGCACAGGGAGCCAGCCTATCCTAGACATGACTTGCACAGGAAGCAAGCCACACACACACTTAACTTGCACAGGAAGCAAGTCAAGCAAAACCTACTTGCACAGGAAGCAAGTCTAAACTAATCCTAACTTGCACAGGAAGCAAGTCAAACAATCCTAACTTGCACAGGAAGCAAGTCAAACAATCCTACAAGCACAGATAGCACACACTATACACAAGCAAGTGGCTCAAACAAGGGTTAGGTTTTAGTCGAGGGGTCATATCAACCTCAACAAACAAACCTCTGGAACTGGGTGAATGTGCTCTTAACCTTGCCATTGAGGGGCTAAGGTGAAGCAGATGAAAGGTGGGTGAAGGTAAGACTTCACAGCTCTTATCCCTGGTCTGGGAGAGCTTAAGACATGAATGTGTGGGTTCAGAAAGTGGGAACCCTTCTACACATTTGAAACTGACTCAACTGTACAATTGTACAAGATCTTGGGTTTGTATCTGAAATGCATCAACACAGTGGTGTGAGCAAAGCAGATGACACACTGAATAGTGGGGGATAGACTGCATATCCCTACCTTCCACCAATTTCCTCTTCACTTAGGAGGACTTTGACTCTATGCAAGGACAAAAGTAAACAATCACAAACATTGCCTCTTAAGGAGGACTTCAGACAGTTGCCTGGCCAAGTAACAGGCCAGGTCTTCCAGACTACATGAAGACAAAGAGACATACCTCAATGCAAATTGCTTATACAAGCAAAGCAAAGCAAAAAGTTCACAAGGAACTAAGCAACTAAAGCACCTGAAACAGTCAAGCAGATGTTAGTATGCAACTTCAAACAAAACAAACAGAAACAGACACCAACAGTCAATTAGGGGGCACAAGGATGTGCAAGGCACAAGGCTTATGGCATGTGAGCCAAGCCACCTACAAAACAAAAGAGGTTAGGCAATGATACTTGAGTAAGCTCAATCAAAAGAATTGGTCTTAATGGCCATTTGATGGTCAACCTGAAAACACAAGCTCAAAGGTGAGTAGCAGGACCACTGGGGCAAGCCTAGGGTCAAAGATGAATGAGAAAGTCAAAACAGCAAGGGTTAAGCATCCAAAATCATGTTCAAACAATTAGGAAACAAAACCAATTGGATTCACACTCATATCAATCATCATCATCATTTCATGAACCATTTAGGTCAAAACATGGCAAACAGAAGCTCACAGAAGTCAACAGCAAGACTTAACTCAAAAGCAATCTAAACATTTTCCAAAAATCACCAAATAAATCATGATCAATCCTAACACATAGCATGGTAAGCATGTCAAATTTCATCTCATTTGGACAAGTGGAAGGCAGTCAATGAAAATCAGAAAGTCAAAGCAATTTTGAACATGCCCAAAGAAGTCAACCAAACATGCATCAACTTAGAAAAATCATAAGTCAAGAATGGTGTATGATAAATGAATGGGATCAAAACCATGGCAAAGATGAGGATGTCTAGTTATCTCATGTAAAATTTCATGTCCATCTAATAAAGTATGAGAATTTCACAAATGAAATGGGAACATGTGTCACACAAAGTCAACAATTGACTAGGCAGGGGAGAAGATCTCAAACAATTAGGAAATGCCACAAATAATTCCAAGGAAATTCACATGTAAACTAGACATACAAGAGTAGGTTCATGCAAAAAATTGGATCAATTGGAAGTCAAGAAGCATGGTAATGAAAATCATGAAGTTGGACATCAATGGTGTGACACAAATTGTCACACCCTAATTCAAAAATTCATAACTCACAAACCAGCAATGATAAATTCACAAACTCTACACCAAAATCACCATGAGTGTGTCTAGTTTAAGCACAAAAAATTTGGGGGCCATTGGATAAAGTATCACCATTTCACAAATGTTTTGGCAAAGTGTACAAAAATTGGTCACATGTCACAAACCCTAGTGCCAAACAAAAACCAACCATCCAAAAATTCTGGAAAAAATATGATAAAATACTAGAGATCATGATGAACACAACACAAAAAATCCCATTGAAATTGGATTAAAATTGAAGCATTTATGATTTTTGGAAGATTGGATATAAAATGTGAAATTAAAATAGAATAAATGAAGCAAGAATGGCAAAGTTGTAATATTCCGGGTCACTTAATTAAACACGGTCGTTTTGGCCATTAAAAGGAAATGTTTTCATTGGTTGGAGCCATGCAGCACGTGGAAAACAAGGAATTTCTGGGCAATGCAATTTCTAGGGTTCTACTGTAGCAAACCACAATCCTTCATCTCTCTCAAATTCGACCCAACCAATTTTTCTCCAAAAAATGCAATTGCATATATCAACATGATCAGCAAACAACAAGCAATATGAATCCAACCATGGTTTTTATTAAATCGAGCTAGGCAATAAGAAACAAGCAAAACAAGTTTGAATCATCAATATTCATTTCGACATTACTCAACCATTACTCAACCATTTTCAAAAACAAAACTATCATGAAGCTCAGCATTAAGAGACCTATCTAAAACATCTCATGGTTTTTGAAATAGAGAGGGTCGAAATTTTACCTATTTTTGAAGCAGAATGAGAAACAGTTGTTGTTTGGTCTTTGAAGCTCAAAACAGCTGGCCTTTAACACTCCAGATGATGAATGGGAGAAGCACTTTGGCTTGAAATGGCTTGGTTTGGGTACAAGCAACTTCTGTCACGGATGATGTGCTGCACAAACAATGCTATTTTCCTTGCTTCTAGTCGTGGTTCAGGACTTGCAACAGCTTTCAAAGTGATGGAATGTGATGATAAACCTAAGCCAAGCTCGAGTCTTTTTTGAAGTTTTTGAAGATTTTGGAGAATGGCCAAAAAATGAGTTTGAGAGAGTGTGGAGATTTTTGTGGTTGCTGCTTATTCATCTTGATGAGTGGATGAAGCCAAAGCCAAGGCCATTTTGAGTACCATAGTGAAAATAGCAATGCAAGGTTCAGTCTTTTGTGTTTGGACTGTTTGGAACAAATGCAAGTGAGAGGGATTTTTTGAGAATGAATGAAGTAACCAAGTTTTTCTTGTTGTTGGATGTTGTGACTGATGCTAGTTTCATGACAGGAAAATGATGGCTTTATCCTGCTGTCATGTGGTGCTGCTTAGTGAGGTTTGGCCATGACAGGAAAATGAGGGAAGGGCATGCTTGGTCTGTGGTGTTGGTTCTGCAATGTTTTGGTTTTTTTTGAGTTTGACAAATAATGCTAAATGCCAAAGCAAGGTCAAGAATGAGGGAGTAAGTGAAGGTGGTTTGGTCTGCTGCTGTTGGTTGGCAAGGCAAGGTTGTCACTTTGGTATTTTGGACAAGGTTTTGACAGAAAATCCAAAGCAAGGTAGGAGCATGGTTCTTTTTGTTTGAATGAAGCTCTTGGTCTATTATGTGTTGGCTGTTGTGACAGATTTTAGCAAGGCCAGTAAGATGATTCTTGAGGAAGTGAGTTGTATGCAATGTGGTTAGAGGGTTTGGTCATGACAGAAAGTGATGATGAACTTCTGCTGTTAGAAGTTGCTTTCTGCAGGGCAAAGTTTGGTCTTGTGTGTTTTTACAGAAAATTGGAAAGATGCCAAAAGCCAAGTGAATTTTGAGAGGGATAGTGGTATGCTGCTAGCAGTTTTTTTCATGGCAGGAAAATGGATGTTTTTTAATTTGCTGTTCTATGTTGCTTTTTGTGGTTTGGCAAGGTTTGGTTCTTTTTGTTTTGACAGAAAATGGGAATGTGCAGGATGTATGGTGTGTTGATTGCAGCTAGTGGTAATGCAAGGTTTTAAAAAACAAGGCAAGGCCCAGTTTGAATGAGGTTTTTTTGGTGAGTGAGTTAACCAATTTTCTGCTGTCAAATGTGGTTTATGTGCCTGCTGTTACTGTTTGGTTTTGACAGAAAAAGGTGCACAAAAAACTGCTATGTGTGAGTACAAGGCATGGTTGTGGGATGTGGTAGCATGGTGACAATGTACCTTCTTTTCAAAATCCAAGCAACTAAGGCATGGCTTCTTTTTGCTGTTGGTTTAGGCTGCAAGATGAGGTCTCAAACTGACAGAAAATGATCATCATAAACTCTGTTTGAAGGTACCAAGGCATGGTTCAAATGCAAGCATGGAGTAGCATGGTGAAAGTGTACTTTTGCAATTTTCAAGCAAGTTAAAGAATGGCTTCATGTACTGCATAATTGAGCTTGCAAACATGTTTTAAATGACTTTCCTGAGCTGTTCCAATTGGCCAAATGTTAGAAAAATGTTTATTTCAAAAAGTCAAACATTGGTCAAACTTGCATTTAAATGAGATAGGTCAAAAAATGCCATTTTGATTGGTGAGGTTTTGGCTCATGAAATTTATATTTTTGGAAAGAGGGGATCAAATGTGACTTGTAGGAAAAAACCCCACCAAAATTGGCCAAATGGTTTGAGAGATATGGCCCTTTGAAGTTCAAGATTTTCTGAAATCGATTCGATCATAACTTGCCAACCACACATGGGAATTGAGAGTTCTTGGACTTTTTGGAAATGGGAGAACAAGATCTTCAACTTTCATGTTGGGCAAAAATTCATTTGAGGCTTGTATCATGATGTAAGTTTGAGGATCAAGACTTTCCATTTATGGCAGATTTCAGTTACAGGCCCAGTTTCCATTTTTGGAAATTTCTGATCTGGCTTCAAATTCTTCCATGATGGTGTTTGGCATGATATATGATGACTATTTGGCCATGAATGAGCTCTCACAAACCATTTCCAATCATCAAAGCACTGATTAAATGGACAGTTGACCAACAGTTGACTTTTAGGGTTTCTGACTGTCTGTGTATGAACTGATGATCTCTGAGCCTTCAACCCTTGACCAAAATACTTCAAATGGACCTCCAAGTTATGTGAACTTGTTGGACAAACCCTAGGGCCTTGGTTCCTTGAGAAACACCTTTGCTTGATTGACTGACTGATCTCCTGATCAGTTTGACCTAATTTCTTGATTGGCTTGCACTTGAGGCAAAAGAGGCAATGCAATGCTATGCAATGGACCATGATATGCTATGACCTAATATGAAAATGTATGTATGATGATAGGTGCAAATTTGAGGTGCTACAGCTGCCCCTATTCAATCAGCTGGGAACCCGAATGGATGAGAGCAACGGCTGTCAGACTTTCAGGGTAAACAGGGATTGAATACCAAGAACCGTAGAATTTGCACAATACAGGGATCCACCGATGGAAACGTCCACTGGGATTTGATATTTATTACTGGGTATTTTGTTTTGTTTTTCTTTTGGTTTTCAAAGGGTACGGCCACATCCAGGCATCGCAACGACGATGAATGGGAAAAGAAATCACAACTAGATGCCAACGGACAACTAGGAAAAACTCGACGTTTATCAAGACCAACGGAGAGGTAACCAGACATTAATGAATGACTGGAAGGGATACAACCATACGTCAACGGACGAAATGGGAAAAACTCAACGTTTACCAAGACCAACGGAGAGGTAACCAACTGGGGACAGGTACAACTAGACGTCATAGGACGAATAGGAAAAACTCGACGTTTATCGACACCAACGGAGAGGAGGAATACTTCACTAGGGAAGAAGGACACAAACAAATCATCAACGGATGATCGGGAAAAACTCGACGTTTATCGAAACCAACGGAGAGGTAACTCTGCATGGAGAGGGGTACAACTAGACATCATCGGATGACTAGGAAAAACTCGACGTTTATCGACACCAACGGAGAGGAGGAAACTCTACTGGGGAGAGTGAACACAACCAAATCATCAACGGATGATTGGGAAAAACTCGACGTTTATCGACACCAACGGAGAGGAGAAAACTCTACTGGGGAGAGTGAACACAACCAAATCATCAACGGATGATTGGGAAAAACTCGACGTTTATCGACACCAACGGAGAGGAGGAATACTTCTTCGATCTGAAAATCGGAAATTGGCCTGAACGCCACTTCGGTCTGAATACCGGAAAATTGGCCTGAGTGCCATGAGTGCATCGACCTGATCGTCGGAAACTCCTTCGGTCTGAATACCGGAAAAAACATAAGTACATCGACCTGATCGTCGGAAACTTCTTCGGTCTGAATACCGGAAAATTGGCCTTGTGCCATGAGTACATCGACCTGATCGTCGGAAACTCCTTCGGTCTGAATACCGGAAAATTGGCCTTGTGCCATGAGTACATCGACCTGATCGTCGGAAACTCCTTCGGTCTGAATACCGGAAAATTGGCCTTGTGCCATGAGTACATCGACCTGATCGTCGGAAACTCCTTCGGTCTGAATACCGGAAAATTGGCCTTGTGCCATGAGTACATCGACCTGATCGTCGGAAACTCCTTCGGTCTGAATACCGGAAAATTGGCCTTGTGCCATGAGTACATCGACCTGATCGCCGGAAACTCCTTCGGTCTGAATACCGGGAAATCATAAGTACATATTATCTATAGCCGTCAAAACGTAGATAATACGCTCGCATGGAAGACTATCCATAACCGGGTTGTAGGTTGTTAAATGAATACTCGACCGAAAAGAAAGGCATCTGGGTACCAGACTAGGTATGCAAAAGATGACCAATCAACAGGGGATAAAGCTGCTAACTCGGAGCAAGTATCCAAAAAGAAGGGGAAGACCCAATGGGGACAATACTGCTTGATCAAGACAAGTATCCAGAGGGGACAAGACCATTAATACCACAAAGAGGGGATTACATCTACCGGTTTGTAGGCAGAAAACCACGGAAAAGTAACCAGTCATCATAGGATGAACACACAGGGTTAACTCCACCAAGGGGATGAAAGTGGGATTTTACAACTACCAGCTAGTAGGTAGAAAACCACAAAGATAGGACTTACAACTACCGGTTTGTAGGTAGAAGCCAAACAAATTCCGCTGAGGATAAGATGAATGAGTGTCGGTTAGTGAGCGACTATTCATTTATGCCCCAGGGAAGTACAGGAGACAGCCAACAGGAAGCCAATTTAGGATCGATCCAAAAAGGCAGACTGAAACAAGACTCATTCTAATGAGGAAAGAACTCAATAGGGAAAACCCATCCCAATGTGTGTTGGGAGGGAACGGAAGCAACCGTCATCCACGAGGACGTATCTCAGTGGGGAAATGGCAGGAAAAGATTGACACTTTCTGCTTAAGGGGTAGACTCTACATGGAGAGATCGGACACACCCATATCTGCTTAAGGAAAAAAGAACCAAGCTGGCAAGACGCTAACAATTGGGGAGTAACACTGCTGGGGATACCCACTCGACTGAGGAATCACTTGTTCGGAAAACACCAACCTCTCGACCATGCTGATGAACCCAATTCTGAAGCCGATCCAATGGCGCGATGCTAAACTCTTTCCAACAACCCAATCTCGGCTGGTCACCACGGCCTAGGGCTAATGGATATGCTTGCAATGTTGATGCATGAGTTTTTTCTTGCTTTACACAATGCCCCATGATTATGGAAATGCTATGCACTAATGATGCGATATGCTATGCTTACCTAAATGATGAATGCATAAACACACGTCTCCTTCAGAGACAACACCGGGGAACTCCAGGAACTGTGCTGGGGAATGGTAAATCGACTTCACTGGGAGGAAGACTCAACCAATCTTCAGATAGGATAAACCCTGCTTTGGAGAACGTCTGTTACTTCGCTAGGGATAACCCACGCGATCCATGGGTAGAATCAACTCAGCTGGGGATGCAGATATCAGTCTACTACAGAAACCCGTCCAATCCACTGGTAGGATGAACTCTGCTGGAGAAATAAATGCTACTCTACTTAGGGACGACCCAACCAATCCATATGTAGGAGAATCACTGCTGGAGATGTATTTCATGAGACCCGCTCCACTCGGGGAACTTGCCGAGGAAAAAACACACCATTCTGCTGAGGAGAACGATCCTAGTGGAGAGATCAACCATAGTGGTGAGAGTAACAACTCTGTTGAGGATGATAACACGTCATATCATACTGGAGATGAATTCCCACAAACCTGCTTGGGATAAGCACTCACAGCCATACTGGAGGTAACAGCATCACAAAACCAATTGTTGGGGAACACACCAACAGTCTACTGATAAACTCCACTAGGGGACTCCCGGGGAAAATAGCTGCCAGGCGCTCAGCGGGGATTCTCAACTGGGGAAATTTGCAAGCATAAGCCTGCTAGGGACAAACAATCCTCAGATCTGCTGGGGAAAGAAGGTACTGTCTACAGGCATCTCTGCAGGGGAAACAACTCTGATAGCTTCAATACTGACTTGGGCTGGGGACGTGATAACCTTCAGGCTTGCTGAGGAGACAACGATCTCGAATCTGCCAGGGAGATCATACTCTCAATCCTCTGGGGAGATATAGCTTGTTTGACAGGGATGTCGGTCGACTCGTCGAACACTAGTATCCATCATCCACCCATAGTGTTGACTTTCCACTTTTAAGAACTCCCAGACTCTTCTGGACTTTTCTGCTCCATCATCTTGTATTCCCAACTCGTTCGTACTTCACGGAGGTTGAACTCTTGGGATTTATACATACTTTCCAATCATCAGACTTTGAAGAGTCTTCTTGATTAACTTTCCAGGATCGTTGTCGTAATCCTTCACCGTCTTTTCACGGTTCATCTATCCCTTGCCCCTGGTTGGACTCTGAGGGGATCTCTTTGTCAAAAAGGTTCATATTACCACTGGCAAGTGAATGAAGATATCTAACAGCCCCTGCACAAGAGATCGTCAGATAAAAACGTGCCCCAGGTATGCCCCATGATAAGGCTCAAACAGCACTCTACTGGGGATGCCCCACAATAGAGCTAATAGGGACTCGGAGGGAGAAATGTTGCACTACTGGGGACATGAAGATGAACATCTTCAAACAACACTGCGTCGGGCAACTTCACTGAGGAGAGACCATACGAGGTTCTGCAGGACAAAGATAAAGTCATGCTCGAGATACGAACAATTGTCTTACCTGTTGGTAATCATACCACCCCCGGGAGAGCACTGTGGGTCTCCTAAGTATCCTTCCATCATTGTGAACGTTCACTTTGTTTAAGAACAATTTTTTTGAAAATTTGTTTACTTTGAAAACAATGATACTTTATCAATTAAAAACATGCAAAACATTTGTTGAGTTGAAACAAATAAGAATGCAAATAATTGGATAAAAGCTCAAATTGATGTGATGGAATGGTAGTCTGCAAAGGGCGAGACTCCATGGATCTGTACAAGTTTGAAATCGGTGATATATATTGGAGAGGGCTACATCGAACATAATGACCTTTCCTCTACCATTCTGAATTTTCGATGTATTCAGAGCTTCAGTCGATGATGAATCGAGAATCCCTGACGGATGACAGATATAGAGCACAGTCTTGTCAAGATGCAGTTACTTGCCAAATCCCTAATTTTTGCCTAGATTGCCCCAGTGTGAGGTGATCAATCTAGCGGGATGCAAATTCCTTTTTTTTTCAATGTCTCTAACTTTTGCCTGGATCGCCCTTTCGGGTTTTCAATCCACCGAGACGCTCCTTTTTGACTAAGTCGCCCTTTGGGGTGTTTGACTTATCGAGCTTTTGCTTTCTTGTTTTTGTTTTAGGCGAAGTATTTCTTGACTGCATCGGAATTCACAGGACGAGTGAACTTCTTCATCCATTGATGTAAGTGTTAAAGCACTGCCTGAAAAGGCTCTCTTGACAACACATGGACTTTCATAGCTTGGGGTTCACTTGCCCCTGGAATCGGGCACGAAAGACAAGACTTTCTTGAGCACAAGGTCACCTTCTCGGAACACACGAGGCTTGATCTTCTTGTTGAATGCTTTCTTCACTCTCTGCTGATATAACTTGACCATGACACATGGCAGTTGATCTCTTCTTTTCGATCGAATTCGGCATCAGCCAACTTGGGACTTTGAGGGTGCTGTTTTTCTTGTTTCTTTCTTTCTTTTTTCTTTCTTTTGATTTGGATTTCTTTTGATTTGGTTTTCTTTTGATTTGGTTTTGCACCCTCCTCTTTCTTTTCTTTTTTTTTATTGATTTTTTTCTCTTTTTTTTTTGATTAATGCCCCAGTTGGCTGTTTTGCTGATTCTCGAGATGCAGCTGAGTGTGATCTTCTTTTCTTGCTCAAGAAGTCGGGAAATACCGTCAGGAATCCCTTCAAGCGTCATCTTCTTCCGCTTCGAATACAGGGGATTCAAAATTGGGAGATGACGTCCGATCATTATGTTCAATGGGTTTGAGAAACAACCTGCATAAAGATTTTGATATGAAAAGCTCTTTGAAAATCAAACAAGACAATCGTTATGCAGATGAAAAGATTGCTTTTATTCTTGTTTTTAAGGTTTTTTGTGATCACCAATTTCATGCAAAAAGCGAAAAGGGAAAACAATTGGAAAAACAAATGTTTTAACATGAATTATTTGAATGAAAATATCATTGCACAAAATGTTGCCAACAATGTCATCACTTCTCCTTTTGGCATGGGAGAAGGGTTTTTAAACAAAGTGATTATTACAAGGACTTATGAACAACTGTAGGAACGCCCACAGTGACCCAATTGTGATAGATCCCACCAGGGATGACAACTGTCAGTATTTCTTGCATTAGCAGCTTCTGCTCTCTGAACAACTCTTCTGAAGAAAAAGTCGGCGCCAGCCCGGGACTTGTTATCTTCAAGCTTGATTAGCATTGGGACCTAAGTCTTCCAAAATCAGAATACCTGACCTCACAAGGTCTTGAACCTTCATCTTCAGCTGGAAACAACTGTCCACATCATGACCAGGAGCACCCGAGTGATACACACAATGCTGTTCAGGCCTATACCACCACCGAGGGTTGACGGGTATGGGCGGCGGGTCTCTGGGAGTGATCAAGTTCCGCTCTATCAGAGTGGGATACAGTTCGGCGTAGGACATGGGGATTGGATCAAAAATGATCTTCTTCCTCTCATTACTTGTACCAGCTTGATTATCAATGGGAGGCTGGTAAGCCTGCTACTGAGGATGACGTTGTGGAGTCTGATACTGCTGAGTTGGTCTTCTCTGTTGTTGTTGAGTTGCTGGAATAGTCACAGCAGCGACCTGACGATATGATCCTCTGTTCGCACTCCTTCGACGGTGCACAGCATTTGTTTCAATCTCTCCCCTTTTGGGTGCCCCAGAGTATAGCTTCTTAGAACTGGAAGAACTTTGAAGAGCCAGGATGGCGAACCGGAGCGCGGGTTGCTCTGACATTAACAGTCTCTGCAGCAAGAGGCTGTTCACTGATTCTGATCCCCTTCAATTCATCACCCACGACATGATCATTGACGAGAATAGTGACAGCAGCATTCTCATGAACGGGTACACCCACTGGTGAAGCACGGTGGACTGGTGGAATCATGGCTTCCAGTTTCTGGGCTAAGGCACGCAGCTCCTCTTGCCCCTGAACAACTCCTTGCATCGTTGTCATGAACTGGGCCATGTTTGCCCTCATCTCGGCCAATTCTGCTTGAACCTGATCCATACTCCTCTGTTGATTGAGTCTGGTTGAGTAACGATGCGGTCGGCGGTCAGCAATCCTCTCTCAGTCAAGAACCGAAGTGAGAAGTCTCTCCAAACATGTCTGTAATGCAAGGATGCTATGTGCATGATATGCATGATGCGGATGCGGATGCTATTTTATCATGAATGATCCTGATAAAGGATATGCGTATGCGAGTTAACTTTTTCGGTTTTTTTCATGCATTATTATTTTTTTGAAAATAAACATGCTATGATGCAAATGATGCGAACATGACTGGTCAGGCTGTGCGTCTCAAGGCACAGGGTCAAAGCTTCGGCTTGAACTCTGATCACAAACATCTGAAACCCAAAGTCAATCTGAGGAGCTGGCATCTGAACCCAAGTCTGGAGCACTGAGTCACCATCTGAGCGAGTACCCTCAAATTCAGCCCAGGGATCCGAAATAAACGGAACCCTCTGATCAAAACCAGGGTCAAACCTCCGGCGTCCAGAAACAAATGTCCAGAATTCATAGTCATCATCAGTACTGAGAGTCACCAACTGTACCTGTAAAAATGATCAATCCCTCCCCACTCACGGGTGTCGTCTAGGCCAGGGTAAGGTCGAGAGAAACGCAGCATAAATAACCTTTCGCAGAATATCATCCTGTGCACACCCGATGTATGCACCGATAATATCCCACCAGGGTCTGAACTGCTCGTGATATCAATGTTCCGCTAAGTGGCGTACACCACCCGCTTCCCATGAATCACTCTATTCCTAGGTTTCCTAGATTTCACTCATAGCCTGGGTATTGGGCCTTTTACCTCGGGTAATCTCACCCCAAACAGAGAGAAACAGACAACCAGCCAGGTGAACAGATGAATATGAATGCAAACATTAATGCAAACATAAATGCAAACAATAAATAAATGAATGCAATAAAAAAACAGCAAACAGCTACCAAACCCTATCCTAGAGAGCGCTAGGAGAGACTCGCTTAGGGAAGATGGACCAGCATAGGTCAACTTCTCTATATATCCCCAGCAGAGTCGCCAGCTGTCGCATCACGCGAAAAACCAGCGGGAAAAGAAAGAACAACAGAGCCGCCACCGTGCGTTATTTATCCCAAAAGAGGGAAAGGAAACGCTCAGAGTAAACCTAGGAAAGAACATGGTCTCGCGACCAAAGAGAATGGGTTCGGGAGTCGGTTATGCGAAGGGAAGGTATTAGCACCCCTACGCATCCGTAGTACTCTACGGGATCCACGCACAAAAGGAAGGAATATTGGTTGCTAAATACTGCTCAAACACACACACACTGGCTGAAAGAGACACAAGAAACTGACTGACTCGGCAGGATGTCGCATCCTGGGCCTACTTAGTCTATCAGGCATAGACATCAGAGTCGAAGTAGTTCGGACTGGGGAAACGACACATGCTCGCTAGGATATCGCATCCTATGCATACGTATCTTCTCGGACGAGAGAAGAATCAGAGCATTCGTAGCTCGGCTGACACGCACACAGACAAACAAGACACAGGCAAACGTGGAGCCCGACTGCCAATCACTGGACTTATGTCAGCATCCGAACCTAAAACACACGCAAAGAGGCAAACATGGAGCCCAAATGCCAATCACTGGACTTACATCAGCATCCGAACCAAACACACGCACACTGGAACCCAAATGCCACTCGATGGACTTACATCAGCTTCCAAGCACACAACAACACAACAAGTTAATAGGGAGTCGGGGACTCGAGCCTATAACTGTCAAATAACACACTCAAAAGAAAAAGGGCGACAAATTGCTAAGGAGTCAGGCACTCGAGCCTAGCAATTGTCAAACGACACACACAAAAAAGGAAAAGGGCGCCCGGAGAGATCAGCTCAATCTCCTGCCTACATACTTCATCTGGTATGAAGATCAGGGCGATGTAGTTCCCCTACGGAGGGATAAAGGACTAGCCTAACCAGATAACAGAGGGAGACACAACTAGGGAGACTACGACTCGAGCCTAGATGTTATCATGCAAATCATCCCTAAGTTAAGGTTTCTAGCTAACTGGCACAGGGAGCCAGCCTATCCTAGACATGACTTGCACAGGAAGCAAGCCACACACACATTTAACTTGCACAGGAAGCAAGTCAAGCAAAACCTACTTGCACAGGAAGCAAGTCTAAACTAATCCTAACTTGCACAGGAAGCAAGTCAAACAATCCTAACTTGCACAGGAAGCAAGTCAAACAATCCTACAAGCACATATAGCACACACTATACACAAGCAAGTGGCTCAAACAAGGGTTAGGTTTTAGTCGAGGGGTCATATCAACCTCAACAAACAAACCTCTGGAACTGGGTGAATGTGCTCTTAACCTTGCCATTGAGGGGCTAAGGTGAAGCAGATGAAAGGTGGGTGAAGGTAAGACTTCACAGCTCTTATCCCTGGCCTGGGAGAGCTTAAGACATGAATGTGTGGGTTCAGAAAGTGGGAACCCTTCTACACATTTGAAACTGACTCAACTGTACAATTGTACAAGATCTTGGGTTTGTATCTGAAATGCATCAACACAGTGGTGTGAGCAAAGCAGATGACACACTGAATAGTGGGGGATAGACTGCATATCCCTACCTTCCACCAATTTCCTCTTCACTTAGGAGGACTTTGACTCTATGCAAGGACAAAAGTAAACAATCACAAACATTGCCTCTTAAGGAGGACTTCAGACAGTTGCCTGGCCAAGTAACAGGCCAGGTCTTCCAGACTACATGAAGACAAAGAGACATACCTCAATGCAAATTGCTTATACAAGCAAAGCAAAGCAAAAAGTTCACAAGGAACTAAGCAACTAAAGCACCTGAAACAGTCAAGCAGATGTTAGTATGCAACTTCAAACAAAACAAACAGAAACAGACACCAACAGTCAATTAGGGGGCACAAGGATGTGCAAGGCACAAGGCTTATGGCATGTGAGCCAAGCCACCTACAAAACAAAAGAGGTTAGGCAATGATACTTGAGTAAGCTCAATCAAAAGAATTGGTCTTAATGGCCATTTGATGGTCAACCTGAAAACACAAGCTCAAAGGTGAGTAGCAGGACCACTGGGGCAAGCCTAGGGTCAAAGATGAATGAGAAAGTCAAAACAGCAAGGGTTAAGCATCCAAAATCATGTTCAAACAATTAGGAAACAAAACCAATTGGATTCACACTCATATCAATCATCATCATCATTTCATGAACCATTTAGGTCAAAACATGGCAAACAGAAGCTCACAGAAGTCAACAGCAAGACTTAACTCAAAAGCAATCTAAACATTTTCCAAAAATCACCAAATAAATCATGATCAATCCTAACACATAGCATGGTAAGCATGTCAAATTTCATCTCATTTGGACAAGTGGAAGGCAGTCAATGAAAATCAGAAAGTCAAAGCAATTTTGAACATGCCCAAAGAAGTCAACCAAACATGCATCAACTTAGAAAAATCATAAGTCAAGAATGGTGTATGATAAATGAATGGGATCAAAACCATGGCAAAGATGAGGATGTCTAGTTATCTCATGTAAAATTTCATGTCCATCTAATAAAGTATGAGAATTTCACAAATGAAATGGGAACATGTGTCACACAAAGTCAACAATTGACTAGGCAGGGGAGAAGATCTCAAACAATTAGGAAATGCCACAAATAATTCCAAGGAAATTCACATGTAAACTAGACATACAAGAGTAGGTTCATGCAAAAAATTGGATCAATTGGAAGTCAAGAAGCATGGTAATGAAAATCATGAAGTTGGACATCAATGGTGTGACACAAATTGTCACACCCTAATTCAAAAATTCATAACTCACAAACCAGCAATGATAAATTCACAAACTCTACACCAAAATCACCATGAGTGTGTCTAGTTTAAGCACAAAAAATTTGGGGGCCATTGGATAAAGTATCACCATTTCACAAATGTTTTGGCAAAGTGTACAAAAATTGGTCACATGTCACAAACCCTAGTGCCAAACAAAAACCAACCATCCAAAAATTCTGGAAAAAATATGATAAAATACTAGAGATCATGATGAACACAACACAAAAATTCCCATTGAAATTGGATTAAAATTGAAGCATTTATGATTTTTGGAAGATTGGATATAAAATGTGAAATTAAAATAGAATAAATGAAGCAAGAATGGCAAAGTTGTAATATTCCGGGTCACTTAATTAAACACGGTCGTTTTGGCCATTAAAAGGAAATGTTTTCATTGGTTGGAGCCATGCAGCACGTGGAAAACAAGGAATTTCTGGGCAATGCAATTTCTAGGGTTCTACTGTAGCAAACCACAATCCTTCATCTCTCTCAAATTCGACCCAACCAATTTTTCTCCAAAAAATGCAATTGCATATATCAACATGATCAGCAAACAACAAGCAATATGAATCCAACCATGGTTTTTATTAAATCGAGCTAGGCAATAAGAAACAAGCAAAACAAGTTTGAATCATCAATATTCATTTCGACATTACTCAACCATTTTCAAAAACAAAACTATCATGAAGCTCAGCATTAAGAGACCTATCTAAAACATCTCATGGTTTTTGAAATAGAGAGGGTCGAAATTTTACCTATTTTTGAAGCAGAATGAGAAACAGTTGTTGTTTGGTCTTTGAAGCTCAAAACAGCTGGCCTTTAACACTCCAGATGATGAATGGGAGAAGCACTTTGGCTTGAAATGGCTTGGTTTGGGTACAAGCAACTTCTGTCACGGATGATGTGCTGCACAAACAATGCTATTTTCCTTGCTTCTAGTCGTGGTTCAGGACTTGCAACAGCTTTCAAAGTGATGGAATGTGATGATAAACCTAAGCCAAGCTCGAGTCTTTTTTGAAGTTTTTGAAGATTTTGGAGAATGGCCAAAAAATGAGTTTGAGAGAGTGTGGAGATTTTTGTGGTTGCTGCTTATTCATCTTGATGAGTGGATGAAGCCAAAGCCAAGGCCATTTTGAGTACCATAGTGAAAATAGCAATGCAAGGTTCAGTCTTTTGTGTTTGGACTGTTTGGAACAAATGCAAGTGAGAGGGATTTTTTGAGAATGAATGAAGTAACCAAGTTTTTCTTGTTGTTGGATGTTGTGACTGATGCTAGTTTCATGACAGGAAAATGATGGCTTTATCCTGCTGTCATGTGGTGCTGTTTAGTGAGGTTTGGCCATGACAGGAAAATGAGGGAAGGGCATGCTTGGTCTGTGGTGTTGGTTCTGCAATGTTTTGGTTTTTTTTTTAGTTTGACAGATAATGCTAAATGCCAAAGCAAGGTCAAGAATGAGGGAGTAAGTGAAGGTGGTTTGGTCTGCTGCTGTTGGTTGGCAAGGCAAGGTTGTCACTTTGGTATTTTGGACAAGGTTTTGACAGAAAATCCAAAGCAAGGTAGGAGCATGGTTCTTTTTGTTTGAATGAAGCTCTTGGTCTATTATGTGTTGGCTGTTGTGACAGATTTTAGCAAGGCCAGTAAGATGATTCTTGAGGGAGTGAGTTGTATGCAATGTGGTTAGAGGGTTTGGTCATGACAGAAAGTGATGATGAACTTCTGCTGTTAGAAGTTGCTTTCTGCAGGGCAAAGTTTGGTCTTGTGTGTTTTTACAGAAAATTGGAAAGATGCCAAAAGCCAAGTGAATTTTGAGAGGGATAGTGGTATGCTGCTAGCAGTTTTTTTCATGGCAGGAAAATGGATGTTTTTTAATTTGCTGTTCTATGTTGCTTTTTGTGGTTTGGCAAGGTTTGGTTCTTTTTGTTTTGACAGAAAATGGGAATGTGCAGGATGTATGGTGTGTTGATTGCAGCTAGTGGTAATGCAAGGTTTTAAAAAACAAGGCAAGGCCCAGTTTGAATGAGGTTTTTTTGGTGAGTGAGTTAACCAATTTTCTGCTGTCAAATGTGGTTTATGTGCCTGCTGTTACTGTTTGGTTTTGACAGAAAAAGGTGCACAAAAAACTGCTATGTGTGAGTACAAGGCATGGTTGTGGGATGTGGTAGCATGGTGACAATGTACCTTCTTTTCAAAATCCAAGCAACTAAGGCATGGCTTCTTTTTGCTGTTGGTTTAGGCTGCAAGATGAGGTCTCAAACTGACAGAAAATGATCATCATAAACTCTGTTTGAAGGTACCAAGGCATGGTTCAAATGCAAGCATGGAGTAGCATGGTGAAAGTGTACTTTTGCAATTTTCAAGCAAGTTAAAGAATGGCTTCATGTACTGCATAATTGAGCTTGCAAACATGTTTTAAATGACTTTCCTGAGCTGTTCCAATTGGCCAAATGTTAGAAAAATGTTTATTTCAAAAAGTCAAACATTGGTCAAACTTGCATTTAAATGAGATAGGTCAAAAAATGCCATTTTGATTGGTGAGGTTTTGGCTCATGAAATTTATATTTTTGGAAAGAGGGGATCAAATGTGACTTGTAGGAAAAAACCCCACCAAAATTGGCCAAATGGTTTGAGAGATATGGCCCTTTGAAGTTCAAGATTTTCTGAAATCGATTCGATCATAACTTGCCAACCACACATGGGAATTGAGAGTTCTTGGACTTTTTGGAAATGGGAGAACAAGATCTTCAACTTTCATGTTGGGCAAAAATTCATTTGAGGCTTGTATCATGATGTAAGTTTGAGGATCAAGACTTTCCATTTATGGCAGATTTCAGTTACAGGCCCAGTTTCCATTTTTGGAAATTTCTGATCTGGCTTCAAATTCTTCCATGATGGTGTTTGGCATGATATATGATGACTATTTGGCCATGAATGAGCTCTCACAAACCATTTCCAATCATCAAAGCACTGATTAAATGGACAGTTGACCAACAGTTGACTTTTAGGGTTTCTGACTGTCTGTGTATGAACTGATGATCTCTGAGCCTTCAACCCTTGACCAAAATACTTCAAATGGACCTCCAAGTTATGTGAACTTGTTGGACAAACCCTAGGGCCTTGGTTCCTTGAGAAACACCTTTGCTTGATTGACTGACTGATCTCCTGATCAGTTTGACCTAATTTCTTGATTGGCTTGCACTTGAGGCAAAAGAGGCAATGCAGTGCTATGCAATGGACCATGATATGCTATGACCTAATATGAAAATGTATGTATGATGATAGGTGCAAATTTGAGGTGCTACACACCTCACTATCAAAGATGTACTCTCTCATTTCTCACTTTCAAAAAAGATAGAAACAAAAAAGTGATAGAAAAATCTTCTTCATAAGAAAAGTTGCAAAAACATGGAAATTTTCCTCCTTCAATAATCCAAGTTTACACTAACCTCATATCACTTTACTTAACCATCACTATAACATAACAACAACATAATCACTCTCTCAAAAACTCTTCAATAAACTTCTCTTTATCCATTCAAATCACCTCCCATAGAAAACCAACACACTCCATAATATCTTAATCATCAACCATTCTTCACCTTTTTCCATTAAGTCAAGTCTTCATAACATAACATAATCTTAAGACATATGTTTACCTTGAAAATTGGTAAACAATTGTTGATCTTCCAAATTTCTAAATTTGGTTACTCGCAGGATCGATCAGATTGATCCTAGGATATGTGCTAAGTGTTTCGTAAACGTGGTAGTAATAAATGATCAAAACTAAACGTCAGATCAAAGTTTTAAAGAAAACTAAGGATAAAAGAGTGACTTAAACAAAAAAGAAAGGTCTTAAATCAGCGTTTAGAACTAGTAAAGAAAAATGAAGTAAACAACGGGAATTATAAAGGATTGAAAATAATGAAGTAAAAAGCTTGCAAGTACTGTAAGGTAAAAGTTGAAGGTAAGGAAAGGAAGAAAGGATCTTAATTTTGCAAATGACAAAGTAAAAATAAAGTGTTTGAAAGGAAAAAGAAATGAAGAATGTTTCTGAAAAGAAAGTAAAGACAAATTTATATTGCTTTGAAATGATTAAACAATGGTGTAGACAACGTACATTCTGTGTTTTACAGTTCTTCTTCACAGGAATACTTTGTAAATTTGCAGATTTTGTACACAATTTGACACACACTTTAATAACACTAAGACCCTATATTTATACTGGATCGAAATAACCGCTTTGATGGTCCTTCAATCACGTCGATACACGTGGCTCCCTGCATGCCTGCATTCGCTCACCCTGTTCCACGTGTGCTCTTGCGGTTTCTGACGAAGGTGAACTTCCCTCCTTTATTTAAATTCCAAATCTCTGATCGAAAACCGTTTTCTAACCGCTTCTCAAGGAACTACTCCAAAATTTCAGCTATGATCTTGATCTTTATCCAACCAGCTAAGTCGATTTACCTCCAGCTGGTCGAATTACTTCTTGGTTGAAACCAGCTGTGCATATTTTCCAGTTTTGGTAATTTGGGGTAGGCGTCAAAAATATGAGCTAACAGATTGCCCCCAAAAAAATGTCATTTTCGACACACGAGAGAGAAAGAGATTTTTTGAGACCTTACTTCGACGCCTCAATGACTGATACTGTGCTAGGTGTCTCAATGTTGGCAAAAACTTTTTAGATCCTCCACTTGTCTGGTGACGTCAGCGTCATCATTGCTTTTCCTACCCACGTCTTTTCATCCCACAACAGAATCTTTTTTGCTCATCACGTTTCCTAGCTTCTAGGAAATCATGGGCTATAGCATTAATTGCCATTTTCACTACACTTCCTAAGGGATACACGTGTCCCATTAACTTGTCCACCATTAATGTTGATTTGAAACGTCTCCCTCGCAGGCCTATAAAACCCAATTACTTACCTATTTCAAAACTTTCTCACATTCTCTGAATCTTCAAGCATTCAAACTCTCCTTTCTTCCAATATCTTCTAACTGAAACCCAAATTTTTTCTTCAAACCCTAACAATGGACGCTTCAAACAAAGATCTCAAGGGAACATGAGTCTCTTTCAAAACCACCGCCAACAGGTCTAAAGCTCCGAAGAAGATCTTTGAACTTCCTCTATTTGCTACGCTATCCGCTCAACTTTAAGTTGGCAATCGTCAGTACATACCAGAACCTCAGACAGAGGAGCAACGCAGGATTTACGCTTCTCAGGTACTCATTCCTGTTTTTCTCTCTAATAAAACTCATGCCTTATCTAGACCTTTAGCTGAGTTAGACGCTGAAACCAACAAACTTAGAGAGTTTTTTCCTTCTTACCATAAATGTGAACCCATATGGCAGGCTAGGAACCTTAGGACTTCCTCTACCGAAAACACTCAGGCTGAGGACACTATAGATTTGAGGTTTATGAACAATGGTTTTAGAGCCTTCCGTGCCACCCCAACTTTTAAAGATCCCACTGATTACTCCAATTGGTTAAACAAGATAGAGAAACAAAAAGCTCAGGCTTGGAAAGATATAGGGATATATGACCTCATTATGTTGTCAAAATTGGATTTCGATTACAGCAACCCTATCTTAATTTCTTCATTGTACTTCTGGGACAACATACACTATACCTTCCATCTTCCTTGTGGCCGCTATCACAGGGCTGAAACCCACTAGATACACCTACAATCCTGATATTGATTCCATGCATACTATTGCCTTTTCAACTACAAGAGCGGCGTATTCAATACACATAACCCACTACCATGATAAAGACACTGAAACTGTCTCCGACGTGGAGCATATAGCTTTTTTTGGCTTTGTGGTTGTCACACTCCGTATTCTGCTCGAAATCATTACAAGATGCCAAAAAATATCTCACCCTGGCTAACCAACTGCATGCGGGGCACGACGTCTGCCTAAGTGAGATGATTCTGGAAAGCCTTTACGAATCATTGAGCGACGGAGTGGCTCAACTGAAGAATCTGGGGGACAAAGGGAACCTTTTGTTGTCTGGCCCCTTTTGGTTATTACAACTTTGGCTTAATGCCACCTTCGAGGCCAATCTGCCAAATAGGGGTCTCGTCGACGAGGATGCTGAAGGAATCAAACATAGGAGGGTCAAAGGACCAAGACTAGCTCAACTAACCTCTAGGGACGAAGTACAAGCTCTTCAACCAACTTTCATGAGTTATATCATGATGTTTTCTAAGTGCCATACCTTTATTTCGAGTATGGCTCCATTCTCTTTTAGGAAAGTTGGCCCTGAATGTATTACTAGGACCTTCCCCTCTCCATCTAAAAAACAAGAGACAGAATCCTTGCTAATTTGGGAAGCCTTCTTGACGCCTAGGATTCTCACTCTTCGATTTAACCCTTCGAAGGTCCAAGTTACGTTGATCACTTACCAGCCCAACCTTGTTGCTCGACAATTTGGGTTGGTTCAAGTCCTCCAGAAGTGCTTGTACGACAAGAAGAGTAACCTCCTCCTTCACAATGCAGTTCATACTGAAACCACAACTCTCAGACAAATAGCCAAGTATACTGGCAGAACCCAGTTGACTTCATTCCACTTCGAGCCCAACTTCCTTTGTAATCGAGAATTTAGGAAGTGGTGGGCTAAGTATTACATCGAGGAATTATGTCACTTCCTTTTTTTAAACTGTTTGACAAAGCTTTTCTTCTTGTGCAGGAAAAGACCAGGAAAGGTACTTATACGCTTATAAAAGAAATTCAAGTTTTTCAAAACTACTTTGAAACTGCCTATCGACCTGATGATCTTAGTCGAACCATCCGTGAAGTAGTTGTTACGCTCAAAGAGAAATTTTCAAAGAAAATAGAAACCTTAAACATTCCCTCATACATTCCTCACGAGAAACGCTATGAAATGGCTCTTGAACTATTTCCCCCAAAGTTTCCTCCACTGCCAAATGCTGACTTCGGATTGGTTCATTTATGGAGACTCTATTAAAATCCTCTGGCAACAATCTCAGCGGGTGGTTGCGACTAAGCACACTTTAGGCAGTTTCAAAGGCCATCTTCATATAGGAATCGAAGATGTCCGAATCGAATCGAACATATATAAAGGTGTGACACAGGGGGCTTCCCTCGAAGTATGTTCCCTTTGACAGACTATTTTCTTTTAGATAACACTGGCCATTTCCTATTGTTTTTGTTTATCTATCAAGATCCCCCCCAAGAAACACACCAGCAAAAGACCCATCGACTCGAAGGCCGAAGGAAGCAGCAAGCCTACAAAGGTACCTCTCTTTCCTTTTTCCTTTATCCGTGTTATACATTGATGATATAATATTTCATTCTTGGCTCAGTTTGCTCGAAAACTTTTGATGCGTCCCCTAAGAATCCAAAAACCTGTTGTTGCCCCCATCATCGTATATTCTGAGGAAGATGACTTGTCGCCTATTCTCGAAGTCACTTCTAGGAAAAGGAAGTCACAGCCAAAAACCATCGATGCTTCGAATCAACTACCAATCAAACTTCCAAGAAAAAGGACCGCTACACTTATTATCCAAGAACCTACTCCTGAGGAAATGGCAAGAGTAGCAGCGGCTCAAAGTGAGAGCGACAATTCTAGCCTCGGGGTCGAAGGTTATAAGGTACCACACACTTCTCTTCACTTTGCCTCTTTTAGCCATTTATACCTTCTGATTGTATTGATTTTAGGGTGACGTGAGCACTGTCATTCTTCCCAAGAAAACTGCTTCCTCCATGTCTGTCTCTGAGCCTTATGTTTTGAACAGCGTTGGCGAACCTACCTATCGACCATCCTCTAAAAAGGGATCCATAAGCGAGATTAATCAACCTCCACCTTGTGACCTCAACGCTTCGCCACCAAAACATACTACTCAACATTCTCATACCAGTGACTCTGGTCATGAAACTGATTCGAGCGAAGAAGATGGAGCCAAAGGTGATCTAGACCCTATGGTTGAGGATGAGCTAGCTGAAGATGAGGAAACCCCTGGGGTTGGTCTACATACAGCTAAAGGAACGAATGATCCCCAGGGAGAAGGATGGGGCGTCAAAGACATGGTTGTAGAGGAAGCGAATGAAGGAAATCTTCCCACTAACCCTGACAATGTTGAAGGCCAAACAAAAGGAAAGGCCAGTGCAGGGAAGAACATGCTCGAACTCAAACCCCTGTTATGGCCGACAATCCAACGGTTGGAGTTTCGTCGAGTGGAATTGGTGCCCTTTCTGTAGAAAAATTGGCTATCTTAAAGCAAAGTCAACCACTTGAATATTTAAAGGCTATGCTAAATTGCAGGGAGAGTTCTTCTGACCAAAGCCATAATACTTCATTGTCTGAAGATCTACCTTCGAGCACGCCTACGGGCAAAATCCTCTCTAAGATCAAACACAAAGTTTTTAATGGTGACTTGTTTCTATTGTTGTTGGCTGATCCTTCTGCCCCTTTGACTCTAAAATCTCTTCTTAGCCAGGTTGACTTGCTAGAGGCTTCCCCCGAAGTGGCGAACGTTATTCTAGAGATAAGAACCATGATTAACCAAGTTGTTGCAGATCATAAGTTGCTACCTCACCTTATAAGGGAAATAGAGAAAAAGTATGGTTCTGAGGCTGCAGCCTGGGATGCTACTATCGAATACACAAATAAGGCAATGCAGTTGGAACAGACCAAGCAAAAGAATAAAGAGAAGGTTGATGCTCACGATCGCAACATCGCTTCCTGGAGATAACAAATAACAGAACTTCAGGCAAAAATCTCTGATGCTGAAAAGGACAAACATCAACTATTGGAATTTGATGAAGTTTCAATGGCTCAAGATCTATCATTTGGCATGGAATTTGTCGAAAAAGCTCGACAACTTGAGTCGAACGTCAAACTCCTGCGCTCAAAAAGATCTTTGTGCGAAAAACGGTTGGAGCTCCTTAAAGTCAAGTATCTTCAGATTAAGGATAACCTTCCCTTTTAGTGCTATTTTTATTTATTTGGTAATGTAACGGAATTTCTCCTTATAATGAATATTGGTCTTCTAGCTCTATGACTTTACTATCACCATTTTGGCACTCTTACCATTTTGGCTTTGCTTCATTTATGCGATTATCTGTCTCTTATTTTTACTTCTTGGATTGTCGGTTTATATTTTTTCAAATATTTCCCGTTTACTCTTAGAATCCTTTTATCTTCACTGAGCTCTTAAATCTCATAGGCACCATTAGAAAAAATCTGCAGAATTTGGAAAGGGCCTTCCCATTTTGGGGACCACTTCCCAAAGGCTCTATCTTTTCGATCCATTGGAAGGATCACTTTCCAGACCAAATCTCCAGGCATAAAACTTTTAACTTTCACTTTCTTATCATAAGAGACTTCTATCCTCTTCTTTTGTTGCCTTAGTAATTCTAAGGCATGTAACCTTTCCTCGTCTAGATCGACCAATTCATCCAACATCATGCTCCAATATCATTCTGTTGGGAGTTCATGTTTCCTATGAATCCTTAGAGATTGTAGGTGAATTTCTACTGGCAAAACAACATCATGTCCAATAGTTAGGCAAAAGGGGGTCGACTTAGTAACCTCTTTAGGGGACGTACGACATGCCCATAAAATCTGGTTCAGAATCTTGTGTCAATTCCTAGGCTTCTTCCCTACATGTTTTTTAATCAAACTAATGATCACCTTATTGGCAGCTTCAACTTGTCCATTGGCTTGAGCACAATAAGGTGTTGACGTTAATAATTTGAAACCCGTGTCCTTAGAGAATTCCTGCATTTTCCGACCAGTAAATATTGATCCTTGATCCATTGTGATTGTCTCTGGAATTCCAAAACTATAAATAATATATTTTTGAATAAATTCGATCACATCCTCTTGGTTCACATTTGGTAAGGGTGTGGCTTCAATCCATTTTGTGAAATAATCGACTCCTACCTGTAATACCCTAAAATTTACCCTTCATTTTTCCTGGAAACATGGGATTATGTTTTACACTTCATTAGCATCATATTAGGTCATACTCATTGCATACTGCATTAGTGACATGGAGATCAGGTTTTGATCGATCACTCCTTAACAGAAGGAGCCCACACAAAGCAAGATTAAGAATTGGACTTCATTTTCTAAGTATACAAGTCTCAAGGGTCTCAGGGGGGGTCCAAGTATCTTATTATGGTCCTCAGTTCATCAATGAAGGATTCAAAGCTATCAGAGTGTTCATCTGGATTTAATCAGAAATTAGGGTTTCATGGCTACCTGCAACAGGAAATGTTTGGTTGGAAGTAGAGGAGCTCATCCATATCATGATTAGAGAGGCATCTTGGCCTAGGAAGATTCACAATTATCTTAGAAAGATCCATTGACAATCAGTGCAATCAGTTCCTGATCATTTTGCCCTAAAACTAGGGTTTGGTATAAAATCAGTTTATTTCTGATTCTTTGGGTGAAACTCTTTTCCATAGCCCTCCATATGTCCATAAGGGTCTACATACAAAAAATCAGCTCTTTATTTGAGCCAGAGGTGCTTCAATTGATCAATGGAATCGGGAATCAGACAGTTTGGGAAAAGTCAACTGTGGGGCCAGAAAAGTCAACTACTGACATTTTGAGAGTGGAATCTCAAAATCCATGCCTAGGGGATCCTACATGTGAGATTTGGTCAAGGTTGGATCATGGATTCATAATTTAATCAGGAATTGGAAAAGTTACTTAATTTGGAAATGGTTGACTTTTCATTTAGGGCAAGTTTTCATGATCGTTGCACTCACTTTAAGCCCATTTTGCATCAAGATAAAAGCTCCATTTGAACATTTCTCCAGCATGAAAGTTGTTCCTCTTGTTCCAAGCTTTCTAGAGATATAAAGTTTGCTCCATTTGGATTAGAATTGAGAAAGTTATGCTTATTCAAAGTGAGACATTTTTTTAGGACACTTAAAAAACTTTCTAAGTCCAAAATCTTCAAAATTTGTCAAGACTTCTTGGCCAGTTTTCTTGCACTTCAAGGCATTATTCGAAAATACTTTATTCACAAAAATTGTACCTTGCCATGTCCTATTTCACATCCTTTTGGAATCATCTCATTTGGATCCATGGTTTGAGAGATACATTCATTTAAAGTGGACACCTTGACTTGATTTTCTAGGCAGATTTTGGGCCTGGCTGGCCCAATCAGATTTTTTAAGCATGCTGCACAAAGCAGTCATATATTTTACCTCTTTTGGCCATGCATTGGACATCCATTCACTTAATTTTGGCCCAAAATAACAATATTTTACACCTCACTTCACACTTTTATTCTTATGGATAAATCACTTATTAAAAAGCCCATGAGAACAGCTAATCAACCCTATTTAAGAAGCTGAAACCCTAACCCTAAAGGAGCATTGGAATTTCGTAGCAAGGAGGCAAAGCTTCATCACATATCATATTCCATTCCACTTCTATTTTCCATTAGGTAATCATCTCTTCCATGACCATGTTTTGATATATCTATGCTTGCTTACCATATTCATCACCATTGATCCTTCCGTTTTCGTATTTCTTTTTCTTATTTAAAATATTTTCTTTCTCCATAAAATTACCCAAAAATATTTTTCACTTTTTTTAACGCTTTATTTAATTTTGTATAATTTTTATTTTCGTATTTTTTTAATATTAATATTTTATTTTAATTATTTATTCTAAATGGTCCATTTTAACACACTTTTTTTATTGATTTTATTTTTATGACTTAAAATTATTGTTAGCATTTGACTTTTGGGATTAAGATTGACCACTGTCTCATGGTCAACCTTACCTTTTCTTGGAATTTTATTTCACATTTTCAATTGATTTTGGATTTATTTTTTACCTAGTTTGGTTGGTTGACTTTTAATTTGACTTCTATTTTACTTTAATTAATTCACGTACCAATTTTCATTATTTTTAAAATCTTTTTGGGGGATGATGATGTACTGACCCCACCTTATTTAGTTTAATTTTTCATAATTTTCTTGATTAATTTACTATTTATTCTTGATTTTATTTCTAACCTAGTCTTATTAATAGACTTTTGGTTTGACCTATGTTTTGTTTTAATTAATTCACGTACCAATTTTCATTATTTTTAAAATATTTTTGGGGGATGATGATGTCATGACCCCATCTTACTTATTTTAATTTTTCATAATTTTCTTGATTAATTTGCTATTTATTTGTTATTTTTTAAGTTGACTTAAATTTTCAGTTGACTTCTTTATGATCGACGTTTGACTTAGGGATTGCTTATGGCAATTGAAGATATCTTTTGATCCTCCCTTGTTCATCTCATATGCCATGTATTAGAGGCCTTTTACCTTGACTTTATTTGGTCCTTACCTCATTTCCTGATTAAATTATTCAATAGACCCGTCGTGTGTATATTTTCATCTGTTTGATTCATCTGTTATCTTTTATACTTGTTTCTCTCATTCATGCTTTCTATTGCTTGATTATTTAACATGTTCATACCCCCATGCATTGTTTAAATGCTCCATTATTTGATTCTTTGGTTTGATTATATATTGTTTATTTATCCGATCTGATTGCTCACTGTTGCCTACTTGTATGATGTATGCGGCATATATTCTTATTGTTTGTTTGCCATGAACAATCCCCATTCATAACAAATGTACCCCTCTCCCATAAAGTGTATAATATTTATTTCTTTATTTCTTTAGTCACCTGTTAATACAAGAATTAAAACAAACATCCGATAACCATTTCAAAATAAGATCAAAAGCTCGATCCAACGTCGAGTAATCATTTTCAAAACTTAACAGAACTAGCACGCACTCATCCATCCTCTTGTAAGTCGATTGCCTCAGGCATCGCCATATACCTGTAAGTCGATTGCCTCCGGTATCGCCATCTACCCTTATCCGTAACTCATCTCCGCGCTCCATCCGTCGACTCTTGTTCCGTTTAGGTAGCACCCATTAGGTAGAACCCTTTGTATGATAACATAGGTAGAATTCCCCTATTCTTTGCATGCTAACATTAGGTAGATGTTCCCCTTTGTAAATCCTAACACATAGGTCCATATTGCATGACAACTCTAGAGCAGAGTTTCCTCACTTTTAGACCTTCTGTGTGTCTCCGATCTTGTGGCATGTCAGTCCGTTCTATTGCAAAGAGGTAACTGCCTAAGACTCTATTCAGCGAGTTCCGACACCTATTGCTAGGACGTTGAACACACTGCCCACCCTCCTTTGACACAGCTGGTGTCCTCTTTTGTAAGTCCATGTTCAGATGGCAATCCTTAACCCCTAGTTAGCCGAACTACGACAACTTTGATTCTCATGTTCAGATGAGATACGTAGGCACGAGATGCGATGTCTTGCCGAGTTTGACTGACGACTACAAACTAATCATTGCTTGCTTTCGCCCTTGCTGCGACTCTTTTCTCTCGCCCTCGTTGCGATCGAGACCGTCCCTTTCCCTTGCCCTAGTTGCAATCGAGACCCTTGTTCCCGTAGTTAGCCGAACTACGTTTTGCTCTGATTCTCATTCTAGATGAGATACGTAGGCATAAGGCGCGACGTCTTACCGAGCACACTTCTCTTTAAACCATAGGTAGCCGAGCTACGAAGACTCTGATTCTCATACTCATATGAGGTACGTAGGCAGTGGATGCGACATCCTTGCGAGTCATTTTCTTTTAACCTTCCTTTTAGTAAATAGTACTTTAGATATACCTACACCCTTTAGACTAGAACAACACTTATGAAAAGGGCTCCCTAGGAGTACCTAGGATGTTTTGGGTGCTTAAAACCTTCCCATTGCATAACCAACCCCCTTACCCAGATCTCTGACATTTTTACTAGTTTTTGATTCGATAAAACTTTTAGGTTTTTGTTCGCTTTCTAACCATTCCTTTGGATAAATAGAAGTGCGGTGGCGACTCGACTTGTATGGTTTACCTTGGATTTAGTCAATATCTCTAATGGTAACGAATACCCCGCTACAGAAAAGTGGCGACTCTGCTGGGGACTATCATTTGCCTAGTGGGTTTTGCCTACTTTTCATATTTGTTGTATTGTATGGTACATTGCTTTGTGACATATTTTTGTGCAATTTGGGATTACTGTATTGTATGTAATGATTGAATTGTTTGAATATTAATTCCTTGTATGCTTGGTGATCTTTGTGAGATGAGTTCTATACCCGAACTCGAGTGCACTTAGGATAGGAGAATGGCATAGTCTTGTTGACTTGTGTGGAGTTATTTCTTAGCAAGTTGACTTGCAAGCCCATTCACTTGGTGGAGGTTATGTTGGGATCAATAATGTCACACGGGTAGTCGTGGTTAGGCATTACTCTTTCCAATATATGCCTTAGAAGCTAAGGAACTTAGTTTGCCAAGCCCATATTGGCCTATTTTTAGGATGTAGTGCAAAGATCGTTCAAGTGTAAGATTTGATACGATTGTTACGCGATACTACACTCATAAGAGTCTCTTTTGAGAATATTTTTGGAATACGAGTAGTCGTTTATCCGATAATATCCGAAAGATGGGATGATGACAATGGGAACCTCTTGTAGAACATGATTGTCAGGTTTAACCATAGTACACTCCCTTTGGGTGGTTGTTAACCAATACTCCATGCTCGTGACTTGCAACAAACCCTTGATTCGTGGTTGATCCGTTCTTGTGTATCCTTAATATCAATGGAACTTGGGTGTTGATAAGGTGTAAACCATAATCCACCAAAATGGATGATTGATATTAAGGATGACTTGATCCATCCCCTGACCTTTGTATGGTATGATTTGCTTGATCCTTGAGTGTGATTGTTGCATCCATGCATTCATGCATTCATACACATCCATATCATCAACAATGAAAATATTTTCAAGGAACTTAAGAGGTCTATTTGCAAATTTTCAGACATGGATAAGCAAAGAAGGAATACGAAGAAGTACAGTTTCAGACAACCCGACTTGAAAGAGTTAAGGAGTTTGACATCCTATGTATTAGATCCCTTGGAATTCAAGGCTCGTCATGGGAAGCTTCTGTCTATTCTGGCTACTCAAGTGGATGAAGGTCTAATGAGTGTGTTGGTGCCGTTCTATGATCCCTTGTACCGTTGCTTCACTTTTTCGGATTTTCAGCTTTTGCCCACGCTTGAGGAGTATGCCTATCTTGTGGGCATACCTATCCTAGACCAGTTGTCGTTCAGTGGCTTGGAGAGAGTTCCTTCTTCTCAAGAGATTACTGATCTGTTGCGTATAGATGAATCTATTATTGGTGCTCATATGACTACCAAAGGTGGAATTCAAGGTCTCCCGTCTGATTTCCTCATTGATCAAGCTACTATGTTTGGGAAGGCCATGAGTGAGGACGCCTTTGAGGCCATATTTGTACTTCTCATCTATGGGCTAGTGTTATTCCCCAACATCGACAAGTTTGTGGATGTGAACGCCATTAGGATTTTCTCTACTCTTAATCCCGTTCCTACTCTGTTGGGTGACACTTATTTCTCTTTGCATATGAGGAATGCAAAGGGCGGTGGTACCATTGTATGTTGTTTGCCTCTGTTGTACAAGTGGTTTATTTCGCACTTGCCTCAGACGCTCGCCTTCAAGGAGAAAAAAGGATGTCTACGGTGGTCCACGAGACTTATGTCTCTCACTAATGATGATATCTTTTGGTACAATCGTGTATATGATGGTGTGCAGATTATCGACTCTTGTGGTGAATTCTCCAATGTACCTCTTCTTGGTACATGCGGTGGAATTAACTACAACCCTATTTTGGCACGTCGTCAGCTTGGGTTCCCCCTAAAGGATAAACCCAATAACATTCTGTTAGAGGGTGTGTTCTTTCAGGAGGGTAAAGATCCTTAAGGCTTGAAGGGCAGGATGGTCCGCGCTTGGCGCAAGATCCATAAGAAAGGAAGGAAGGAGCTAGGTCCGAAGAACTGTATCGCTTTGGAACCCTATACCTCTTGGGTTAGGAGGAGAGCTTTCGAGTACCTCATGCCTGAAGAGTATCCAAGACCTACACCTTTGGTTGTGGCTGGGCCTTCAACCCTCTCTAGCCAAGGAGTAGAGGAGTTGAGAGAGGAAGACCGTTCGCGTGCTTGGATCCGTGAACGAGAGGAGTTGCTTCAGCAGATCAGAGAGAAGGATGCTTTGATAGATTTCCTTAAGCACCAGGTTATTGATGATCCTGATGACGCATTGACTTCTCTACTTCCTCAGTCTTCCAGGTTTTGGAAGAGGAAGTACGACCGACTCGCCAAGGAGAAAGCAGATATGGAGGCAGCCTATGAGAGGGAGGTGAAGAGGCTTCGTGCAACTTATCTTCCGGTCTCGAGGGCTTTGGACGATCGCTTCTAGGGATCCATAGGATGTTCATTTTCCTTCTCTCTTGTATTGTATTTGGTTACCAAGACCGTACTTCTTTGGTGTAAAAACATTTCCAAATATTAATTGACGAGATATTTCCGTATGTGATAAACGTTTAATATTTCCAAAATTTGCAAATAAGACTCTAAAGTTCCTCTAATATAAAAATTAAATCATAAGCATTGCATGCATCATGTTTATATATTCCTAGGGGTTTATATCTTCTTCTTGATTCTAGTCAGGATTTTCTTACACTGTTTATCTAATGTGAGACTGGAATCAAGGGGTAGAATACCCTTTGAAATTGATAAACATGTCATTGCATTTTGCATATTCATTAGCATGTCTTGCATAACAGGTACCGCCGCAGTGTTCTCATCTTGTTTGGTATTCCATTATTAGGATAGCTGACTCAGGCATTCACCGATACAGTACCCGAAGGAATCAATAAAGAGCAATGGAAGGTTTACAAGCAGAGCTCGCTGAGATGAGGATTCGCATGAATCAGTTCATGGAAGTGGTCCAAGGAGTGGCTCAGGGACAACAGGAGATTAGATTGTTGGTACAGGGGAATCCCCCTACTACTCAACCGGAGGTTGTGGCTGATCCTCCCGTTGGAGAGGCTAATGGACCCAATGGATCGGGGCTTATCCCAATCCCACATGGCAACCTTGGTCAACAACCCATCGATGATGATCAGGAGGATCAATTCCCCCTGCTTCAGGAGGACTTTGGCATGGGCCATGGTATGGACCCTATGTTTCAGAGACTGGAAGAGAGGTTGAAAGTTGTGGAAGGGCAGAATGCTCTTGGTGTGGATGTTGCTGACTTGGGGATGGTCCCAGGCGTGAGAGTTCCGCCAAAATTCAAAGTCCCTGTGTTTGATAAGTACAATGGCAACTCTTTCCCGAAGACTCATGTACAAGCTTACTTCCGCAAGATGATCGCGTATTCTGATGATGAGAAGATGCTCATGTACTTCTTCTAGGACAGCCTAGCTGGGGCATCCTTGGAGTGGTATATGAGGCTGGACAGAGTCCATATTCGCTGCTGGACAGACTTGGCTGAGGCATTTGTGAAGCAATATCAGTACAATGCGGATATGGCACCTGACATGACTCAGCTCCAAAATCTGTCTCTCAAGAGCAATGAGTGCTTCAAAGAGTATGCTTAATGCTGGAGAGAGTTGGCTTCCCGTGTTCAGCCTCCGATGTTGGAAAAAGAGATGGCTAACATGTTTATGAACACACTGCCCGGGTCTTATTTGGAGCGTCTAGTGGGTTGCAACGCCTCAAATTTTGCTGATGTGGTCTCTACCAGTGAGAGGGTGGAGAACTACTTTAAGACATGTAAGATCCAAAACGGGGTTGGATCATATTCGGGGTCAAAGAATCCGTTCTTAGGAGGACAGAAGAGGAGAGAAGGGGATGCAAATGATGTGTCTTCTTATCAGAGCAGGGGTAACCGGAGGAGCAGTTTTCAGAATTACCATCAGCAACCTTATGTTGCATTGTGACCATTCCGGCTGCAACACCAATGCAACAACAACAACCTCAACGTCAACAAAATCAATACCAACAACAACAGGGTAACAGACCTGCTTATCAACAGAGACAGAGGATGATGGATAGGCGTTTCGACAATCTTCCGATGTCGTACGCCCAATTGCTTCCCAACCTTCAACAGTTGCAACTTGTGCAGTTACGCACTTTGGCTCCCCCTGTTGGTAGGCTTTCAGTGGGTTATGACGCCAATGCTAGGTGTAATTTCCACTCTGGGGCACCTGGCCACACTATTGAGAACTGCAAAGCTTTTAAGCACGTAGTTCAGGACCTTATTGATTCAAATTCCATTAACTTTGCGCCGGCTCCTAATGTTCTCAACAATCCCATGTCGCAGCATGGTGGAGCAAATGTTAACATGGTTGAAGGAGAAGCCAAACTAGTCAAGGAGGTATTGAAGCTGAGGACTCCGCTGTTAGAAATCAAAGAATACTTGCTAAAGGCAGAGGTTTTCCCCGGTTGTGGGAGCGGTTGTTTGGGTTGTGTTGCACAGAGTGGGGGTTGTGTGAAGCTGCAACAGGGTATCCAGACCTTGCTTGACGATGGTGTCCTTCAAGCCGAAGACCTATCTGCCCAAAGGTCTGTTGAAGGGGTCGTTGAAGGGGTTTTTGAGAATGTAGATGCTGCTCAGACTCGTCAGGGGCCGATTACTTTCTCCAGTGTTGGCATCATTCAGTATGGCCAGGTCTCTGCAGTCAACGAAGAAGATGGGGATAATGATTGTGACATTGACAACTGGGTGCGTCCAAGGGTCCCGGGTGAAGTTCTCCGCAACTGGTCTTCTAAAGAGATCATCCAAGTCACTCTTCTTAAAGAGTAATTTTCTTTATTTATTCATGCATATCCAAGTCTTAAGTTCCGCCCAGGGCGTAATGACTCATTGTAGGGCTCATCTATGTGAATACCTGCATTTTTTATCATAAATAAAGGACGTCTTTTTGCATTCAAATATTTTGTTCACTGTCTTTCTATTTTTGCATTTTTCAAAAATCAAAAATATATAAAAAAAGATATTTTGGCAATGTTTTGTTTAGTTTTCACTCCTTGTCCACACTCATAAGCACATACCATCACTCATGCAGATGCACGTCACCGGATCCTATTGATAACAGTTCTGCTATGGCTCGCTTCGACTTTGAAAATCCAATCTTTCAAGCTGAAGAAGAGGGTGATGAAGACTGTGAACTCCCTGAAGAACTTGCCAGGTCGTTAAAACAGGAGGAAAGGATCATTCAACCGCATCAAGAGTCTATTGAAGTGATTAATCTAGGCACCGAGGACGTCAAGAGAGAGATCAAGATAGGGGCTGCTTTGAAAGATAATGTGAAGAAGGGGATGATTGAATTGCTACAAGAGTATGTTGACATCTTCGCTTGGTCTTATCATGACATGCCAGGGCTTGACACAGACATTGTGGTACACCGTTTGCCTCTCAAACAGGATTGTCCTCCGGTCAAGCAGAAACTTAGAAGAACGAGGCCAGAGATGGTTGTCAAGATAAAGGAAGAAGTGCAAAAACAGTTGGACGCAAGGTTCCTAGCAGTTACAAATTATCCGCCATGGGTTGCAAATATCGTTCCAGTACCTAAGAAGGATGGAAAGGTACGGATGTGTGTTGACTACCGGGATCTGAACAAAGCTAGTCCTAAAGATGATTTCCCATTACCTCACATCGACGTTTTGGTGGATAACACGGCTCAGTTCTCGGTATTCTCCTTCATGGATGGCTTTTCTGGCTATAATCAAATTAAGATGGCACCAGAAGACATGGAGAAGACAACTTTCATAACCCCATGGGGCACATTCTACTACAAGGTGATGCCTTTTGGTCTAAAAAATGTTAGGGCAACATATCAACGAGCTATGGTAACTCTTATCCATGATATGATTCATCATGAAATCGAGGTTTATGTTGATGATATGATTGCCAAATCTCAGACGGAAGAAGAACATTTGGTGAATTTGCAGAAACTGTTTGAGCGTTTGACGAAATTCAAGCTGAGGCTTAATCCGAACAAGTGTACTTTCGGGGTGAGATCTGGAAAACTGCTGGGTTTTATTGTTAGTGAAAAAGGGATTGAGGTGGATCCGGCCAAAGTGAAAGTGATACAAGAAATGCCTGAGCCAAGAACAGAGAAACAAGTATGTGGTTTCTTAGGGAGGTTGAACTACATTGCAAGGTTCATCTCTCACCTAACAGCCACGTGTGAGCCAATATTCAAATTGTTAAGAAAAGATCAGGCTATCAGGTGGAATGATGATTGCCAAAGGGCTTTCGAGAAAATAAAAGAGTATTTGCAGAATCCTCCTATCCTTATGCCTCCAGTCCCAGGGAGACCGCTGATTATGTATTTGACAGTACTTGTTAATTCCATGGGTTGTGTTCTCGGTCAACACGACGAGACAGGTAGGAAAGAGCATGCCATCTACTACCTGAGTAAAAAATTCACAGATTGCGAGTCGAGATACTCAATGCTTGAAAAGACATGTTGTGCACTTGCATGGGCTGCTAAGCGATTGAGACAATACATGCTGACTCACACAACCTTACTGATCTCCAAAATGGATCTAGTCAAGTACATATTTGAGAAGCCAGCTCTCACCGGAAGGGTTGCTCGTTGGCAAATGGTACTGACAGAGTACGACATCCAGTATACATCCCAGAAAGCCATCAAAGGGAGTATTCTGTCAGACTATCTTGCTCAGCAGTCGATTGATGATTATGAGCCGATGAAGTTTGATTTTCCGGATGAAGACATCATGTTCCTCAAGATGAAAGACTGTGAAGAGCCAGTTGTTGAGGAGGGACCTGATCCAGATGAAAAGTGGACTTTAATGTTTGATGGGGCCGTCAATGCCAAAGGAAGTGGAATTGGTGCTGTCATTATCACTCCGAAAGGTGCCCACATGCCTTTCACCGCTCGTCTGGCTTTTGAGTGCACCAATAATGAAGCTGAGTATGAGGCTTGTATCTTGGGTATGGAGCAAGCCATTGATTTGAGAATCAAGACTCTGGACATCTTCGGAGATTCAGCTCTAGTGATCAATCAAGTGAATGGTGATTGGAATACTCTCCAGCCTAATCTGGTCCCCTACAGAGATTACACGAGAAGACTGTTGACTTTCTTCACAACAGTAAGGTTGTATCATATACCTCGTGATGAGAACCAGATGGCAGTTGCTCTTGCTACTCTATCATCCGTGATCAAGGTGATTCGGTGGAACCATGTTCCCAGGATTGATGTTATGCGCCTTGATAGGGCCGCGTATGTGTTTGCTGCTGAACTGGTAGTTGATGACAAGCCCTGGTATCAGGACATCAAGTGCTTTCTGAAGAATCAAGAGTACCCTGCAGGGGCATCCAACAATGATAGAAAGACTTTGAGAAGATTGGCAGGCAGTTTCTTCTTGAACAAAGATGATGTGCTATATAAGAGGAACTTCGACATGGTCTTGCTCAGATGCGTGGATAGACACAAAGCGGACATGTTAATGCAGGAAGTTCATGAAGGCTCCTTCGGTACTCATGTCGGCGGACATACAATGGCTAAGAAATTGCTGAGGGCGGGTTATTACTGGATGACCATGGAATCTGATTGTTTCAAATATGCTCAGAAGTGTCATAAATGCCAGATTTATGCTGATAAGGTGCATGTGTCGCCAAGTCCTCTGAATGTGATGTCTTCGCCGTGGCCGTTTGCTATGTGGGGCATTGATATGATTGGAAAGATTGAGCCGAATTCTTCCAATGGGCATCGCTTCATCCTTGTTGCCATCGACTATTTCACCAAGTGGGTCAAAGCAGCGTCATTTACGAAGGTCACCAGACATGTGGTTGCCCGATTCATCAAGAAAGAAATCATTTGTCGTTATGGGATTCCCGAAAGAATCATTATTGATAATGGTTCTAACCTCAATAACAAAATGATGAAGGAGTTGTGCAAGAACTTCAACATTCAACATCACAACTCTTACCCTTATCGTCCTAAGATGAACGGTGATGTTGAGGCAGCAAATAAGAACATAAAGAAGATTGTGCAGAAGATGGTCGTTACGTACAGAGATTGGCATGAGATGCTACCCTTCGCCTTGCATGGGTACCGTACTTCAGTACGTACATCGACCGGGGCAACCCCTTACTCCCTTGTGTATGGTATGGAAGCAGTCCTACCTGTTGAAGTGGAGATTCCTTCTCTAAGAGTCCTGCTGGATGTCAAGTTAGACGAAGCTGAATGGGTTCGGACAAGGTTCAATGAGTTGAGTCTTGTCAAAGAGAAGCGAATGGCAGCCATTTGTCATGGGCAGTTGTATCAAAGTCAGATGAAGAGAGCCTTTGATCAGAAAATGCATCTTCGATGCTTCCAAGTCGGATATTTGGTGTTGAAAAGGATCCTTCCTCCTCAGACAGATCACAGGGGCAAGTGGACTCCTAACTATGATGGACCGTATATTGTCACCAAGGTTTTTGATGGTGGAGCCTTAATGCTTGCAACTATGGATGGTGAAAACTTCACTTCCCCTGTGAACTCAGACGCAGTTAAAAAATACTTCGCATAAAATAGACCCGCTGGACGATAAAAAGAATAGTCCAGGCAAAAAAATGGGCATCCCGACGAACCAAGAAAATGAAAAAGGTTCGGGCAAAAGTTAGGGATTAAAAAATGAAAAGATTTTACACCCGGTAAGTTGAAAACCTGAAAGGGCAACTTAGGCAAAAGTGGGTATCTCGGTGGATTGAAAACCCAAAAGGGCGATCCAGGCAAAAGTTAGGGATTAAGCGAATGGCTGCGTTCTGAATAGTTCTAAATATCATCTCGTGTCGATAACCGGAAACTTCCGAAGGATAGGAAACAGTCCAATCACCTTTTTCGGAAAGCTGATCATCTGGAGGATCTTGAAGACGAGTGAATCATAGCAGAATTGAAACCCGATAGAAATCCATTTCACATTGCCATTAGATTAATTTCTGTTTTTATCTGTTGTGCAATTACCTCTTTCCAGGGATTGCTTCCTGATGTAAATACCTATTCAGAGGCCACTCAATCAATAAAATCATGTTCTTCAGTACACCTTTGTGTTCATTTTCATTTTACTGTTTTGTTTGCTAAAATGACGTCCGAATTTTTGATAAACATCGCATCATGAAACCTAAGAGCTTTACAGGTACATGCTTAATAAACATTTAAAATTGCTGTAAATTTTAAGTGCTTTGGATCGTCTATTCAGAACAGGAACACTCGGGGCATTTCCTTAAGATCCCCAGCAGATGATCGCGGATGTGTTTTCTTCAACAGTTGATATCTTATCCCCGCAGAGCTGATCCGAGCATTGGATTCTTCAATCCCCAGCAAGTTCTCACTACTGTACTTCCCCAAGCATGTGTTTCAGGCTATACACTCCCCAGCGGAGTTGACAGTGCCAGACTGTATCTTCCCAGCAGAAGCGGCTGCTCCTCAGAGTTCGATGCCAGATTGATGATCTCGACGCTAGACTCATGGTCTCTTTCCTTGAAGCAGAATCTTGGTACCGTATCGGTGTTTGCTTCCCCTGCTGAGTCGTCTCTCTCGCAGATTATGGTTGCCAGAACCACTGTCGCTTTCCTCAGCAACAAGTTTTCAGTGCCGTTCTCTCCCTAGTCAGAGCCTCGGTATTTTGTTATTTGCCAGAACACCGTGTGGCGGGTCATTTCCCCACAGAGTTCTTTGTGCTGTGCATCTCCAACAGCCTTGCCAGGGTCCAGAAGATGGTGATCATTTCCCCAGCAGAATGCCTTGCCTCAACTTGGCGTTCTCTCTAATCAAGCATTTCGCATCCCTGCATGTAGAATCATATTGCATTGCATCCTCCCAAATTGCGTAGCATTTCCATTTTCATGGAGCATTATGCCACTGAAAAATTCAAACATACGCATATAAAGCATAAGGCATTCTCGGTATCCCCAAGTGATAAGCCAGAAGTTGTTTCCAGTACTCAGACTGAAGATTGTTCATGACTTTTCTTTATTATTCCCAGCAGGGGTCGTTGGCCCACGCGCCGCCTCAATTATCATTTTCCCTATTTCTGTCGATGCTGACAGGCATGAAATTTTCCGGTATTCAGACCGAAGTGGCATTCAGGCCAGTTTTCCGATGTTCAGATCGAAGAAGTTTCCGACGTTCAGGTCGACGCAACTTGTGGCATTCAGGCCAAGTTTTCCGGTATTCAGACCGAAGTGGCATTCAGGCCAGTTTTCCGATGTTCAGACCGAAGAAGTTTCTGATGTTCAGGTCGACGCAACTTGTGGCATTCAGGCCAAGTTTTCCGGTATTCAGACCGAAGTGGCATTCAGGCCAGTTTTCCGATGTTCAGATCGAAGAAGTTTCCGACATTCAGGTCGATGCAACTTGTGGCATTCAGGCCAGTTTTCCGGTATCCAGACCGAAGTGGCGCTCAGGCCAGTTTCCCGGTGTTCAGACCGATGTTTGATAATCAAGTATCGTCTGATGCTCAGATCGAAGTCATTTCCAGGATTTAGATTGATGAGCGGCATTCAGGCCATGGTTATTTCTGTGTTACCATTTATTTTGGTATTCAGGCTAACATTCCTTGTTTCGGTGTTCAGACCGACCCTCACCGTACCAGACGGATTCTTTTTCAACACCACCTCTTGGCCGATTCTGACAGGCATTGTTACTTCATTTTTTCACTTCAGTGTACATTTTCAGGCTTTTTATTGTATTCAATCCCTTGATACCTCGAAACTGTGAAAGTCGTTGCTATCTTCCTTTCGGGTCTCCAGTTGATTGAATAGGGGCAGCTGTAATACCCCAAAATTTACCCTTCATTTTTCCTGGAAGCATGGGATTATGTTTTACACTTCATTAGCATCATATTAGGTCATACTCATTGCATACTGCATTAGTGACATGGAGATCAGGTTTTGATCGATCACTCCTTAATAGAAGGAGCCCACACAAAGCAATATTGAGAATTGGACTTCATTTTCTAAGTATACAAGTCTCAAGGGTCTCAGGGGGGTCAAAGTATCTTATTATGGTCCTCAGTTCATCAGTGAAGGATTCAAAGCTATCAGAGTGTTCATCTGGATTTAATCAGAAATTAGGGTTTCAGGGCTACCTGCAACAGAAAATGTTTGGTTGGAAGTAGATGAGCTCATCCATGTCATGATTAGAGAGGCATCTTGGCCTAGGAAGATTCACAATTATCTAAGAAAGAACCATTGGCAATCAGTGCAATCAGTTCTTGATCATTTTGCCCTAAAACAGGGTTTGGTATAAAATCAGTTTATTTCTGATTCTTTAGGTGAAACTCTTTTCCATGGCCCTCCATATGTCCACAAGGGTCTACATATAAAAAATCAGCTCTTTATTTGAGCCATAGGTGCTTCAATTGATAAATGGAATCGGGAATCAGACATTTTGGGAAAAGTCAACTGTGGGGCCAGAAAAGTCAACTCCTGACATTTTGAGAGTGGAATCTCAAAATCCATGCCTAGTCGATCCTACATGTGAAATTTGATCAAGGTTGGATCATGGATTCATCATTTAATCAGGAATTGGAAAAGTTACTTAATTCGGAAATGGTTGACTTTCCATTTAGGGCAAGTTTTCATGATCGTTGCACTCACTTTAAGACCATTTTGCATCAATATAAAAGCTCCTTTTGAAAATTTCTCTAACATGAAAGTTGTTCCTCTTGTTCCAAGCTTTCTAGAGATATAAAGTTTGCTCCATTTGGATTAGAATTGAGAAAGTTATGCTTAGTCAAAGTGAGAAATGTTTTTAGGACACTTAGAAAAATTTCTAAGTCAAAAATCTTCAAAATTTGTCAAGACTTCTTGGCCAGCTTTCTTGCACTTAAAGGCATTATTTGAAAATACTTTCTTCACAACAATTGTACCTTGACATCTGCTCTTTCACATCCCTTTGGAATCATCTCATTTGGATCCATGGTTTTAGAGATACATTCATTTAAAGTGGGCACCATGACTTAATTTTCTAGGCAGATTTTGGGTCTGGCTGGCCCAATCAGATTTTCTAAGCACGCTGCACAAATCAGTCACGTTTTTTTACCTCTTTTGGCCATGCATTGGACATCCATTCACTTAAGTTTGGCCTAAAATAACAACATTTTACACCTCACTTCGCACTTTTATTCTTATGGATAAATCACTTATTAAAAAGCCCATGAGAAAACCTAATCCACCCTATTTAAGAAGCTGAAACCCTAACCCTAAAGGAGCATTGGAATTTCGTGGCAAGGAGGCAAAGCTTCATCACATATCAGATTCTATTCCACTTCTATTTTCCATTAGGTAATCATCTCTTCCATGGCCATGTTTTGATATATCTATGCTTGCTTACCATGTTCATCACCATTGATCCTTCCGTTTTCGTATTTCTTTTTCTTATTTAAAATATTTTCTTCGTCCATAAAATTACCCAAAAATATTTTTCACTTTTCTTAACGTTTTATTTAATTTTGTATAATTTTTATTTTCGTATTTTTTTAATATTAATATTTTATTTTAGTTATCTATTCTAAATGGTCTATTTTAACACACTTTTTTTTATTGATTTTATTTTTATGACTTAAAATTATTGTTAGCATTTGATCTTAGGGATGAAGGTTGACCACTGTCTCATGGTCAACCTGACCTTTTCTTGGGATTTTATTTCATATTTTAAATTTATTTTGGATTTATTTTTGACCTAGTTTGGTTGGTTGACTTTTAATTTGACTTCTGTTTTATTTTAATTAATTCATGTACCAATTTTCATTATTTTAAAATATTTTTGGGTGATGATGATATCCTGACCCCACCTTATTTATTTTAATTTTTCATAATTTTATTGATTAATTTACTATTTATTCTTGATTTATTTCTAACCTAGTCTTATTAATAGACTTTTTAGTTTGACCTATGTTTTTATTTTAATTAATTCACGTACCAATTTTCATTATTTTTAAAATATTTTTGGGGGATGATGATGTCCTGACCCCACCTTACTTATTTTAAATTTTTATAATTTTATTGATTAATTTTCTATTTATTTTTTATTTTTTAAGTTGACTTAAATTTTCAGTTGACTTCTTTATGATCGATGTTTGACTTAGGGATAAGTTATGGCAATTGAAGAGATCTTTTGATCCTCCCTTGTTCATCTCATATTCCATGTATTAGAGGCCTTTTACCTTGATTTTATTTGGTCCTTACCTCATTTCATGATTAAATTATTCAATGGACCCGTCGTGTGTATATTTTCATCTGTTTGATACATCTGATATCTTTTATACTTGTTTCTCTCATTCCTACTTTCTATTGCTTGATTATTTAACATGTTCATACTCCCATGCATTGTTTAAATGCTCCATTATTTGATTCTTTGGTTTGATTATATATTGTTTATTTATCCGATCTGATTGATAACTGTTGCCTACTTATATGATGTATGAGGCATATATTCTTATTGTTTGTTTGCCATGAACAATCCCCATTCATAATAAATGTACCCCTCTACCATAAAGTGTATAATATTTATTTCTTTATTTCTTTAGTCACCTGTTAATACAAGAATTAAAACGAACATCCGATAACCATTTCAAAATAAGATCAAAAGCTCGATCCAACGTCGAGTAATCATTTTCAAAACTTAACAGAACCAGCACACATTCATCCATCCTCTTGTAAGTCGATTGCCTTAGGCATCGCCATTTACCTGTAAGTAGATTGCCTCCGGAATCTCCATCTACCCTTATCCGTAACTCCTCTCCGCGCTCCATCCGTCGACTCTTGTTTCGTTTAGGTAGCACCCATTAGGTAGAACCCTTTGTATGATAACATAGGTAGAATTCCCCTATTCTTTGCATGCTAACATTAGGTAGATGATCCCCTTTGTAAATCCTAACACATAGGTCCATATTGCATGACAACTCTAGAGCAGAGCTTCCTCACTTTTAGACCTTCCGTGCGTCTCCGATCTTGTGGCATGTCAGACTGTTCTATTGCAAAGAGGTAACTTCCTAAGACTCGATTCAGTGAGCTGCGACACCTACTGCTATGACGTTGAACACACTTCCCACCCTCCTTTGACACAGCTGGTTTTCTCTTTTGTAAGTCCATGTTCAGATGGCAATCATTAACCCCTAGTTAGCCGAACTACGACAACTCTGATTCTCATGTTCAGATGAGATACGTAGGCACGAGATGCGATGTCTTACCGAGTTTGACTGACGACTAACAACTAATCCTTGCTTGCTTTCGCCCTTGCTGCGACTCTTTTCTCTCGCCCTCGTTGCGATCGAGACCATCCCTTTCCCTTGCCCTAGTTGCAATCGAGACCCTTGTTCCCGTAGTTAGCCGAATTACATTTTGCTCTGATTCTCATTCCATATGAGATACGTAGGCATAAGACGCGACGTCTTATTGAGCACACTTCTCTTTAACCCATAGGTAGCCGAGCTACGAAGACTCTGATTCTCATACTCAGATGAGGTACGTAGGCAGTTGATGCGACATCCTTGCGAGTCATTTTCTTTTAACCTTCCTTTTAGTAAATAGTACTTTAGATATACCTACACCCTTTAGACTAGAACACCACTTATGAAAAGGGCTCCCTAGGAGTACCTAGGATGTTTTGGGTGCTTAAAACCTTCCCATTGCATAACCAACCCCCTTACCCAGATCTCTGACATTTTTACTAGTTTTTTATTCGATAAAACTTTTAGGGTTTTGTTCGCTTTCTAACCATTCCTTTGGATAAATAGAAGTGCGGTGGCGACTTGACTTGTATGGTTTACCTTGGATTTAGTCAATATCTCTAATGGTAACGAATACCCCGCTACACTACCAATATATATCTTTGACTTTTAGATGACGGAGGTCGAATTTCTCCAATCAAGTCCAAATCCCAACCTCTAAATGGCCAAGGTTTGATGATAGAATGTAATTCACTTGCAGGGACATGTTGTATGTCTGCATGCACCTGACACTCTTGGCAACCATTCGCGAATTCAACACAGTCTTTTAACATAGTAGGCCAATACACTCCTTGACGGAGTAAGAGCCATTTCATCTTATGACTGACTTGGTGTGCCCCACATGTTCTACTATGTACATTCGAAAGGGAAAAGTATGCCTCTGACTCACTAAGGCATTTCAGTAGAACTCCTTTAGGATATTTCTTAAACAACTCTGAACCCAAAAGAACATAACTTAATGCTCGATACCTGGTTTTTCGATCAGTAGATGTTGTGGGATTCTGCAGGTATACTACTATTGGCTTTCTTCAGTCCTCATCCGTCAAACTGTCTATCGCCAATATTTAAAAATTTCCTTCATCAACACATCATATCTTTGTCTTTCCTACATCTAGAGGAATTAATCTGGTTGCCACCACCTTTCCTCTGACTTCTATGACTTTGTGCAACTTTTTTTCGAAATTTTGTACTAGGATGCAATTTGAGCTAAATCATTAGCTATCATGTTTTATATTCGTAGTATATGTCGAATATAAACCATTTCGAACTTTTTTAACAATTGACTAGCGATTATGAAATACATGATCAAATTCTCCTTAACGCATCTATATTCTTTCGTGATGTGTTTTATGACTAACTCCGAGTCTCCCATTATCTCGACCCGAGTTGCCCCCAATTCTAACAACATTTCAAGTCCTGTTATGAGGGCTTCGTATTCAACTTTGTCATTTGAATAAATGCCTTCTACTTTATACTAGAATTTTGTTGGAATCTTATTTGGAGAAATAATCACGATCCCGACACCTGTGCCATTTTTAAGACTAGATTCGTCGAAGTACAACCTACACGGCCCTAATTCAACATAGTTCAATGTGTCGGCATCAATGGAGTGATCGACTATGAAGTCTGCTACCACTTGGCCTTTCACAGATTTTAATGGCATGTATGTTAAGGAAAACTCAGTTAATGCTAATGCCCATTTCCCAATTCGACTATGCAAAATTGGATTGGATAACATATGTTTAATAATATCATAATGAGATGAAACATACACGTCAACAGGTTTGATATAATGCTTCAATTTTGTACAAGATAAATATAAGCATAAACATAACTTTTCGATCATGCTATACCTAGTTTTTGCATCGTTTAAAACCCTACTGAGGCAGTAAATGGCTCTTTCTACACCATTATCATCCTCTTGTGCTAACATGCTCTCTAAGGTTTTATCAGATGCAGATATGTATAATCTCATACTTTTATTTCTACAAGATGGCGTCAAGATTGGTGGGTGGCTCAAGTATGCTTTAATCTTATCGAACACTTCTTGTTGAGCTTTCCCCCATTCGAACACTTCCTTGTCGAGTCGAAGCAAAGGCGAAAATGCTTGCGTCTTCCCACTAAGGTTTAAGATGAATCTCCTTAAGAAATTGATCTTGCCCAGCAGCGACTGCAAACCTTTCTTTGTTGATGGCGCTTTCGCTTCCATGATGGCTTTGGTTTTATTCTGGCTTATTTCGATCCCTTTTTTATGGACCATAAAACCTAGAAAATCCCCATCCTGCACACAAAAAGCACATTTTAGAGGGTTCATTTTTAGACCATATTTTCTCATTCTTTTGAAAGATATTTGAAGGTGGTCTATATGACTTTTCCTTGAAATAGACTTAACAACAATATCGTCTATATAGATTTGCATAAAAGTCTCTATGAAATCCTGGAAGATCGAATTCATCGCCCTTTGGTAGGTTTCCCCCACATTTTTCAAATTGAAAGGTATCACTACCCATTCATAGGTGCCTAAGGCTCCGGGGCAACGAAATGCCGTTTTTGGGACATCTTCTTCGGTAATGAATATTTGATTGTACCCATAATACCCGTCAAGCATGCTTAGATATTCATCACCTGCGGCAGAATCGACCAACATTTCCGCCACCATGTAAGACCCCAATTTTGGCCCTAAGATCCCTCATGGCATCATAACATTGCATTTGCAAAGCCTCAAGGATCATAAGCATCTTGGTTCCCCTTGCCTTTGGGTGGGACCTCTTGTGAGTGGTTTGAGATCACCAAGCATGCTTGAATTGTATATTATTGCTTTTCTCATTTTGTTTACTAACCAAAAGCACAAAAACATGTCACTAACATCTTTTGTTTGTAGCTTGAGCAGTCACAAGATCTAAAAAGCTTCTAGGTGATCCTTTGTGCAATGATATGGCCAAGAGAAGATGAAGGCAAGCATGGAAATGGTTCCCAAAGATCTCATCCATCAAATATGCCTCCCTAGTATCTCAATTTATCATTTTTGATCAAAGCAAGTCAAAGGGTTTGAGGTTTGTTTCTCAAGGAAACCCTAATTCATCTGTTCATCAACTATGCCTTGCTCATGAAGCAACCTTAGCCCATGGTCAAATGCAATCAAGGAAAGTTCTTTAATTCATCATTCCATGCATGTTTGAACTTATTTGAGTATCCTCAATCATAAATTCATCAAGATATGAGTTGTGGACTTGAGAAGTTGATCAGTCAATTCATCTGACTATTTTGAAATACACTGAGACCTAACTTTTTGTGTGTTGGTCAAATGGAGATGATCCCAAGAACAAAAATGTTCTTAAGGACAATATTAACAACTTTCATGTTCATCAAAATTGGATTTGAAGCTTTGAAGATCATCATCCATTCTAAGACATTATAGGTCATTTTGACTGAAACCCTAATTTTGGGTCAACTTCCCAAGAACATAACTCATTCATTTTTTATGATTTTGAGGTGGAACAAAATGCATTGGAAAGATTATTGCGTCTAATTAAAATGTTATGTTTAGAAAAATTTCAAAATCTCAAAATAAATACATGTAATAATGCAAAACGTTATAGGTCACTTTGGACCAAATACATTGAAATGGAAAAATGTCCAACTTCAAGTGCCCATAACTTCTTCATTAAAAATCCAAATGATGCAAAATTTAAGTCCAAAATTATTGTCTTGAAAAGATCTACAACTTGCATGTTGAAGGTTTTATCTTTTGGATCTTGCTTCAATGAGACAGAAGGGCTTGAACATTGGCCAAATTTGGAAACTTCACTTATGCATGTTTTGCACCTTACACTTTAAACTCAAAATTCACTAATTTCCAAGGCTCAATTGAAATTTTGGTCAACATATCATTTGTTCCTTATGCAACAAGCTTTCTAACCATTACTCATGAGGTAGCATTTGGAATTTGGAAGCACCATTTTCGAAGGCATGAAGATTTAATGCATTTTGTGAAATTCAATTCAAATTGCCATGCATGAGCTGTTTATACTCAATGTACACGTTCATTTGCAATTCACATGAGCTCAGCAGGTCATTCCAATCTTCATTGGGCCTTCCACATGATCACACAAGCCCATGCAAGGAGAAATCCATTTGCCATGCACACGAGTAAACTCACTTGTTCAACCATTTCCAGCTATAAATACATGTTCTATGCTTCATAATTAACCAACCTAAGGGCGCCTGAAATGCTGCAAGAGTGAATCCTCAACCATACCAAAGGAACTAAGTTCATCTTTCTTCAAAAATTCAGATCTGAAATTCAATTGCATTTGGTTGAATTCTCAGATCTAAAGTTCCTAAACCTTCATCATTTGATCCATTGAAGTTCTGTTTTGCAAAAGGAACCAAGGAAAGGGACTCAAAGCTTCACAATCCAAAGGTTTTGATCAACTGTTTTTGCTTCGAATCTCCTATTTCTTTGATCTATTGAACTGGATATTGTGTTGTCTGAAGTCCTCTCTATAGAGGCATCATTGTTGAGTGTTTAATTTTTGAAATCGAGCAAGTTCATGATGAACACCATCAAGCTTCCATCTCTGATTTCTCTCTTGATAGGAATCTAGAGTGGAAGTGAATGGTATAGGAGTGATGTACATCACTTCCTCTTTCGAACGGTGCCTGGATCGTCCATTTTAATGAGCATTTGAACCTCTGTGTTTTTTGGCCCTCGTCGGAGCTCACCGGAGAAGACGGTGGCGCTAGCCATCGTCTCAGTGCCAGATTCAATAAGGACCATTAATCTCAATTCCCAAATCTAATCTCCACCCTCCAATGATACGACTTATTTTAATGCATTGTGTGACGCGTTTGACTTGAGCCTTTGGTACGCGCGGGCTTCATGACCATCAGATTGGACATGTCAATTAATGAGGTTGCATCCAAGCGCTGTGGTTTTTTTCTGATTTTCATAATTTCCATTTTATTTCTTTTATTTCTTTTAACTTCAAAAATTCATAACTCTCTCATTTTAATTCCAAAAAATATGGGACCAATTGCATTATTTCTCTTTTTAATTCTAGTTTCTAAAAATGATTTTTAATATTTTTTATTTTATCATTTGATATTTTTTGTGAATTTTCTCTTTTCTGGTTATTTTAATTCATTTTAAATAGTTTTTGATATTCAAAAAATGTAAAAATATTTTCCCAACCTATTTGAATGATGATGGATCTATGAAAAATATTCTCATCAATTTTTTAATTGATTTGAGATTTATTTGAGATTTTAGTTCAATTAAGTTATTTTTATTCATTTTTAATAGATTAAAAATAGTGTCTGACTTTTAAAAATGCTGAAATTTTTTGTCAAACTTTGTTTGACCTTGTTGAACTTGGGATAAATCACTTGGACTTTCCAAAGTTGATTTGAAGTGATTTTGAAGTTTGACCTTTCTTTAATATTTTAATTCAAGTTTATTTTCAAATATTAAAAATGCCAAAAATATTTTGTTTATTTCTTGACTTCCAATCTTCATCCCACTTCTGTTTTTGATTGTTTGACCATGATCTTCAATGTCATTGGTCAACACTTGTTGATTGGTATATTCCATTTTATTTTAATGCACTTTATTCTTTTCATTTCCCTTATCCATTATCCATCTTCTTCTTCTTCTTCTTCTTCTTCTTCTCTTCTTTTGGATCAATGAGTTAAAGGTTGATAAGTTAGCATTGATTAGGGAGGTTTAATCTTCCTTGATTCAAATCTAATTCATCTTGATCAAATGATCAAGCGAATGGCTTTGCATTAAGGATAGATTGCTTCCTAAATCATGCAAAGGACTTAAACCAATACAAGATCATTTCTCTTCTTCTTTTTGGCATGGTAAGTTGTTGGAACTTGGTTCATTAACCAAGACTTCTAACTTGTGTTGTTGCCTATATTATTATTGACCGGCCTCAGATAGTTGTGACTTCTACATAAGTCCAATTATGATTGCTTAACATAGCGCTAAATTTGCCTTATGGTACACTAAATACTAACACTAACCATTGACTATTAACATTAAATTCTTGCTCTTTACTTTTATGCAATTTACTATTCTTGCACATATTATTCATTTGCCTTTCCCTTTGCTCACTTGAGCACATGTTTATGTTAATGCAATTTTCCTTTTGCTCACTTGAGCACATAATTGTGTATATATTATTGTCATTGTGTTTGTGTTTTGATTGTTGGTGACCAAATGCAAAGAAATGGACAAATGGACTTAGACTTTAGGACTTTCCCTATGCAAATTTGGAGTCAAAGAGCAACTAGGCATTGGGCCTTTAGTGTGCTATAAAAGTCAAAGAGCAACTAGGCATTGAGCCTTTAGAATGCTATAAATGTTGAAGAAGAGCTTTGAAAGGACCAATCTCTAAAACTCTTTCTTGTTCATTCTTGATTGTTTGATGGAACTTTTTAATGTGTGTGTTCTTGTGCTAGGGATACCAACATTGAGCCTAAGTGAGGAACCATTGCCATTGAGCTTCTAAGAGAGAGAGATCTAAGAGCCATTGAAGAACTTTCCAAGAGCTAAATTGATTGTTGATTGCTTGAGCTTACTATTATTTTGCTTGCATATTCCAAAGGATGGGAGCTACTTGGATCATCAATATGATCTCAAGAAAGGAACTCCATTTGTGGTCTTGTTCTCTTATCCCTTACCTCTTGTATGATTAGGAATTTAGCCTTTCTTCTTCTTCTCTCCACTCTAACCCAAGCCAAAACTTTTTGTGCAAACATTTAACATTTGTTTTCAAACATTAGAAACCTAAGCCTTATGCTTTTAATTTTCAAACTTTCTTTTCATAACACTTATTTTGAATTGAACTTCTAAGTCAATTTTGACCATATTTTGTATATACTTTTCATTGGTAAATATAACCCATTCAAATGTCTTTTTGTGGTTTCAATGGCCACCTTCTCAAATCAAAATTTTCATAACCCTTAGCTATTAGGTTTGAGTTATCCTTGAGGTAGATGTAATACTCACCTATATCCTTAGTGATGGACAATGAGTCTTCCATGCTTTTTTATAGGGCTAACCCCTCACTAGCATGTTGAAGTTATCCTCACATGGTGGATTTGTGGTTTTAGGTTGAGTTTTCTCCCTTGGATAACAAAAGACCTTAAGGCTTTTGGACCAATCAGTTCACCAACTCATTTTGAGATTTTTACCCCGAACTACGAGGTTTTGATCCTAATCTTTTTTAAGATGGTATGTAGGCAATGGGTTTATCCCTCCAAACACAAAATGTAAATAAACTTGTATCTTCTCTTCTCATCTCTTCAATCATTCTTTGCACAAATAAATTTTCACAAAAATACCAACCTTACAACAAATATGAAAAGGGCTCCCTAGGAGTACCTAGGATGTTTTGGGTGCTTAAAACCTTCCCATTGCATAACCAACCCCCTTACCCAGATCTCTAACATTTTTACTAGTTTTTGATTTGATAAAACTTTTAGGTTTTGTTCGCTTTCTAACCATTCCTTTGGATAAATAGAAGTGTGGTGGCGACTCGACTTGTATGGTTTACCTTAGATTTAGTCAATATCTCTAATGGTAACGAATACCCCGCTACAAAAAAGTGGCGACTCTGCTGGGGATCAATTTGCCTAGTGGGTTTTGCCTACTTTTCATATTTGTTGTATTGTATTGTGTTTTGCTTTTGTGACATATTTTTGTGCAATTTGGGATTACTGTATTGTATGTAATGATTGAATTGCTTGAATATTATTTCCTTGTATGTTTGGTGATCTTTGTGAGATGAGTTCTGTACCCGAACTCGAGTGCACTTAGGATAGGAGAATGGCATAGTCTTGTTGACTTTTGTGGAGTTATTCCTTAGCAAGTTGACTTGCAAGTCCATTCACTTGGTGGAGGCCATGTTGGGATCAATAATGTCACATAAGTAGTTGTGGTTAGCCATTACTCTTTCCAATATAGACCTTAGAAGCCAAGGACCTTAGTTTACCAAGCCCATCTTGGCCTATTCTTAGGATGTGGTGTGGAAGTTGTTCAAGTGTAAGATTTGATACGATTGTTACGCGATACTACACTCATGAGAGTCTCTCTTGAGAATATTTTTGGAATACGAGTAGTCGTTTCTCCGATAATATCCGAAATATGGGATGATGACTATGGGAACCTCTTGTAGAACATGTTTGGTAGGTTAAAATAAAAATGACTTTTAACAGCGCATGTTAGACAGCGCTTTTAAAAGAAAGCGCTGTCTAAGGTTAAAATAAAAAACAAACACGGAAAATGTTCCAAGAAAATAATAAAAGCGCTGTCTAATGGGGGGTCTTAGACAGCGCTTTCTAAAAGCGTTGTCTAAGACCCCCCCTTAGACAGCGCTTTTAGAAAGCGCTTATAAATATAGACTTTAGACAGCGCTTTTGGTAAAGCGCTGTCTAAAGTCTTTAAATTAAAAAAAAAAATTAAAACCAAAAGCGCTGTCTAAGGGGGGGTTTAGAAAGCGCTTTTGGAAAGCGCTGTCTTAGGCATACCTTAGAAAGCGCTTTACACAAAAGCGCTGTCTAAGGTCTTATTAAAATAAAATTTCAGACCACAAAAGCGCTTTCGTTCTCTGTTATTTTGTTTTCCCTCTTCTTCACTCACCTCAAAAACTTACGCCATTTCCACAAAAGCGCTTTTGTTTTCCTTCTTCTCAACTCACACAATAACCCTACCTTCTCACTCTCGGCGGCCGTGCTCACGTATTTCTCTCTGGAAACAAACCCTAAATTTCTCACTGTACGGCGGTGCTCACGTATTTCTTCTCACTATACCGGCAGCGAAACAAACCCTTCCTTCTCACTGTACCGGCGGTGCTCACGTACTTCTCACCATAACCACACCTTGGTAAGTCTCTTTCTCAAACCCTAAATAACTTTGGTACCAAATGCATGTTGAAGTAGAGGTATTGACTACATTGTATTCATTCTTGCATATGTGAATGTTTATGGTTTGTGAGTGATATTTGATTTTATATAATGTGTTATAGATGAACATTATGTGTGAAAACTCTTGCCCCATTTTATATTTTCTGTATTTTTCTGTATCACCAATGTTGCTTCTGTTGAAAACTCAGTCATATTTTTCTGTATCACCAATGTTGGTTCTGTATTATGTGTGAAAACTCAGTTATATAAAATGACCCAAATTTTGAGATTTTGAAGTTTATTCTGTTGCCTTAGGGTTGAATGTTGGTTTTGAAGTTGAATCAGTTAGTGTTTAGGGAATTAAAGTGTTAGTTTGAAATGTTAGTTAAGTTAGTAAGTTAGTGAAAAGTAGTTAGTTGGTTATTGATAATATGATTGTTAGTTGAGTTGATTCGATAGTTAGCTATGAAACTGTTAATTATGTGTCAGAGACTGTTAGAGATTAATTAGAACAGTTTTGTTAGTAGGACTGTTATGAAATTTGAAATGTGATTCAGTTAGTTATTTAGGAAAGTTGGTTAGTCATGTTTGAATTGGCAAATAAAATTAGTAAGTTAGTTAATATTGAATGGACAAGGTTTATTAGTGTATTTTGAAATCAGTTATTGAAATGCTAATAGGAGTTAAAGTATTAGTTAGTGTATCAATTTACTAACTCATGCTAGTCTGAAAAGAACAAGCTACAAAGTTTGGTGACAGGTGAATACTAGTTAGGATGTTAAATGGATTTTGGTGAATGTATTTTGAAATCAATTTGAATGTTCATTGAAACTACTATGGAATAATAGTTTTGACCAGTTGAATGTTCAAAGATACTACCTTAGTTATGTATTTTCGTCTAGATTAATTGTTTACTTTAATAAGTAGGAAAACCATGGATAAAACATGGATCTGTGCCGATCGAATGACCAAAGAGTACGAGAGTGGGGTTTTGGAATTCGTTAAGTATGTTGTTCAACACGCTGAAAACCCCAGACGAATGCATTGTCCTTGCTTGCGTTGTTGTTATATTGGTAAGGTTGACGCACATGGATTGAAATCGCATTTGCTGAGGCATGGAATTGATCAAAGTTATCAGTGTTGGATATTTCATGGTGAGAAAATTAACGAGAATGTTGAATCGAGTGGAAAAAGTAGTACGACCTATGCTTCATACGACAAAGACACGGAAACATACGATTGTGATCGAGTTGAAGAGATTGTAGAAGCACTGGAAGAAGATCTTCATGATTGTCCTGAAATGTTTGAGAGGATGGTAAGCGATGCAGAGAAACCGTTGTACAAAGGTTGCACTAAATTCTCAAGACTTTCTGCGGTATTAAAGTTGTACAACTTAAAGGCGGGCAATGGATGGTCGGATAAAAGTTTCACAGAGTTGTTGGCCCTTATGAGAGAAATGCTACCGGATGATAATGTTCTTCCTAATCGAACCTATGAGGCAAAAAAAATGTTGTGCTCTATTGGCATGAGCTATGATAAGATACATGCTTGTCCTAACGATTGCATTTTGTTTCGTAACGAATATGCAATGTTAACTGAGTGCCCTAAATGCGGTTTGTCTCGATATAAGAAAAGATTATCTCCCGCAAAAGTCTTATGGTATTTTCCGATAATTCCGAGATTTAGGCGCATGTTTCGTAGTGAAACCGATGCAAGACATCTTACTTGGCATGCAGATGAAAGAATTATTGATGGAATGTATCGGCATCCGGCTGATTCACCACAGTGGTCGAAGATTGATAATGATTATCCTGAGTTTGGATCAGAAGCAAGAAACCTTCGATTGGCATTATCTACTGATGGAATGAACCCACATGGTCTTCAAAGTATCTCACATACCACATGGCCTGTGATTCTTATGATTTATAACCTACCTCCGTGGCTATGTATGAAGCGTAAGTACATGATGTTATCTATGTTAATCTCTGGGCCTAAACAACCAGGGAATGACATAGACGTATACTTGACACCTCTGATCGAAGATTTAAAGATTTTGTGGGAGAACGGTGTGGAGGTTTATGATGGATATAGGAAAGAAAGTTTCAATTTGAGGGCGATGTTGTTTGGCACAATTAATGATTTTCCAGCATACGGGAATCTATCTGGGTATAGCATTAAAGGTCAACGTGCGTGTCCTGTTTGTGAAGACGGAACCGATACGATTCGATTGGAACTTTGCCAGAAGAATGTGTTTCTCGGTCATCGTAGATTCTTACATTCTAAACATCACTACCGTGGGTGGAGAAAAGCATTCAATGGAGACACTGAACATCGTAGAGCTCCACCCGCATTGTCAGGTGAACAAGTTTTTGAAAAGGTGAAAGATGTGCGTACTGAGTTTGGCAAGCCTTTTGCACATAAGATTGTGAAAGGCGGGTGGAAGAAAAGGTCGATATTTTTTTAATTGCCATATTGGAAGTCTTTGTACGTGAGACATTTTCTCGATGTTATGCATATTGAAAAAAACGTATTTGAAAGTGTTATCGGTACATTACTCAATATAAAAGGCAAGTCTAAGGATGGCCTTAAAGCAAGGGAGGACATGTTAAAAATGGGAATGAGAACTGAATTAGCACCCGTGAAGAAAGGAAGACGAACATATCTACCACCTGCTGCTTTTACTTTATCTAGAAAGGAGAAAAAAAATTTGTGTAAGTCTCTGAGTGAAGTTAAGGTTCCAGAAGGATACTCATCTGATATCAGAAGACTTGTTTCTATGAAAGACCTCAAGTTGAAGAATTTGAAGACACATGATTGCCATGTTATAATGGAACATTTTCTACCGATAGGTATACGTTCTATTTTGCCAGAAAAAGTAAGAAGTGCCATAACTAAATTGTGTTTTTTCTTTAGGTCAATTTGTAGTAAGGTGATCGATCCCGAGATCTTACCAACACTACAAAAAGAGATTGTAATTACCTTGTGTGAGCTTGAAATGTATTTTCCTCCGTCTTTTTTTGACATAATGGTTCATTTAGTTGTTCATCTTGTGAAAGAGACACAGTTGTGTGGACCAGCTTATATGAGATGGATGTACCCTGCTGAACGGTATATGAAAATATTAAAAGGGTACGTGAAATCCCGAAGTCGACCAGAGGGTTGTATTGTTGAACGATACATTATTGAAGAAGCTGTTGAGTTTTGTACTGAATATTTGTCTAACGTTCAATCGATTGGACTCCCCAGAGCTCAGATTTTCGACAAAATGGAAGGTAAAAAATTAATTGGGAATAAAATTGTGACAATATCAAGGGATGAACGGGATCAAGTTCATTTGTATGTTCTGCACAATAATAATGAGGTTGAGCCATATGTTGAAATGCACAAGGATGTACTCCGAAGGTTAAATCCGAACAGAAATGAAAATTGGATAGTTATAGAGCACAATCAAAGTTTCATACAATGGTTGAAGGATCATATTTATTTGAAGCGCTCTTCAGATCCTTCTTCGGTAACAGAAAGGTTGAGATGTTTGGCATATGGTCCAAGTTTGCATGTGTTTTCTCATAGCGCATATTCAATTAATGGATACACATTTTATACCAAAGAACAAGATGATAAGAGTACTATGCAAAATAGTGGTGTCACCGTGCTAGCTGAAGCAATGCATATATCAAGTATGAAGGACTTAAACCCCAAATATGCAAATTTGTCATATTTTGGAGTTATTGAGCACATTTGGGTGTTTGATTACGAGAAGTTTCAGATTCCCATCTTTGGTTGCAAGTGGGTGATAAGTAGTGGCATACGAATGGATAAGTCTGGATTTTTGCAAGTTGATCTTACTAGGGTGGGGTACAAAGATGAACCTTTTATTCTAGCATCTCAAGCTAAACAAGTGTTCTATGTGAATGACCCGAAGAGTACAAAATGGTCTATAGTGCTTTTCTCTAACAAAGTGACTGATGATAGCGGTGTCGATCAATGTGATATTGATGTTGAGAATGAGTCATGCATTAGACGGAATGAGTTGAATAGAAATGATGAAGTTGAGGATCTTATACCGGATGAGTCATATATAAGAAACGATCATAATGAGGGAATTTGGATCAATTCATCCGTACGCATTGCTAAGAAACAAGTGATTAATATTCCAACAAAGAAAAGAAAGAGATGTTAGTGACTTAGGTAAATTATCCATGGTTTCTTTATTTTTTTTTTCATTTGTTTTGATTATAAGTTATATGTGATAATGCATGATTTCATTATATTTTTGTTTTCAATTGCTTTGATTATAAGTTATATCTGATAATGCATGATTTCTTTATTTTTTTGTTTTCAATTGCTTTGATTATAAGTTATATTTGATATTTGATGGTTTCCTTGGTTTATTACAGGTTAGACATGGCTGATAACCAACATGAGGAAGTTAGTAAAGTATCCGCGGAAGAAGAAATTCGAAGAGGCATCACAGTAATGCGAAGGGTGGTCCAAGGAAGATCTCGAGGCATCATACTAGATGTCTCTTGGAACAACCAGGGACAACTTATAGAACCTAATGGGCATACCTTAACTAGTTTCATCGGTGCACTAGTAAGGAATGAAATTCCCATTACATGTGATGATTGGAGAAATAAAGAGTTGAAAGAGTCCAAAGAAAAAATTTGGAGTGAGATAAAGGTACAATCATTTGGCCCTTAATTATACGGTATCAATTATGTTTTTTCAATTACCGATACTAACTATCAATCTGTATGTTTTTCTTAGCGATGTTTTAACATCGAAGAAGAAAGAAGAGGGTTTTGTATGAAATTGGCCGGAAAGCTTCTTAGAGGGTTTCAGACATTTTTATCATCCAAGTTCCTTAAGGATGCGGATGGTAATTTTGTGGATGCGGAGCTTCCTAGAAAATATGAAAGTTTGATATCGGCTGAAGAATGGGAAGCTTTCAAATCCAAAAGACAAGACCCGACTTTTCAAAGAATAAGTGCTACAAATCGGGAAAGAGCATCAAGTCCCGCATATCCGTACCGAAAAGGACGTGTCGGATATGGACGCTTAGAACAATCCATGGTAAGTATTTATAAATTGCGAAAACAAATTTGTTCATCATATATTAGTTTTATCTGATCAAATTGTATGACTTAATGTGTAGCTGCAGAAGGAGGAAAGTTCAGAAACATCTCTTCCTGCACATGTTTTGTGGAAGGAAGCCCGTGTGGGCAAATCTGGAGTTCCACAAGAAGAAGTTTTAAACGTATACCAGAAATGTGTAAGTATAACATTTTTTCATTAATTGAATAACATTTTTATACACAAATATTTGACAAGTATACGGTATTCATCTGATTTTTCAGGAGGAGCTATCTCAGTCTCTATCTCCCGATGATACTAAGAGCATACTTAGTCGGGCATTAGATGTCCCTGAGTATTCTGGTCGGGTGAGGGGTAAGGGATTTGGAGTCACTCCGACCTCCCTCAGTGTTAAAAAAGGAAAGGCTCCTAGTAATCGGGAGCTTCATGCAAGATTGGAAGCCATGCAAGCTGAGCTTGATGCATTGAGGAGAGAAAGAGAGGCTAGCGCCTCAACGGTATACAGAGATGCTTCGGACAAAAACAGTATCAACTGTACCTTTCAGCCGAACATTCCAGAGGTAATTACATATAATTGTCTTAAATTGAACTATTTGCTTAAATTATGTATTTGACATATATACACATTAACGATTTCTTGTTATTATTGGTTTTAGGGCATTTCCCATTGTCATCTGTATTTGTCGTCACCATACTATCGGATGGTTGGCAAGGGAAAAGTGCATAACGTTAGCGGAGTATTACTCCACACTAGAGAGCTCCCTGCTGGATGTTTGAAGGTATCAGTTGATATTGCAGTTGAGCCGAATGCAGCATTACCATATCCTAGCGATGATTCGGATGCAACAACGGTGCACGAAGCAGTAGGTTCGTTTGTTGCATGGCCGACAAACCTCATATGCGTAGGATATGAGGTATGCTTAAAACTTATGTTAACTTTAATGTGTATATTCAAAGTTTAAAATTTATGCTTAAAATTTTACTTACATATTTTCCTTGGTTATGTTAAATAGACTCCCACAAAATCCAAATCAAAAGAAAATGAGGTTAGCAATGCCTCCGCACAACAAAAAAGGAGGTTAGCAACGCCTCCGCACGGGTAAAAAGTTCTGGTGCTAAGAAGACCGTAGCTAGGAAAAAACCTACCACCAAGTATAGGTCGTGCCTCAGGACATTTATAGAGATGACCGATATACCGACCGGAGGTGTTCGGAATGTACATATGGAGGTAGGGATTTTCGGCTTTGATTACGACCAAATGATTGGTAATGAAGACTTCATGCAAGTTTTTGGTCATGAAGAAATCGGCGTCAACGTTGTCAATACATATATTAGGTAAATCCGGTCTACTTTGTTTTATTAATTAAACAACTTATGTTAATGATGTTTACTTTATGTTAATCCGGTTTACTTTATGTTTCAAAAGAGGTGTTAATGATGTTTTTATATTAGGTTTTTGTATGACAAATTGATGCACCCCAATGATTTGGACGAGTCATTCGGATTCTTAGCACCCGCGACCGTCAACTTAGGTTTAATCTTAAGTAGACCGCATACCGTGACGGAGTATGTTCTTCGGATCCTCATGGAGAATAAAGATGCGGAGAAGTTGTTTTTTATACCGTTTAATACCGGGTTAGCATTTCATTCTAAATTCATCTATTATAATTATTTTCCAAGTTACCATCTAACATTTGCCTAATCATTACAGTGGACATTGGTTGTTGCTCGCAATCAATCCTATCCGAGAAATTGTGTATTATCTTGACTCGTTAGGAAATGATTGGACAACATACCCGGATATGAAGGACCTAATTGACACGTAAGTGAGAATGTTCAAAATTTTCTTAGTTTATGTGAATTGTTCTAATTGCTTCATTTTTATTTTATTAGCGTCCTACAAGCTTTTCGGGCCCAACGAGATATCCAAACCTCAAGGAGGAGCGCCAACCGCATTACATGGATTAAAGTGGCGGTATATTTTTAATTACCACATTTTTTATTATATTAGTGATGACACTTGATAAAACTTAGGATTTATAATCCATATTTTTTTTCATGTAGTGTCCTCAACAACGTAATCAAATAGATTGCGGGTATTTCGTGTTGAGGTTTATGCGAGATACTCTTGCTTTGGGCCGATTAGTGATTCCCACCGATGTATGTATTTCTAACTTTATGAGTTATTTTTATATTTACACATATCTCATATAATTAAATAGTTGGAATTAATTCAAAATATGTTATATTATTATGTAGTACTTTGAGGAATTCAAGTGTGCATTTTATACAAAGGATCAAGTGGACGAAATCAAAGAGGAGTGGTGTCAATTCATGATAGAGCTCAAAGTTTTTTCATAAATTTGTGTAATTAATGTGTACATTTGTAGTATATGTAATGACTTGTAAATGTGTACATAAATTTGTATATATTTTGATACATTTAAGGCAAAATTGGTTTGAATTGGTATATATATATATTTGTTAGCCAAAAATTGGTAGAAAAAAGGCCAAAATGGCATGTATAAAATGTGATAACTGTCTGTCAAAATCTGGTTGAAAACAGGTAGAAATTCTGGTTTATAAACCTGGAAAAAATGTGGTTTAAAACAAAAGCTTCAAAAATTTTTGTATACATTAGACAGCGCTTTTGTAAAAAGCGCTGTCTAAAGGGGGGATTAGAAAGCGCTTTAGGCAAAAGCGCTGTCTAAGGGGGGGGGCTTAGACAGCGCTTTTTGAAAAGCGCTGTCTAAGCCCCCCCCCCCTTAGACAGCGCTTTTGCCTTAAGCGCTGTCTAAGGTATACCTAAAAAAATTAAAATAGGGGGGGCTTAGACAGCGCTTTTTGAAAAGCGCTGTCTAAGCCCCCCCCCCCCCCCCCCCCTTAGACAGCGCTTTGGCCAAAAGCGCTGTCTAAGGTATACCTAAAAAAATTAAAATAGGAGGGTCTTAGAAAGCGCTTTTGGCCAAAGCGCTGTCTAAGGGGGGGGGGGCTTAGACAGCGCTTTTAAGATTTAAAAAAGCGTTGTCTAAACCTTTAGCAGCGGAGGTTTAGACAGCGCTTTAAAGCGCTGTCTAAGGCCAAAAAAAGCGTTGTCTAAGGTCTTGTTTGGCGTAGTGCTTCTTCTTTTTGGCATGGTAAGTTGCTGGAACTTGGTTCATTAACCAAGACTTCTAACTTGTGTTGTTGCCTATATTATTATTGACCGGCCTCAGATAGTTGTGACTTCTACATAAGTCCAATTATGATTGCTTAACATAGCGCTAAATTTGCCTTATGGTACACTAAATACTAACACTAACCATTGACTATTAACATTAAATTCTTGCTCTTTACTTTTATGCAATTTACTATTCTTGCACATATTATTCATTTGCCTTTCCCTTTGCTCACTTGAGCACATGTTTATGTTAATGCAATTTTCCTTTTGCTCACTTGAGCATATAATTGTGTATATATTATTTTCATTGTGTTTGTGTTTTGATTGTTGGTGACCAAATGCAAAGAAATGGACAAATGGACTTAGACTTTAGGACTTTCCCTATGCAAATTTGGAGTCAAAGAGCAACTAGGCATTGGGCCTTTAGTGTGCTATAAAAGTCAAAGAGCAACTAGGCATTGAGCCTTTAGAATGCTATAAATGTTGAAGAAGAGCTTTGAAAGGACCAATCTCTAAAACTCTTTCTTGTTCATTCTTGATTGTTTGATGGAACTTTTTAATGTGTGTGTTCTTGTGCTAGGGATACCAACATTGAGCCTAAGTGAGGAACCATTGCCATTGAGCTTCTAAGAGAGAGAGATCTAAGAGCCATTGAAGAACTTTCCAAGAGCTAAATTGATTGTTGATTGCTTGAGCTTACTATTATTTTGCTTGCATATTCCAAAGGATGGGAGCTACTTGGATCATCAATATGATCTCAAGAAAGGAACTCCATTTGTGGTCTTGTTCTCTTATCCCTTACCTCTTGTATGATTAGGAATTTAGCCTTTCTTCTTCTTCTCTCCACTCTAACCCAAGCCAAAACTTTTTGTGCAAACATTTAACATTTGTTTTCAAACATTAGAAACCTAAGCCTTATGCTTTTAATTTTCAAACTTTCTTTTCATAACACTTATTTTGAATTGAACTTCTAAGTCAATTTTGACCATATTTTGTATATACTTTTCATTGGTAAATATAACCCATTCAAATGTCTTTTTGTGGTTTCAATGGCCACCTTCTCAAATCAAAATTTTCATAACCCTTAGCTATTAGGTTTGAGTTATCCTTGAGGTAGATGTAATACTCACCTATATCCTTAGTGATGGACAATGAGTCTTCCATGCTTTTTTATAGGGCTAACCCGTCACTAGCATGTTGAAGTTATCCTCACATGGTGGATTTGTGGTTTTAGGTTGAGTTTTCTCCCTTGGATAACAAAAGACCTTAAGGCTTTTGGACCAATCAGTTCACCAACTCATTTTGAGATTTTTACCCCGAACTACGAGGTTTTGATCCTAATCTTTTTTAAGATGGTATGTAGGCAATGGGTTTATCCCTCCAAACACAAAATGTAAATAAACTTGTATCTTCTCTTCTCATCTCTTCAATCATTCTTTGCACAAATAAATTTTCACAAAAATACCAACCTTACAACAAATATGAAAAGGGCTCCCTAGGAGTACCTAGGATGTTTTGGGTGCTTAAAACCTTCCCATTGCATAACCAACCCCCTTACCCAGATCTCTAACATTTTTACTAGTTTTTAATTTGATAAAACTTTTAGGTTTTTGTTCGCTTTCTAACCATTCCTTTGGATAAATAGAAGTGTGGTGGCGACTCGACTTGTATGGTTTACCTTAGATTTAGTCAATATCTCTAATGGTAACGAATACCCCGCTACAAAAAAGTGGCGACTCTGCTGGGGATCAATTTGCCTAGTGGGTTTTGCCTACTTTTCATATTTGTTGTATTGTATTGTGTTTTGCTTTTGTGACATATTTTTGTGCAATTTGGGATTACTGTATTGTATGTAATGATTGAATTGCTTGAATATTATTTCCTTGTATGTTTGGTGATCTTTGTGAGATGAGTTCTGTACCCGAACTCGAGTGCACTTAGGATAGGAGAATGGCATAGTCTTGTTGACTTTTGTGGAGTTATTCCTTAGCAAGTTGACTTGCAAGTCCATTCACTTGGTGGAGGCCATGTTGGGATCAATAATGTCACATAAGTAGTTGTGGTTAGCCATTACTCTTTCCAATATAGACCTTAGAAGCCAAGGACCTTAGTTTACCAAGCCCATCTTGGCCTATTCTTAGGATGTGGTGTGGAAGTTGTTCAAGTGTAAGATTTGATACGATTGTTACGCGATACTACACTCATGAGAGTCTCTCTTGAGAATATTTTTGGAATACGAGTAGTCGTTTCTCCGATAATATCCGAAATATGGGATGATGACTATGGGAACCTCTTGTAGAACATGTTTGGTAGGTTAAACCCTAGTACACTCCCTTTGGGTGGTTCTTTACCGAGACTCCATGCCCGTGACTTGCAACAAATCCTTGATTCGTGGTTGATTCGTTCATGTATCCTTAATATCAATGGAACTTGGGTGTTGATAAGGTGTAAACCATAATCCACCAAAATGGATGATTGATATTAAGGATAATATGATCCATCCCATGACCTTTGTTTGGTGTGCTTTGCTTGATCCTTGAGTGTGATTGTTGCATTCATGCATTCATGCACCCATTTGCATCCATATCATCAAAATAATAAGAAAATTTTCAAGGAACTTAAGAGGTCTATTTGCAAATTTTCAGACATGGAAAGAAAAAGAAGGAATACAAAGAAGTACAGTTTCAGACAACCAGACTTGAAAGAGCTAAGGAATTTAACATCCTATGTATTAGATCCTTTGGGTTTCAAGGCTCGTTTTGGGAGGCTTCTTCCTCTTCTGACTACTCAAGTGGACGAAGGTTTGATGAGTGTATTGGTGCAGTTTTATGATCCTTTGTACCATTGCTTCACGTTTCCGGATTTTCCGCTTTTACCCACGTTTGAGGAGTATGCCTATCTTGTGGGCATACCTATTCTAGACTAGTTATCGTTCAGTGGCTTGGAGAGTATTCCTACTTCTTGAGAGATAGCTGATATGTTACATATAGATGAAGCTCTGGTTGGTGCTCATATGACTACCAAAGGTGGAATTCAAGGTCTCCCTTCTGAGTTCCTCATTGCTCAAGCTACCTGTATGACCCCAATTTTGTCCCTAAGATCCCTCATGGCATCATAACATTGCATTTGCATGGCCTCAAGGATCATAAGCATCTTGGCTCCTTACCTTTGGGTGGGATCTCTTGTGAGTTGGTTTGAGATCACCAAGCATGCTTGAATTGTATATTATTGCTTTTCTCATTTTATTTACTAACCAAAAGCACAAAAATATGTCACTAACATCTTTTGTTTGTAGCTTAAGCAATCACAAGGTCCAAAGCTTCTAAGAAATCATTGGTACAAAGACATGGTCAAGAAGGAAATGAAAGCAAGCATGGTAATGGTTCCCAAAGCTCTCATCCATCAAATGTGCCTCCCTAGTACCTCAATTCATCATTTTGATCAAAGCAAATCAAAGGGCTTGAGGTCTTGTTCTTCAAGGAAACCCTAATTCATCTATGCACTACAACGCCTTGCTCCTGAAGCAACCTCAGCCCATGATCAAATGAAATTAAGGGAAGTTCTTTAACTCATCATTTCATGCATATTTGAACTTATTTGAGTGTCCTCAATCATCAATTCATCCATATATGAGACATGGACTTGAGAAGTTGATAAGTCAATTCATCTGACTATTTTGAAATGCACTGAGACCTAACGTTTTGTGTGTTGGTCAAATGGAGATGGTTCCAAAAGAAAAAATGTTCTTAAGGACAATATGAACAACTTTCATGTTCATAAAAAATTGATTTGAATCTTGGAAAGCCATCTATCATTCCAATACATTATAGGTCATTTTGACTAAAACCCTAATTGTGGGTCAACTTCCCAAGGACACAACTCATTCATTTTTTACGATTTTGAGGTGGGATAAAATGCATTGGAAATCTTAAGATGTCTACTTAAAATGTTATATTGAACAAAATTTCAAAATCTCAAAGGAAATACATGTGATAATGCAAGACATTATAGGTCCTTTTTGACCAAATGCATTAAAAGTCAAAAAAGTCCAACTTCAATTGCCCATAACTCATTCATCAAAAATCCAAATGATGCAAAATTTAAGTCCATTTTGATTGTCTTGAAAAGATCTACAACTTTTATGTTGGAGATTTTTCCATTTGAGGCTTGCATCACCAAACAGAGGGGCTTGAAAATTGGCCAATTTTAGAAACCTTGCCTTGGCATGTTTCGCACATCACACTTTAAACTCAAAATTCATAAATTTCTACACTTCAAATGAGTTTTTGTCCACATAACATTGGTTCCTTATACAAAGACCTTTCCAACCATTACCCACATGCCTATGTTTGGGTTTGCTTAATAGTATTTTCGAAGAGATGAATGTTTAGGTACAAATAAGGAATTCACTTGAAAACTTGGTGCATAAGCAATTGCCTTGTAGGTCACACATCCAATTTCATTTGGCTGATGCTCAGAATTCATTTAGCATTGTTTTTGGGCTTTGTGCATGATCATGCAAGCCCATGCAATGAAGCTTCACATGCCATGCACACGGATTGATCATGATTTTCTTGCCACTTCCTCTATAAATAGAGACCTCATTCCATTCATTTCACACACCTAATTCAACCTGAAATGCTGCAGAATTCTTTCCATAGCCATCACTAAAGAAGCAAGTTCATTTTTCTTAATTTTTTCAGATCTGAAATTCAACTTCATCTGGTTGAATTCTTAGATCTAATGCTTCTAAACCTTCATCATTTATCTCATTGAACTTCTGTTTTAGCAAAGCAAGCAAGGCATCATGCTCAAATTACCAGAACTCAAGCTTCCATTCCAACTGGTATTTTCTTCGATTCTCTCAATCCATTGACCTATTGGCTTAGATTTTGTGTTGGCTGAAGTCCTCTCAATAGAGGCACCATGTTTATGCTCTTAATTTTTGAAATTCATTGAGTTCATGATGAACACCAGATTTTTCAACTTCTGATTTCTCAAACCATAGAAATCTAGAATGAAAATGGATGGTACAGGGATGATGTACATCATCCCAACTTTCTAATGATGTATAGATCGCATGATTTGGTTAAGGTTTGGATCTCTGTAAATCTGGCCGGAAACTGCATGCTCACCGGAAAAGACGGTGGCTCCGGTGGCTGCTTCATTGCCAGATTTAATTTGGACTGTGTGATGGTGTTTCCAGATTCGATCCCGTGCGTCCAATGTTATGACCTTTTTAAATGCATCATGCGCTTCAATTGACCAAGGCACACGGTAGGCGCGCATCTTTGAAGCGTGTGATCTGCCAGCTCAATCAATGAGCTCAGATCTAACGCTCCATGTTTTTTTGCATTTTTATTTTATGATTTTTATTTTCTTTAATTCCTTTTATTTCAAAAAATCATATCTCTTTCATTTTTAATCCAAAAATTGTGGGACCAATTGCATTATTTCCCAAATAAATTCTAGTTTCTATTTCTTATTTTTAAATTTTTATTTTATTTTGTCATTTGATAGTTTTTGTGAATTTTCTCTTTTCTGGTTATTTTTAATTCATTTTAAATAGTTTTTGATATTCAAAAAATGCAAAAATATTTTCCTAACCTATTTAAATGATGATGGACCTATGAAAAATATTCTCATTAATTTTTGAATTGATTTGAGATTTATTTGAGATTTTAACTCAATTAGGTTATTTTTATTCATTTTTAATTGATTAAAAATAGTTTCTGATCTTTAAAAATGCTGAAATTTTTTGTCAAACTTTGTTTGACCTTGTTGAACTTAGGATAAATTACTTGGACCTTTCAAGGTTGATTTGAAGTAATTTTGAAGTTTGACCTTTTCTTTTATTTTTAATTCAAGTTTATTTTAAATATTAAAAAATGTCAAAAATATTTTATTCATTTCTTGACTTCCAATCTTCATCTCACTTCTGTTTTTGATTGTTTGACATTGACTTTCAATGTTATTGGTCAACATATGAGGATTGGTACATTGTATTTCATTTAATGCACTTTAATTTTGCCTTTTCCATTTCTCTTCTTCTTCTTCTTCATTTTCCTTTTGATCAATGAGTTGAAGGTTGATAAGTTAGCATTGGTTAGGGAGATTTAATCTTCCTTGATTCAAATCTAATTCATCTTGATCAAGTGATCAAGTGAATGGCTTTGCATTAAGGATAGGTTGTCTTTTAAATCATGCAAAAGGTTTAAACCAATACAAGATCAATTCTCTTCTTCTTTTTGGCATGGCAAGTTGTTGGGACTTGGTTCACTAATCAAGACTCCTAACTTGTGTTGTTGCCTACATTATTATTGACCGGCCTCAGATAGTTGTGACTTCTACATAAGTCCAATTACGATTGCTTAACATAGCGCTAAATTTGCCTTATGGCACACTAACTACTAACACTAACCATTAACAATTAACATTTACTTTATGCAATTTACTATTCTGGCACATATTATCCATTTGCTTTTCTCTTTGCTCACTTGAGCACATGTTTATGTTAATGTCATTTGCCTTTTGCTCACTTGAGCACATAATTGTGTATATATTATTGTGCTTGTGTTTTGTTTTGTTTGTTGTGGACTAAATGCAAAGAAATGGACTTAGTTTCTAGGACTTTCCCTATGCAAAGAATGGAGAATTGGACTTAGATTCTAGGACCTTCCTTATGCAAAAGTGGGAGTAAAAGGATCTTAATGATGAAGATGGATTAGAAGGATCAAATCTCTAAACTCACTCTTGTCCATTCTTGTTTTTACTTCCTGGAACTTTTGATGTGTGTGCTTTTGTGCTAGGAGTCTCCATTTTAGCTTAATTGGAGGATCATTGCCATGTTCATCCAAGTGGAAGATACAAGATACATTAAGGATCTCTTATGAGACTTGTTTGATTGCTTATGCTTTGTGATTGATTATTCCAAAGGATGGGAGCTACTTGGATCATCAATATGATCTCAAGAGAGGGACTCCATTGTTGTTTTGATTCTTCATCCCTTCTCTTTTTGTTTTATTTAGGACTTAGCCCTTCTTCTTCTTCTCTACACTCTAACCCAAGCCAAAACTCTTTGTGCAAACATTTAACCTTTGTTTTCAACATTAGAAACCTAAGCCTTATGCTTTTGATTTTCAAACTTTCTTTTCATAACACTTATTTTGAATTAAACCTTTAAATCAACTTTGACAATTTTTATATATACTTCTAATTGGTAAATATAATCCATTCAAATTTCTTTTTGTGGTTCCAATGGCCACTTTCTTAATCAAATTTTCCATAACCTTTAGCTATTAGGTTTGAGTTATCTTTGTGGTAGATATAATACTCACCTATATCCTTAGTGATGGACAATGAGTCTTCCATGCTTATTATAGGGTTAACCCCTCACTAGCATGTTGAAGCTATCCTCACATGGTGGATTAGTGGTTTGGTTGAGTTTTCTCCCTTTGATAACAAAAGACCTTAAGGCTTTTGGACCAATCAATTCACCAACTTGTTTTGAGATTTTTACCCCGAACTACGAGGTTTTGATCCTATCTCTTTAAGATGGTACGTAGGCAATGTGTTTATCCATCCAAACACAAAATGTAAATAACTTGTATTTTCTCTTCTCATCTCTTCAATCATGTTTGCACAAACAAATTTTCACAAAACAAACAACCTTTACAACGAGTAGGAAAAGGGCTCCCTAGGAGTACCTAGGATGTTTTGGGTGCCTAACACCTTCCCATTGCATAACCAACCCCCTTACCCAGATCTCTGTTTCTTTTACTAGTTTTTGTTAAAACTATTAGGTTTTTGTTCGCTTTCTAACCATTCCTTTGGATAAATAGAAGTGCGGTGGCGACTCGACTTGTATGATTTACCTTGGATTTAGTCAATATCTCTAATGGTAACGAATACCCCGCTACACTACCATGTATGGGAAGGCCATGAGTGAGGACGCCTTTGAGGCCATATTTGTACTTCTCATCTATGGGTTAGTGTTGTACCCCAACATCGACAAGTTTGTGGATGTGAACGCTATTAGGATTTTCTCTACTCTTAATCCTGTTCCGACTCTGTTGGGTGACACTTATTTCTCTTTACATATGAGGAATGCAAAGGGTGGTGGTGCCATTGTGTGTTGTTTGCCTCTGTTGTATAATTGGTTTATTTCTCACTTACCGCAGACGGTCGCCTTCAAGGAGAACAAAGGATGTCTACGGTGGTCCACGAGACTTATGTCTCTCACTAATGATGATATCTCTTGGTACAACCGCGTGTATGATGGTGTGCATATTATCGACTCTTGTGGTAAATTCTCCAATGTACCTCTTCTTGGTACATGTGGTGGAATTAGCTACAACCCCGTTTTGGCACGTCGTCAACTTGGGTTCCCCCTAAAGGATAAACCCAATAACATTCTGTTAGAGGGTATATTCTTTCAAGAGGGTAAAGATCCCCAAGGCTTGAAGGACAGAATGGTCCGCGCTTGGCGCAAGATTCATATGAAAGGAAGGAAGGAGTTAGGTCCGAAGAACTGTGTCGCTTTGGAGCCTTACACTGCTTGGGTTAGGAGGAGAGCTTCTGAGTACCTCATGCCTTACGAGTATCCGAGACCTACACCTTTGGTTGCGGTTGGGCCTTCAACCCTCCCTGACCAAGGAGTAGAGGAGTTGAGAGATGAAGACTGTTCACGTGCTTGGATCCGTGAACGAGAAGAGTTGCTTCAGCAGATCAAGGAGAAGGATGCTTTTGTTTAAGTTCCTCGAGCATCAAGTTATTGATGATCCTAATGGTGCATGGACTTCTCTACTTCCTCAGTCTTCCAAGTTTTGGAAGAGGAAGTACGATCGACTCGCCAAGGAGAAGGCAGATATGGAGGCAGCCTATGAGGAGGAGGTGAAGAGGCTTCGTGCATCTTATCTTCCTGTGTCCCGAGCTTTAGATGATTGTTTCTAGAGATCCGCAGGATGATTATTTTCCTTTTCTCTTGTATTTGGTTACCAATGTTGTACTTCTTTGGTGTAAAAATATTTTCCAGATATTGTGAGGTGTTTCCATATATGATAAAAGTGTAATGTTGCCCAAAATTTGCAAATAGAACTCTAAAGTTCCTCTGAAATAAAAACAAATCATATGCACAAGCATTGCATGCATCATGTGCATAAGCAGGTTTTGTTCCCGGCTTCTTGTCCTATGGTCTAACTCTGTGTTCTTCATTTATTTTAAAGACAAGCTGACTCACCGGTACTACACCAGAGTCAATTCTTCGAGACTGATGGATCATTTGGAACAAGAGAACCGCGAGCTGAAAGAAGAGGTAGCCAGATTGACTGCCCTGATGGAGTCATTCTTGGCCGCTCAAAGCCAGTCTTCTCCAACACCCTTAACTCCTCCCCAGGGGACGGTCGTTTCTGAGATTGCGACTTCTACTGTGCCTACTGCAACAACCCACTTTACGCCATCCATGTCAGTCGGGTTCCCATGGGGAATGCCTACCAATTTTGTGCCAGAGGGTTTTGCTCCTACTCTTGCTTCTCTGCCGGCATCTAGCCCGGTCCTTTCAGTGCCACCTCCCGTCGTGCACACATTACCAAGAGTTGAAGATACCATCTACCATTCTGAGCCATCTGAGGGCCCAGACGTTTATGAGAAGATGGATGACATGAAAGATCAATTCCTTGAGCTTCGCAAGGAACTGAAGACTTTGAGGGGGAAAGACCTCTTTGGTAAAAGTGTTGCTGAGTTGTGCCTTGTGCCCAACGTGAAGATCCCTATTAAATTCAAAGTACCTGACTTTGAGAAGTATAAGGGAAACACATGCCCTCTCAGCCATCTTGTGATGTATGCTCGCAAGATGTCGACGCAAACTGATAATGACCAACTACTCATCCACTATTTCCAGGACAGTTTGTTCGGTGCCGCTCTCCGGTGGTACATGGGTCTGGAAAGTTCGAACATCCGCTCTTTCAACGATCTTGGCGAGGCCTTCATCAAGCAATATAAATATAATGTGGATATGGCTCCTGATAGGGACCAGCTGAGGGCAATGTCCCAGAAAGAGAAAGAGACCTTCAAAGAATACGCCCAGAGGTGGCGCGAGTTGGTAGCTCAGATAGTGCCACCCCTTGAGGAGAAAGAGATGACCAAGATCTTTTTGAAGACCTTGAGTTCACTTTACTACGAGAAGATGATAGCCAGTGCTCCCTCAGATTTCACCGAGATGGTGAATATGGGAATGAGACTGGAAGAGGGGGTCCGTGAAGGACGTTTGACTCGAGAGGAAGGCTCTTCAGCAAAGAGATATGGAAGTTTTGCAAAGAAGAATGAGGGAGACGCACATGTTGTGTCTTCCCATCCCAAGAGAAGACCCTCTGTGAAGAGGAAGATTGCCCGCCCAATCAACAACTAGCATCAGGTGACTCATATAGCACCTGTTTTCAGGGAAGCTCAACATTATCAATAACCACAATCTCAGCAACATCAGCAGCAACAATAGCGTCCACAACAGCAGGCCTACCAGCCTCGAAACAATAACAACAATGCTAGCACCAGCTACGAGAGGAAGAGGGTCACTTTTGATCCCATTCCAATGAGTTATGTTGAACTCTATCCATCTCTGACTGATAGAAAGTTGATCACTCCACGAGACCCTCCCGATGTACCTGCTAACCCCCAGTGGTGGTACAAGCCTGAGCTTCACTGCATATATCATTTCGGTGCTCCCGGACATGACGTGGAGAATTGTTATCCCTTGAAGACCAAGGTGCAAGACCTTGTGAGAAGCGGGATTTTGTTTTTCGAGGACGTAGGTCCGAACGTGAAGAAGAACCCATTGCCCGAGCATGAGAAGTCTGTCAATATGGTCCAGGGCTGCCCTGGCAAATACAAAGTCAAATATGTCAGTCATATCCGACAATCGCTGGTTGAGATGCATCGCTTGCTGTGTGACTATAGCCATTATGAGCATGACCACGATAGATGTCGAGTTTGTTTTATTAATCAGAGAGGTTGTCGCCAGGTGCGTAAAGATGTTCAAGAGATGCTGGATGAGGGAGTCATTAAGATCCTTCAAAACAGAAATGTTAACGAAGATGCTGTTGAAGTCAACGTAATTTCTCCGATATTCCGGATACCTGAGCCTGTTGTCATCAAGTATGATGGTAGCAAGCAGAAGGTTTCTCCTGCTCTAACTATCAAACTAGTCGGCCCTGTATCGTACTCTTCTGAGAAGGCGGTCCCCTATCGCTACAATGTTGTAGAAGTGGAAAATGGGAAAGAGGTGTGCCTGCCCTCTTCATCTGTCGTTAATATTGCCGACGTCAGCGGTTTGATCCGTAACGGTCGTGTTTTTTCGGCCCCGCCGAAGCCTCAAGCTGACGCTCGAGGAAAGTGTTGATATTGGTTTTGTTGAATGCCCGATTGGGAATGCTGTGAGCGCTCCAAATCCGGCACTTGTTGCTAAGCCCTCCTCTACGTTGAGAACTCCTGCTTCTGCTGGCCCGAGTAGCAATACGAGAGAAGATTGTGATGAGATGTTGAGGCTCATCAAAAGAAGCGAGTACAACATTGTAGATCAGCTTCTACAAACGCCATCCAAAATATCTGTGTTATCATTGCTATTGAATTCAGAACCACACCGAGAAGCTCTGCAGAAGGTGTTGGATGTGGCGTATGTGGATCATGATGTCACGATAGAGCAATTTGACAGCATTGTTGCAAACATCACCGCTTGTAACAATTTGAGTTTTTGTGACGCTGATCTCCCCGAGGAGGGAAGAGACCACAACTTGGCATTACATATATCGATGAGCTGCAAAGATGACGCCATGTCCAATGTGCTGGTAGACACTGGGTCATCGTTGAATGTATTGTCGAAGACCACTCTTGCGAAGTTATCATATCAGGGGCCTCCCATGAGGCAGAGTAGAGTAGTTATGAAGGCTTTCGATGGGTCTCGCAAAACTGTGATTGGTGAGGTTGATCTCCCAGTCAAAATCGGACCGAGTGATTTCCAGATTACCTTCAAGGTTATGGACATAAATTCATTCAATAAATTCATGTTAAATGTTTGTTTTTCCAATTATTTTCCCTTTTTGCTTTTGCATGAAATTGGTGATCACATAAAACCCTAAAAATAAGAATAAAATCAACCTTTTCATCTGCATAATGATTTGCCTTGGTCGAATTCTGAATTTTCTTTTATATCCAAAATCATTATGCAGGTTAATCAAACCCATTGAACATAATGATCCAACATCATCTCCCAACTTTGAATTCCCTGTATTTGAGGCAGAAGAAGATGATGTTGAAGAGATTCCTGACGAGATTACCCGTCTCCTTGAGCATGAAGAGAAGATCATTCAGCCGCATCTTGAGAATCTGGAAACAATCAACTTGGGGTCTGAAGGTTGTGTGCGAGAAGTGAAGATTGGGGCACTCCTGGAAGAATCTGTTAGGAAGGGGTTGATTGAGTTTCTACGAGAATATGTTGACGTCATTGCCTGGTCGTATGAAGACATGCCTGGTTTAGATACTAATATCGTGCAACATTTCCTGCTTTTGAAGCCTGAGTGCGTGCTTGTGAAGCAGAAGCTCAGAAGAACTCATCCCAATATGGCAGTAAAAATCAAGGAGGAAGTTCAGAAGCAAATTGATGCGGGGTTTCTGGTGACTTCTACATATCCTCAATGGGTGGCCAATATTGTGCCCGTGCCTAAGAAAGATGGAAAAGTCCGGATGTGTGTGGACTATAGAGACTTGAATAAAGCTAGCCCGAAAGATGATTTCCCTCTACCACATATTGATATGTTGGTAGATAATACAGCTAAATTCAAGGTCTTCTCATTTATGGACGGATTTTCCGGATATAATCAAATCAAAATGGCACCCGAGGATATGGAGAAGACAACATTCATCACACCTTGGGGAACATTCTGTTATCGAGTGATGCCCTTCGGTTTGAAGAACGCCAGAGCCATGTATCAACGAGCTATGACTACCTTGTTTCATGATATGATGCATAAGGAGATCGAGGTATATGTTGATGATATGATCGCTAAGTCAAGAACGGAAGTTGAACATGTAGAGCACCTGTTGAAGCTATTTCAGCATTTGAGGAAGTACAAGCTTCGTCTGAATCCCAACAAGTGTACATTTGGAGTCCGTTCCGGCAAGCTTTTGGGCTTTATCGTTAGTGAAAGAGGTATTGAGGTTGATCCTGCCAAGGTCAAAGCAATACAACAGATGCCTTCGCCCAAAACTGAGAAGCAAGTCCGAGGTTTTCTTGGCCTCTTGAATTATATTTCCAGATTCATATCCCACATGACTGCCACATGTGCACCAATATTCAAGCTCCTCCGGAAAGATCAGTCTCATGATTGGACCAAGGATTGCCAAAAGGCTTTTGACAGCATTAAAGAGAATTTGTCCGAGCCTCCGATTCTGTCTCCGCCTGTTGAAGGGAGACCATTGATTATGTATCTGACTGTTCTTGAAGACTCAATGGGTTGTGTCCTTGGTCAGCAAGATGAATCAGGAAAGAAAGAATATGCCATCTACTACTTGAGTAAGAAGTTTACTGATTGTGAGTCTCGATACTCAATGCTTGAGAAGACATGTTGTGCTTTGGCTGCTAAGCGGTTACGCCAGTATATGTTGAACCACACGACTTGGTTGATATCCAAAATGGATCCAATCAAGTATATCTTTGAGAAGCCTGCTTTAACAGGGAGGATTGCCCGTTCGCAGATGTTGTTATCTGAATATGATATTGAGTATCGGGTGCAGAAGGCCATTAAAGGTAGTATTTTGGCAGACCACTTGGCACATTAATCGATCGAAGATTATCAGTCGGTTCAGTATGACTTCCCAGATGAAGAGATCCTGTATTTGAAAATGAAAGATTGCGATGAGCCTACACTTGATGAAGGGCCAGTGCCTGGTTCCAGATGGAGTATGGTATTTGATGGCGCTGTAAATCAATACGGAAATGGTATTGGGGCAGTGATTATTACTCCTCAAGGCACACATTTTCCTTTTACAGCAAGGCTAACTTTCAAATGCATGAATAATATGGCTGAGTATGAGGCCTGTATCATAGGATTAGAGGAATGTATTGATCTTAGGATCAAACATCTTGATGTCTATGGTGATTCGGCCCTCGTTGTTAATCAGATTAAGGGTGAATGGGAAACGAATCAGCCCAGCCTCATCCCATATAAAGATTATGCGAGGAGGATTTCAACGTTCTTTATTGAGGTTGACTTCCATCATATTCCTCGAGATGAGAATCGGATGACAGACGCTCTCGCTACGCTTGCTTCGATGATTGTGGTCAGACTTTGGGACAAGGTCCCCAATATCACTATGATGCGCTTGGATAGACCAGCTCATGTATTTGTAGTAGAGAAGGTACAAGATGATAAGTCGTGGTATTATGATATCAAGTGTTTCCTTCAGAGCCAGACTTACCCGCATAGGGCATCTATGAAAGATAGGAAGACTTTGAGGATTGTCAGGCAGTTTCTACCTCAATGGTGATGTACTTTACAAGAGAAATTTTGATATGGTGCTGCTCAGATGCGTGGATAGACACGAAGCAGACCTGTTAATGACTGAGATCCATGAGGGTTCGTTTGGTACTCATTCCAATGTACATGCCATGGCTAGAAAGATGTTGAGAGCAGGCTACTATTGGCTGACAATGGAGTCCGACTGCTGCAAATATGTGAAGAAATGCCATAAGTGTCATATTTATGCGGATAAGATTCATATTCCCCCGACACTTCTAAATGTGATTTCATCACCATGGCCTTTCTCTATGTGGGGAATTGACATGATTGGCATGATAGAGCCAAAAGCGTCCCACGGTCTAAGATTTATTCTCGTAGCAATTGATTACTTCACCAAATGGGTTGAAGCGGCATCGTATGCAAACGTGACCAGGCAGGTGGTCGTGAAATTTATCAAGAATCAACTCATATGCCGGTATGGTGTGCCAGATAAGATCATTACTGATAATGGATCTAACTTGAACAACAAGATGATGAAAGAGTTGTGTAGCGAGTTCAAGATAGCACATCATAATTCTTCTCCTTACAGACCCAAGATGAATAGGGTTGTGGAAGCTGCTAATAAGAATAGCAACAAAATTATCCAGAAGATGGTTGTTACGTACAAAGATTGGCATGAGATGCTTCCATTTACCTTACATGGATATCGTACTTCTGTCCGCACTTCAACATGGGCAACCCCTTTCTCTCTTGTTTATGGCATAGAGGTTGTGCTCCCAGTAGAGGTGGAGATCCCATAAATGAGATTCTTGATGGAAGCCAAGTTGACTGATGCTGAATGGGTTCAGAGTCGTTATGACCAGCTGAATTTGATAGAAGAGAAGAGATTGACTGCCATGTGTCATGGCCAGTTGTATCAGCAGAGGATGAAGAAAGCTTTTGATAAGAAGGTCAAGCCTCGTGTGTTTCGAGAAGGTGACCTTGTGCTCAAGAAAATCTTGTCTTTCGCGCCCGATTCCAGGGGCAAGTGGACTCCAAACTATGAAGGTCCATATGTTGTTAAGAGAGCCTTTTCAGGTGGTGCATTGATACTTACAACTATGGATGGGGAGGATTTCACTCGTCCTGTGAATTCAGATGCAGTCAAGAAATACTTCGCCTAAAAGATAAAAACAGAATAGCTCGCTAAGTTGAAAACCCGAAAGGGCGGCTTAGGCAAAAATGAGCGTCTCGATGGATTGAAAACCCGAAAGGGCGATCCAGGAAAAAATTAGAGACATAAAAAAATTGAATATATGTATCCCGCTAGATTGAGTACCTCACCCTGGGGCAATCTAGGCAAAAAATAGGGATTTGGCAAGTAACTACATCCTGACAAGACTGTGTTCTACAAACCGTCATCCGTCAGAGATTCTCGCTCAGTCATCGTCAACTGAAGCTTCAAATACACCGGATTCAGAATTGGTGGAGAAATGGTTATTATGTTCAATGTAGACCTTTCCAATATATATCACCAATTTCAAATTTGTAAAGATCTATGGAGTCTTGCCATTTGCAGACTTCCATTCCATCAAATAAATTTTGAGCCTTTATCCAATTATTTACACTCTCATTTGTTTCTATTCAACAAATGTTTGCATGTTTTAATTAAGAAATATCATTGTTTAAAGTTTTCATAATTTGTTTTTAAACAAAGTGAACATTCACAATGATGAAGGGATACTGGGGATGTCTTCAGTGCTCTCCCAAGGATGGTAAGATTCTCGACAGGGTGAGACATTTGTCCTTATACCTGGCATGATTTGTATCCTCTTCCTCCAAAACCTTTTTGTGGTTTCCTCTCCCGAGCAGAATATGTGCAGCTCCCTTTCTTCCTCAACAGATGAGATCCTGGGTAGGGATAATATTTGGTTGACCCTTGGAAGTTTCTAGTTGGTGTTTTTATCCCCACAAGGATCCATCATCCCCTTTGTCAGTTTCTCCAGTGAAGTCGCCATGATCATGTTCTCAACTGGAATGACTGATGCTCATTCCCCTGCGAAGATCTTTGTTGTCCTGCCTTTCTCTCTTGAGATGTAGTACCAGATGTTTGTGTATTGGTTCGTTGGACCTGTTTGTGTTAGAAATGTCTGTTTGTCAGCATTCATCATACATAAACCATGCATATATGCATAGTGATGACATTCTAATATTCATGTCGCATTATTTGCCATATATCTTTGATTGTTATCTCTTGTTTTAGGGTATTATATTTCCCCAAACAGGTGTGGGCGATTGATCTCTCCCTATAGATTCAGTCCCATAGGCAGAAAGTGTTTATCCTTTCCTCCATAGTCCCCACCGAGTTATGTCCTCATGGATGATGGTTGTTTCTGTTTCCTCCCAACACATATATTGGGATGGAATTCCCCATTGAGTTATATCCTCAGAGGGACAAGTCTTGTTTCATCGTGCCTCTCTAGTTTGACCCTAGATTGGCCTCTTGTGTCTGCTTCCTGCACTTCCCCGTGGTCTAAGTGAATAGTTACTCATTAACCGGTAATTATCCATCTTTTCCCCTGCGGAGTCTGTGGCTTTCTACCCTTATACCGGTAGTTGTAAACCCTGTTTTATCCCCTGGCAGAGTTAACCTTTTTGTTCATCCTAACCAATCACGGTTACTTTTCCATGGTTTTCTACCCAGTATCCGGTAGATCTAATCCCCTCCTTGACGGTTATCTTTATCCAATATTCGGTATTGATATTCCTTCACCCCTTTCTTTTTGAGCATATCTCCCAATAACCGGTGATATGTCTCCTGGATCGTTGCCTTTGTCAATGTATCCCCAGTGAGTCATCTCTCATTTACCCTTTGTTGGTAATGATTGTTTCTCCCCCGGATTGGTCATCATTATATACCTAGTATTCGGTATCCCGATGTCCTTTTCTTTTCGGTCGATTTATCCTTTCTTAACCCAGTAGCCGGTTGTGGATAATCTTCCATGCGAGTATGTTATCTATGTTCTGACGGTAATAGATAGTATATCTCATGCACTCTTTGGTCGAAGTCTTTTGCTCTTCCCCAGTCGAGTAAGATTCGTATCCCTTTTGTGGAATCGAATGTCCATCCTATAATCGAATTTGCTTTTAGCCCTCTTTTGGATGATGAGTGTCTTGGTAATATATCCCAATTCACGTTTTGGTTGGTCACCTATTATATGCCCATTAATTGGTATCCCTGGTGTTCCTTCCTCCCTGCTCCCTATTATGACTTTTTGTCCCTTGTGGAGTCGGATTTTCCTGAGTTGAAGTATACCTTTCTAGGTCTTCCTCAGATGATTTCGGATGTTTGATATCTCTCACCTTTATACCGGTCTTAGATATTCATTCTTCCCGAGTAAAATGTTCTCTCACCCTTATACCGGTGTTCAGATCACATGTCTCTTTGAACTTATTACCCAGTAATCGGTAATACCTCATCTCGTTGCTTCCCCAGAGGAGTCTTGTTTGGGTGTTTCCCTAGCAAAGTCCCTAAGTGGATTCTCCCAGCCTGAGTTCGGATTTTTATCCGAAGTATCCGTTACGGATAATTTTTGTTGTATTGGCATATTCCCCAATACATGCATCTTTGAGTCAGCTCGAGTTCTTCCATTGATTTATTTCATGGATTTCCTTCGTGTTTCTCAGCAAGTTTCAAGTTGTGACCTGCTCACGCATTTTCATCCCTTTACTCCCCGGTAAAGTCCCTAGAGTCTCGGTCCCATTTATGAGTACGTTACTCCAATGGATTTTCAATTATTCCTGATTTCTTTCTTCCTTTGTGGACACATATCCCCACAGAGTGTTACCATTTGCATACATACATCTGCATCGTGAGGTCTCTTAGGGACCAAAATTCGTCTCTTTGTTATTATTTAAGCCCATTCTACCTCGTCGAGACGAAGATTTTAACCTTCACTTCTCCGGCTAGAATGACCTTAAATAGGGGCATCTGTAAGACCCCAATTTTGGCCCTAAGATCCCTCATGGCATCATAACATTGCATTTGCAAAGCCTCAAGGATCATAAGCATCTTGGTTCCCCTTGCCTTTAGGTGGGACCTCTTGTGAGTGGTTTGAGATCACCAAGCATGCTTGAATTGTATATTATTGCTTTTCTCATTTTGTTTACTAACCAAAAGCACAAAAACATGTCACTAACATCTTTTGTTTGTAGCTTGAGCAGACACAAGATCTAAAAAGCTTCTAGGTGATCCTTTGTGCAATGATATGGCCAAGAGAAGATGAAGGCAAGCATGGCAATGGTTCCCAAAGCTCTCATCCATCAAATATGCCTCCCTAGTATCTCAATTTATCATTTTTGATCAAAGCAAGTCAAATGGTTTGAGGTTTGTTACTCAAGGAAACCCTAATTCATCTGTTCATCAACGGTGCCTTGCTCATGAAGCAACCTTAGCCCATGGTCAAATGCAATCAAGGTAAGTTCTTTAATTCATCATTCCATGCATGTTTGAACTTATTTGAGTATCCTCAATCATCAATTCATCAAGATATGAGTTGTGGACTTGAGAAGTTGATCAGTCAATTCATCTGACTATTTTGAAATACACTGAGACCTAACTTTTTGTGTGTTGGTCAAATGGAGATGATCCCAAGAACAAAAATGTTCTTAAGGACAATATGAACAACTTTCATGTTCATCAAAATTGGAGTTGAAGCTTGGAAGATCATCATCCATTCCAAGACATTATAGGTCATTTTGACTAAAACCCTAATTTTGGGTCAACTTCCCAAGAACATAACTCATTAATTTTTTATAATTTTGAGGTGGAACCAAATGAATTCGAAAGCTTATTATGTCTACTTCAAATGTTATGTTTAGAAAAATTTCAAAATCTCAAAAGAAATACATGTTATAATCCAAAACATTATAGGTCACTTTGGACCAAATACATTGAAATGGAAAAAAGTCTAACTTCAAGTGCCCATAACGTCTTCATTTAAGTCCAAATTTATTGTCTTGAAAATATCTACAACTTTCATGTTGAAGGTTTTAACATTTGGAGCTTTCTTTATTGAGACAGAAGGGCTTGAACATTGGCCAAATTTGGAAACTTCACTTATGCATGTTTTGCACCTTACACTTTAAACTCAAAATTCACTAATTTCCAAGGCCCAATTGAAATTTTGGTCAACATATCATTTGTTCCTTATGCAACAAGCTTTCTAACCATTACTCATGAGGTAGCATTTGGAGTTTGGAAGCACCATTTTCGAAGGCATGAAGATTTAATGCATTTTGTGAAATTCAATTCAAATTGCCATGCATGAGCTGTTTATACTCAATGTACACGTTCATTTGCAATTCACATGAGCTCAGCAGGTCATTCTAATCTTCATTGGGCCTTCCACATGATCACACAAGCCCATGCAAGGAGAAATCCATTTGCCATGCACACGAGTAAACTCACTTGTTCAGCCATTTCCAACTATAAATACATGTGTTATGCTTCATAATTAACCAACCTAAGGGCGCCTGAAATGCTGCAAGAGTGAATCCTCAACCATACCAAAGGAACTAAGTTCATCTTTCTTCAAAAATTCAGATCTGAAATTCAATTGCATTTGGTTGAATTCTCAGATCTAAAGTTCCTAAACCTTCATCATTTGATCCATTGAAGTTCTGTTTTGCAAAAGGAACCAAGGAAAGGGACTCAAAGCTTCACAATCCAAAGGTTTTGATCAACTGTTTTTTGCTTTGAATCTCCTATTTCTTTGATCTATTGAACTAGATATGTGTTGTTTGAAGTCCTCTCTATAGAGGCATCATTGCTGAGTGTTTAATTTTTGAAATCGAGCAAGTTCATGATGAGCACCATCAAGCTTCCATCTCTGATTTCTCTCTTGACAGGAATCTAGAGTGGAAGTGAATGGTATAGGAGTGATGTACATCACTTCCTCTTTCGAACGGTGCCTGGATCGTCCATTTTAATGAGCATTTGAACCTCTGTGTTTTTTGGCCCTCGTCGGAGCTCACCGGAGAAGACGGTGGCGCTGGCCACCGTCTCAGTGCCAGATTCAATGTGGACCATTGATCTCAATTCCCAGATCTAATCTCCACCCTCCAATGATATGACTTATTTTAATGCATTGTGTGACGCGTTTGACTTGAGCCTTTGGTACGCGCGCGCTTCATGACCATCAGATTGGACACGTCAATTAATGAGGTTCCATCCAAGCGCTGTGGTTTTTTTTCTGATTTTCATAATTTCCCTTTTATTTCTTTTATTTCTTTTAACTTCAAAAATTCATAACTCTCTCATTTTAATTCTAAAAAATATGGGACCAATTGCATTATTTCTCTTTTTAACTCTAGTTTCTAAAAATAATTTTTAATATTTTTTATTTTATCATTTGATATTTTTTGTGAATTTTCTCTTTTCTGGTTATTTTAATTCGTTTTAAATAGTTTTTGATATTCAAAAAATGCAAAAAAAAAAATCCCAACCTATTTGAATGATGATGGATCTATGAAAAATATTCTCATCAATTTTTTAATTGATTTGAGATTTATTTGAGATTTTAGTTCAATTAGGTTATTTTTATTCATTTTTAATTGATTAAAAATAGTTTCTGACTTTTAAAAATGCTGAAATTTTTTGTCAAACTTTGTTTGACCTTGTTGAACTTGGGATAAATCACTTGGACTTTCCAAAGTTGATTTGAAGTGATTTTGAAGTTTGACCTTTCTTTAATATTTTAATTCAAGTTTATTTTCAAATATTAAAAATGCCAAAAATATTTTGTTTATTTCTTGACTTCCAATCTTCATCCCACTTCTGTTTTTGATTGTTTGACCATGATCTTCAATGTCATTGGTCAACACTTGTTGATTGGTATATTCCATTTTATTTTAATGCACTTTATTCCTTTCATTTCCCTTATCCATTATCCATCTTCTTCTTCTTCTTCTTCTTCTTCTTCTTCTTCTCTTCTTTTGGATCAATGAGTTAAAGGTTGATAAGTTAGCATTGATTAGGGAGGTTTAATCTTCCTTGATTCAAATCTAATTCATGTTAATCAAATGATCAAGTGAATGACTTTGCATTAAGGATAGATTGCTTCCTAAATCATGCAAAGGACTTAAACCAATACAAGATCATTTCTCTTCTTCTTTTTGGCATGGCAAGTTGTTGGAACTTGGTTCATTAACCAAGACATCTAACTTGTGTTGTTGCCTATATTATTATTGACCGGCCTCAGATAGTTGTGACTTCTACATAAGTCCAATTACGATTGCTTAACATAGCGCTAAATTTGCCTTATGGTACACTAACTACTAACATTAACCATTGACTATTAACATTAAATTCTTGCTCTTTACTTTTATGCAATTTACTATTCTTGCACATATTATTCATTTGCTTTTCCCTTTGCTCACTTGAGCACATGTTTATGTTTATGCAATTTGCCTTTTGCTCACTTGAGCACATAATTGTGTATATATTATTGTCATTATGTTTGTGTTTTGATTGTTGGTGACCAAATGCAAAGAAATGGACAAATGGACTTAGACTTTAGGACTTTCCCTATGCAAATTTGGAGTCAAAGAGCAACTAGGCATTGGGCCTTTAGAGTGCTATAAAAGTCAAAGAGCAACTAGGCATTGAGCCTTTAGAATGCTATAAATGTTGAAGAAGAGCTTTGAAAGGACCAATCTCTAAAACTCTTTCTTGTTCATTCTTGATTGTTTGATAGAACTTTTTAATGTGTGTGTTCTTGTGCTAGGGATCCCAATATTGAGCCTAAGTGAGGAACCATTGCCATTGAGCTTCTAAGAGAGAGAGAGATCTAAGAGCCATTGAAGAACTTTCCAAGAGCTAAATTGATTGTTGATTGCTTGAGCTTACTATTATTTTGCTTGCATATTCCAAAGGATGGGAGCTACTTGGATCATCAATATGATATCAAGAGAGGAACTCCATTTGTGGTCTTGTTCTCTTATCCCTTACCTCTTGTATGATTAGGACTTTAGCCTTTCTTCTTCTTCTCTCCACTCTAACCCAAGCCAAAACTTTTTGTGCAAACATTTAACATTTATTTTCAAACATTAGAAACCTAAGCCTTATGATTTTGATTTTCAAACTTTCTTTTCATAACACTTATTTTGAATTGAACTTCTAAGTCAATTTTGACCATATTTTGTATATACTTTTCATTGGTAAATATAACTCATTCAAATGTCTTTTTGTGGTTTCAATGGCCATCTTCTCAAATCAAATTTTTCATAACCCTTAGCTATTAGGTTTGAGTTATCCTTGAGGTAGATGTAATGCTCACCTATATCCTTAGTGATGGACAATGAGTCTTCCATGCTTTTTATAGGGTTAACCCCTCACTAGCATGTTGAAGCTATCCTCACATGGTGGATTTGTGGTTTTAGGTTGAGTTTTCTCCCTTGGATAACAAAAGACCTTAAGGCTTTTGGACCAATCAATTCACTAACTCATTTTGAGATTTTTACCCCAAACTACGAGGTTTTGATCCTAATCTTTTTTAAGATGGTACGTAGGCAATGAGTTTATCCATCCAAACACAAAATGTAAATAAACTTGTATCTTCTCTTCTCATCTCTTCAATCATTGTTTGCACAAATAAATTTTCACAAAAATACCAACCTTACAACAAATATGAAAAGGGCTCCCTAGGAGTACCTAGGATGTTTTGGGTGCTTAAAACCTTCCCATTGCATAACCAACCCCCTTACCCAGATCTCTGACATTTTTACTAGTTTTTGATTTGATAAAACTTTTAGGTTTTTGTTCGCTTTCTAACCATTCCTTTGGATAAATAGAAGTGCGGTGGCGACTCGACTTGTATGGTTTACCTTAGATTTAGTCAATATCTCTAATGGTAACGAATACCCCGCTACACACCGACATTGAATATTCATCTTTTGGGGTTGCAGTATTCAAATCTCTAAAATCTATGCAAACCCTTAACGTACCATTCTTCTCACAATTGGCACAATGTTAGCTAACCATTCGACATACCTGACAGTACAAATGAAGTTACAACGGAGAAGTCTTTTAACTTCCTCCTTGATTTTCGACAGTATTGCTGGAGCAAATCGTCTTGGATTTTGCTTCACCGGCTTCTTTCCAAGTTTGATCGACAGTTTCAATTCAACCAGCTCCCTGCTTAAACCAGGCATTTCATCATAGTCCCATGCGAAATAGTCTTTAAACTTTCTCAGCAACTGGACAAATTCGATCTTGAGTTGAGGATGAATGTTGGCGCTGATGTAAGTTGGCCTTTTTGCTACCCCCTCTCCTAAGTCCACTTCTTCGAGGGGATCTTGAGCCAACATCTTAATATTTATTACTAGAGGGTCCTTCTCGAAACCCAAAGGTTCGTCATCATAGATCACATCAAGCCTCTGGTCTTGCTCTTCATATTGACCTTCGTCAGGTGGTCTTGGGTCAAAGTCTTTCCCGGGACCTACTGGTGGAGAAATTTCACTGGCTTCGACAGCCATATTTTTTACTTCGGCCTCTAAGGCCAATTGTTTCTTGCTTTCGGCTATGTAAGCCGAAATGCTCTTTAAAGCTGCAAACTCAATCATCATCACTGAATTCACTTCCCCACTATGTGGGGTCAATTCCGGATACTCCTAAATATCTGAAGTTGTCTTCACCTACTACCTCCCTGTCCCACTGGAAACCATAGTGGGGGTGTAGTAATAAGGAACAGTAGGCGTTGTCATCAGGGGTGAATGCAAACTCAGCCGAATCACAAGGAGCTATAGTGGCTAATTGCTTGTCAAATTGGCGCCTGCCAACATGATTGATAGGGGTTTTAAAGTATCCCTGATCTGCCTCTATATTTTCGACGATGCCATCTGGGCGCCAAATTATAATCCTATGGTGCATCAAAGATGGGACGGCTCCAACTCCATGGATTCATTCTCTTCCCAGCAACATGTTGTAGTTTGTCGTCATTTCCACAATCGTGAACATTGTTGACCCAATGACCGTTCGCACAGTTAATTTGACTTGGATAGCCCCCATGGTGGAACCTACTTTGCCTTCATAATTGGTTAACACCATATTATGATGTTTGGCATCAGTGTCATATTCGCCAATTTTCGCCAGCATGCGATGAGGCATCAAATTCACAGTTGCTCCACAATCTACCAGTATTTTATTAACTGGGATGTTTTCGACTTTTCCGGTGATGAAAAGAGGTTTTAGGTGGCTCTTCATGGTGTCACTGGGTCTTTCGAAAAAAGCATTTTTCTCCTCGACACATCCATTTTCATTACATAGTAACAGACCGGTTTGTAAACGACCATTTCCCTCTCGGTGGTACTGTCATTATCATCGACTTCGGTGATCCGATCGAATTCTCTGGGCATTACGGATACTACTCCGACTAAAATGTCTAAGGAATCCTCTTAACCAAAGTCGAAGTTGTCAGTTAATAACTCATCTTCGGCAGCCATCTGATTTTCTCTGGTCGTCTTACTTGAAATCTTGGGATCTCTTTTGGTGAAGTTAGGGCCATCCTTTTTCTTCACCATCGCGTTGGTACTTGATTCAGCTTAGTCCATCTCGCCAGCTTCTCTTTTGGATTTTCTCCTTCTTTGTTCCCTTCTCCACTGGGATCTCGTCATAGGATTCTTTCCTTTATAGTTTTCAGACACATGTGCGGTCCTTTTGTCGGACCGAAATTCCTGGTGGTAAGCCAACGATGAAACTCTTTCAACCTCGAAGTTCTGCCACTTGCCATGACCATGTTTCCTACCCTCAGTCTACTTGACCCACTTCCCATATGATCCTTCGATGCTTGGCTTAAAGGTCATGGATTGGAAGTTTTGCCCAGCTTGCTTGGTTTCACTCAACTTCACCATGGGGCGCCTAGGATCAGGATATCTCCTGGGATCAGAAAACCTTTCTGGATTACCCACTTGATTATTATGGATGGCTTTATGGCCATTTTGGTGATTCACTCTCCTAACCCCTTCTAGATTCTGGGTTGCCCTTTTGTCGAAGACAACACTGCACCTGGGCAGAGCATAACTTCCGATTTCTTTTTTTGGCACCTTCGGAGAAAGTCTGACAGTGTTTCTTCCTCCTGAGGGAAGGCGATCTTGTTGTATTCCTCTTGTCGACATTCATCATCGACTTCCATGGAGACTTCTCGAGATACCTCCACCATATTGACGTCCATGTGGATATCCTTAGTAATATCCAACCTTTGGAATTATTTTTGAAGGTCGTCAGTGGAGTTGTCCAACTGAATGAAATTATCAGCGGTTTCTTTAGTGATCATCACTAACTTTGAATTTCTAGCACCCTCGACATCTGAGGCTTCAACATTTTCTTTCTTGACATCCTTTGTACCCCTTTGGACGAAATCGTCAAGAGGTGTCTGCTCGAAGTACTCATGTACTCTAACCATGACAGGCCTATTGACAAAGTCTTCAGTAACTTCGGTCAAAAAATAAATCATCAGCAACTTCAATGAAATTCACCTTATCTGGCTCAGTATAATGCGCTTCAGCAATTTGTAGAGGATCGGAGTTGATTTTCATCTGGCTTTGTGTCTTATCACCAAACTTGAGTCTTCCCTCATGGATTGCACTCTGCACCAGATCCCTGAAAAGAAAACATTGAGACGTTTTATGACCCAAAAAACTATGGTATTTACAAAACCCTCGTTTCTTTCTTTGTTCTAAAGGGAGTACTTTAGCACCCAGAGGTACTATCATCTGACCATCCTTGACTAGTAAGTCAAAAATTTCGTCACATAACGTCGAATGTATATGTTTTCTTGGGAAATTTGTCATTCTTTTCAGGTTCGAATGAGCTCAAACTTTGCACGCATATGGTGGCCATTGTGTCAATTCAGCAAGGTCGATCTTAGTATCGTCGAAGTCTGGAACTTCATGACATGAATCTTCATGATCTTTCCTGAAATCGACATAGGCTACCCTTTTACCTTTGTTCTTCCTAGCCTTTTCTTCTTTTAAATGTTTTACCTGTCAAACTCTATCAGCCAACTCGGCCATATCCCTTAGGTATTGAGTATCCAATTTCTTTCTAATCGAATAGTCAAGGCCCCCAGCGGCCATTTCGACCAGATCATGCTCTGGTACTTGCGTAAAACACCTGGCTTTGAGTAGTCAAAATCTATTCAGGTAGTCATCAATTGGCTCAGTGAATTTCCGTCTGACACTAGCCAGCTCTTTCAAACTTATCTTTGTTTTCCCCATGTAGAACTGTTCATGGAACATTCTTTCCAGTTGGTTCCATGAGTGGATCAAATTTTTGGGCAAAGTTGTGAACCATGTGAAAGCATTCTTTGTAAGAGAACTTGGAAAAAAATTCATCCGAAGACTCTCGTTATTTGACATATCTCCAACTTCGATTAAATATCTTGCCACGTGTAAGACAGTAGACTCGGTAGTATCCCTAGAAAACTTAGTGAATTTGGGGATTTTGGTCCTCAGGGGTGCATCCGTTTATAGGACATATTCTGGTAAAGGCGACGTATAATTTGATCTTCTAAGGCCAAAATTTACCCCATTTTGAACCATAATTATTTCCACTATAGCTGCTAGATTATTATCTACTACCACATCATCATGTCGAACTTTCCGTATCATATCATCAGCATTTTGATTCCTGTTTACCATTAACACCCTTGGTTCCCTGGGTACATGTGGTTCAATCTTATGGGGTACTACTACTCCCCTTTGATTTTGTAGGATCTGGTTAATGGTGAGGTCTTCCTCAAACGTGGGCTCTTAATTCTCTCTTACCCAATCCCTAGGCAGGGGATGCTAGTGCTGAGGTATACAAAGAAACTCAGACATTTGAGCCACTTATGTTGTCATCTGTTGATTCGACTGAGTTGTATTCTGAATCATAGAATTTAGCACAGTGGTCAAAGTTTGAGTTAACATTTGGACCATTTCATGATTGCTTTCGTCCATCTGTTTCCTCCATGCCACCGCAGAATTATTGGTAAGAGTGGGTAGTTGTACTGGGTGTCTTAGACCTAACGCTTGATTGGTTCAACCCGTGTTTATCCCGGACCCTTGCACTGGTGAATTTATGTTAGCCGCCAGTTCCGAAAAAGTAGAACCCATGTTCTGTAGATTAGCCATCACTGAAGTTGGCATTCCATATGGTTGTTCTCGACCACTAAATGGTATTGAGAAACCAGGGGGTACCAACGACCTATTTGGGATGTCCCTAATTGGTGAAGGAGTGTGAGGAGGTCCCCTAGGTCCAATGTAAGTTAGAATTGGTTCAGAGTGGGAGATCGAATGTGTAGGCATCAAACTCGTTATAGACGGAACTACTTTGGACGCATGCATTGTGCCTGTGTTTGTCCCTATCAAAGAAGAAGGGGACAATATGTTGCTAGTTGATGGATTTTGAGAATTTTGAGTTTCTGGCGGATTCATATTCGCCATCCCCATCTGGGATTCTCTCCCTATTCGTCATTCATCGTGTATGGATATTTTACCACTTCTTAAAAGCATACAGCGACTATTTTCTCAAGAAAAACTTAGCAATCAAAAATGTTACACAATACGTGACGTTAGCACTCGTCCCATTGGGCGTGCCAATTTGTTTATCTTGAAAATTGGTAAATATTCATTGATCTTCCAAATTTCTAAATTTGGTTACTAGCAGGATCGATCAGATTAATCATAGGACATGTGTTAAGTGTTTCGTAAATGTGGTAGTGATAAATGATCAAAACTAAACGTTAGATCAGAGTTTTAAAGAAAACTAAGGACAAAAGAGTGACTTAAACGAAAAAGAAAGGTATTAAATCAGCGTTTAAAACTTGTAAAGAAAAATGAAGTAAAGGACAGGAATTGTAAAGGATTGAAAATGATAAAGTAAAAAGTTTGCAAGTACTGGAATCTTAAGACTGTAAGATAAAAGTTAAAGGTAAGGAAAGGAATGAAAGGATCTCAAATTTGCAAATAACAAAGTAAATATAAAGTGTTTTAAAGGAAAAAGAAAGGAAGAATGTTTCTGAAAAGAAAGTAAAGATAGATTTATATTGTTTTGAAATGATTAAGGATTGGTGTAGACAACGTACATTCTGCGTTTTACAGTTCTTCTTCACACGAATACTTAGTAAATTTGCAGATTTTGTACACAATTTGACACACACTTTTCTAACACTAAACCCTATATTTATACTGGAGTGAAATAAATGCTTTGATTGTCCTTCAATCACGTCGATACATGTGATGCCCTGCTGTAAGACCCCAATTTTGACCCTAAGATCCCTCATGCTATCTCATCATATGCATTAGCATTGGGATCATACCTTGGCATCCTCCTTACCCCTCTTTCATTAGGTTTGTTTTGCGAGAGATCACCAAGCACCATGTTATTGTATCATACTTTATATTATCATTTGTACTAACCAAAATACCAAAAAATAGGCCTTTGCATTTGCCTAACTCTTCTGTAGGTAGGGCATGATCACCATTGATTTATCAAGTTCACATCTAGGGTTTAAGACCCCCATTGCTAAGAGAACAACCAAGGAATGATCCAAAATGGTTCTAGGCATCATATATGAGTCCCCATGATCTCTACATATTATTTTGATCAAGCATTCCTCAAGAGTTTGGAGTTCGTTTGCCTTGGAAACCCTAGTTCATCTGGGTATCTTGAGTAACTTCTTCAACAAGCTTCCTCATCAATTGATCAAATTTTTCAAGGTGCACTTCAAAATTCATCATCTTATGCATATATTATCTACCATGAGCCTAAAAAGTCAAGAGAATTGCAAGTTAGCAAGTTGGTTGGTGGTGGTTGACCAGATGAATTCATCTGATCAAAACTGGGTCTCCCTAGACCCTATCTCCTACAATATTCATCATATGAAAATGATTCCAAGATAAACGTTACTCTAAATAACATTCTAGACAACTTTCATGTTGAGGTCTAGAGCTAAGTTTGCTTGTAAAGTCATCTTCTGTGTTGAAACATTATAGGTCATTTTGTCTAAACTCTAATTTGAAAGCCAACTTCCCAAGGCCATAATTTGCTCAATTTTTATGTTATGAGATATTCCCAAGTTTCACAATAAAATTCAAGATGTCTACTTAAACTTTAATGTTTGAAGTGAGAGCTAAATCAACTTTTATGAGCATGTGATATCAGGGTACATTATAGGTCATTTTGGACCAATACCATTGAACAAGTGATTTTCCTCAACTTCAAAAATGCATAACTCACTCATCCTAAATCCAAATGATGTCAAATTTGTGACAATTTTGAAGGTTTTTTAAATATCTACAACTTTAATGAAGACACTTTTCTCATTTGGATCTCACATAAGAAATTAAGCAAGGTGGAATAATTGAACATGTGGCTTGACACTTAGAAAATATTTTGACATGTTGAAATTTCCAAACTTCCACCTCAAAATTCACCCTGATACAAGTTCCAAATAGAAAAGTGTTCAACATAAGAGTTGTTCCTCTTGATCTAGGCTTTCCAAAGAATCCTAATTCATTCATTTTGGACAAAGTTTGATAGGTCTGCGCATGGCTTAAACAAACCTGTATTAGTTGGTAAGATTCATGATTCAAATGTTCAAATAACTTTGCCTTGCCATCCAAGCTTCATGCAGACCTCACTTCAGTTGATTATGGACCTATTTGGATTGCTTCATAGGCCTGCACACGCCCATGAAAGCATGTGCATTGCATTGCCAATTTTGGAGAATTTTTCAAGTGTGCAAATAACACTTCCCATTGCTATAAATAGAGTTCCAATGCCTTAGTTCAAAGGACCTTGCGCGCCAGCTTTGCCCCCAACCTTTCAAACCCTCTCAATTCAAAGGAAAACCTGAGAAATTTCAACTGAAATTTGAGTTTGAATCTCACTGTTTGGAGATTCAAAAACTCCAGGATCCAAAGCTTTGCATTACTCTTAAGCCACTTCCATAATCTCCATAAGCAAGATCAAGCATGAATTAAAGCAAGAGAGATCCACTTCGGCACAGAATTGAAGGTATTTTTCTAGATTTTTCTTCTCTTTGATTCTCTCTCAATTCTAATCAATTCTCTTGGATCCTTGGTCGTCTTAAGTCCTACCAATGTAGGCAAGAAGATTGAGTTTCTTTGAGGTCAAATCGAAGCAACTCAATTGACACACCTCAATATTCAACTCCACGTATCTCTCTATATATTTGGAGTTAGTTAAAATTAAGGTGATATTCGTTATCTACGCCATTTTTTCTTTAAGATTGTGTCCTCTTTTTTCATTTATGATGTGGTGATGATTGAACCAGTCCGACTAGAGTCATCGGAGAAGATGACCGGCCTTTGGCTCCGGTGATGCGCTGGAAGTGTTCAGAGCCATTAGATGAGTTTAAAATATCTTAATCATGAGAGTACATTGTGATTACCCAGCGTGTGATCAGTTGACTCAAGCGCATCATGGAACGCGCGCTCTCCACCACTTGATCTTCCACCTCAATTAATGAGGGAGATCAAGTGGTCAATGTTTTTTTGATTATCTGATTTTTATTTTTATTCCTTTGATTTTCATTAATTCATATTAATTTTAATATTGATCCAAAAAATATGAGTTTCACCAAAAAAAAATTAAATAAAATCCTCTTTCATTTTCTGAATTAAAATTATTTTTTGGATCATTATTAATATTTTCATGATTTAATTGACTTTGTGAATATTTTTAATTGTTTAAAAATACTTTTATGTTTCCAAATATTCTGAAATTTTTTCTCCAAGGTCATTTGACCTTGTTTGACCTATGATAAATCTCATGGTCATTTCTTTGGTGTTTTGATGAGGTTTTGGGAAATTGACCAACCATATTTAATTTAATGCATTATTTTTAATTGTTTAAATGTCAAATTAATTATGTTGAGCCATTTTAATTGCCTTTGTGAGTTTGACTTATGTTGTTGGGCCTTGATCAAGGTTGATTTGACTTTGTTAGGTTAAGATCATTGGATTTAGGGGGTTGATGGAATGTACATTCCATCTCCCAAAATGAATGAATGATATTAACTTGGTAAACGTCCTCCTTTGTCCAATTTGTGTTTGATCCATTCCCCATCCCTCTTCATCTCATTCCCCTTCTTTATGCATTCATGTCATGGACCTATAATATCTCAATATTCTAAGGCTAGTTGATTGCAAAATCAAAATAAGTATGGATGAGATTAGGCCCCCCACTTTGCATATTCTTTTTATGTGTGGTATGTTACATGAGCATAGTTCATCATATTATGTCTCTAACATGCATTAACACCAAAATTCTATTGTCCGGCCTCAAATATTTGTGACTTCTACATAAGTCCAATTACGATTGCTTAACACAGTGTTAAATTTTGACACAAAAGGCATAGCATTCTAGTTAGTGAAATTTTAAGTCTCCCCTCTTTCATGGTATTGTGTGGAAACTTGGCCTTTTTTTCCTTCCTTTGGAATGTGTCTTGGTTCAAGGATCCATGCTTGTGTTAAGTGGGTTGAGTGTTCTCCAAAGAATGACTTAAAAAAACAAAAAGCAAAAGCAAAAGCAATACTAACTTCTTACTTATTAACAACTACCATTTAATATCAAGTCTTTTATTTTAATGCACTTTATTTATTAAGCTTTATTCATTTGTCATTATTCATACCATTCTAATTGTTTATGTTAATGTCATTTTAACTTTTTCCACTTGGACCATATTTTGTGATATATTTTGTTTGTGTATATTGTGTTTGTTTGTGTGGTCTTTGACCATTAATGTACATAATAAGAACAAAAACCCTAAAAAAATATCTTGTGTGGACTGTTGGTTTGATCTAAGACAGTTAGACTTAGAATTTAGGCAATGTTCCCTATGCAAAAGACTTGGCCAATGCCAACTCTCATGTAACTAAGTGCTTGTAATTTGAAACTTCATTTGATACATCATTGAAGATCCATTTGAGTTCATCTGCAACATGATCATTATGGAGCTGTTATTTTGAATCTGTGACTTATGCCACCTTGGAATTCATCTGCTACATGGGCAAATTTGAAGAAGATTGTGAAGTTGCTAAGCTTGGATGTGGCTATCTTTATTTGATGTCTTGCTCTTCAAGTTGATATTGTGTGCATTGTTTGTTGCTAGATTCTAAAAGTCCAAGGTAAATTTGGGTTTCTATATGACATTCTTGTCTATTGGATTGCAGCCCATTGGTCAGATCTTTTCAACTCTTAACTTTTAATTTTGTGCTTAGGATTAGTCTTTTCATCTCCTCCCCACTTATTTAATTTTAAAATCTATCCCTCCTTTTAAAAATCTTCTTTGCTTATGTTTGTTTATTTCTAAACTTTGACCATATTGCAAATTAGAAACTTTGGCCTTATGCCATTGCATTTTCAAACTTTTTCTTAATCAAACTTTGTAAATAAACTTAACTATACTTGACTTAAAATTTCAAAAGCCAAAAATAACTAACTCATTCAAACCATTTTTAGGCCTTTGTGCCTTTCAAACTTAATTTTTTGTTAAAAACAATGCATCCACTTTGAAATTGATACCATGAACTACGAGGTTTTGATCCCTCATTTTTTATGTTGGTACGAAGGCACAAGTCCGAAGGTCTTGTCAAACACAAAAATATAATTAATGAGTTATTTTCTCATCCCCCCATTATATTTGTTTGCAAACATCATTTGTAAAAAAATACATATGTACACAAAAAAGGGCTCCCTAGGAGTACCTAGGACACTTTGGATGCTAACACCTTCCTTCTGTGTAACCAACCCCCTTACCTGTAATCTCTGGAATTTTATTAGTTTTGATTTGAAAACTTCTTATTTTTGGGTTTTATTCGTACTTTTCCCTTTTCCCTTGGAAACAATAAAAGCGCGGTGGCGACTCTTGTTTATTTGATATCTAGCTTATCCATAGCTTGATGATCATGAATTCCCCGCTACAGAAATTAAGTGGCGACTCTGCTGAGGAGTAGTCTCCAGTGGGTTTAGCCTACTTTTTTGTGTGTATATATTTATATACTTGATGTATGTATATTTGTTTCTGTTATATAGTCTGCTTGTTGTGCTTAGTGATCTCTGAGTGGTGAGATAAGTTCTAACCCGAACTTGAGTGAAATTAAGATAGGAGGATGGTATAGTCATGTTCGACTTGTGTGGAGTAGTCCTTAACAAGTTAGCTTGAGATCCATCTACTCAGTGGAGACCCTTTTGGAGTTATGAATGTCACACAAGTCATTTATGGTTGGGCATTACTATCTCTGATTTGGGGTCCGAGAAGTTGAGGACCATAGAACATTTAACCCCTCTTGGCCTATTTAGGACGTAGTGCGGAGACTGTTCAGGTGTAGACTTGATAACAGTTGTTACGCGATACTACACTCAAACGAGTTTCTCTTGAGAATATTATGGGTTGATGAGTCAGTCATCCTAACCTGTAATATCCGATAGATGGAAGTAAGACTCTGGGAACTTTTTAGAACATGATCTACAGGTTTTTATCCTTAGTTCACTCCTTTGGGATGGTTCTTACCTGGACTCCATGCTCGTGACACACAACAAACCCTTGATTCTTGGTTGATCCAATCAAGTATTGTTAATATCAATGGAACTTGGGTGTTGATAAGGTGAAAACTATAATCCACCAAAATGGATGATTGATCTTGACAATGACTTGATTCATCCCTTGACCTTTGCTTGTCTGCCTTGTGTGTGATCCTGTATTTGTGATTGTTGCATTCATGAATTCATACGCATCATAATATTCATCAGACAAAAATTTCGAGGAACTGAGGTATTATTTGCAAATATTTCCAGACCATGGATTATGGACGAAGGAACACTAAGAAGTACAGTTTCAGATGTCCCGACTTGAAAGAGTTAAGGAAGCTATCATCTTTTGTATTAGATCCCTTGGACTTCAAGCAACGTCATGGGAAGCTTCTGTCTATTTTGTCTGTTGATATGGTTGAAGGACTCTTGAGTGTATTGGTGCAATTATGTGATCCTCTCTACCCTTGCTTCACTTTTCTGGATTATCAGCTTGTGTCTACGTTGGAGGAGTATGCCCATCTTTTGGGAATACCCATTTCTAACAAAGTGCCATTTAGTGGGTTGGAGGAGATTCCCATATCTCATCTTATTGCTGAAGCTCTTCACTTGAAGAAGTCTGAGATAGAGGCTCATTAGGTGAAGAAAGGAGGATTGTTTGGGTTGCCTTCTGATTTCCTCATCAAGGAAGCTACTGCCTTTGCTCAAGTCGGTAGTGTGGACGCTTTTGAAGCTATCTTTGTGTTGCTTATCTATGGATTAGCTTTGTTCCCTAACATTGACGATTTTGTTGATGTTAACGCCATTAGAATTTGCTTGATTGGGAATCTTGTCCCTACTTTGTTGGGTGATATGTACTTCTCTTTGCATATAAGGATTTCTAAAGGTTGTGGAACGATTGTCTGTTGCATTCCTCTTCTGTACAAGTGGTTTATTTCAAACTTGCCTCAGACGCCTGCTTTTGTGGAGAACAAACAATGTCTACGGTGGTCTCAGAGACTTATGTCTCTCACTAATGATGATATAGTTTAGTATGATCCTTCTTTGAGAAGTTTGGAGATTATTGATTGTTATGGTGAATTCTCTAACGTGCCTCTCATTGGTATGCAAGGAGGAATTAACTATAACCCTGCTTTGGCTCATCGTCAACTTGGGTTACCCTTGAGAGACAAACCTAATAACACTTTGTTAGAAGGTCTTTTCTATCAAGAGGGTAAAGATCCCTAAAATTTGAAGTAAAAGATTGTGCATGCTTGGCATAACATTCATAGGAAAGGAAGATTCGAGCTTGGTCTGTGCAATTGTGTAGCTTTGGAAGCTTACACTCTTTGGGTAAAAAAGAGAGCTTTGGAGTTAAAGATGCCTTATCCTTGTGAAAGCCTACGTCTATGGTTATGGTTGAGCCATTAACTCTCCCTAACCAAGATGTAGAGGAGTTGGAAGACACGCTCACCAAGATGAAACAAGAGAAGGATATGATGGAAGAGCGTTTTCACACTTTGAGCAAAAAGCATGAAGAGTTGCATCTTGAGTCTAAGAACAAAGATGCACTTATTGAGCTACTTAAAGACCGAGTGACAAAGAGACAGAGAGAGCCGGAGGTTTCATCTTCCTCTAGTATGCCTCGGCCTTTCGTTGCTTGGAAGAAGATTGTTGATCAGCTTGTCCTCGAGAAGACTCAAATGAAGGCTTCTTTTGAGACCGAGATCCGACACATTCGAAGGAAGTACGCGCCTATAGCCAGATCTTTTGATATTGTTGTCAGGGATCCTTAGGATGACTAGTCTCCTTTTCTCTTGTATTTTTCATTTGGTTTCTGAAAATGTACTCAGTGTAATCCTTCCAGTTATATGAATAAAAGATAATTTTATGGTCATATCAAATTGTTGCAATTATTGTTATATATATTTGCAAATAATATAGTAAGTTCCTTGAAAATAAATAAAAAAATCAAGCATTACATTTCATGCATCATTTGCATAAGCAGGTTTCTCTTTTGCTAGATGTCTCATCGGTGTTTCTTCTGTGCTTCAGCCAAGCTGACTCATCGATACAATACTCGCGCCAATCACTTCAGAATCATGGAACATCTTGAGCAAGAGAATAGAGACTTGAAAGAAGAGATCTCCCGCCTGACTGCCATGATGGAGTCAATCCTAGCTGCTCAGAGTTAGTCTTCTCCAACGCCCGCAACTCCTCCTCCTCAGAGGACTGTCATTTCAGAAGTGGCTACCTCTAATGTTCCTGCAATTGCTGCTCATTTTTCACCCAATATGCCTTCCGGATTCCCGTGGGAAATGCCACCAAACTTTGTACCCGAAGGCTTTGCACCTACCTTTGCTTTCATGTCGGCATCTAGCCCAGTCATGTATGTGCCACCGCCTGTTGTGCATACCCAGCCTCGTGTAGAAGACACCATCTATCATTCTGAGCCGTTTGAGGGCCATGATGTGTATGAGAAGATGGATGAGATGAAGGATCAATTTCTTGAGCTGCGCAAGGAGTTGAAAACTTTAAGAGGTAAAGACTTGCTTGGGAAGAGTGCTGCAGAACTGTATTGGGTCCCAAATGTGAAGATTCCGGTGAAGTTCAAAGTACCTGGCGTTGAAAAATACAAAGGGAATACCTGTCCACTCAGTCATTTGGTGATGTACGCCAGAAAGATGTCTACTCAAACGGGTAATGATCAGCTGTTAATCCATTATTTTCAAGACAGTTTAACCGGTGCCGCTCTAAGGTGGTACATGGGGTTGGATAGTGCGAGCATCCGCATGTTCAATGATTTGGGCGAAGCATTTGTGAAGCAGTACAAATACAATGTTGATATGGCTCCAGATAGGGACTAGTTGAGATTGTTGTCTTAGAAAGACAAGGAGGCATTTAAGGAGTATGCGCAGAGATGGAGAGGGCTTGCTGCTCAGATTATCCCTCCTTTAGAGGAAAAGGAGATGACCGAGATTTTTCTGAAGACCCTGAGCTCATTATACTATGAGTGGATGATTGCCAGTGCCCCCTGTGATTTTACCGAGATGGTAAACATGGGGATGAGGCTCGAAGAAGGTGTCCGAGAAGGACAGTTGTCTAGAGAGGAGGTGTCATCCAGCAAGAGGTGTGGAAACAGTTTTAGTAAGAAGAAGGACAGTGAAGCCAATGCAGTTTCAGTTGGGAGGCAAATGAGGCCTCAGATAAGAAGAAATCAACCACCCCGTCAACATTATCATCAAGTATTTTCAGTAATTCCCATATTTTTAGCAAATCAATCAGCACCAATTCAACAACAACAATGTCAACAACAACAACCACAGTATAAGACCCCAATTTTGACCCTAAGATCCCTCATGCATTTCCATCATAAGCATTAGCATGGGGATCATGCCTTGGCTTCCTCCTTACCCCTTTTCATTGGGTTTGTTTTGGGAGAGATCACCAAGCACTTTGTGATTATATCATACTTGTATTTTATCATTTTACTAACCAAAATACCAAAAATATGTCTTTGCATCTATCTAACTCTTTTTGTAGGTAGGGCATGATCTCATTGATCACATCTAGGGTTTCAGACCCTCATGAACAAAGAGCACAATCAAGAATTGATTCAAGAATGGTTATGAACATCATATATGAGTCCCAATTGCTTCTACATGTTATATTGATCAAGATTTCTTCAAGAGTTTGAGGGTGATTTGCCTTAGAAACCCTAGTTTGACTGGGTATCTTGAGTAACTTCTCCAACAAGCTATCTCACAAATTAATCAAATTTATCAAGGGGAACTTCAAATATCATCATATTATGCATATATGATCTACCATGAGCCAATAAACTCAAGAGAATTGGAAATTAGCAAGTTGGTTGATGGTGGTTGGCCAGATGAATTCATCTAATCAAAACTGGGTCTCCCTAGATCCTATCTCCTACAATTTTCACCATATGAAAATGGTTCCAAGAGAAAGCTTACTCTAAATGACATTATAAACAACTTTCATGTTGAGACATAGATCTATTTTTGCTTGGAAAATCATTTTTTATGTTGAAACATTATAGGTCATTTTGTCTAAACCCTAATTTGAAAGTCAACTTCCCAAGGCTATAACTTGCTCAATTTTTATGAGATGAAAGATTTCCAAGTTTAACAATCAAATTCATTATGTCTAATTCAACTTTTATGTTTGGAGTGAGAGCTAATTCAACTTCTTTGAACATGTGATATGAGGCTACATTATAGGTCACTTTTGACATATACCATTGATCAAGTGATTTTGCCAAACTTCAAAAATGCATAACTCTATCATTTCAAATCAAAATGACATGAAATTGGTGACCATTTTGAAGGTCTTTGAGATGTCTACAACTTTGATGAAGACACTTTTCTTATTTGAAGCTCCTATAAAAAGTTAAGCAATGTGGAATATTGAGACATGTGGCTTGACACTTAGAAAATTTTTGATATGTCAAATTTTTCCAAACTTCCACCTCAAATATCTCCAAGTTCCAAGCTCCAAATAAAAAAGTGTTCAGAATCAAACTTGTTCCTCTTGATCTCACCTTTCCAAAGAGCTCAAATTCATGCATTTTGGGCGGGAAATGCATAGGCTGCGCATGGCTTAAACAGACTGGTATCATGTGGCATGGATCAAACTTCAAATGAAAATGCTCAATTGCCTTGCAATCCAATCCATCTCCAAAGCATCTGAGCTTTATTTTGGACTTTCAAACAATCATTTCATGGGCCTATGCATGCCCATGCACCATGCTTTCATCATTTTCCAATTTGGGAAAGTGAAAGTGAGTGTGCAAATATCATCCAATTTCTCTATAAATTGAAGCCCTTATGCTCAGAATTAAAACACACACTGGGCCAGCTTTGAATCCCCATAGAAAACCCTTCATACTAAGAGGATAAACCTGAAAAATTCAGTTGAATTTGAGCTTGAATCTCCACTATTTTGGAATTCAATTCTCCAGGAGTCCATTGATTCTAAGCTTTTCCATTCTCTTCTGCAAGCAATTGAAGTGAAGCCAAGCACGATCCAGATCAAGATCTAGCAAGCTCAAACCTTCATTGAAGGTAATTTGCAGAAAATTTGAACTCTTCGATTCTCCTTGTTTCTTGCTCAATTCTATTGATTATTGTGTTGGCTGAAGTCCTACCAATGTAGGCAAGGTATTTGAGTTGCTTTGAGGCCAAATCGAAGCAACTCAGATCATGAACCTCATTTTTAAATTCCATCTATCTCTCAATATAGTTGGAATTGGAAGAAATGGAGGTGATATTCGTGCTCAGTGATGTTTTCTCTTTAAAATCATGTCCCTGTTTGAAATTTTGGTGATGGTTCATGTTGACCAGTCCGGCGAAGCTCGCCGGAGAAGACAACCGGAGCTCTGGCTCCGGTGATGAAGTGTCTTTGGTCTGGACCGTGTGATCTAATTCTCATGTTCTAATCTCAGCCATTCCTTTTGATTACTCATGTTACAACGCGCTTGACTAAGGTGTTGGTGGAACGCGCGTTGTGGATCAACAGATCTGCCACCTAAATTAATGAGGGAGATCTGATGGTCTACGTATTTTAGCATTTTCTGAATTTCCATTTAATTCCATTTTCTTCAATAATTCATAATAAATTTAATATTGATCCCAAAAATATGGGACTTTCACCTTCCAAATATTTTTCTCTTTCATATTCTGAATTAAAATTATTTTTTGGATCATTATTAATATTTTTCATGAATTAATTGATTTTTCATTTTTTTAATTGTTTAAAAATATTTTTAAGTGTCCAAAAATTATGAATTTTTTTATCCAAGGTCCTTTGACCTTGTTTGACCTATGATAAATCACATGGCCATTTATTTGGTGTTTTGATGTGATTTTAGGATTTGGAAAAAAAATATTTAAATTTAATGCATTATTTTACTATTTTTAATTGAATAAATGTCATTTTAATTGTGTTGACCATTTGGATTGACTTATTTGAGTTTCTCATTTGTTTTTGGGCCTTGGTCAAGATTGATTTGAATTTGTTAAGTTAATATTATTGGATTTAGGGGATTGATGGAATGTACATTCCATCTCCCAAAATGAATGAATAATATTAATTTGGTAAAAGTCCTCCTTTGACCAATTTGTGATCTCATTCATCCCTTTCCCTCTTCATCTAATTTCCCTTCTTCATCCATTCATTTTCAATTGGCCAATGACATCTCAAAGTCCTAATGCTAGTTGATTGAAAGATTAACATGAGTATGGATGAGATTAGGCCACACCCTTTTGCATATTTTTGTGTGTGGTATGTTTAATGAGCATAGTTCTTAATACTATGTCTCCAACATGTATTAACACCAAAAGTTTATTGCCCGGCCTCAAATAGTTGTGACTTCTACATAAGTCCAATTACGATTGCTTAACATAGCGCTAAATTTGTGACATAAAAAGGCATAAGCATTCTAGTTAGTGAGATTGTAAGTCTCCTCTCTTCCATGGTATTGTGTGGAAACTTGGCCTTCTTTCCTTCCTTTGGAAGATGTTTTGGTTCAAGGATCCATGCTTGTGGCAATTGGGTTGAGTGTTCTCCAAAGAATGTCTTGAAATCAAAAAGCAAAACAAAACTAACTATTAACTTACTAACCATTAACTTTTACTTTCAAGCTTTTACTTTTAATGTAATTTACTTTTATTGTTCTATTATCATTTGTCATTGTACATATCATTCTAATTGTTTATGTTTATGCAATTTTCACTTTGTCCACTTGGACCATATTGTGTGATATACTTTGTTGCTTTGTTTGTTTGATTGGTCTTTGACCATTAATGCACATAATAATAACAAAAAACCCTAAAAGACTTTGAGTGGACTGTTGGTTTGATCTTGCCCCAATTGGACTTAGAACTTAGGCAACGTTCCTTTGCTAATGGACTTGTCCAATGCCAATTTATTTAAGAACCAAGAACTTCCAAGTTTGAATTCATCTGATACATCATTCAAGATCTCTCCAAATTTATCTGCAACATTGATCATTGATAAGTTGTTATGTTGAACCTGTGACTTGTGGAGTTCATCTGCTACATAGGCTCTTTTGAAGAAGATTATTGAAATGGATAAGCTTGGATGAGGCCATCTTTATTTGATGCCTTTGCTCTTCAAGATTGATATAATGGTGCATATGTGTGTTTCTTGATTCTAAAAAGTCCAAGGGAATTCTGGGTTTCTATTGACATACTTGTCTATTGGATTGCTCCCATTTGGTCAGATCTTTTCAACTTTAAACTTTTAAATTCTTGCATAGGCTAGTCTCTTCATCTTCTCCCCATATCTTTAATTTCAAAATCTCTCCCTCCATTTTCAAAACCTTCTTTGTATGAACTACTTTTGTTCTAAATTTGGACCACTTTTGCAAAAAGATAGAAACTTTGGCCTTATGCCATTGCATTTTCAAACTCATTTTCTTAAATCAAATTTGTAAATAAACTTAACTATACTTGACTTAAATTTTCAAAAAGCCAAAAAGAACTAACTCATTCAAACCATTTTCAGGCCCTTGTGCCTTTCAAACTTAAATTTTGTTAAAACCAACATACTCACTTTGAAATTTATAGCATGAACTACGAGGTTTTGATCCCTCATTTTTATGTTGGTACGTAGGCACAAGACCGAAGGTCTTGTCAAACACAAAAATGTAATTAATGAATTCTTTTCTCATCCCCCCACTCTATTTACTTGTAAACATCACTTTGTATAAAATACATATGCACACAAAAAGGGCTCCCTATGAGTACTTAGGATACTTTGGATGCTAACACCTTCCCTCTGTGTAACCAACCCCCTTACCTGTGATCTCTGATTTTTATTAGTTTTTATTTGAAAACTTCTTACTATTTGGGTTTTATTCGTACTTTTTCCCTTTTCCCTTGGAAACAATAAAAGCGCAGTGGCGACTCTTGTTAATTGATCTTTAGCTTGTCAATAGCTTGATGATCATGAATTTCCCGCTACAGAAATTAAGTGGCGACTCTGCTGGGGAGTAGTGTCCAGTGGGTTTAGCCTACTTTTTGTGTGAATATATTTGTATATATGTGATGTTTGTATATATGTATGTGTGATATAATCTGCTTGTTGTGCTTGGTGATCTCTGAGTGGTGAGATAAGTTCTAACCCGAACTTGAGTGCAATTAAGATAGGAGGATGGTATATAGTCATGTTCGACTTGTGTGGAGTAGTCCTTAACAAGTTGGCTTGAGATCCAACTGCTCAGTGGAGACTCCTTTGGATTTGGAAATGTCACACAAGTATTTATGGTTAGGCATGACTATTTCTAATTGGGCCTGAGAAGCTGAGGTCCTTAGAACACCTAACCCATCTTGGCCTATTTAGGACGTAGTGCGGAAACTGTTCAGGTGTAGACTTGATAACAGTTGTTACGCGATACTACACTCAGACGAGTTTCACCTGAGAATATTATGGGTTGATGAGTCAATCATCTTAACCTATAATATCCGATAGATGGAATTAAGACTATGAGAACTTTTTAGAACATGATCTACAGGTTTTTATCCTTAGTTCACTCCTTTGGGATGGTTCTTACCCAGACTCCATGCTCGTGACTTGCAACAACCCCTTGATTCTTGGTTGATCCAATCAAGTCTTGTCAATATCAATGGAACTTGGGTGTTGATAAGGTGGAAACCATAATCCACCAAAATGGATGATTGATTTTGACAATGACCTGATTCATCCCTTGACCTTTGTTTGCCTTGTGTGTGATCCCTTACTTGTGATTGTTGCATACATGCATTTCATGCGCATCATAACATTCATCACACAAAATTTCAAGGAACTGAGGTATCGTTTGCAAATATTTTCAGACCATGGATTGTGGACGAAGGAACACTAAGAAGTACAGTTTCAGATGTCCCGACGTGAAAGAGTTAAGGAAGTTAGCATCTTTTGTATTAGATCCCTTGGACTTCAAACAACGTCATGGGAAGCTTCTGTCCATCTTGTCTGCTGATGTAGTGGAAGGATTGTTGAGCGTATTGGTGTAGTTCTATGATCCCCTCTACCATTGTTTCACTTTCCCAGATTTTCAGCTTTTGCCTACCTTGGAGGAGTATTCTCATCTTTTGGGGATACCTATTTCTAGTAGAGTACCCTTTAGTGGATTGGAGGAGATTCCCCGATCTAGTATTATTGTTGAAGCTCTTCAATTAAAGAAGTCTGAGATAAAGGCTCATTGGGTGAAGAAAGGAGGGTTATTTGGGTTGCCATCTGTTTTCCTCCTCAAGGAAGCTACTACTTTTGCTCAAGTTGGTAATGTGGACGCTTTTGAAGCTATCTTTGTGTTGCTCATTTATGGATTAGCTTTGTTCCCTAACATTGACGGTTTTGTTGATGTTAGCGCCGTTAGACTTTTCTTGATTGGGAATCATGTGCCTACTCTGTTGGGTGATATGTATTTCTCTTTGCATCTAAGGAATTCTAATGGTGGTGGAACGATTGTCTGTTGCATTCCTCTTCTGTACAAGCGGTTTATTTCGCACTTGCCTCAAACGCCTGCTTTTGTGGAGAACAAACAATGTCTAAGGTGGTCTTAGAGACTTATGTCTCTAACTAATGATGATGTAGTTTGGGATGACCTGTCCTTAAGCAGTTTGGAGATTATTGATAGTTGTGGTGAATTCTCTAATGTGCCTCTCATTGGTACACAAGGAGGAATTAGCTACAACCCTGCTTTGCCTCGTCGTCAACTTGGGTTCCCCTTGAGAGACAAGCCTAATAACACTTTGTTAGAAGGTCTTTTCTATCAAGAGGATAAAGATCCCCAACATTTGAAGCAGAAGATTGTGCATGCTTGGCATAATGTGCATAAGAAAGGAAGATCCGAGCTTGGTCCGTGCAATTGTGTAGCTTTGGAAGCTTACACTCTTTGGGTGAAGAAGAGAGTCTTGGAATTGAAGATGCCTTATCCTTGTGAGAGACATATGTCTATGGTTGTGGTTGAGCCATTAACTCTCCCTAACCAAGATGTAGAGGAGTTGGAAGACGCGCTCGCCAAGATGAAGCAAGAGAAGGATATGCGGGAAGAGCGTTTCCGTGCTTTGAGCAAGAAGCATGAAGAGTTGTTATTGGAGTCTAAGGACAAAGATGAACTGATTGAGCTACTTGAAGACCGAGTGACGAAGAGACAGAGAGAGCCAAAGGTTTCATCTTCTAGCATGCCTCAGTCTTCCGTTGCTTGGAAGAAGATTGTTGACCAGTTTGTCCTCGAGAAGACTCAGATGAAGGCTTCTTTTGAGACCGAGATTCGTCGCATTCAAAGGAAGTACGCGCCTTCAGCCAGATCTGCTGACACTATTGTTAGGGATCCTTAGGATGACTAGTCTCCTTTTCTCTTGTATATTTTAGTTTGGTTTCTGAAATTGTACTCAGTGTAATCCTTCCAATTTATATAAATGAAAAGAGATTTTTGGTCATATCAAATTATTGCAATTGTCATTCCAATTTTTATATATTTGCAAATGATATAGTAAGTTCCTTGGAAATAAAAATAATCAAGCATTGCATTTCATGCATCATTTGCATAAGCAGGTTTTTACGAGGTGTCTGATTGGTGTTCTTCTGTGCTTTAGCCAAGTTGGCTCACTGGTACAACACTCGAGCTAATCATTCAAAGATCATGGAACACCTTGAGCAAGAGAACCGAGATTCGAAAGAGGAGATTGCCCGACTGACTGCCATGATGGAGTCAGTTCTTGCTGCCCAGAGCCAAGCTTCTCCAACTCCTGTAACTCCTCCCGTAAGGACAGTCATTTCCGAAGTGGTTACCTCTACTGTGCCTGCTGCCACCGCCCATTTTGCTCAAATTTTCCTGCTGGATTCCCTTGGGGAATGCCACCCAATTTTGTGCCAAAGGGTTTCGCTCCCACTTTTGCTTCCACGCCAGCATCTAGCCCGGTCATGTTTGTGCCACCTCCCGTTGTGCACACTTTTCCACGTGTAGAAGACACAATCTATCACTCCGAGCCATTTGAGGGGCTGGATGTCTATGAGAAGATGGATGAGATGAAAGACCAATTCCTTGAGTTGCGCAAGGAACTGAAAATGCTGAGAGGCAAAGATCTGTTTGGGAAGAGTGCTGTTGAATTGTGCTTAGTGCCCAACATGAAAATCCCAGTGAAATTCAAAGTGCCTGACTTTGAGAAGTATAAGGGAAACTCGTGTCCACTCAGTCATCTTGTGATGTATGCCCGCAAGATGTCGACCCAGATAGATAATGATCAACTGCTGATTCACTATTTCCAGGATAGCCTGACAGGTGTTGCACTCCGTTCGTACATGGGGCTAGATAGTGCAAGCATCCGCACTTTCAATGATCTAGGAGAGGCTTTCGTGAAATAGTACAAATACAACGTGGATATGGCACCAGATAGGGACCAACTGAGGTTCATGTCTCAGAAAGATAAGGAGACGTTCAAAGAGTATGCCCAGCATTGGATGGATTGGCTGCCCAGATTACTCCTCCTTTAGAGGAGAAGGAGATGACGAAAATCTTTCTCAAAACCCTGGGTTCGTTTTACTATGAACGCATGATTGCCAGTGCCGCCAGTGATTTTATCGAAATGGTAAATATGGGGATGAGACTTGAAGAAGGGGTCCGTGAAGGATGATTGTCGAAAGAGGAGGCGTCAACTAGAAAGAAGTATGGGAGTAATTTTAGCAAGAGGAAGGATAATGAAACAAATGCAATAAGCAGTGGGAGGCAGAGGAGGCCTCAAACCAGAAGAAATCTACCACCCCGCCAACATCATCATCATCAAGTATCACCCGTCATTCCAGTATTCTCCAATCAGCAAACAACACCAATTCAACAACAACAATAACATCAGTACCAAAATCAACGTCAACAACAACAACCGCAACAAAGAACAAACACCTACAACAACAACAATTCCAACAACAATCAACACCAGCAACAGAACTTTGAAAGGAAGAAGGTCTCTTTCGACACGATTCCTATGTCATATGTCGAATTGTACCCATCTTTAGTCCTCAAGAATTTTATTCAACCGAGGAATCCACCGCAGATACCAGAACCACTTCCTTGGTGGTATAAACCCGAACTTCGCTGTGCTTTTCACCAGGGTGCACCTGGGCACGATATTGAGAATTGTTATTCGCTGAAGTACGAGGTGCAAAAGCTTATGAAGAGTGGCATGGTGTCTTTTGAAGACCGCGCGCCTAATGTGAAAGCTAATCCTTTGCCCGCTCATGGGAATTCTTCAGTGAACATGGTGGACGGCTGTCTAGGTGAATTCAAAGTTTTCGATGTCCAGTTTATCCAAAGTTCTTTGGTGCATATGCACAAAGATATTTGTTTGGTGAGGGATTGTTAACATGATCACGATGGTTGTGATATTTGTAGTGTGAACCCAAGGGGGGGTGTTGTTGTGAAAAGGGACATCCAGCGCCTGATGGATGAAGGCATGATCTAGATTGTTCAATCTCGTCATTTAGATGACGATGTTAATATCATTGTTCCCGTTTTCAAACAACCAGAGCGGTTGGTGATTCAGTATGATAGCAGCAGTAGCCAGAACGTCAGCAATAGATCAGTTTCGCCGTTGGTAATACGGTTGGCGGGCCCAGTGCCGTATGCATCTGATAAGGCTGTACCGTATCAATACAATGCTACGATGATAGAGAAAGGTCAAGAGGTCCCGTTGCCTACTGATCACATTGAATTACACTATGTTTTTGACTCGGATTTCACATGTTTATTAGGACTTTATTATCATTTTGCTTGTATTATGCTCTCTTTTATCTTGTTTTTAGATATTTAGCACTTTCAGACTCTTTTGGAAGAAACGAAGCAAAAAGACCTAAATTAGGGTTTTTCGGCAAAATTACACACATGGCGGCCGCTATAGGAAAAGCCATGAGTCATCAGCCCTCAACTAGGAGGTAACCGCCATGTTCCCATGATCCACCCCATTTACACACATGGTGGGTGCCATGAAGGGATGGCGGGCGCCACCTTTGGTAATCACGTTCCCACTAAGGAGAAGTTGGAGGGCACCATGGTCTTTGCAAGCTGCTGAAATCCTCTATAAATAGTTTATTCCATTTCATTTTCTAATCATCCAACTTAGTTTTACAACACTAAGCATATATTCATCATTTGCAATAGCGATAATCCGTCACATCCGGGGGTTATCGCACCTTAGTGAGATTGAGTTGGGTCACTTCGAGTTGTTGTCGTCTTTAGCTTCAGGAATCGGAGGTTTATTTTTGTACCAGATTTAAAGCCCTCCATTTGGAGCAGGTTCTTGTTTATCGCTTTTATTTTATTTATTTCCCGCATCGCTTTTATTTTATTTATTTCCCGCATCGCTTTTATTTATTTATTTTCCGTATCACTTTTATTTTATTTATTTCCCGCACTCGCTTTACTTTATTTATTTTCCGCACTCGCTTTTACTTTATTTATTTTACGCACTTTACTCGCTCTCCACGCCTCACATTCTAAAACAAACTTTTCATCATGATTAACACCATTGTGTTTGTTTGTGTTACCATGTCTGGCTAAATCTTTTAAAGGTTAGGATGTAAGGATCGCGGTTAAAGTAATGTTTCACATATTGAATCTGTAGAAATACTTTAAAGGCTATTTTGATTTTTAACTTGAGTTTTCTAAAACAAACTTGGTTAGTTTTAATTATTCGAGGAGTGCGAAAGCACCCTGGCTTAGTAACTAGGAATTTTAACCACTTTAAGGAAAAACTATTTTTGAAACTGTTTTCGGACGCGTTGATAGATTTAAAATCAGGAAACTCCTTGGGTAAACTTTCCAAATCAAAACCACTTTTCAACTAAGTTTACGAGTCTCATTTCTTAAAAATAAGTTTACTACTTTAGCGTTCTGCGCACCTTTTATAAGTGACAATAAAAGGCCTTAATTTAAGGGTAAACTCGGTTCTGAATGCGCGAAAGCGACAGTTCCTGTTAAATAGATTCTTTTCAAGAGTAGAAAATATTGCCTCATAAGTAGTTCTATTTAGACAATCGAAACATCACTTAACTGACGTGAAATACATCCAACCTGTCTTTTCCTGCATTTATTATTTACCGTTGTTTTGCAAACCCAATATCTCTTTTATACCGTCTTAGATAAACATTGTAACGATAGTAATCGGTAGATTGACGATTGATCTCTGTGGGATCGATATTCTTTTATATTACTTTGACGTAATTCGTGCACTTGCGAATACACGCGATCAAGTTTTAGGCGTCGTTGATAGGGACCAACTTCGTCAAATTTCGTACCCTGTTGTTACACCGTATAGACTAAGGCATTATTAGCTGGTAAATGCGAAGAACCCGTAGTAGCGGAAATTTAGTAGATCCTTTAGCGGAACCTGAATGTTATACTCGTACACGCCTCTTACTCATCCGAATTAAGAAAGCTTTGGCCGAGAATCGTGATAGGAGACCTCTTAAGGAATTTGCCTAACCCTCTGACGAGGAACCTAGTTCGAGTATAGTAAACCCCCTTATTCCTGCTAACAATTTCGAACTAAAACCGCCTTTGTTGCAATTAGTGCAACAAAACCAATACGCGGGTCTCGCAACTGAGGACCCCAATCAACATTTAAAAGTTTTTATCCAACTAGTCGACACCTTTAAATCTAATGATGGTGCTTCACCCGATGCAATTCGTTTAAGATTATTTCCTTTCTCCCTTAGGGATAGAGCACGTTCATGGTTAGATTCACTTCCAGCTAATTCAATAACTACCTGGGAAGACCTTAGAAGAGTATTCCTTGCTAGCTATTTCCCCCCTAGTAAGATTGTTGTTCTTCGAAACCAAATAACTAGATTTGCTCAAAACCAAGGAGAATCGCTTTTTGAAGCTTGGGAGAGATATAAAGAGCTATTAAGAGTCTGCCCACACCATGGCCTATAACAATGGCTGATGGTTCATACCTTCTACAATGGACTCCATTATAACACCAAGATGAGCATCGACGCTGCCGTTGGTGGCGCGCTGATGAACAAACCTTATCCTGAAGCTTGTGACCTAATTGAGGATATGGCCCAAAACCATTACCAATGGGGAACTGAACGAGCATCAATAGAGAAAAAGGAGACCCAAGGTGGAATACATGAGATAAGCTTTCTAGACATGATGCAGGCGAAAATGGACGCTTTAGCCCTTAGGATCGAACATATGTCTACAAGCACTAACATCGTAGCAGTAGTCCACACAGAGTGCGAACTCTGTGGATCTAAAGGACACGAATAGGCGAAGTGTAACCTTTTGAACGACCTGAACACCGACCAAGTGAATTACGCCTAAGGTAACCCATTTTCGAACACTTACAACCCTAGATGAAAGAATCATCCGAATTTCTCCTATAAAAACCAGAACCCTATCCAAAATCATGCACCTCAGAGACCGCAAGGTTATCAAGCCCAAAAACCAAACCAACCTATGCAAGTTGTGCCCCAGAAGTCTAACCTTGAGAAAATCATGGAGAGCTTTATATCGGGCCAGACTCAGCAAAATAAAGAATTCCTAAACCAGAACATTCACGTAAACGAACTTATATCGCAATTAGGAACCAAGGTTGATCAGATAATCACTCACAACAAGATGCTTGAAACCCATATCTCACAGGTAGCACAAAACTAAGCCCCACAAACTACACTTGAAGGCCAATCCCCTGGACAACCTCAACCAAACCCTCGAGGGCAAGCTAACACTATCTCGTTACGAAGTGGAACCGCTTACGAAGGGCCTCATAACCCCGCAATAAGCGATTCCAAAACTTCTATACCTACCAACCAAGGAGAGGAACCGGTAGAACCCGATAAACAAACCGACCAAAAAGGAGAAGCCAGGGATAAACCTTACAAACCACCACCCCCGTACAAACCACCAATCCCATATCCGCAAAGACTTAAACAAACCAAAGTCAATAACCAATACCAAAAATTTATAAAAGTGATACAAAAGCTTCATGTAGAGATTCCTTTCACCGAAGCTATCACCCAAATTCCATCTTACGCCAAATTTCTCAAAGACATCTTAACCAACAAGCGTAGGCTTGACGATCCAAAACCCTTGGAATGCAAATTTATTTATGAGGATAAACTTGCTAAGAAGGAGAAAGACCCTGGTAGTTTTTCTATACCTTGCATTTTAGGGAGTCATGTGATCGATAAAGCTTTCCTAGACTTAGGCGCTAGTGTAAGTTTAATGCCCTTAGCTGTATGTAAAAGGTTAAACTTAGGAGAGTTACAACCAACTAAGATGTCCCTCCAATTAGCCGATAGGTCTGTTAAGTATCCTGTAGGCATTTTAGAAGAAATCCCAGTTAGGATCGGTCAACTTTATATCCCAATAAACTTTGTGGTCATGGATATCAAAGAAGACGAAGATATCTCTATCCTTTTAGGTAGACCATTCTTATCAACAGTCGGAGCTATAATAGATGTTAAAAGAGGGAAATTAACCTTCGAAGTAGGGGATGAAAAGATCGAGTTCATTCTTTCGAAATTCCTGATGGCACCAACTCTAGGAGACGCATGTTATGCGATCGATATCATAAATGAGTACATAAGAGAATTCGATCAAGGAGAACCTAAGATCGAACCATTTTCAAACCCGAATGAAAAGGATGACGAGCTAGAGGAAACGGAACCTCACGAACGTTTGGATGTTACTCCAGACCTTTCACCAAATTCACAAAAACTAGCTCAAGAACTTAAGGAACTACCCAAGAACCTAAGATATGAGTTTTTGGATGAAGAAATGAACCGCCCAGTAATAGTTAGTGCCACCTTAAACCAAGACGAGACGAATCGAATCTTGAATGTTTTAAGAAGATACCCCTCTGCCTTAGGGTACAACATCTCTGATTTAAAATTTATTAGCCCATCTGTGTGTATGCACAGGATCTCGCTAGAGGAAGATTCAAAACCTTCCAGGGAACATCAGAGAGGAATCAACCCTGTAATGAGTGAGGTAGTAAAGAAGGAAGTCCTTAAACTACTGGAAGCTGGTATAATCTATCAGATTTCTGATAGTAAGTGGGTAAGTCCTGTACATGTGGTACCCAAGAAGGGAGGCATCACAGACGTGCAAAACGAGAAGGGCGAGCATGTCGCTAAACGCATAGAAGGCGGATGGCGTATGTGCATAGATTATAGGAAGCTCAATAAGGCAACTAGGAAAGACCATTTCCCCCTTCCATTCATAGATCAAATGCTTGAGCGTCTTTCCATACACTCTTACTTTTGTTATCTTGATAGATATTCTGGATTTTTCCAAATACCCATTCACCTCGAGGATCAAGAGAAAACACCCTTTACTTGTCCTTACGGAATGTTTGCTTACAGAGGAGATGTGGCACGAGCGCATGGCTCGTGAAGAAAGGTGTGACATCCTCTTGAATACCATAAACTAACAACTAACAGACAATATGAGTTTTACGGTAGCTTCCCAGCAGCGTAGTGAGCAAGCACATCGGACTGTCACTGAGTCTTTACTTGCGATCACTAACGAGCAGCAACGCCAGCGACAAGGTAATGAGCGTCACTTCGCTCTCATCAAGCCCACCCAAGGATCTCTCCTAGGTCGCTCTCAGCAGTTGTAGGAAGGACTTAGTACTCGAGTCAGACGTCGTCGACCCAAGTATCCTGATCAGGGCGGTGACGGTACCGGTGCTCACCCCTAGCTCTCTCTCTCTCTCTCTCTCTCTCTCTCTCTCTCTCTCTCTCTCTCTCTCTCTCTCTCTCTCTCTCTCTTCCAGGTTACTCCTACCATATCTCATATCGAAACACTGAGGACAATGTTTGGTTTAAGTGTGGGAGGAGATTTTATCTCTTTTTATCTTTCCTTTATTATCACTTTTTATCGCTTTCCTTTACTTTTATCGCTTTTTACCGTTTTCCTTTAATTTTAGTATGTTTTATGTTTTAGTTGCTTGTTTTTCCCTTTCAATAAAATAACATGTGTCTGACGAGTCATCTGTGTAGTGTATCCTTATTTTCCCCATTTCTTTAACCTTACCCAAAAAAAATTAGCCAAGAAAACAGTACATCTTGAACATTCAGGCTATAAGACAGGTTTATAACAGGATGTAACAGACTTGGGAAAACTTTTTCTAAAAATCGGTATTGTCTTAACACCTTAGGCTTCATGATTATAAGAGTCGATCCCGATACCCCATATGTTGTAGCCCCAATTTTTGTTCCAAATAAGTCCTTAAGTAGTTTATCCTAGCAGTCAGCTTCGACTTAGGCATGCTCTACGTAGGGGACCGATGAAAATAAGTGAATGATCACAAAAATTTCTGCTTTGTTCTCAAACCATATGAAAATCCGGGCTAGGTGACTCTCACACGGTCATTTAACCCAGCAAAATAAAAACATATGCGGAACATGCAGAAGAAAAATAAAAAAATAATAAGCCTATTTGTTTATTGGTTCAGAGGTATTTGGTGTTGAACTTGGTAGGGTGGATTACGATCCAATCCCCCACAACTGCAAATTGGGTTAAATAAAGGTTACACCAACTTATGTACCGGAGCCCCATGCTTAGAAAAATAAAATAATAAGCCTTTTTGTTTGTTGGTTCAGAGGTATCTGGTGTTGAACTTGGTAGGGTGGATTATGATCCAATCCCCCACGACTACAAATTGGGTTGAATAAAAGGGTTACACCAACTTATGTACCAGAGCCTCATGCTTAAGATCACAATCACTAACCGGTCACTCTATTATGAGTATGTACGGGTAACGGGCTTAATGTGATTGCACCTGAATGAAAAGGACTTTAAGAAAACAAAAAGAAGGCTTAGGTATGGTGGGGTAATGTGGATTGATTTGTATAGGAACGAAGCCTACGACCGCATTTGTGGGAAGTGTCACTACAATACCCTTAGTTCGATTCGTTAGTACCTATCGATACATTCCTTGAATGAACTTGTAAGTCTTTTTTGCCTCGAATTAACTCTAGTTGATACTGATTTTCTTGCATAAACTATAAAGAGTTTTACTTGAGGACAAGCAAAGGTTTAAGTGTGGGAGAATTTGATCACACTGAATTACACCGTGTTTTTGACTCGGATTTCACATGTTTATTAGGACTTTATTATCATTTTGTTTGTATTATGCTCTCTTTTATCTTGTTTTCAGATATTTAGCACTTTCTGACTCTTTTGAAAGAAACAAAGCAAAAAGACCTAAAATTACGGTTTTTCGGCGAAATTACACACATGGCGTTGCACATGGCGACCGCTATAAGAGAAGCCATGAGTCATCAGCCTTCAACTAGGAGGTAACCGCCATGTTCCCATGATCCACCCCATTTACACACATGGCGGGTGCTATGAAGGGATGGCGGGCGCCGCCTTTGGTAATCACGTTCCCACTAAGGAGAAGTTTGAGGGCACCATGGTCTTTGCAAGCTGCTGAAATCCTCTATAAATAGTTCGTTCCATTTCATTTTCTAATCATCCAACTTAGTTTTACAACACTAAGCATATATTTATCATTTGTAATAGCGGTAATCCGTCACATCGGGGGGTTATCGCACCTTAGTGAGATTGAGTTGGGTCACTTCGAGTTGTTGTCGTCTTTAGCTTCAGGAGTCGGAGGTTTATTTTTGTACCTGTAAGACCCCAATTTTGGCCCTAAGATCCCTCATGGCCCATATCATCTCATATCATTGTCTCAAGGATCACTGCATGCCCTAGCTTTCCTCCTAGTGGGTGGGTTGCCTTGTGGGTTGATTCCTTGATCACCAAGCATACCTTGCATTTGTATATCTTTGCTTTTCATATGTTTATTAACCAAAAAGTACAAAAATATTGTCAGTTTAACCTTGTTGATTGCAGATGAAGCAATTAGGTCAAAGACAGTCAACAGTCAGTCAAAGCAGTGGATGGTGACCATTCTTGCAGAATTTGGGCACCATGATCAATAATCAGAAGTTCATACATCTTGGGACATCATTTGAAGTCAAGGTCTCAAGGAATCAGGGTTTGGAATTCATCAGAAGAGGTTCAATCATCCAAAACCCTAGAAAAGTCAAACTTGGTCAACTGTTGATTTAATCAGGATTTGATGGATAGAATTGATTTGAAAGAGCTCATTCATGCTTGTATAAGCCTCATCTATCATGTCAAGCCTCATCATGGAAGAAAATCAAGTCAATCAGAAAATTTTCCAGAAATAGAAAGTGGACCTGTAATTTCAACTGCCAAAAATGGAAACTTCTTGATCCTCAACTTACATCATGATACAAGCTTCAAATGAATTTTTGCCCAACATGAAAGTTGAAGATCTTGTCTTCCCATTTTCAAAAAGTCCAAGAACTCTCAAATCCCATGTGTGGTTATCAAGATATGATCAATTCATTTTCACCAATTTTTGAACTTCAAAGAGCCATATCTCTCAAACCATAAGGCCAAATTTGGTGGGGTTTTTTCCTACAAACCACATTTTTCATCCTCTTTCCAAAAATATAAATTTCATTCATCAAAACCTTACCATTCAAAATGGCATTTTTGGACCTTTTTCATTTAAATTCAAAGTTTGACCAAACTTTGACTTTTTGATTCTTTGACTTTTTCTTGATTTGGCCAATTGGGAAATGTTCCATATATCATTTGTGATTTGCTCCAAGCTTAAAATCATAACCATACCACCATTACACTATCATTATGGACCAAAATGCAAAATGGACAAAATTGGCAATTGGCTTCACATAACCAATTCAAGTACAGCAATTGATAAGTAGACCACAAACAGCAATTGGCAAAGTCTGTATACAGCCTGTCCAAGCCCAAACTTGCGCAGATTTCACACCTCCACTTCATTTGTACAAGTTTGGCAATTTTGGCAAAAAGCTTCATGAGAATCAAACAAGTTAACCACTCATGTACAAACCACAAACAGCAAATTGGAATGTCTTTTTCTGCTCATTTCAAGCCCAATTCGACCAGCATTGCACCCTCCATCATTCACTTGTTCCATAATTAGCAAAATGGCAAATGTCTCATTTTAAGCAAAACCAACTTAGCATATGATTAAGCAAGGATAAACAGAAGTATATAAGCTGCATTTTCTGACATTCCAACCCTAATTGATGGCAGCCACGACCAGAAACATTCATTTCCTCTCATTTTGCATTTTTACCAAAAGGGATTTTCTTGCTCAAACACTCAAAACCCTTGAACAATCTCCATGGTTTATTCACTTGAACCTCATTTGGGAGGGTTTTCGAGCACCTAATCTCAACTGTAGTGCCTTTTCCTTGTTCTGTTTTTTCATCAAGCTCAACAATAGCAGATCATAGTGTGTGGATTCCCAAGCATCAATGAGCTAAAGTCATCCAACCCTTCATCATTTCCAAGCATTTGAAGCACCTGTTTGCACTCATAACTACCAAAACAACACTGCAGCTCGATTTTCTTCAAAATCAAGTAAGCAATCGACTTCCTTTATTTGCCTTGCTATGCTATGTCTTTGAAAGGACTTTCCATGCTTGTTCCAATGCAACTTGAATCATGCTGATTGGTTAAACATATCATGAGAAATCTGAGTTTACATTTTTGCATTTAAACCTATTTTCTTCGATTTGCTCATTTATTGTTGATTCAGTGACAACCATGGTTGGATTCTTGTTATTTGAGGTTTGTTGATGCCATTGCCATGATTAATTTTGAGTTCTGGGCACTTTGATTTTTGCTCATGGTTGAAGATGATGAATGAATGCTGTTGCTTGAACCTGCCCTGTCCAGATTTTTTCCATGATTAATATTTGCTTTGTTGTTGGTTGATGTTATATGATGTTAGTTATTGCATGAACATTGATGCTGGTTATTTTTATTTTGTTCATGGTTGATAAATGATGATGAATGTATGCTGTTGTGTTTAAACCCTAGAGCTATGCACCAGGAATTTCTCATGATTGTTTGGTTTGCTATTTTATGATGTGTTTGCATGAAAAACATGTGCCCTGCTATTAAACTTTAAGCTGCCCAGCAAATCTCATGAATATGTTTATGCTGTTGATTGGTTAATGATGCATGAGGTTGTATGCTTGGTCGAATCATGTTGTTTGATGTTGTTGATGATTGCTTGAAGACACCATGAACTTGATGCATAAACCATGCTGCTGTTTTGAAATCGCCATACTCTTTTTCCAGAAATCCACCTGAATGTGCTGGTTTATTGTTTGTTTGTGTGTTACATGAACCTACTGTGCTATGACCTGCTGTTTATGTGCTGTTGTTGGACTTCATCGAAATTAATTGCTTGCTGCTGTTTTGAACCTCATGAACATGCCTATAAAATCCATGTGAAATATGTGGTGTGCTGTTGTTTGGTTGCCGTTTGCACATTGATGCCATGCTGTTACCATACTATTGAAATGTTGATTGATGATGAAACATGATGATGAATACCATGGCTGCTGTTTAAACCCTAGAATTTGCCAGGATTTTGCATGAATGTGTATGTGTTATAGCTGTCTAGATATGCATGAACATGATTGTACCATTCCCCTGCTGTTTACCATGTTTGATTTCGACTTGATGATGAACATTGATGTTGAGTGCCATGGCTGTTGATACATAAACCCTAAGGTTTCTAAAACCAGAACTTTTGAATTGTTTGGCCCATGCACTGTTCCATTGGCTGAGAGCCAATGAGAACATTTCGTTTTGCCTTGCCAAAACGCTGCAGTTTGGTTTAGTGAGCGCATATTTACAAGTCTGCCATCCGTTGACCCCATGTTGACCACTTTGCCATGCCATTTGTTCATATTGCATCCAATTATTTCCTCAACTTCCACAATTAATTTCTCTTTCACATTTCATCCAAAAATTATGAAATTTTTTCCTCATGTTCATGAATGTGTCCTCTATTTTATTGTGAATTTTAATTAATTTTTCATTGGCTGGATTTTTTATGATAATTGATTTCCCAACATGTATGCCAAAATGATACATTGTGCCATTTCAATTGTGAAATACTCATGTTATATCCAATGCCTTTGAAACTTTTTGTGGTGAAACTAGACACATTGACCTTTGTTTCCATATAGACTTTATGCATTTCCCATTTGTGGTTTGTGAGCTTTGAATTTTTGAAGTTATGTGTTACATTTGGTGCTATATGAATGATATGCATTTTCCCAATTTTTGTTCACATGCTTCCTCTTATCCAAATGACCTCAAATTTTGCATGAATCATCTATCACATGTCTAGTTTGTGTATGAATTTTCTTGGAATTAATCATGCTGTTTTCCATTTGATTGTGAATTTTCTTCCATGCTTGGTCATTTGTTGACTTTATGTGCTACACATTGCCAAATCTTTTGTGAAATTCTCAAATCTTATTGTATGACCATGAAATTTCATATGTGATAACTAGACATCTCAAGCTTTGCATTGGTGTTAATCTCATTCATTTCTCTTCTGTTTTCAAATTGATATGATTTTTTGAAGTTGACCCATGTTTGTTGACTTTCACCATGCTTACTTGAATTTGGTTTGACTTCATGATTTTACTTGACTGCCTTCCTCTCATCCAAATGCCATGAAATTTTACATGTATACCATGTTAGATGTTAGGATTGAGTGTGATTTATTTCATAATTTTTGAGATTGTTTGAGTTGACTTTTGAATGAAGTCTTTGCTGTTGACTTTTGTATGCTTCTCTTGCCATGATTTGCATCCTTTTGCATATGAAATGACCATGATGCATGATATAATTATGAATCCAATTGAGAATGCTTCTTGAATGTTTAGACTTGGTTTGGGTTGACTTTCCCTTGCTGCCTTGACTTTTTCTTTCATCTTTGACCCTAGGCTAGTCCTAGTGGTCTTGTAAGCTTACAATTGAGCTGTTGTTTCAGGTTAAGCCCCAATGCCTCAAGGATCATTCAAATTTGTTTGAGTTGAATTGTTTATCATGTGCTAACCCTTGTTTTGTAGGTTGACTCATGTAACTTGAGTCTTTGTGCCTTGCACAATTGGTCCCTCTGTGGTTGACTATTGGGTTATTTCCTTTTGATTTTGACTGTTGATCTGTTTACTAATTGGTCTGACTTTTGCAGGTACTTTAGTTGCTTAAGTTCTCTGAATTTGCTTGCTTTGCTATTTAGCATTTGCTTTGAGGTATAATTACTTCTTCTTCATGTAGTCTGGAGACCCGGTCTGTTATTTGACCGGGCAAACTGTCTGAAGTCCTCCTTAAGAGGCAATGCCTGTGTGTGTTTAAAATTGTCCCAAGCAGGAAAAGTCCTCATTTGAGGCAATTGGTGGAAGGTAGGGATAAGCAATCTATCCCCCACTATTCAGTGTGTCCTCTCTTTGCTCCCATTACATGGTTGAAGCATTGAGATAAAAACCCAAGATCTAATCGAGTCAATAATGGGGAAAGAGTTCCATCTTTCTGAACTCCCCCACTTTCTATTATTTGATGCTCTCCCTGATCAGGGATAGAAGCAATGAGGCACACCCCTCATTCTCCTTTTCATCTGCTTCACCTTAGCCTCTCAATGGCAAGGTTAAGAGCGACCCTTACCTATTACAGTGGACTTTCATAGTCAAACCCTCTTGTGTGAGCCCCCTTGTTTGGCTATAGAGTGTGCTGTTTGTTATTCATTGATTGATTGATTGCTTCCTATGCACATGTTTGCTTGTATGCTCCATGCATTTATCATCATCATCAATTGCTCACTAATGCATAATCATTATCTCATTTGTCCTTGTGACATTATCATTGTTGTTTACCCATTGAGGACAATTGTAAGACCATTCATGGGCCATTGCTCCTATGATATGGAAGTGAGTATAAGACCATCACCTTGGCCACTCATCTTATCTTTGCCTGATGCATTTATTTGATTGTATGTGAGGAAGCAACTGTAAGTCCCTGCAAGTTGGCATTTGCTCTCCTATGATCACTTGTTGCTTTGTCTGTTTGTATGTGAGGATACAACTGTAAGTCCCTGCAAGTTGGCATTTGTATTCCTAGGACCATACTGTGGAGGTTAGAGTAAGCCCAGACAGATTGGCATCTGACATCCATGTTTTGCTTTCTTTGTTTATGTGAGGTTGCAATTATAAGTCCCTGTAAGTTGGCATTTGCATTCCTGTGATCATATTGTTGCTTTTGTTCTTGTATGTGAGGATCCATTGTAAGTCCCTGTAATGTGGCATTGGATTTCCTAGGACCATACTGTGGAGTTAACCTAAGTCCAGACAGATTGGCAGTTAACTTCCATTTTTCATCTTTGTTTTCTTTTTAGGAGATTAGTGTAAGACCATTGAGTGGCTTCTGATATCCTATTCTGTTTTAGGAGACTGGTGTAAATCCATCTATTGGTATCCGGTATCCGCCTTTTATTTCTTTGCCTGTGGAGATTAGTGTAAGACCATTGAGTGGCTTCTGATATCCCGTTTTGTTTTAGGAGATTGGTATAAGACCATTGATTGGCATCCGATATCCGCTTTTCTTTTGCTTTGCTTGTTATTATTCATTGCTATTCCAAAGGACACACTTGAATCATCTGCTATATGATTTTAAGAAGTGAACCTTCTAAGAAGTTTTACAATTCCATTCTCATCCATTCATCATTCATTATGTCCTAGACTTTTCACACTCCATCTTTCAAATTTGACATAAGTGTTGTGCAAACATCTTCATGTTTTCAAATTAAAAACCTGGACTCAAGTCCTTGACCTTTTTCAAACTCCATTTTCATAATACTTCTTTTGAATCAATCTTAATCATACTTTGACTTCATTTTCATAATCACAATCAATTAACTTCACTCACTCACTTGTTTTGGCTTTGTCCATTAATCTTTTCATGCATTAGCCATAGGCTTCAATTATCATTGTGGTTGATGTAAATCTTGCCTATCCTTAGTGAGTCGACAGTAAGTCTTCCGTACTGAAAACAGGGTTAACCCCTCTAGTGCGTCGAAGCTATCCTCACATGGTGGATGTTGGTTTTGGTCGAGTGTTCTCCCATTGATAATGAAAAGCCTCAGTGCTTGTGTTTAAAACTGAATCCACCAACTTTTGGAAATCTTTTAGCCGAACTACGGCGTTTTGATCCTTACCTTTGATGGAAGGTACGTAGGCAGCGGGTTCATCCGTTCAAACCCAATAACACAAAAATAATTAACCCAATAACCCAATAAAAAATGTATATTCTTTTCTCACCATCCCAATCATGTTTGCACAATGTTTATGTCATAACAAATAACAATATTTTACAACAAGTGTGAAAAGGGCTCCCTAGGAGTACCTAGGACGTAGTGGGTGCCTAACACCTTCCCATTGCGTAATTTACCCCTTACCCAGACTCTCTGATCTTTTTATTAGTTTTCTACGTGTAAAACTTCTTAGGCTTTTGTTCGCTTTTTAGCCAGTCCTTTGGATAAATAAAAGTGCGGTGGCGACTCGAAATTTCAATGTATCTCTTGCTTATGGTTTAATCGATAGATCATATAGCGACGAATACACCGCTACAGAAAAGTGGCGACTCTGCTGGGGAGAAGTCACAGAAAAGTGGCGACTCCACTGGGGAAAACTCACCAGAATCCTTGGTGGTATTGCCTACTTTTCACCCCTGTTGTGCTATATTATTATTTGTTATCTGACATATTTTTGTACAATTTGGGATCACTGTATTGATTGTAATGTTTGAATTGCTTGATATACATTTGCTGTTTGCTTTGGTGATCTGTGAGATGAGTTCTATACCCGAACTCGAGTGCACTCTAGGATAGGAGAATGGCATAGTCTCGTTGACTGGTGTGGAGTATTCCTTAGCCAGTTGACTTGCGAGTCCATTCACTTGGTGGAGGTCATGTTGAACTAATAATGTCACACAAGTTATTTGTGGTTAGGCATTATTCTTTCAATCATGTTCCGCAGAAGCCAAGGACCTTAGTTTACCGAACCCATCTTGGCCTATTTTTAGGACCGTAGTGCGGAGGTCGTTCAGATGTAAGTTCTGATGCGATTGTTACGCGATACTACACTCATGAGAGTTTCTCTTGAGAATATTCTTGGAATACGAGTATTCGTTCCTCCGAAAATATTCGAAAGATGGAACGATGACTATGGGAACCTCTGATAGAACATGTCTGGCAGGTTTAAACCCTAGTACACTCCCTTTGGGTGGTTCTTAACCGAGACTCCATGCTCGTGACTCTCAACAAACCCGTGATTCGTGGTTGAGTCGTTCAAGCATTGTTAATATCAATGGATCCCGGATCAGGTGTAAAACCTAAAATCCACCAAAGCGGCTGGTTGATATTAAGAATGTTAGAACCGGTTCATGTACCGTTAATATCAATGGAACTTGGGTGTCGATAAGGTGAAAACCTAAATCCACCAAAATGGATGATTGATATTAGGGATACAATGAGCTTTCCCACGACCTTTGTTTGGTGTGCTTTGCTTGATCCTTGAGTGTGATTGTTGCATTCATGCATTCATGCATTCATCCGCATCCATATCATCAGAAAAAGAAAATTTTCAAGGAACTCAAAGGAGTTTATTTGCAAAAATTTTCAAAACATGAAAAAACCGGAATTTTTTTTTTTTTTCACCTGATATATCTGATGAGATATTCTCATGTATGATCAAAATGCTCAAGATTTCAAAGTTTGCAAATAAAACCCTCGGGTTCCTTTGAAATAAAAACAAGCATATGCATAAACACTTCATGCATCATTTGCATAAACAGGTGTTTTGTTCCGGTCTCCCGTCCTGTGGCCTGACCCTGCGATCTTCATTTATTTTGAAGACGCACCTCGCCGGTATTTTACCAGAGCCGACTCTGCCAGATTGATGGATCATCCTGAACAAGAGAGTTGTAAACTTCAGAGGATTTTTGCCAGACTTAGCACTGTTGATGGATTTATTCCTGGTTAACCAATCCCGGGCTGGCATTGGCTACTGTTCTGGGGCACTTAACGAACAAGGTTCGTTCAAGAGTGGAGGATTTATCCATGATGATCAGCCTGAAGAAGAAGAAACTGCTGCTATCTTGGAAGAATATGCAGAAGATCTGAACAGTTTCATCATTCCTGGTGGTGTCTGCCACAATTGGGTCGCTGTGGATGTTCCTACGGTCATTCATAAATCAGCATGATTTGTTCACTTTGTTTGAAACCCTTCTCCCATGCCAAAAGGAGAAGTGATGACATTGTTGGCAAAGCATTTAATACAATGATGTTTTCATTCAATTAATGCATTGTCAAACATTTGTTTTTCCATTTGTTTTCACTTTTTGCTTTTGCATGAAATCGGTGATCACAAAAAAACCCTGAAAAACAAATAAAACAACTTTTTCATCTGCATAAATGATTTGCTTGTTTAAAATTCAAAAGCTTTTCATTATCCAGAATCATTATGCAGGGATTTCTAAACCCATTGAACATAATGATCCAACGCCATCTCCCAATCTTGAAGTCCTTGTATCTGAGGCAGAGGAAGATGATGTTGAAGGGGATTCCCGACGAGATTACCCGCCTTCTTGAGCACAAAAGAAGCTCATTCAGCTGTATCATGAGAATCAGCAAACCAGTCAAACTGGGGCATTACAATCAAAAAAAAAAAAAAAACAAATAAAAAAAAGAAGAAGAAAGAGGGTGAAAAAAGATGAAAAAAATCAAAAATCGAAAAAAAATTCAAAATTCTTTCCAAAAGAAAAAAGAAAAAGTATACCCTCAAGTCCCTAGTTGACTGATGCTGAATGGATTCAGAGTCGTTACGACCAATTGAATTTAATTGAAGAGAAGCGTTTGACTGCCATGTGCCATGGTCAGTTATATCAGCAAAGAATGAAGAAAGCATTCGACAAGAAGGTCAAGCCTCGTGTGTTCCGAGAAGGTGACCTCGTGCTCAAGAAAGTTTTGTCTTTCGCGCCCGATTCCAAGGGCAAGTGGACTCCAAACTACGAGGGTCCATATGTTGTTAAGAGAGCCTTTTCAGGCGGTGCTTTGATGCTTACAACAATGGATGGGGAGGATTTTACTCGTCCTGTGAATTCAGATGCAGTTAAGAGATACTTTGCCTAAAAAAAAGTATATGCAAATGAAAAAAAAAAGGAATGAAAAAAACAGAATAGCTCGCTAAGTTGAAAACCCGAAAGGGCGGCTTAGGCAAAAATGAGCGTCTCGGTGGAGAACCCGCAAGGGTAATCCAGGCAAAAATTAGAGACTTGAAAAAAAAGAATATTTGCATACCCGCTAGATTGAGTACCTCACTCTGGGGCAATCTAGGCAAAAATTAGGGATTTGGCAAGTAACTGCATCCTGACAAGACTTTCTGGTTCATCAGTCGTCATTTCGTCAGAAGATTCTCGATCCGTCGTCAACTGAAACTTCGGATACATCGAGATTCGAATTGGTAGAGAAAGGATCATTATGTTCAATGTAGCCCTCTTCCAATATATATCACTGATTTCAAATTTGTACAGATCTATGGAGTCTTGCCATTTGCAGGCTACCATTCCATCAAATCAATTTGAGCTTTTTATCCGATTATTTGCACTCTTATTTGTTTCAAATCAACAAATGTTTTGCATGTTTTAAATTGATAAAATATCATTGTTTTAAACAAATCAAATTTTTCAAAATATTGTTTTATACAAAGTGAACATTCACAAGATTGAAAGGATACTCAAGAATATCTCAGTGCTCTCCCGAGGGTGGCATGATTTCCAACAGGTAAGACATTCGTTTATACTCCTGGTTTGGTGGTATCTTCTTTCTTCAGATCTTTGTTGAGGTTGTTCCTCAAACAAAGTTGTTGTTGGGGTTGTTCCCCAGTACAGTCGCAAGTGATGTGTTGTTGAAGACTTCGTACTCTCCAGCAGCAGTTTTCCCCTAGCATGGGTGTTTTCCTTATAGAAGTCTCGGCGGTTGATGGTTTGTCATCTTGGTGCCCCGTCACTTCTTCCAGTGGGTCATATGCCCCAGACTTTATGTGTCTCCTCAGCGCAGTCATGAGTATAACTGATTGATTGATACTCCCCTCGGAGTCGCGAGTATAACCGTTATTAACATCCCCACCAGGGTTGCAAGTGGAGTTGTTACCGCTTTTCCCCCATGCAGTGTGCCAGCAGGATTTGTCTGTTTCCTCAGCACGATCGCTTCCTCTTTGAAGACTCGGTAAGTCAGTGGTTTGATACCCGGTACATTACCTTCTCCCCGGCGAAGTCGTCTGCGGAAGTTTTGCTATCTCTCCATCAGAGTTTTTCTCTTCAGCAGAGCAGGATTTATTTTCCTATTCAGTGATTGATTTGGGTTGACATCCCAGTGTATTGCAACCACCTTTTCCTCAGCATAGTCTGCAGAATGTTTGCTGTGGCAGTTTTGCCTGTTGATACTCTTTCAATCCCCGGTATGGTTGGATGATGGCTCTAGCCTCCAGTGAACGGATTTAATTTCCTGACTGTTTGTGATCCTCAGTAGAGTGGCTTGTATTGCAGAATCTACTTGTTGTGATCAGTTTGCTATGTATATTCTCCCCAAGTGGAGCGGTTCGTTGCAGAACCTATTTGTTTGATCTGTCCTCCCTCAGTGGTTTGTTCCCAAGAGAGTAGCCGACAGTTTTCCCCAATAGAATTGCTTATGCAGTTAGATTCTATTTGGATGATATCATTCTCCCTCAGTGGATATTCCCCCAGCGGAGTTGTGTGGATTTGCTTCTACAGCAGTTCGTGCTTATGCAATGCACTTGTTGTTTCTCAGTCGACACTGGGATCCCTTGCAGATACTTTGGGTTTTCTCTTGTTCCTCTACAGATTCGTCTTGGTGGCTGCTTTGCCCGTTGTGACTTTCTGTACCCTGATGGGGTTGTTTCCTGATATATATGATCCTCTGCTTCTTCAGCAATACCTGCAGATCTTTGCTTTACAGCATGTGGATCTCCGCAGATTGGCTCTCCAGCTGGTTTTTCCCCTGGAAGTATAATACCGGACGTTTGGGTCCTGAACCTGCTTGTGTTAGAATTGTCTGTTTTGTCAGCATTCATCAAACATAAATCACGCATATTCATGCATATTCATAAAACATTCAGATATTCATGTTGCATTTCTTGTCATGTATCTTTTGTTTGTCGTGTCTCCTGCTATGGTGATATAGATCTCTTTACAGATCTCCCCAAGCAGATGTTGGGTGTTTAAAATCTCTCCATATAGAGTCAGCCCATAAGCAGAAAATGCGTCTGTCTTTCTTTCTGCAGTTCCCCACTGAGATATATCCTCGTGGATGACGGTTTCTTCCGTTTCCTCCCAACACATATATTGGGATGGATTTTCCTATTTGAGTTATATCCTCATTAGGACGTGTCTTGATTCAGTCTGTCCTTTCGGATCGTTCCCGAATTGACTATTTGTCAGATATCTTGTGTTTCCCAGTGGGTTGTTCCCCAGCGGAATGTTTTTGGGCCTCTACCCTCATAACCGGTAGTTGTAAGTCCTATCTTTCATGGCTTCCTTAACAGAATTTGTGGTTATACACCTTTTATTCTCCAGCCAGAGTTTTGGTTTTCTACCTACTACTCGGTAGTTGTAAATCCTATTTTCCTGCTCTTCAGCAGTTTGTGGTTTGTTATAAACCCTATTTTGGTTTCCCGTGCGGATTTGTGATTTGTTCTATCCCCACGCGGAGTTTTTGGTCTTCTACCCCGTATTCGGTAGATATAAACCCTAATTTTGTGGTTATCTTCATCTAGTTCTTGATGTTGATTTTCCTTTGCTTGTATGAGTTGCTCAGATCAGCACTTATATCCCTAGCAAGTTTTGTGGATAATTGCCGTATGCTAGCAATTTTATCCCCAGTGGGTCTTTTCACCGTATGCTAGTGATTTGTTCCCCGGATCATTGGTTGTATACCAATGCATCCCCAGCTAGTCCCTGTGGATAATTGCCGGATGCTTGCAATTTATCCTCAGCAGATCGCCTTTCATTTACCTTTTTGTTGGTAATGTCTGTTGCTCCTTTTGATTGGTCATCATTATATACCTATTCTGGTATCCTGATGCCTTTCTTTTCGGTTTTTTATCCTTAAACAACCCAGTAACCGGTATCTCTGGTGTCTTTTCCATGCGAGTATATTGTTCACGGTCTGCCGGTAATGAATAGTATATCTCATGCGCTCTTTAGTTGGAATCCTTTGTTGATTTTCCCCAACTGAGCAAGATTCGTATTCTTTGTAGAATCGAATAGCCATCCTTTAACCAGTTTGCGTTTTGGATGATGAGTGTTTTGGAACACACACCAATTCACGTTTTTTGTCCATCCTTTAAACAAGTCTGCTGTTCTAGCTTTCTTTCGGATGATGAGTGTCTTGGAACACACACCAATTCACGTTTTTTGACCATCCTTTAAACAAGTCTGCTGTTCTAGCTTTTTTTCGGATGATGAGTGTCTTGGAACACACACCAATTCACGTTTTTTGTCCATCCTTTAAACAAGTCTGCTGTTCTAGCTTTCTTTCGGATGATGAGTGTCTTGGAACACACACCAATTCACGTTTTTTGTCCATCCTTTAAACAAGTTTGCTTTCGCTTTCTTTCGGATGATGAGTGTCTTGGAACACACACCAATTCACGTTTCTTGTCCATCCTTTAAACAAGTTTGCTTTCGCTTTCTTTCGGATGATGAGTGTCTTGGAACACAAACCAATTCACGATTTCGGATTTTATCCTTAAACAAACCAGTAACCGGTTCAGGATAATTTTCCTTTTGAGTATATTATTCACGGTCCGCCGGTAATGAATAATATGTCTCGTTCACTCTTGGGTCAATCCTTTGTTGCTTTCCCCTCAGAGTAAGATTCATTTTCCTTGTGGAATTGAATATCCATCCTTAAACAAGTTTGCTTTTCTAGCTCTCTTCAGGATGATGAGTGTTTTGGAACACACACCAATTCACGTCTTTGGTCGGTCACCTATTATATACCCAGTAACCGGTATCCTTGGTGTTCCTTCCTTTCTGCTCCCTATTATGACCTCGGTCCCCCTGTGGAGTCAGATTTTCCTGTTTTGTTACCCTTATGCCTGGTAACACCTCATTTTGCTTGTTACTTCCCCAGTGGAGTTTTTCTTTTGCTCCTCCTCAGGAGTCAGCTTGTGTCTCTCCAATGGATTTAGTTTCCTTTAGAATTCTTTCCCAGTGTGAGTCCTTCACTCCCCAGTAAGTTCTCCTGTCCGTTTTCTGTTATTTCCCTAATCAGAGTCGTGTTTTGTTCACGCTGTGTCAGTTTTGTTCTTCCCCAGTTTGGAGTCGTGTCTTGTTCACACATTTCATTTCTTTTATTATCCCCATAGAGTCTTGTTAGAGTCTCTGTTCCTGGTGAGTGTATTGCTCCGATGGATCGTCTTTTCTTCTGTGTGAATCATATTCCCCACAGAATTTTTGTCTTTTGCACGCATACATCTGCATCATGAGGTCTCTTAGGGACCAAAATTTGTCTCATTACTGTATTTAAGCCCATTCTACCGCGTCGAGATGAAGATTTCTAAACTTCACTTCTCCGGCTAGAATGACCTTAAATAGGGGCATCTGTAAGACCCCAATTTTGGCCCTAAGATCCCTCATGGCCCATATCATCTCATATCATTGTCTCAAGGATCACTGCATGCCCTAGCTTTCCTCCTAGTGGGTGGGTTGCCTTGTGGGTTGATTCCTTGATCACCAAGCATACCTTGCATTTGTATATCTTTGCTTTTCATATGTTTATTAACCAAAAAGTACAAAAATATTGTCAGTTTAACCTTGTTGATTGCAGATGAAGCAATTAGGTCAAAGACAGTCAACAGTCAGTCAAAGCAGTGGATGGTGACCATTCTTGCAGAATTTGGGCACCATGATCAATAATCAGAAGTTCATACATCTTGGGACATCATTTGAAGTCAAGGTCTCAAGGAATCAGGGTTTGGAATTCATCAGAAGAGGTTCAATCATCCAAAACCCTAGAAAAGTCAAACTTGGTCAACTGTTGATTTAATCAGGATTTGATGGATAGAATTGATTTGAAAGAGCTCATTCATGCTTGTATAAGCCTCATCTATCATGTCAAGCCTCATCATGGAAGAAAATCAAGTCAATCAGAAAATTTTCCAGAAATAGAAAGTGGACCTGTAATTTCAACTGCCAAAAATGGAAACTTCTTGATCCTCAACTTACATCATGATACAAGCTTCAAATGAATTTTGCCCAACATGAAAGTTGAAGATCTTGTCTTCCCATTTTCAAAAAGTCCAAGAACTCTCAAATCCCATGTGTGGTTATCAAGATATGATCAATTCATTTTCACCAATTTTTGAACTTCAAAGAGCCATATCTCTCAAACCATAAGGCCAAATTTGGTGGGGTTTTTTCCTACAAACCACATTTTTCATCCTCTTTCCAAAAATATAAATTTCATTCATCAAAACCTTACCATTCAAAATGGCATTTTTGGACCTTTTTCATTAAATTCAAAGTTTGACCAAACTTTGACTTTTTGATTCTTTGACTTTTTCTTGATTTGGCCAATTGGGAAATGTTCCATATATCATTTGTGATTTGCTCCAAGCTTAAAATCATAACCATACCACCATTACACTATCATTATGGACCAAAATGCAAAATGGACAAAATTGGCAATTGGCTTCACATAACCAATTCAAGTACAGCAATTGATAAGTAGACCACAAACAGCAATTGGCAAAGTCTGTATACAGCCTGTCCAAGCCCAAACTTGCGCAGATTTCACACCTCCACTTCATTTGTACAAGTTTGGCAATTTTGGCAAAAAGCTTCATGAGAATCAAACAAGTTAACCACTCATGTACAAACCACAAACAGCAAATTGGAATGTCTTTTTCTGCTCATTTCAAGCCCAATTCGACCAGCATTGCACCCTCCATCATTCACTTGTTCCATAATTAGCAAAATGGCAAATGTCTCATTTAAGCAAAACCAACTTAGCATATGATTAAGCAAGGATAAACAGAAGTATATAAGCTGCATTTTCTGACATTCCAACCCTAATTGATGGCAGCCACGACCAGAAACATTCATTTCCTCTCATTTTGCATTTTTACCAAAAGGGATTTTCTTGCTCAAACACTCAAAACCCTTGAACAATCTCCATGGTTTATTCACTTGAACCTCATTTGGGAGGGTTTTCGAGCACCTAATCTCAACTGTAGTGCCTTTTCCTTGTTCTGTTTTTTCATCAAGCTCAACAATAGCAGATCATAGTGTGTGGATTCCCAAGCATCAATGAGCTAAAGTCATCCAACCCTTCATCATTTCCAAGCATTTGAAGCACCTGTTTGCACTCATAACTACCAAAACAACACTGCAGCTCGATTTTCTTCAAAATCAAGTAAGCAATCGACTTCCTTTATTTGCCTTGCTATGCTATGTCTTTGAAAGGACTTTCCATGCTTGTTCCAATGCAACTTGAATCATGCTGATTGGTTAAACATATCATGAGAAATCTGAGTTTACATTTTTGCATTTAAACCTATTTTTCTTCGATTTGCTCATTTATTGTTGATTCAGTGACAACCATGGTTGGATTCTTGTTATTTGAGGTTTGTTGATGCCATTGCCATGATTAATTTTGAGTTCTGGGCACTTTGATTTTTGCTCATGGTTGAAGATGATGAATGAATGCTGTTGCTTGAACCTGCCCTGTCCAGATTTTTTCCATGATTAATATTTGCTTTGTTGTGGTTGATGTTATATGATGTTAGTTATTGCATGAACATTGATGCTGGTTATTTTTATTTTGTTCATGGTTGATAAATGATGATGAATGTATGCTGTTGTGTTTAAACCCTAGAGCTATGCACCAGGAATTTCTCATGATTGTTTGGTTTGCTATTTTATGATGTGTTTGCATGAAAAACATGTGCCCTGCTATTAAACTTTAAGCTGCCCAGCAAATCTCATGAATATGTTTATGCTGTTGATTGGTTAATGATGCATGAGGTTGTATGCTTGGTCGAATCATGTTGTTTGATGTTGTTGATGATTGCTTGAAGACACCATGAACTTGATGCATAAACCATGCTGCTGTTTTGAAATCGCCATACTCTTTTTCCAGAAATCCACCTGAATGTGCTGGTTTATTGTTTGTTTGTGTGTTACATGAACCTACTGTGCTATGACCTGCTGTTTATGTGCTGTTGTTGGACTTCATCGAAATTAATTGCTTGCTGCTGTTTTGAACCTCATGAACATGCCTATAAAATCCATGTGAAATATGTGGTGTGCTGTTGTTTGGTTGCCGTTTGCACATTGATGCCATGCTGTTACCATACTATTGAAATGTTGATTGATGATGAAACATGATGATGAATACCATGGCTGCTGTTTAAACCCTAGAATTTGCCAGGATTTTGCATGAATGTGTATGTGTTATAGCTGTCTAGATATGCATGAACATGATTGTACCATTCCCCTGCTGTTTACCATGTTTGATTTCGACTTGATGATGAACATTGATGTTGAGTGCCATGGCTGTTGATACATAAACCCTAAGGTTTCTAAAACCAGAACTTTTGAATTGTTTGGCCCATGCACTGTTCCATTGGCTGAGAGCCAATGAGAACATTTCGTTTTGCCTTGCCAAAACGCTGCAGTTTGGTTTAGTGAGCGCATATTTACAAGTCTGCCATCCGTTGACCCCATGTTGACCACTTTGCCATGCCATTTGTTCATATTGCATCCAATTATTTCCTCAACTTCCACAATTAATTTCTCTTTCACATTTCATCCAAAAATTATGAAATTTTTTCCTCATGTTCATGAATGTGTCCTCTATTTTATTGTGAATTTTAATTAATTTTTCATTGGCTGGATTTTTTATGATAATTGATTTCCCAACATGTATGCCAAAATGATACATTGTGCCATTTCAATTGTGAAATACTCATGTTATATCCAATGCCTTTGAAACTTTTTGTGGTGAAACTAGACACATTGACCTTTGTTTCCATATAGACTTTATGCATTTCCCATTTGTGGTTTGTGAGCTTTGAATTTTTGAAGTTATGTGTTACATTTGGTGCTATATGAATGATATGCATTTTCCCAATTTTTGTTCACATGCTTCCTCTTATCCAAATGACCTCAAATTTTGCATGAATCATCTATCACATGTCTAGTTTGTGTATGAATTTTCTTGGAATTAATCATGCTGTTTTCCATTTGATTGTGAATTTTCTTCCATGCTTGGTCATTTGTTGACTTTATGTGCTACACATTGCCAAATCTTTTGTGAAATTCTCAAATCTTATTGTATGACCATGAAATTTCATATGTGATAACTAGACATCTCAAGCTTTGCATTGGTGTTAATCTCATTCATTTCTCTTCTGTTTTCAAATTGATATGATTTTTTGAAGTTGACCCATGTTTGTTGACTTTCACCATGCTTACTTGAATTTGGTTTGACTTCATGATTTTACTTGACTGCCTTCCTCTCATCCAAATGCCATGAAATTTTACATGTATACCATGTTAGATGTTAGGATTGAGTGTGATTTATTTCATAATTTTTGAGATTGTTTGAGTTGACTTTTGAATGAAGTCTTTGCTGTTGACTTTTGTATGCTTCTCTTGCCATGATTTGCATCCTTTTGCATATGAAATGACCATGATGCATGATATAATTATGAATCCAATTGAGAATGCTTCTTGAATGTTTAGACTTGGTTTGGGTTGACTTTCCCTTGCTGCCTTGACTTTTTCTTTCATCTTTGACCCTAGGCTAGTCCTAGTGGTCTTGTAAGCTTACAATTGAGCTGTTGTTTCAGGTTAAGCCCCAATGCCTCAAGGATCATTCAAATTTGTTTGAGTTGAATTGTTTATCATGTGCTAACCCTTGTTTTGTAGGTTGACTCATGTAACTTGAGTCTTTGTGCCTTGCACAATTGGTCCCTCTGTGGTTGACTATTGGGTTATTTCCTTTTGATTTTGACTGTTGATCTGTTTACTAATTGGTCTGACTTTTGCAGGTACTTTAGTTGCTTAAGTTCTCTGAATTTGCTTGCTTTGCTATTTAGCATTTGCTTTGAGGTATAATTACTTCTTCTTCATGTAGTCTGGAGACCCGGTCTGTTATTTGACCGGGCAAACTGTCTGAAGTCCTCCTTAAGAGGCAATGCCTGTGTGTGTTTAAAATTGTCCCAAGCAGGAAAAGTCCTCATTTGAGGCAATTGGTGGAAGGTAGGGATAAGCAATCTATCCCCCACTATTCAGTGTGTCCTCTCTTTGCTCCCATTACATGGTTGAAGCATTGAGATAAAAACCCAAGATCTAATCGAGTCAATAATGGGGAAAGAGTTCCATCTTTCTGAACTCCCCCACTTTCTATTATTTGATGCTCTCCCTGATCAGGGATAGAAGCAATGAGGCACACCCCTCATTCTCCTTTTCATCTGCTTCACCTTAGCCTCTCAATGGCAAGGTTAAGAGCGACCCTTACCTATTACAGTGGACTTTCATAGTCAAACCCTCTTGTGTGAGCCCCCTTGTTTGGCTATAGAGTGTGTTGTTTGTTATTCATTGATTGATTGATTGCTTCCTATGCACATGTTTGCTTGTATGCTCCATGCATTTATCATCATCATCAATTGCTCACTAATGCATAATCATTATCTCATTTGTCCTTGTGACATTATCATTGTTGTTTACCCATTGAGGACAATTGTAAGACCATTCATGGGCCATTGCTCCTATGATATGGAAGTGAGTATAAGACCATCACCTTGGCCACTCATCTTATCTTTGCCTGATGCATTTATTTGATTGTATGTGAGGAAGCAACTGTAAGTCCCTGCAAGTTGGCATTTGCTCTCCTATGATCACTTGTTGCTTTGTCTGTTTGTATGTGAGGATACAACTGTAAGTCCCTGCAAGTTGGCATTTGTATTCCTAGGACCATACTGTGGAGGTTAGAGTAAGCCCAGACAGATTGGCATCTGACATCCATGTTTTGCTTTCTTTGTTTATGTGAGGTTGCAATTATAAGTCCCTGTAAGTTGGCATTTGCATTCCTGTGATCATATTGTTGCTTTTGTTCTTGTATGTGAGGATCCATTGTAAGTCCCTGTAATGTGGCATTGGATTTCCTAGGACCATACTGTGGAGTTAACCTAAGTCCAGACAGATTGGCAGTTAACTTCCATTTTTCATCTTTGTTTTCTTTTTAGGAGATTAGTGTAAGACCATTGAGTGGCTTCTGATATCCTATTCTGTTTTAGGAGACTGGTGTAAATCCATCTATTGGTATCCGGTATCCGCCTTTTATTTCTTTGCCTGTGGAGATTAGTGTAAGACCATTGAGTGGCTTCTGATATCCCGTTTTGTTTTAGGAGATTGGTATAAGACCATTGATTGGCATCCGATATCCGCTTTTCTTTTGCTTTGCTTGTTATTATTCATTGCTATTCCAAAGGACACACTTGAATCATCTGCTATATGATTTTAAGAAGTGAACCTTCTAAGAAGTTTTACAATTCCATTCTCATCCATTCATCATTCATTATGTCCTAGACTTTTCACACTCCATCTTTCAAATTTGACATAAGTGTTGTGCAAACATCTTCATGTTTTCAAATTAAAAACCTGGACTCAAGTCCTTGACCTTTTTCAAACTCCATTTTCATAATACTTCTTTTGAATCAATCTTAATCATACTTTGACTTCATTTTCATAATCACAATCAATTAACTTCACTCACTCACTTGTTTTGGCTTTGTCCATTAATCTTTTCATGCATTAGCCATAGGCTTCAATTATCATTGTGGTTGATGTAAATCTTGCCTATCCTTAGTGAGTCGACAGTAAGTCTTCCGTACTGAAAACAGGGTTAACCCCTCTAGTGCGTCGAAGCTATCCTCACATGGTGGATGTTGGTTTTGGTCGAGTGTTCTCCCATTGATAATGAAAAGCCTCAGTGCTTGTGTTTAAAACTGAATCCACCAACTTTTGGAAATCTTTTAGCCGAACTACGGCGTTTTGATCCTTACCTTTGATGGAAGGTACGTAGGCAGCGGGTTCATCCGTTCAAACCCAATAACACAAAAATAATTAACCCAATAACCCAATAAAAAATGTATATTCTTTTCTCACCATCCCAATCATGTTTGCACAATGTTTATGTCATAACAAATAACAATATTTTACAACAAGTGTGAAAAGGGCTCCCTAGGAGTACCTAGGACGTAGTGGGTGCCTAACACCTTCCCATTGCGTAATTTACCCCTTACCCAGACTCTCTGATCTTTTTATTAGTTTTCTACGTGTAAAACTTCTTAGGCTTTTGTTCGCTTTTTAGCCAGTCCTTTGGATAAATAAAAGTGCGGTGGCGACTCGAAATTTCAATGTATCTCTTGCTTATGGTTTAATCGATAGATCATATAGCGACGAATACACCGCTACAGTACCAGATTTAAAGCCCTCCATTTGGAGCAGGTTCTTGTTTATCGCTTTTATTTTATTTATTTCCCGCATCGCTTTTATTTTATTTATTTCCCTCATCGCTTTTATTTATTTATTTTCCGTAACGCTTTTATTTTATTTATTTCCCGCACTCGCTTTACTTTATTTATTTTTCGCACTCGCTTTTACTTTATTTATTTTACGCACTTTACTCGCTCTCCACGCCTCACATTCTAAAACAAACTTTTCATCATGATTAACACTGTTGTGTTTGTTTGTGTTACCATGTCTGGCTAAATCTTTTAAAGGTTAGAATGTAAGGATCGCGGTTAAAGTAATGTTTCACATATTGAATCTGTAGAAATACTTTAAAGGCTGTTTTGATTTTTAACTTGAGTTTTCTAAAACAAACTTGGTTAGTTATAATTATTCGAGGAGTGCGAAAGCACCCTGGCTTAGTAACTAGGAATTCTTACCACTTTAAGGAAAAACTATTTTTGAAACTGTTTTCGGACGCGTTGATAGATTTAAAATCAGGAAACTCCTTGTGTAAACTTTCCAAATCAAAACCACTTTTCAACTAAGTTTACGAGTCTCATTTCTTAAAAATAAGTTTACTACTTTAGCGTTCTGCGCACCTTTTATAAGTGACAATAAAAGGCCTTAATTTAAGGGTAAACTCAGTTCTGAATATGCGAAAGCGATAGTTCCTGTTAAATGGATTATTTTCAAGAGTAGAAAATATTGCCTCATAAGTAGTTCTATTTAGACAATTGAAACATCACTTAACTGACGTGAAATACATTCAACCTGTCTTTTCCTGCATTTATTATTTACCGTTGTTTTGCAAACCCAATATCTCTTTTATACCATCTTAGATAAACACCGTAACGATAGTAATCGGTAGATTGATGATTGGTCTCTGTGGGATCGATATTCTTTTATATTACTTTGACGTAATTCGTGCACTTGCGAATAAACGCGATCACCTACGACTAGTTCAGTAGTGAGCATTGCAGATGTGACGAAGGCGACCCGTAGTGGTCAAGTTTTTGGACTGATGTTCCCGGAAGAATTGATTATTGGTAAGAAGGCGGAGGTGCCTAGTGTAGATCCTATTGGTTGTTCAAGAGATAAGTCTGGTGAATCCAGCAATTTGAAAGCCAAAAGTGATGATGATGATGAGATACTTCGACTGATCAAAAGGAGTGAATTCAACGTGGTTGAGCAGTTGCTCTAGACCCCCTCTAAGATTTCCGTGTTGTCTCTACTTTTAAATTCTGAAGCGCACAGAGAAGCACTCCAGAGAGTTCTTGAACAGGCATACATGGAGCAAGATGTTATTGTGGCTCAATTTGATCATATTGTAGCCAACATCACTTCATGCAATAATTTGAGCTTTTGTGATGAAGAACTCCCTGAGGAGGGAAGAAATCACAATCTGGCTTTGCACATTTTAATGAATTTCAAGGAAGATGCTTTGTCAAACGTGCTCGTTAACATTGGGTCGTCACTCAATGTGCTTCCAAAATCAACATTGTCAAAGTTATCATATCAAGGAGCTCCCATGAGGTACAATGGAGTAATTTTCAAAGCCTTCGATGGCTCTCGCAAGACTGTCATTGGAGAAGTGGACCTTCCAGTCAAGATAGTTCCTAGTGATTTTCAAATTACTTTCCAGGTAATGGATATTCACCCGGCCTACAATTGTTTGTTGGAAAGGCCATGGATTCATGAAGCAGGGGTTGTTACTTCCACTCTGCATCAAAAGCTCAAATTTGTCAAGAATGGCAAGTTGGTGATTGTGGGAGGTGAGAAAGCACTATTGGTCAGCCATCTGTCATCTTTTTCATATGTAGAAGATGAGGACGAGGTTGGAACTCCATTCCAAGCCTTATCTGTTGCTGCTGAGAAGAGAGTTTGGAATGTATGTCCTCTCTAAAAGATGCACAGAGAATTGTTGAAGAAGGTCCTGTTAATCAGTGGGGGCGTGCGGTAGAGGTCGCCGACAACAATGGAAGAACTGGTTTGGGGTTCCATAAGGGCTCGTCGACCGTTAGATCTGAAGAGATGCAACTGAGTTTCCGTAGCGGAGGGTTCATTCATGGGAATGAACAACACTTAGCTGTTGTACTAGATGATAATGAAGAGGAAAACAACACCAACTTTGTGATGCATGGACAGACATGCAACAGTTGAATTGCTGTTGATATTCCAGTTATTTTGCATCAATCTAAGTAATTGCTTTTTATATTTTAAAATCCTTCTCCTATGCCTAAGGGAGAAGTGAACATTGTTTGGGCATTTTAAATTGATCATTAATAAAATTAATTCTATTCATCCACATCTTTGATGTTTATTTTTACTTTTTGCTTTATTCTAAAAATGGTAATCACAAAAAAAACATAAATAAATAATATAATTGTCCATCTGCATAATATTTGGTCACAAATTCACTTCCCTAAAATCAAAATATCAAATCATTATGCAGGTTGGTTCCTAACCCCATTGAATACAATGATCCTTCTCCTTCTCCAAATTTTGAATTACCTGTGTTTGAAGCCGAGGAGGAAAGTGATGTAGAGGTGAGTGATGAATTGTCTCGTCTTATTGAGCAAGATGAGAAGATTATTCAGCCATTTGAAGAGCAGATTGAGCTTGTCAACTTGGGTTCCGAAGATGATGTGAAGGAAGTCAAGATTGGGCCTCGTTTGTGTCCAGATGCTAAGAAGGGGTTTATTGATCTTCTTCGAGAGTATTCAGATGTGTTTGCTTGGTCCTATCAAGACATGCCTGGGTTGGATTATGATATTGTGGAGCATAGACTACCACTGAAGCCAGAATGCCCACCAGTCAAGCAGAAATCCTGATATGGCTGTGAAGATCAAAGAGGAAGTTCAGAAGCAGATTGATGTTGGTTTCCTTGTGACTGCTGAGTATCCTCAATGGGTGATCAATATTGTGCATGTGCCGAAGAAAGATGGAAAAGTCCGCATGTGTGTTGACTATAGAGATTTGAATAAAGCCAGTCTGAAAGATGATTTCCCTCTGCCACACATTGACATGTTGGTAGACAATACTGCTAAATTCAAAGTCTTTTCGTTTATGGATGGATCTTCCGGATATAATCAGATTAAGATCGCACCCTAGGATATGGAGAAGACCATATTCATTACACCTTGGGGAACATTCTGTTATAGAGTGATGCCTTTCGGTCTAAAGAATGCTGGTGCAACTTACCAGAGAGCAATGACTACTCTTTTTCATGATATGATGCATAAAGAGATTGAAGTTTATGTTGATGATATGATTGCTAAATCTATTGACAATGAGGAACATGTTGAGCATTTGTTGAAGTTATTCCAGCGTTTGAAGAAGTATAAACTCCGCTTGAATCCCAATAAGTGTACTTTTGGTGTTTGTTCTGGTAAGTCGTTGGGCTTTATTGTCAGCGAGAAGGGTATTGAAGTTGATCCTACCAAGGTCAAAGCAATACAAGAGATGCTTGCGCCCAAAACTGAGAAGCAAGTCAGAGGTTTTCTCGGCCGCTTGAATTACATTTCTAGATTCATTTCACACATGACTGCCACATGTGCGCCTATATTCAAGTTTTTTCGGAAAGAACAGTCTTGTGATTAGACCGAAGATTTCCATAAAGCTTTTGACAGTATCAAGGAATATCTGCTTGAGCCTTCGGTTCTGTCTCCACTTGTTGAAGGAAGACTTTTGATCATGTATTTGACTGTGCTTGAAGATAGTATGGGTTGTGTTCTAAGTCAGCAAGATGAGACTAGAAAGAAAGAATTTGCAATTTACTACCTTCAGTAAGAAGTTCACCGACTGTGAGACTCGATATTCTATGCTAGAGAAGACTTGTTGCGCATTGGCTTGGGCTGCTAAGCGTCTGCGTCAGTATATGTTGAATCATACCACTTGGTTGATATCCAAAATGGATCCAATCAAGTATATTTTTGAGAAGCCTGCTTTAACTGGGAGAATTGTCTGTTGGCAAATGTTGTTATCAGAGTATGATATTGAATACCGATCTCAGAAAGCGATCAAAGGTAGTGTCTTGGCTGACCATTTGGCTCACCAACCGATTACCAGTCAGTATAGTATGACTTTCCTGATGAAGAAATCTTGTACTTGAAAGTTAAAGATTGTGATGAACCATTGTCAAACCCCAAAATTCACCCTACCCTTCACGAAGTTCATATAGGTCACTAATTGTAGTCATGTGTGTGTCTTCATATCATTTCATTTCATTTGCATATTCATTGTTTTAATACAAGAGGACGAACATCATGGATCCAAAGCTTTGTGCTCGCACCTGGTGGAAGTTAAGTTTTCCCTCGCAACCTAAGGTGGGCTCAAACTATCAAACCCTAATTGGAGGTATCTCTTGAAACCTGTGTAGATGCTTAGCATTGGAGATTCAACTGTGACTTCTTGTTGGCTTCTATAAACCTTAATCATGTCCCCAAACCCTAATTCATGGCAATACTCCTTGTGTGTACCCCTAATCCTACTTCATCAGCCGTTTCATTTTCTTGGCTAAAATCCAGTTGAAACCCACTTGTTCGGGATCTTTAGTTTAAGTTCAGTGTCATATCATCTGATCATTTTCTTATTCATAGCCCAGGGTTTGTTCGTAGTTTATTCATGTTCATAGTTTGTTCATGATGGATTTCATTGGTTCATTGGTTCATGTTAAGATGATCCATCAAAGTCTTATTAATGTACCCCTAATACTACTTCATTAGCCCATCATCATTCCATAGAGTGTATGTTTCAAAGGTCAGCCAGCCAGAGGCAAAGTTTCTTCAAGGCTCGTACTGGGGCAGGCCACCCCGAGAGCATAAGAAGCCAATCTCTCCTAGATGGTTAACCAGAGGAGTGCAATTCCGAGACACTGGGACATGTTATATTGAGATGATCTACGACAAAGTTGCTTCATAGCTTGTGACTGGGGCAATCAATGCAGATACCCAATAAACTGGGGAAATCTGTGCAGATACCCAACAGGCTGGGGCAAGACGATCCAATGAGACGAATATTCTCTCCCTGCTCGCAGAATCTTTTCAGATCCAGCCTGGGGCATCAGAAGATCCAGCTCAAATGTCATTCTCCAGCAGTATATGGATTTCGAGGAGTCATGCGAGATGCAACTCACACCCCATAAATCAGAAGACTTGTAACCCAAGCGGATGTACCTTTGTTCAAGGGATACCACGCCCAAACTTGGGGCATCCATAAACCATCATAGCATAAGCTCGTCATGCATAGTTCATATCATTTCATGCATATCATCTGATATAATCATGAAGCTCTCTAAACGAGAAAGAAGCAAGTCCAAAACTCTCTTGGCACTACTCAATAACCCATTTTCGTCGGCCCTTTCCTTGAATCCAACCTGGTGGATGAACCCTCTTTCAATACCCCCGCGACGTTCGGTCCCAATAGAGAGAAGCGTTTGTAAGTCCAGTTCTGTTGGCCAAACCATTTCCCCAACCGTGTCAAACATACATAATATCAGACCTCCCTGAGTATCTTTGCAAGTTGAATATGTTTGACCAAGCCTTCCATTCGCTTTAGAGTGAGTCATATGGCTATAACCCGTTTCTTCTCTTCCGATAAGGTTAACTTCGGAAACCCTCTTATCTTCCTGATAAGGTTAACTTCAGGATACATTTCTTCTCCTTCCGATAAGGTTAAATTCGGAATCCCTTATTCATTTCTTCTCTTCCTGATAAGGTCAACTTCAGGATTCATCTATTCTCTTCCTGATAAGCTTAACTTCAGGGTTTATTTCTTCTGTTCCTGATAAGGTCAACTTCAGGATCCTTTTCTTCTCTTCCTGATAAGGTCAACTTCAGGGTTTATTTCTTCTCTTTCCGATAAGGTCAACTTCGGAAACCTGTTTCCATTTCTTCTTTTCCTGATAAGGTTAACTTCAGGACCTGTCTCTTCCCTTTCCGATAAGGTTAACTTTGGAAAACCATTCTACACTTCTTCTCTTCCTGATAAGGTCAACTTCAGGATCCATTTCTTCTCTCCCTAATAAGGTCAACTTCAGGGTCCATTTCTTCCCTTCCTGATAAGGTTAACTTCAGGACCCGTCTCTTCTCTTTCCGATAAGGTTAACTTCGGAAACCTTCTTCTCTTCCTGATAAGGTTAACTTCAGGACACTTCCCTTCTCTTCCTGATAAGGTTAACTTCAGGACACCTTTCTTCTCTTTCCGATAAGGTTAACTTCGGAACTGTCTTCCATTTCCTTTCTTCCTGATAAGGTTAACTTCAGGATATAACCCTTATCTCCCCGATAAGGTTAACTTCGGGCCCTGTTTCTTCTCTTTCCGATAAGGTTAACTTCGGAACCATCTTACATTTCTTTTCTTCCTGATAAGGTCAACTTCAGGGTTCATTTTTTCTCTTCCTGATAAGGTCAACTTCAGGATTCATCTCTTCTCTCCCCGATGAGGTTAACTTCGGGATCCATTTCTTCTCTCCCCGATAAGGTTAACTTCAGGACCATGTTCTTCCCTTTCCGATAAGGTTAAATTCGGAAACCTTCTTCTCTTCCTGATAAGGTTAACTTCAGGACACTCCCCTCCTCTTCCTGATAAGGTTAACTTCATAATACCTTTCTTCTCTTCCTGATAAGGTCAACTTCAGGGTTCATTTCTTTTCTTCCTGATAAGGTCAACTTCAGGATCCTTTTCTCCCCTTTCCAATAAGGTTAAATTCGGAAACACGTTTTCACCCCTTCTCTTCCTTGTAAGGTTAACTCCATGATACTTTTCTTCTCTTTCCGATAAGGTTAACTTCAGAAATCTGTATCCTCTTTCTTCTCTTCCTGATAAGGTTAACTTCAGGATTCTTTTCTTCTCCTTCGATAAGGTTAACTTCGGAACCCCCTTTTCGTGTCTTCTCTTCCCGATAAGGTTAACTTTGGGACCCCCCCCCCCCTCCCCTATTTTGCTTCTCCAATTCCAATAAGGTTAACTTTGGAATGTTTCCCCAGCGATGTCACCTTTTCTTTTCTTTCTGATAAGGTTAACTTCGGAACTAGTTTTCATTTCTTCTCTCCCTGATAAGGTTAACTTCAGGACTATTTTCTTCCCTTTCCGATAAGGTTAAATTCGAAATCCCTTCTCTTCCTGGTAAGGTTAACTTCGGGATCCATTCCTTCTCTTCCCGAAAAGGTTAACTCCGGGATCCGTTTCTTCTCTTCCTGATAAGGTCAACTCCAGGACATTTATCTTATCTCCCCGATAAGGCTAACTTCGAGATCCATTTCTTCTCTTCCTGATAACGTTAACTTTAGGACACTTCTCTTCTCTCCCTGATAAGGTTAACTTCAGGATCCATTCCTTCTCTTTCCGATAAGGTTAACTTCGGAAACCCGTATTCATTTCTTCTCTCCCTGATAAGGTTAACTTCAGGATACTTCTCTTCTCTTCCTGATAAGGTTAACTTCAGGATCCACTCCTTCTCTTTCTGATAAGGTTAACTTTGGAAGCCCATTTTCGTTTCTTCTATTCCTGATAAGGTTAACTTTAGGATTCGTTTCTTGTCTTCCTGATAAGGGTAACTTCAGGATAATTCTCTTCCCTCCCCGATAAGGTTAACTTTGGGATTGGTTCTTCTCTTCCTAATAAGGTTAACTTCAGGATCCCCTTTTTCCCTTTCCGATAAGGTTAACTTCGGAGCCCCGCCCTTTACCCCTTTCTTCCCTCTCCGGTAAGGTTAACTTCGGAGCCCCGCCCTTTACCCTTCTCTTCTCTTTTCGATAAGGTTAACTTCGGACTCCATCCCTCAGCAAAGACGATTGGTGTTTGGCCTCTCTCCCTTTCTTTCTTCTCAGTCATAAATAAACAAAAAATAAAGTCCAGGTTCCACTTCGCAAACCATTTTTCAAAAGAAAAAAAAAGATCTTTCACCATTTCTCCCTGACGGAAAATTTTCTCAATGATTGCCAGAGAGTTTCTAAAAGAGAAAAATGAAAAGCTTGTTAATAAAAAACAGAGAGCTTGTTGTGAAAAAAAGAGAATAATCATATCGCATTAGCATCATGCATATGTCATTCACCTCTAACCTCTCATAAACAATCGACCAGATAACACTTAAATCCCCAGCAGTTGCCTTGCACAAAAGCCACTTTGTTCACCCTATACCTCAGTGGAGAATTTCTTCGTGACCTATCTTCACATTTCATTGGTTTTTGATGGGCAAATTTTCCGATATTTTAGTATTTAATCCTCTCCTACCTCGAATGTCCGGAAGCTGTTACTATCCATACATTCAGGTTTGAGAAAATTAAATATGGGCAGCTGTCATACCCCAAAATTCACCCTACCCTTCACGAAGTTCATCTAGGTCACTAACCGTAGTCATGTGCATATCTTCATATCATTTCATTTCATTTGCATATTCATTGTTCTAATACAAGAGGACGAACATCATGGATCCAAAGCTTTGTGCTCGCACCTAGTGGAAGCTAAGTTTTCCCTTGCAACTTAAGGTGGGATCAAACTATCAAACCCTAATTGGAGGTATCTCTTGAAGCCTGTGTATACGCTCAGCATTGGAGATTCAACTATGACTTCTTGTTGGCTTCTATAAACCTTAATCATGTCCCTAAACCCTAATTCATGGCAATACTCCTTGTGTGTACCCCTAATCCTACTTCATTAGCCCATTATCATTCCATAGAGTGTATGTTTCATTTGCTTGGCTAAGATCCAGTCGAAACCCACTTGTTCGGGATCTTTGGTTTAAGTTCAGTGGCATATCATCTGATCATTTTCTTATTCATAGCCCAGGGTTTGTTCGTAGTTTATTCATGTTCATAGCCTGTTCATGATGGATTTCATTGGTTCATTGGTTCATGTTAAGATGATCTATCAAAGTCTTATTAATGTTAGTCGCCGTCCAGTCAAGTGTGTTGATTTCAAGAGGCTTAGCTTTGAGTATGTGATTGGTTCGTTCAAGTTTCCCATACAATTCAATTCGTGTTCAACACAATGGTTTGTTTATCAAAGTTTATTCATGTCAATTCAATCATTACAACATCAAATTCATGACCAAGATCGCATTCAAGTGGATATTACATAACATTTCATTACATGAAAGGGTGCAATTTGGAAACTTTGACCAATTGTTGACTTTGGTCAACAGTTGACTTTTTGGTCAACTGGTTGACCAAAGTCAACCACCCATTTCCAAACCTAAGTCTCATTTCCTAAACTATCATTCATGATTCATTTCATTTTCCAACCATTTTTCTCTTTTCAATACAATTCGACCATAATCCAATCCCAAATAATCTCAAGTCACAATTAGATGTGTATTCCCATTACATAAATTGTACATCTAGAAATCACATTCCAATTCCAAACCATAAGTCATTTTCAAGCATATGCCTACCACGCCATGTTTCTAAACATGAGCATTACTTACCATTCATAAGCACAAACTCATAAACCATTTCATCACACTTCAATGCAATAATCTCGTACAAAATTCCATAGTAAAACCATATAATTTCAAGGTTACATTACAAGTTTTTTGGATCTACATAACCATTCATCATTCAACAATCTTAAACCAATACATGACATACATTACAACCATTAATTCAAACGAATACAAAAATTACAAAAAATACAACTTTCCCCAAAATTGAATCACATGGTCGCTTTGGTCCTTCATATCTCCATCTTCTCATTTTATTTCTCACCCCGAAGTTTGCTTCGCGTGCGAATAGGCCATCTCTTCTTAAAGATTCATGATGTTCATGCCATCAAAACCTACAAAAACCAAGATTCATGATGTTCATGCCATCAAAACCTACAAAAACCAAGACATTTCCAAACAGTAAATATATATCAAAACCATTTATTTCGTATCATCATAGTCAAATGTAATGACCAATTCATCATAACACCAAAGCAACTCAAGCATAACACCTAATACATTCCAAAGAAAACCATTAACATCCAATGTTCCTAAAGTAACAGTATAGCAGTTCAAAAACACTAGCCGGTAATGTAACACAATAAATAAGACCTACAATTCACTACATCAACACCCATTCAGTTAGCAGCATAACCACATATTCAATAACAACCATAACACAAAAAAAATTAAGCATTGCACACCAGATTATAACAGAACCCACCCGGGTATAACCGTCACAACGAAACCCGCCGCTGGAAGAAAAGGCGGCGACAGGAAGAAAGTCGTCCACCAAAGCAGATCTTCAATTCTCCGTCGGTTGCATTGCTAGGTTCTTGAAGAAAGGTCGTTATGCACAGGGTTTGGGAACCGGTGCTCCAGTTTACCTCACCGTCGTTCTCGAATATCTCGCCACCGAGGCTCTTGAATTGGCTGGAAATACTGCGAGAGATAACAAGAAGAATAGGATTAATCCTAGACACGTGCGCCTTTCCGTGAGGAATGATGATGAATTAGGAAAATTACTTCAAGGAACGACAATTGCGCATGGTGGAGTTTTTCCTAACATTAACCAAGTGTTGTTGCCAAAGAAAACTAGTTCTGCTTCTGAGAAATCTGCTGCTTCTAATTCACCAAAAAAAAGAACTTCCCTATGACAATTAGTAACAGGCCAATACTCCAACGGATATAACCACCTGCTTCCAAAATCTCCTTCTTGAATCCCTCCAACCAAAACCTGCACAATATTACAACAATCAATACTAACAACAATTAACCATTTTTTTACTAACTACACCAGCAATTCATAACAGAATCAAAACATAGGCTGATTTTTCAGAACTTACGGCATAAAATTCAACAGAATTCCAACCTTCGGACGAAACCAAAACAACTTCTCAACCGTCCAACCTACAATTGCATAACAGAGGGTTCAAACCATTTCAACTTACACCCTCCAATCAATTCACAACAGACTATGCAAACAATTATTTGAATAATCACTAATCAACATATCATACCAAAACAAAACTGACTATAACCGAAAGCACTGAAAATAGAACAGAATCCAAAAAAAAACTTCTATCCTATAACTAACAACTTCCAAGAAGCTTGTAACTAAACCATAACCGAAATTCCCAACTGTCATAACCAATTCCTAACTGCCAACTGGATCCAACAACCTATAACAGAATTCTGTTTTTTCAACTGAGGCTAAAATAAACCGGATTCTAACAAACTGAAGAGAGATCAACAAAAACCAGGAACATCCGAATTGAGTCTACCAATCTCTCTCCATAACAGAACCGATAGAGAAGCTCTGAAACGATTTTCTGAAAACCCTTCAACCGCTAACCAAACTCCAACCTTCCAACCCCCTCTCTCTCAACACCATATAACAGAATTTCTCCACAACCACCAAGAGAGCGGACTTCTTCAACAAAGCCCATAACCTCCCTCCAAACAACTCTTCAAAGAGGATCCCTCAACTAACTTCAATGGGGAATCACCCCTTCTAACCGTCACGACTCTCTTCGATCAACAGAAGAAGCTTCGCTCACACACAAACCCTGCAAAAAGACCTTGCATAAGAGGTTTGATTAGAGATTAACACACTTTGTTGGTTAATTAGATAAATTTTCTTTGTCGATTAAGATTAGGTGTTCAGTTAGAAATTAGGTTAATAGTCATCTTGATTTTAGAATTTTTTAGATTAATTCAACTTTAGCTAACTTTCCCATGATTAGGATAACTTGCCATTAGATTTTGGTTCATTCGTTTTGTTGATTTAATTCATGATTAGATTAACATGCTTAGTGGTAGATTTTACCATGATTTTTCCCTTAAGTTAATTTTCATTCAATTGGATTTTTGTATGTTGATTTGTATAATCATGTTGATTAGAATTCTATTCTTGAATATAGATTGGTAATTTTCTCTTTGATTAATTTTCTTCCTAATGCATGTTTTGGTAGATTTTAATTTTTAGAATTAATAGTCACTTTAATTGTCCATTTAATCGCTTCTTTAGTTTATGATCATTTTGATTAAATTGAAAATCTCATTTCAATTTAAGTGATGAATACTTTGTATGTCCAATTTCATTTGTCATGATCATAGGATAGATCCTTGATTACTTTTCATTGATTAATCAATTACCTTTTGAATCAATTCTAACCATTGTATGTACTTACATCATTCTCATTCATTCGACTTTATCTCATGCTAACTCGTTTGTTGTCTTGTGTTGTCACATATGACCTAGACAAGTAAGCTCACTCCTAGCTAGCCATGTTCCTACCATTTCGTTTTATTCAATAGTTTTGTATTGTTTGAAGTACCATATCACTTGTATGCATTAGGCATGCTATATAGTTTAGTAGTTTAGAACTTGTATTTTCCTTTCATTCCCTTTCCATTGTATTGTGTGGATCCATCCCCCCATTGTTGGTTAAATGTTCCCCCTCCCCCTAGTCATGTAATAGCTTAGATTTATTGTTTTCTAGATAGTCCACTATGCATGATAATCAAAACAAGATAAAATACAAAATGATAAGCAAAGCATTTAAAAAGAAACAAAAGGTACTTGATTCAATGTCAAGTTGTTTTCCGAATAAAACTCACGTCATTGCAATGTAAATGCTTGATCCAACGTCAAGCATTCTCCATCCACTCCAAGATCCATTATTCACATCCCTTCTTCATTCTCTTCTCAACCTTATTCTATCTCACCTCCATTATTCACTCACTCTTTTCATAATAAATTCAAACACTTGATTCAACGTCAAGTTCCTTTTTCAAACCATTTTCATAACAAATTGGAATCCAAATGGAGTGTACGTGTTTGTGCACAACATTCAAGTAATTGGGTTGTCAGTCGTACCTATACTGAGGACCCGACACTTGACTTTCCCCCTAAAACATTTCATGATTCAAACAAGTTAGATTTAGGCGCTACGAGGAAGAAAAGGAATAGTTAGGACTCCATTGTCCTCTCGATTCCCAAATACTTTGATCGTTGACTGTACTTAGTCAAGAGTTAGAGACTTGTCTCCCTCTAAGTTCCAACATTAAACTTGCCAAACTCCTTTCATAATCAAACCTCTTTTTTGGATGAAAAGAGTGGTTAGGACAACATTGTCCTCTCAACTCCCGAGTTATTGGATCGTTGACTGTATATAGTTAAGAGTTTAATACTTGTCTCCATGCATAAAATCAACCCTAACAAATCAAATCATTTATCGCCTTAGTGCACTCTATTCAAAACCTTTCAATAATGACGTGTTACTTCCGTTCTACCGTGAACGAAGCTTAAGCCTCCATGTGTGAGCAAGTAATGTTTAACTGCTAGAGTGCGAACCAAGCGTATCCATTTTACTGCAAACAAGCAAATACTTTCCGCTCCCATGACAGAGTATACAAGCAAGTGAACAGTAGCGTGCAAACGTCAATACTGTTCAGTAAAAACAACCAAATAAATACGCCATTTTTGAGCCGAACTACGAAGCTCTGACTTCCCTATTGCACGTATGGGGATACGTAGGCACGAGGGCCCATATCCTTGGCGAGCACACTAACTTAAAACTTATTTTCTCCCCCCATCTTATTCTCTCATCTCATTCCCGATAGCAAGCAACTTACAGATAAATAAACATCCATACGCATTTGATACGAGCAAGTGGTTCCCATGGAGTACCATGGATGTGAGGGGTTCTAATACCTTCCCCTTGCATAACCGACTTCTGAATCCACTCTTGGTTGCGAGACCGTTTCTCTCACTTTGGGTTTTATCGCTATTTTCCCTTTCCTTTGGAATAAATAAAATCCGGTGGCGACTCTGTATTTTTCGCGGCGCTTCAACCATTGTTTGAAGAAGGGCCAGAACCTGGTTCCCGTTGGGGCATGGTATTTGATGGAGCTGTTAATCAATATGGTAATAGAATTGGGGAAGTGATTATTACTCCTCAAGGCACTTATTTTCCATTTACAGCTAGATTGACTTTCAAGTGTACGAACAATATGGCAGAATATGAAGTTTGCATTATGGGGCTTGAGGAGGCCATTGATCTCAGAATCAAGTATTTAGACGTCTATGGAGATTCAGCTTTGGTGGTGAATCAAATCAAAGGTTAATGGGAGACGAATCAACCCGGTTTGATACCATATAGAGATTATGCGAGGAGGATTTCAACTTTCTTTACAAAAGTTGAGTTTCATCATATCCCTCGAGATGAAAATCGGATGGCAGATGCTCTCGTAACGTTGGCATCAATGATTATGGTGAAATATTAGAATGAAGTTCCCAATTCGAATGTGATGCGTCTTGATAGACCAAATCATGTGTTTGTTGTTGAAGAGACCAAATACGAAAAGTCGTGGTATTTTGATATCAAATGTTTCCTCCAAAGTCAGATTTACCCGCTTGGGGGATCGTTGAAAGACGAGAAGACTTTGAGAAGATTAGCCAGCAATTTTTACCTGAATGGTGATGTTTTGTACAAGAGAAATTTCGATATGGTTTTGCTCAGATGCATGGATAGACATGAAGCAAACCTATTGATGACTGAAGTCCATGAAGGTTCCTTTGGTACACATTCCAATGGACATGCAATGGCGAAAAAGATGTTGCAAGCAGGTTACTATTGGTTGACAATGGAATCTGACTATTGCAAGTTTGTGAAGAAATGTCATAAGTGTCAAATATATGCAGATAAGATTCATATTCCTCCGACACTATTGAACGTCATTTCCTCCTCATGGCCCTTCTCCATGTGGGGAATTGATATGATTGGTATGATTGAGCCTAAAGCTTTGAATGGGCATCGTTTCATTTTGGTGGCAATTGATTACTTCACAAAATGGGTTGAAGCGGCATTGTATGCGAATGTAACCAAGCAAGTTATTGTGAGGTTTATTAAGAATCAGATCATATGTCGTTATGGTATGCCAAGTAAGATCATTACTGATAATTGATCAAACTTGAATAATAATATGGTGGAAGATCTTTGCAAAGACTTCAAGGTTGCACATCATAATTCTTCTCCCTACAGACCCAAGATGAATAGGGTTGTTGAAGCTGCAAACAAGAATATCAAGAAGATTATTCAAAAGATGGTTATAACATATAAGGATTGGCATGAGATGCTCTCATTTGCTTTGCACGGGTATCGTACATCCATCTGCACTTCAACATGGGAAACCCCTTTCTCTCTTGTATATGGTATGGAAGTAGTGCTCCTCGTAGAGGTTGAGATCCCTTCATTACGTGTTCTCATGGAAGCCAAGTTGGCTGAGGTTGAATGGTGTCAGACCAGGTATGATCAACTGAATTTGATTGAAGAGAAGAGATTTATTGCCATGTGTCATGGTCAGTTATATCAACAGAGGATGAAGAAAGCTTTTGATAAGAAGGTCAGACCTCGCATGTTCAGAGAAGGTGACCTGGTGCTCAAGAAGATTCTATCTTTTAAACAAGATTCTAGGGGCAAATGGACTCCTAATTATGAAGGCCCATATGTTGTTAAGTGGGCCTTTTCGGAAGGTGCTTTGATTCTTACAACTATGGATGGTGAAGAGTTCACTCGTCCTGTGAACGCAGATGCAATCAAGAAATACTTCACCTAAAAAAATAAAAGAACAGCTCGCTAAGTTAAAAACCTGAAAGGGCGGCTTAGGCAAAAAAGAGCGTCTCGGTGGATTGAAAACCCGAAAGGGAGATCCAGGCAAAAATTAGAGACATAAAATAGAAAGGATTATCTCGATAAATTAAGTACCCCATCTTGGGGCAATTTATGCAAAAATTAGGGATTATGGCAAGTAACTGCATCCTGCTGATCTTCAGTTTTGAAGATGTTCTTGAGCACAACGGTTGATTTTGATCCCCAGTAGCAGTCTAGAGCATAATGGATATCAAGAATTTATAAAAGGATTAGTGATTATTGTATTCAATGTAAATTACCATTTTCAACTTTGTAAAGATCTATGGAGTCTTGTCATTTACAGACTACCATTCTATTAAATAAAGTTAAGCTTTTATCCAATTGTTTCTACTCTTATTTATTCCAGTCAAATAGTTTTAAATTTTATTATGATCATTTTTGAAAATTAAAGTTTTAAATCAAAATCATTTTTCTTAAACATATAAAAGCATGAATTTTAAGCAATCGATTTCATTTAAGAGGAATATCAACAGTGGTTCGAAAGCAGTAAGCCCTAAGTGTGGAGCATTATTGGTTCTCCCCAAGCAGTAGGCGCATTTTCTCTTTCATCCCCGATAACATTGTTCAGCACTCGGTGTTTGTTGATTTCTCCATACGATTTTTGTTTTCCTTTTCCCCAATGAAGTCGCCAGCTGAGTTGGTTGATTGATCCCCTGTGGAGTTAGTATTTATTCCCCAGATGAGTTCATAGTTGGTATCCAGCGGAGTCAGAACAATTTTCCTCAGCAGCTCTCCTCCTTCCCCAGCTAGGGTTGAGCCTTTGGGATATTGATCTCCACTTTCTCCAACAGTTATCTCCCTCTTTTGTGGATTGTCCTAGAATTGTATCAATGATTCAAGTCTGCAACATCTTTGTATCATTTGCGATCGTTTTGTCAGCATGATCATCATATATACATATACATATACATATACATATACATATACATATAATCATATAACTTCATTATTGCACTTTGAGATTCATTCTTGTGATTCTTATTCTCTATTATGGTGGTACCTTATCCCCATACAAGTTTGGTTCCTGTCCTCCTTCAATTGTAGAGTGTCAGCCCCTTAAGCAGAAAGACTTTAACCTTTCTCCTTTCCCCATGGAGTTATTTCCTCATGGATGATGATTTGTTTCAGTTTCCTCCCCATTGGATTATCTGGATGGAACCACTCCCCTTGAGTTATGTCCTCATTGGGTTGAGTCTTGATTGACTGTTTCTTTGTAGATCTTATCTAGATAGATGCTTTGGGTCCCCTAAGAGTTTATTACCCAGTAACTGGTAATATTCTTCTTAGTTTGCAGTTTGTTACTTCTTTCCCGATACCCGGAAAAGTAACCTTTTACTCCCTGGCGAATTCATTTTCACGTTTCCCTAGGAAGTATATCCTTGATATGTTCATCCTAACCGATGACAGATATTTTCTTCCCTTGCTTTAAGTTTATCCTTGATATGTTCATCTTAACCGGTGACAGATATTCTCATCTTTGGTATTTTACCCAGTAAAAAGGTAGTTGTCATCCCTATTTTGTTTCCCAGAGAGTTAATCCTTGATATGTTCGTCCTAACCGATGATAGGTTTCCTTCTCTTTGCGGTCTTCTGCCCAGTAACCGGTAGTTGTAAATCCTACTTGCAGAGTTTATCCTTGATATGTTCATTTTAATCGGTGACGGATATCCTCTTTGTGGTCTTATATCTAGTAACTGATAGATGTAATTCCTATTTTTCTCCCCTCGGGGTCTATCCTTGACATGTTCATCCTAACCGGTGACGGATAATCTCTTTGATGGTATTCTATCCAGAATTCTGTTGGTGTAAGCCCTAGAGGCCAATACTTTTGGTACTTGTATCGAATTATTTATTAATAATAAAAGGCTTTTTCTTTATTATATTTGTCTAATAAAGTCCCTAGAATAGATAGTCCGTTTAATGTATTAAGTGTGACTTAATCATGATATCACTTTAAACATAAGGACAATATTCTTAAAGTATCCATAGTCGAGCTTTATTGTGAAGTGGGATAACATTAAAACATTAAGACTATTATGTACATAGACTGATGATCACATCTCATGGATCATGGATAAGGAGTTATCAAGTCTTAAACATAGGTATGAATATTAAGAGTAATATTTATACTGGATTGACCCGCTATGAGAATACTATATAGAATGTTATGCAAAGTGTCATAAGTTATTCTCATGGTGATAATGGTGTATACCACCCTTCGACCTGAAACCACTATGGACCCTAGATGTAGAATTGAAATTCTGGTATCATATATAAGATGTTGAAGGTAATGTCACGACACTAATATCTGGTTATAAACAATGGATAAACAAAAACAGAATGGTAAAGCAAATAACACAAGCAATTGTTAACCCAGTTCGGTGCAACTCACCTACGTCTGGGGGCTACCAAGCCAGGAAGGAAATCCACTAAAATAGAATTAGTTCAAATACTATCCGTACACTTCACCAAGTTACAGTCTTTCTCACCTAATCTCTACTCGTGCAATTTCTACCTAAGCACTCTTAGATATGAGAACCCACTCATTTCCCTTACAATCACACACCAGTGATTTTAAACAACAATCCCTTGTGAAAAGAAAATACTTTTCAATTACACACTCTTGATTTTACTTCACAGTTTCAATCAAGAAGACACACTCTTGATCTTGCTTCACAGCTTTGATCAAGAATACACACACTTGATCTTGCTTCATAGCTTTGATGAAGTAGACACACACTCTTGCTTAACAGCTTTAGAGTGACAGATTACAACCACAAATCAGTCCAATTCAATCATCAATGGATGACTTGAATGACCTACAAGTCTTACGACTAAAACAGACACAAACCCTAGCTCTCTCTCTCTCTCTATTTCGCTCAGTCTTGGTTGTGTGTACAAACAGGTTTTCTAAGTCCCTTTTTATAGAAGCTTTCAGCTGGGCTTGGACATCTTGAAAACCCTAAATCTATTTTCCAATCAAATCTTTTAATAACAGTTGTATAGATCTCCTTGGAAAATAAGTAAATCTGGTTGTAATCCATGATTGAATGCGCCAGCTAGCCATATCTTCAATCATCCAAAGATTACCATTAATTGTGCAATCACAAAACACCAGACATTCATATTGAATGTTCTGTGTACAGGATGTCATGACATCGGGTCTGACATCCTGGAAAAATCCTGCATAATCCAATAATTCCTTTTATAACTTCCAGCAGGTACAGCCATATCAGATGTCATGACATTGTGTATGTCACCTGAAACAATCCTGCATGAACATGTCTTTCATTTAAGCTCCAGCAGGTACATCCAATATCAGAAGCCTTGTCATTGTGTGTGGCATTCTAAAACAATCCTGCATGCACATGTTCTTGAACTCCAGCAGGTACATAGGATATCTTATGTTAAGACATCACACATGACATCTTGTGAACACTCTTTGTTTTACCAAAATTGCTGCCAACACTTAGAATCAACAAACTCCCCCTTTGGCAAATTTTGACTAAAACATATATCTGTCCTTTTTGTTCACAAGGCAAATTGTCAGCAGTTAAACAACTTATCAGAAGTTTAAACAGCAGCAGAAGCAAAACAATTACTAGCTATGGCTACTAGTAATACACACATGCACAAGGGTACTTCTCCTCCCCCTAAATTTGTGCAACAAACAACAGAATTACTAGTTATGGATGCAACTAGTAAGGCACACAAATGCACAATGCACCAGGGTACTTCTTCTCCCCCTAAATCTGTGCATGCAACAACCATATCAGCTACTGAACTCCAGTACCTATACCAGCCAGAATGTCATACTGACATCTGCTTCAACATCAACACTTGTGCACCATATCAGACATCCTTTTTGAGATCTCTAACAAACAGAATTACATTCTATTTTAGCACATGTGCACTTCTTTCAATAATAGTTGTCCTTCTGTCCAGCCACATACAACTTCCATAACAACACTTCTCCCCTTTTTAGTCAAAATTGACCAAAGGTGACCAATGAGACAAAATAAATGTCTATTAGCCTAGCAGAGAATGTTAGATCAGATGTTATAACATTAAGCAGGTTAAAACAAAATATTCAGGAAGTACACACCATCATTAAACACAGCTGTGATAGCTGGAATAATGAACAAATCCAAGGAACTCATTAAGAGCCCTAAATATTACATAACAGGCATCAATAAGGACTGCCACAAAATACATAATAAAAAAAACAATCAAGACAACAGCCTTCCAAACAGCAGCCCAGCTTCCACCACACCTCTCAGTCTTCAATTCAGGCAGGAACCATTAATCAGAAGAACAAGTATCACCTTCACCTTCATCTTCATCTTCACCTGCACCTTCAGAGTCTTCTGAGCTTTCAGAACTGGATTGGGATCTTGTATTTGAGTCCTTTCCAGCCTTCTCTACTTCTTCCTTCTCCAAGCTACAGATCAGAACTTCTAAAGCTTCTTTTCTAGCCTTGGCCACCCTTATACCATTTTCCAATTCCTTGCAGGTTTCTTTTAGCTGATCAACCAAGCTCCCTTGAGATGTAGACTCCCTTCTGGCAGATATCATGACATTATTGACATGACTACCCTCAAACAGCTTATAGTGAATGGACAGAGGGGATTTTCTCCTGCTTGGAATGTCGTTTGTACTCAGAATGCCTGGTTGTTGCCTCAGGATAATGCCACAAATAAGGGAGGGGAAGGCAATGGGTAACTTCACAACATTTGTAGAAGCATGTCTAATGGTTTGATCAAATATGAACTTGCCAAAATCATAGTTCACCCTTGTTCCAATTGCATGAATGATTCTTCCAAGATTAATGGATATGGTAGAGACATGATTAGTAGGAATCCAATTAGCTGAGCCAATCTTGTGCAAGATGGCATATTTAACACTGAGCTTTCCAGCAAATAAGTGATTCCTACTAGGCCATTCCTTAACTTGGCCAGCTGTGATAACCCTACAGACCTCATTGTCTGTAGTCTCTAGGTCTACTCCTCCATCAGTTCCTCTTCCTAGGAACTTGTTGATGACACTTGGTGAGAATTTCACACATTTTCCCCTTACAAACACCTTGCAGAACTCCCTGCTGTTCTTTTCATGAATATCCTCAGGGATATTAACAATAAACTCTTTTACCAACCCCTTATAGCATTGGGGTAGAGCTACCACAGTCTTCATGAGTCCAGCATTTTTTATTAACTCAATTACCTCCTTTACCTCTACAGCTTCTTTTCCAAGCTCTCGTTCAATAGCTACTCTCCTCTGAATGACATATTTCCATTTGGCTACACCATTTTCCAAATGAAAGGAGATATTGTCAAGATGCACAGCAGCAGCCTTGCCAAGAGACTTCTGAACAGCCTGTCTTTTTGCAGGGGAGATGTCTGGGACATCATCTTCGACATCTTCCTCAGAGTCAGAGCTATCTCTTTCTTTCCTTTTCTTGACCTCAACTTTGCTCCAAGCTTTTGAGGGTCCTATACTAGCAGTCTTTTTCACTCTTCCTGTTCTCATTTTAGCCACGCTTTTCCCTTGCCTAGTTCTCAGTTTCTCAACAACACTAGGTTTTACAAGATTAACCAGAGGATCCTCCTCTTCTTCAGAGCTTTCTAGGTCAATAACCTTCTCCTGAAACATTTTTGCTGGTTTCTTGCTAGGTAGGGTTTTACCTAGAGAGCATAGCCCCTCAGCAGCAACTTCTTTTTCTGATTTAGATGAGTCATCATCTTTATCAGCATGAGGTTCCTCCTCAGGAGAGGGTTCCCTTCTGGACAAAGGGGTAGAAACCCCTTTGACTTCATGCCCTTCTCTTAGAATCCTAGTGACTAGGTTCCTTATTGCACGATCAGCATAATGCATGTCTTTTGAGAGAGAAGAGTTACCAGAGGTGTTACCTTGATTTTCTCCAGCTTTGGAAGAGGGATCTGGGGTGTCGCCTGGTATCATGCAGAGTGGAGTGACGTCCATCACATCTTCATCTACAAACTCCATTGAGGGAGTTTTTCCATGGTGAGAAGATTGTGAACTAGATGATGATGAATGTTGAGACATGTTGTAGGACTTTTGAGAAAAGTTTCTTTGCCCTAGCTGAGCTTCTCTGAGAAGATGAATGGAGAGGGAGATTGTTGTGTTTAGGTAGCGTGTGCTAAGGGAATAGATACTATTTTCAATGCCAGGAAATGATTTATCATTAATGTTGCTCTTTCTTTTAAAAGGGCAGACACTATTTTTATTTTCTTTATTTTTCCACCTTAACTGCCATAATTTCACAAGAGTCCAAATCCCTAATTTCCCTCCCTCATATTCAATTTTAATTTTTCCCAAATTCCTTGCAATCTTGTCTGCTAGTTCCAGTCCATGCTTTAGGCTTCTGAACTTGTCTTCCACAAATTTTCTAATGTAGTGATAATAGCAGGAACGGTACTTTGTCCATTTGTGCTGAATCTGATTTTTGGACCTAGTTTCAGCATTCAGGATGTCATAATATAGTGTCATGACATCGTGTGTGACATTGTATGCACTTAGTAAAAGTTTCATCCAACCCAGTTGAGCCCAACTGCTATCATCTTCTATACCTTTCACAGGTGTCATCCAAATCTTTTCCATATTGTTCTTGGCCTTTTTGCATAGATTCCCTTGTGGCTTAGTCCCAACAGTTCTACTCTGCCTGGTCATATGTCCACCTGTTTGCCCTAACCTCTCAGTTTTTTAAGCCATCATAACCTTTTCTCCTCTGGGCTTCTGGTGTGACATCTTTGTATGACATTTCCCCCAGCCTTATTTTTCATCACTCTTGAGAGCATCTGTACTCAACCAATACTTTAAGGGATAATCCAATTGAGAGCTCCATATATAGAAATTGTCTTTGGTTCTGATTCCTCTCATAATTACTTCATTATTTATGTCAAAGATTAGACATTCAGTTTTGGTGAAGTTAACATTCAGACCTTGATCACATAGTTGGCTGATGCTTATTAGGTTTGCAGTTAAGCCCTTAACTAGTAGAACCTTGTCAAGTTTAGGTACTCCAAGGCAATCAAGCTTACATGTTCCCTTGATTTTACCTTTTGCTCCATCTCCAAAGGTTACATGACCTATGGTATGGTGATGCAGATCAGTTAGCAGGTCTTGGTTACCAGTCATGTGTCTAGAACATCCACTATCAAAGTACCACTCTTCCTTGGCTGAGATTCTGAGGGGAATGTGAGCTATCAGACTTGTGACATTAGTCTTAGGAACCCATTGCTTCTTGTTAACAGGCCTGTGTTGTTTGGGTCTGGGTTGATAGTGAGTCTGTTGATGAACAGGGGTAGGGTAGCCATACAGCTTATAGCAGAAGGCCCTTGAGTGTCCAAATTTCCCACAGTAATGACATTTCCATCTTTGGTGTTTGCCTTTCTGCTGTTTTCTCTTCTGATGATCTTGATGAACAAGGGTAGGGTGACCATACAGCTTATAGCAGAAGGGCTTCAGATGACCAAATTTCCCACAATAATGGCATCTCCATCTTTGGTGTTTCCCTTTCAACTGTTTTCTCCTCTGGTGTTGTGACATCACAGGTTTTTGGATGCACTTAAGTTTGGCTTGAGGTTTGACACCAATGTAACTGCTCTCAGGCTTTGAGTTATTATACCCAATGCCAGATTTGTCTCCTGTTATTTGTCCAGTTTGAAGAATCTTGTCTACGGAATCAGACCCATTGCTTAACATTCTTACATACTTGGTCATTTCTTCTAATTTAGAATTTTGAAACATGACTTCAGTCTTCAATTTAGAGATGGTTTTTGCATGGTCTGCCTTCTCACTTTCCAGCTGTGCTATCTTCTGATTTTCAGCTTGTGGATTTTCGTCTAGCTTGGCATTCAGAACCACTGCTTCTGTTTGTAACTTGGAGATGGTTTCCAAGTATTCTGCCTTCTCATTCTCAAGTTGAGTTATTTCCTTCTTCTGGCTTTCAACCTGTTTGCATAGCTCTACACTTTTGTGACACAACTTTCTGTAGGTAGAGGCCAATTCTTCAAAGGTTACTTCATCATCACTTGAGTCTTCATCAGATCCCCATCTTCCTGTCATCGCTGTCAAAAGATTTGCAGCCTCCTCTGTTTCACTCTCATCAGACCAAGTGGCAGCAAGACTTATCTTCTGTTTCTTGAGGTAGGTTCCACATTCAGTTCTGATGTGTCCATATCCATCACATTCATAGCACTGAACCTTTTTTCCTTCTTTGAGATTCTCATCTGATCTTGCTCTTCTTCTAGCATTGTTGGATTTACTGATGTCAGATGAGATGTTCTTGACATTTGCCCTTGATCTTACATCCATCTTTTTCAACAGTTTATTGAACTGCCTTCCCAATATTGCTACTTCATTGACCAGATCTTCATCATCCTCCTGACTCTTATCCTCTTCTGTGTTTGACACAAAGGCCATGCTCTTTATTTTCCTTTCAAAACCATCATTTAGTCCCAACTCAAAGGTTTGGAGGGAACCAATTAGCTCATCTACCCTCATGTTGTAAATGTCTTGAGATTCTTCTATGGCAGTCACCTTCATTGCAAATCTCTTAGGAAGTGACCTGAGTATTTTCCTTACCAGTTTTTCATCTGTCATCTTCTCTCCCAGGGCTCCTGAAGCATTAGCAATTTCAAGGATACTCATGTGAAATTCATGAATGTTTTCATCTTCTTTCATCCTTAAGTTTTCAAACTTGGAGGTGAGCAGCTGAAGTCTAGACATCTTTACCCTAGAGGTGCCTTCATGAGTGGTCTTGAGAATGTCCCAAGCCTCTTTGGCCACTTCATAGTTGTTTACTAACCTGAAAGTATTCTTGTCTACCCCATTGAATATGGCATTCAAGGCTTTAGAGTTTCCAAGAGCAAGATCATCCTCTTCCTTGAACCATTGTTCTTCAGGCTTCTTAGTGGTGGCTTCTCCTTCTTTAGTAATGACAGGATGCACCTAACCTGTTAACACAGCTTTCCAAGCCTTGTTATCAAGGGATTTTAGAAACGCTACCATTCGAGGTTTCCAATAGTCATAGTTAGAACCATCCAAAATTGGTGGCCTATGAACAGATCCTCCATCTCTCTGCATTGTACCAGAAAGTATTGCCCCTAGATCTCACCCAGAACCAGAGCAGGATGCCTGCTCTGATACCAATTGAAATTCTGGTATCAGATATAAGATGTCGAAGGTAATGTCACGACATTAATATCTGGTTATAAACAATGGATAAACAAAAACATAATGGTAAAGCAAATAACACAAGCAATTGTTAACCCAGTTCGGTGCAACTCACCTACGTCTGGGGGCTAACAAGCCAGGAAGGAAATCCACTAAAATAGAATTAGTTCAAAGACTATCCGTACACTTCACCAAGTTACAGTCTTTCTCACCTAATCTCTACCCGTGCAATTTCTACCTAAGCACTCTTAGATATGAGAACCCACTCACTTCCCTTACAATCACACACCAGTGATTTTAAACAACAATCCCTTGTGAAAAGAAAATACTTTTCAATTACACACTCTTAATTTTACTTCACAGTTTCAATCAAGAAGACACACTCTTGATCTTGCTTCACAGCTTTGATCAAGAAGACACACACTTGATCTTGCTTCACAGCTTTGATCAAGTAGACACACTCTTGCTTAACAGCTTTAGAGTGACAGATTACAACCACAAATCAGTCCAATCCAATCATCAATGGATGACTTGAATGACCTACAAGTCTTATGACTAAAACAGACACAAACCCTAGCTCTCTCTCTCTCTATTTCGCTCAGTCTTGGTTGTGTGTACAAACAGGTTTTCTAAGTCCCTTTTGATAGAAGCTTTCAGCTGGGCTTGGACATCTTGAAAACCCTAAATCTATTTTCCAATCAAATCTTTTAATAACAGCTGTATAGATCTCCTTGGAAAATAAGTAAATCTGGTTGTAATCCATGATTGAATGCGCCAGCTAGCCATATCTTCAATCATCCAAAGATTTCCATTAATTGTGCAATCACAAAACACCAGACATTCATACTGAATGTTCTGTGTACAGGATGTCATGACATCGGGTCTGACATCCTGGAAAAATCCTGCATAATCCAATAATTCCTTTTATAACTTCCAGCAGGTACGCCAAATTAGATGCCATGACATTGTGTATCTCACCTGAAACAATCCTGCATGAACATGTCTTTCATTTAAGCTCCAGCAGGTACATCCAATATCAGAAGCCTTGTCATTGTGTGTGGCATTCTGAAACAATCCTGCATGCACATGTTCTTGAACTCCAGCAGGTACATAGGATATCTTAAGTTAAGACATCACACATGACATCTTGTGAACACTCTTTCTTTTACCAAAATTGATGCCAACACTTAGAATCAACAGTAGAGTCGAGTGCCTTATTGCTGATCAAAAATTGTCCATAACTGGATGACCATAAAGACAGTTGATGGGTACTCCACGAAGCATGCTAAGGGACATGAGTGACCTAGACGGAATTTGCCCATCCTGCGTAACAGGATAAATGTCTATAGGCGCAATATTGAACTGGACAAGGATGACACGGTTTATGCCTTGTGTTCAATATAGACATAAGGGCAAAAGGGTAATTGTACACATAAGTATTATCACAAAAGGATTTGTCATATCACATGACATTTTCGTGTCTTGGATAGCAGTGATGTGTTGCTAGATACCGCTCATTATTTATTATAATTGCCAATGCCGTGAAAACCTACAGGGTCACACACAAAAGGACGGATTGATGAGAGATAGAGTAACTAAGGAATACCGTAATGTATGGTGCACTTAAGTGAATTGTAGAAAATTGTAAGGTACGGTGTACTTAAGTAGAATACGAAATATGGTAAGGTACCACGCGCTTAAGTGATTTTGGCATATTATAAGATATGGGCCACATACACTTGAGTGGGCTTTGTTTAGCTTGCAGCCCACACAAGTGGTTCTATAAATAGAACCCTTGTGTATAAGCATTCGTGCAGTTGCAATTTCATTTCTCTCTCTCACTCACTCAAAGCCTTCATTCGTAGTAGCTAGCACTGAGATTGAAGGAATTCGTTCATGTCGATTGAGTAGAGGCGTTGTCATCGTTCAACGTTCGTGATCACTCCATAGATCTGCACCAAAGGTTACAATCTCCACAAGAGGTAACGATTCTATCACTGATCATGCCCATTCGTAAGGATCACTAAAGGAGAAATTTTAAATTCCGTTGCGTTTTGGATCGCTCTTCTCCTTCAGTGGTATCAGAGCCACTTACGAAACCATGCATCTGATAGCTGTTTATTTTCTGTATTTTATGTATTAATACGATTAAAAGACAGAATGAATCAAAGAATAAACGAGTAATTAAATTTGGCATCATGTGTGTACGATTTGGATGATTGATGTTGACTATGCTTCGGAATCCGACATTAGTATAATGAAGCAGCGATACATCGATCGTCCATAGGTTATGCAATTATGGCCGATCAAGTTATATATATGATATAATTAATCCTGATGCAAAATACGGTATATATGATATACTGTTTCTGTTTCGTTCATTCAAACACTTAATGGTTGTTTTCCTTTGAGCGATCAATGGTCGTTTGCTTCTTGATCCGACATTAGTATGGTGAAACAATGACGTGTTGATCAATCATACTGAATCAATAATCGAGATGTGTTTGATGGTCTGAAATTGGTGCATTAGGGTTAATGACGGCACAAGAGTTGTGTTGTCAAAGAGTTATACGATTAGGGTTGTGACTGCGCAAGAGTTGTGCTTTAAAGTATCAAGTGTTGATGCGAAAAACGATGTCGATTTCAAATGAATTGCTCATTAAAATATTCAACTAGGGGCGTTGCGCCTACAACCCTGTAAGGGGGCGCTTTCCCCTTGACCCTCATCCACTAATCGGTCAACGGAACCACCGTCCGCTGACCGGGCAGCGGACCCCCGGCTAACTCTGCGTAGTGTGATCGGTCTCCGAAATTTAATTTGGTTTTAATTAATTAAAAGAATTAAAATTAATAATAATAATGTATTTATTATTATTGTCTATAATACCCCAAAATCTACCCTTCATTTTTCCTGGAAGCATGGGATTATGTTTCACACTTCATTGGCATCATACTAGGTCATACTCATTGCATACTGCATTAGTGACTGGGAAATCAGATTTTGATTGATCACTCCTTAACAGAAGGACCCCACACAAAGCAAGATTGAGAAGTGGACTTCATTTTCTAAATATACAAGTCTCAAGGGTCTCAGGGGGCTCCAGGTATCTTATTATGGTCCTTAGTTCATCAGTGAAAGATTCAGAGCTATCAGAGTGTTCATCTGGATTTAATCATGAAATTAGGGTTTCATGGCTACTTGCAACAGGCAATGCTTGGTTGGAATTAGAGGAGCTTATCCATGTCATTATTTGAGAGGTATCTTGGCCTAGGAAGATTCACAATTATCTCAGAAAGATCCATTGGCAAACAATGCAATCAGTCCCGATCATTTTTGCCCTAAAATTAGGGTTTGGTATAAAATCAGTTTATTTCTGATTCTTTGGGTGAAACTCTTTTCCATGGCCCTCCATATGTCCACAAGGGTCTACATATAAAAAATCAGCTTTTTATTTGAGCCAGAAGTGCTTTAATTGATCACTGGAATCGGGATCAGACAGTTTGGGAAAAGTCAACTGTGGGGCCAGAAAAGTCAACTCCTGACATTTTGAGAATGGAATCTCAAAATCCATGCCTAGGGGATCATACATGTGAAATTTGATCAAGGTTGGATCATGGATTCATCATTTAATCAGGAATTGGAAAAGTTACTTAATTTGGAAAAGGGTTGACTTTCCATTTAGGGCAAGTTTTCATGATTGTTGCACTCACTTTAAGCCCATTTTCCATCAAGATAAAAGCTCTATTTGAAAATTTATCCAACGTGAAAGTTATCCATATTGTTCCAAGCTTTCTAGAAATATAAAGTTTGTTCCATTTGGATCAAAATTGAGAAAGTTATGCTTAGTCAAAGTGGGACATATTTTTAGGACATTTAGAGAAATTTCCAAGTCTCAAAATCTTCAAAGTTTGTCAAGACTTCTTGGCCAGTTTTCTTGCATTTCAAGGCATCATTTGAAATTTTTTTCTTCACAACAATTGTACTTTGCCATGTCTTCTTTCACCTCTTTTTAGAATCATCTCATTTGGATCCATAATTTGAGAGATACATTCACCTAAAGTGGGCACCATGACTTGATTTTCTAGGCAGATTTTGGGCCTAGCTGGCCCAACCATTTTGGCATGTTGAGACATGATCTTGAGGGCCATTTTTCACCTTTTTCCATTCACCATTTCCGCTTGTGCTCAACATGAAAGATGACATACTCCACGAGGTCTTGCTACTGTTTACATTATTTCATCATTTGGTGGCTTGCTCATCAAGTTACATGGCCTCAAAGTCATCATCTTAGACTGTTTTCTTGCTTGCCAAACCAGACCAAAGTTGTTGCATTACACAACCCACGTTTTTGTTTCCTCATTTGTCCATGCACCACATTTCCATTCACTTAAGAATTTGGCCCAAAATAACAAACCCTCGTGTGTCCATTCCTAATACACCTCACTTTGCAATATTTTGTTTATGGACAACAATTATTTCTGAGCCGATTAAACATTTGATCCACCATATTTAAAAGCTGAAAACCCTAAACCTAAAAAGCATTGTGAATTTTCGAGCAAGCAAGCAAGGCAAGTTTCATTGCAAGGTCAGATTCCATTCTTTCTCAACAAGGTCTCAAGTTGAAGCTCTTGAAGTGAGGCATCAAGGCAGCACCTTTCTTCTTCCATTCTCTCCACAACCAAGAGGCAGTGGACCAAGCTTCCACTAGGTAATCATCTTACTCCATGGCCATTGTTTTGCTCATTCTTATGCTTGCTTACCATGCTCATCACTATTATCACTACTGTTTGCCATGTTAACCATATGCTCATGTTTGTTTCATGATTGTTTATGATGCCAATCATATGCTTGTGTTCTTGATGTTGAATTTATGTTGTTGAGTTTCTGTTATATCCCTGGCCATATTGACATCTTATTGTCAATATTTCTCTATGATTAAGCCATCATTTTACTCAAACAAGGACGCCGTGTTAAACCTTGCATTTTGTACTTGAGTTCTGGGCTTTATTTCATGTCATTTGGTGCATCATAGTGGTCGTATTATTGAGTGGAAGTTGAAGAAAACTCACTGTTTTTCACGTGTTCTTGCATGGCATGGCATTAGGGTTTGGTTGGAGGAAGAAGATGACCGTGTGTTATCTTATGAACCATTGGATCTATCATTCACGTTTTAATCTGGGTTGTCCATTTGTTTTTGTCTTGTAGTGTTTTAAATGAGACTTGACCAATTGATACAAGGTCCACATGTTTTTTAAATTAAAATGTTACTTAAATAGTGTCACGCTGGATTTATTTTTTTGTGTTGGATCATGGGCTTCGCCAGCTGCTTTCCACACCCCTGCATTTCAGGGCCCATTAGCGTATAACCCATTTTTCAGTTCAGTCTAAAATGCCAATGCACCCCCTTTTCATTTCCTTTTTTTAATTCTCATTTATTTTCTGTTTTGATTTTAATTGGTTAAAAATATTTTCTTTGTTCATAAAATCCCCAAAAACATTTTCCACATTTCTTAAGGCCTTATTTCATTTTATTTAATTTTTATTTTCGCATTTATTTAATATGGATATTTTATTTTAATTATTTATTCCAAGTAGTTCTTTTTAGCATACCTTTAATTCTTGATTTTTTTTTTATGTCTTAAAATTATTTTTAGCTTTTGATTTTTGGGATGAAGGTTGACCACTGTCCCATGGTCAACCTGACCTTTTCTTGGAATTTTTATTTCCCATTTTCAATTTATTCTTGATTTATTTTGTTGGTTGACTTTCGGTTTGACTTCTGTTTTATTTCAATTAATTCATACACCAATTTTCATTATTTTTAAAATATTTTTGGGGGATGATGATGTCCTGACCCCACCTAACTTAGTTTAATTTTTCATAATTTTCTTGATTAATTTGCTATTTATTTGATATTTTTTTAAGTTGACTTGAATCTTCAGTTGACCTCTTTATAATCGATGTTTGACTTAGGGATTGCTTATGGCAATTGAAGAGATCTTTTGATCCTCCCTTGTTCATCTAATATGCCATGTATTAGAGGCCTTGTATCTTGATTTATTTGATTCTTACCTCATTTCCTGATTTAATTATTCAGTGGACCCTTTTGTGCATTTCTTTTCATCTGTCTGATTCATCTGTGATCTGTTATACTTGTTTCTTTCATCCATGCTTACCATTGCTTGTTTGTTTAACATGTTCATACTCCCATGCATTGTTTAATGCTCCATTCTTTGATTCTTTGATTTGATTATATATCTGTTGGCTTATCTGATTTGATTGATAACTGTTGCCTACTTGTATGATGTATGAGGCATATATTCTTATTGTTGGATTGCCATGAACCATCCCCATTCATAACAAATGTACCCCTCTCCCATAAAGTGTATAATATTTATTCTTTCATTCTTTATTCATTTGTTAATACAAGAATTAAAGAGAACATTCGATAATCATTTCAAAACAAGATCAAAAGCTCGATCAAACATCGAGTAATCATTTTCAAAACTTAACAGAACCAACACGTATTCATCCATCCTCTTGTAAGTCGATTGCTTCATGCATCGCCATCTACTTGTAAGTCGATTGCCTCAGGCATCGCCATCTACCCTTATCCGTGGCTCCTCTCCTTGCTCCATCTGTCGACTCTTGTTCCGTTTAGGTAACACCCATTAGGTAGAACCCTTTGTATGATAACATAGGTAGAATTCCCTTATTCTTTGCATGCTAACATTAGGTAAATGTTCCCCTCTGTAAATCCTAACACATAGGACCACATTGCATGATAACTCTAGGGCAGAGCTTCCCCACTTTTAGACCTTCCGTGCGTCTCCGATCTTGTGGCATGTCAGTCCGTTCTATTGCAAAGAGGTAACTGCCTAAGACTCAATTCAGCGAGCTGCGACACCTACTGCTAGGACGTTGAACACATTGCCCACTTTCCTTTGACACAGCTGGTGTCCTCTTTTGTAAGTCCATGTTCAGATGGCAATCCTTAACCCTAGTTAGTCGAACTACGACAACTCTGATTCTCATGTTCAGATGAGATACGTAGGCACGAGATGCGATGTCTTGCCGAGTTTGACTGACAACTAACAACTAATCCTTGCTTTCTTGCGCCCTCGTTGCGATCGAGACCTTCCCTTTCTCTTGCCCTAGTTGCAATCGAGACCCTTGTTCCTGTAGTTAGCTGAGCTATGTTTTGCTCTGATTCTCATTCCAAATGAGATACGTAGGCATAAGATGCGATGTCTTATCGAGCACACTTCTCTTTAGCCCATAGGTAACCGAGCTACGAAGACTCTGATTCTCATACTCAGGTGAGATACGTAGGCATTGGATGTGACATCCTTGCAAGTCATTTTCTTTCAACCTTCTTTTAGCAGATAGTACATTAGATATACCTACACCCTTTAGACTAGAACAAAAAGAGTGGATCCCGTAGAGTACTACGGATGCGTAGGGGTGCTAATACCTTCCCTTCGCATAATCGACTCCTGAACCCTAGATTTGATTGCGAGACCTTGTCTTTTTCCTTCTCTTTAGGTTTTCTTCGATCGTTTCCTTCCCCTCCTTTGGGATAAATAACGAACGGTGGTGACTCTTCTGTTTCTTTTTCCTCGCCGATTGTTTTTTTCGCCTAGTTGCGACATTGTCTTGTGGTGATCAGTTATGGCCTTAGTTTTCCTTTATTTTGTTTTGGTTTTTTAAAATACGACATGCGTGTCGTGCCTCTCTTTTAATCTCTTAATGTAACTTCTTTTATCATCTCACTCCCTCGTATGTAAAACGAGTTTCTTTTATGAAATGTAATATTATGAAGAAAGAGACGAATTCAATATCAAAGGAGGACAACCTTGAAGATCTTGCTTGGAGAAGCTTAGATCGTTATTAGGTTAGCTTAGGTTCTCTCATTGGCTTGGGAGAACAATTGCGCTAGGGGCCATAACTATTTCATTATGTATGTTGATGCATGTGAATGTATATTGATGCATGTGAGAGACGATTTATATGATAAATAAGCCGATGAGATCAGAATAATTGCAAATTCCCTCAAATTAAATATTAAGTTTATGCTTTCCAAGTTTTAGCACTCATCAAGACTAGTATCGAATAATGTAGGTTTCGCCTACGTGAGATGCATGTTCTATATTAGTAAGGTGCGATGGGATAATTGTAATATCCAATTGCTAAAATAATCGGTCAAACTTAACTAAACAAATTATAATAAGATTATATATGTTTAGAAGCAAGAGTTGGAAATGATCCATGTGATGGATTGGAATAAGGAGTTATTCACCCAACTAAAATATTCGAGAGTTATATTAGATACAATTGAAAGGAGTTCCTACCTAAATAACCTAGTTTTGTGTAATCCGCCTACACGGACTTAAAACAAAGTGAAATGTGGATCTCGACCCACTAGAAAATCTTCCAATGGGATTTTCCGAATCAAGTGGCGAGGGTCATTTGTTTTGAGTAAAATAGTGGGAGCATATTTAATTAAAGGCCAAATTAAATATGTCATTGATACTTATATTTTCATTATTTTCATATAGATTACCATGACAACAAACACCTCTAACAACATTTTGCGATCAATCCTTGACAAGGAAAATTTATCTGGGACAAATTTTCTGGATTGACACCGAAATTTGAGGATTGTCCTCAAACATGATAGAAAGTTGTATGTCTTGGAGAAACTTGTTCCTGAAGAGGAACCTCCTAGTTCTGCACCTAAGGCAGAAAGAGATGCTTATAAGAAGCATGTCGATGATGCCAATGAAACTGCTTGTCTCATGCTAGCTACCATGAACTCAGAGTTGTAAAAGAAACATGAGAACATGGCAGCGTTCGATATGATCGAACACCTGAAGATGCTCTATCAAGAGCAAGCAAGGCATGAAAGGTTTGAAGTTTCAAAAGCCCTTTTTCAAGGCAAGTTAGTTGAGGGAGCCCCTGTAGGTCCCCATGTGCTCAAGATGATTGGGTATGTAGAAAACCTTGAGAGGTTAGGTTTTCCCCTCGGAAAGGAACTTACGACTGATTTGATCTTGCAATCGTTGCCAGATAGATTTAGTCAATTTGTCATAAATTTCAATATGAATGATATGGACAAATCTCTTCCTGAACTGCTAGCCATGTTAAGAACTGCTGAGCAGAATCTGAAGTCAAAAGGGAAATCCATTCTGATGATCGGAAATGGAAAGAGACAGAACAAAAGACCCACCAAGCAGGGTGATAAAGGGAAAGGCAAGGAAGTTGCCAAACACAAACCCACTGTTGCTGCTTTGAGGCCTAGTGGAGGCATAGCAAAGGAAGGAACCTTCTTCCATTACACTAAGACCGGACACTGGAAGAGAAACTGTCCAAAGTACCTGGAAGATAAGAAGAATGGAGTAGAGACTTCAACTTCAGGTATTTTTATTATTGAAATTAATTTATCTACTTCTGCATCATAGGTATTAGATACTGGATGCGGTTCTCACATTTGTACCAATGTGAAGGGGCTAAAAAGGAGTAGAGATTTGGCAAAAGGTGAAGTTGACCTACGAGTTGGCAATGGAGCAAAGATTGTTGCTTTAGCCGTAGGAACTTATGTATTGAATTTACCTAGTGGTTTAATAATTCAGTTAGAGAACTGTTATTATGCACCTGCAATTAGCAGGAATATTATTTCAGTTTCTTGTTTGGACAAGTTTGGTTTTTCATTTATAATAAAGAACAATTGTTGCTCAATTTATTTGAATGATATATTCTATGCTACTGCACAAATGAACAATGGACTATATGCCATTGATCTTGAAATGCCTATTTATAACATTAATACTAAAAGGATGAAACCTAATGAGTTAAATCCAACTTACCTTTGGCATTGTCGATTAGGCCACATAAATGAGAAACGCATTTCCAAACTCCATAAAGATGGACACTTGGACTCTTTTGATTATGAATCATATGAGACATGCAAATATTGTTTAATTGGAAAGATGACAAAGTCTCCATTCACAGGAAAAGGTGAAAGAGCTAATGATCTTTTGGCCCTCATACATACTGATGTATGTGGACCACAAAACATACCAGCCAGAGGAGGTTTTCAGTACTTCATCACATTTACTGATGATTTCAGTAGATATGGTTATGTGTATTTAATGAAACACAAATCAGAGTCCTTTGAAAAGTTCAAGGAATTCAAGAATGAAGTACAAAACCAACTAGGTAAGAATATTAAAACTCTTCGATCAGATCGAGATGGTGAGTATTTAAGTATAGAGTTTGATGACCATCTGAAAGAGTGTGGGATCCTATCCCAACTTAATCCTCCTGGAACACCCCAATGGAATGGTGTATATGAGAGAAGAAATCGAACCCTGTTAGACATGGTCCGATCCATGATGAGTCACGCAGGTCTTCCAAACTCCTTTTGGGGACATGCATTATTGACAACAGCTTACACACTTAACCGTGTTCCATCCAAAAAGGTTGAGAAGACACCATATGAGATATGGAGTGGTAAGAAACCACATATGTCTTACATGAAGATTTGGGGTTGCGAAGTTTATGTGAAACGACAAATTTCAACTAAGCTTGAGCCCAAATCTGACAAATGCTTATTTGTGGGGTATCCTAAAGAAACAAGAGGGTATTAATTCTACAATCCTTCTGAAGGCAAAGCATTTGTCGCTCAAACTGGAGTTTTCCTAGAAAAGGATTTTATTTCCAAAGGAATCAGTGGGAGGAAAGTAGAGCTTGAAGAAATTCAAGAATCACAAAGCATTGATACACCTATGGAGGAATTAGAGCAGGAAACACAAGTAGTTATGGAAGAGAAACCTGCTCAAGTAGAACAAGACCAGCATAGGTCAAGCAGGATACGTTACCTACCTGAGAGATATGGATATCTCATAACTGATCAAGGTGATGTATTACTCATGGATCAAGATGAGCCTATGACCTACCAAGAGGCCATAACTGGTCCCGAGTCTGAGAAGTGGCTAGAAGCCATGAAATCTGAAATGGATTCCATGTACACAAACCAAGTTTGGACCTTGGTAGAGCCTCCTGTAGGAGTTAACCCTATAGGATGCAAGTGGGTCTTTAAAAAGAAGACTGACATGGATGGTAAGGTACATACCTATAAGGCAAGACTGGTTGCAAAAGGATATAAACAAATTCATGAGGTTGACTATCATAAAACCTTTTCACCAGTTGCAATGCTTAAATCTGTTCAGATTTTACTTGCTATCGCTGCATATCATGATTATGAAATATGGCAGATGGATGTCAAAACTGCTTTCCTTAATGGGAATCTTCTTGAGGATGTGTACATGACACAGGCTGAAGGATTTGACATACCAGAAGAAGCCCAAAAGATATGTAATTTACAAAGATCAATCTATGGATTGAAGCAAGCTTCCAGAAGCTGGAATCTTCGTTTTGATGAAACAGTAAAACAATATGGATTCATCAAGAACGAAGATGAGCCTTGTGTCTACAAGAAGGTTAGTGGGAGCATGATCGTTTTCCTGGTATTATATGTAGATGACATATTACTCATTGGAAACGATGTCCCTACCCTGCAACAAGTAAAGTCTTGGTTGGGGAAATGCTTTTCTATGAAGGACCTAGGTGAAGCAGCCTATATATTAGGAATCAGAATCTATAGAGATAGATCACAAAAACTACTTGGCCTAAGTCAGAGTACGTACATAGACAAAGTGCTGAGACGCTTTAATCTGCATGATTCCAAGAAAGGATTCATACCTATGCAACATGGCATGTGTCTATCAAAAACGCAATCCCCTTCAACTAAGGAAGCAAGAGATTGCATGAATAAGATTCCATATGCATCTTCAATATGATCTATCATGTATGCCATTTTATGTACTCGACCAGATGTCTCGTATGCTTTAAGTGTAACGAGTAGGTACCAATCTGATCCTGGTGATGCTCATTGGGTAGCTGTCAAGAATGTCCTTAAGTATTTGAGAAGGACTAAGGACTCATTCTTGATATATGGAGGTCAGGAAGAGCTGGCTGTAATTGGATACACCGATGCTAACTTCCAGACAGATAAGGATGACTTTAAATCGCAATCTGGTTATGTGTTTTGCTTAAACGGTGGCGCTATGAGTTGGAAAAGTTCAAAGCAAGATACATTTGCTGATTCTACAATCGAGGTCGAGTATATTGTTGCCTCAAGTGCAGCAAAGGAAGCTGTTTGGATCAAAAAGTTCATTAGTGAACTTGGCATAGCTCCTAGCATTGTGGATCCCATTGGTCTCTATTGTGATAACAATGGTGCTATCGCACAAGCTAAGGAACCTAGATCTCACAAACGATCCAAACACATACTTAGGCGTTATCACCAGGAGATGTGAAAATATGCAGAGTACCTACACTTGACAATATTGTTGACCCACTGACAAAGCCTCTTGTGCAGCAGAAGCATGATGGCCATACTAGATCTATGGGCATTATGGGTATGCCTGATTGGCTCTAGTGCTAGTGGGAGATTGTTGGTGTAAGCCCTAGAGGCCAATACTTTTGGTACTTGTATCGAATTATTAATTAATAATAAAAGGCTTTTTCTTTATTATGTTTGTCTAATAAAGTCCCTAGAATAGATAGTCTGTTTAATGTATCAAGTGTGACTTAATCATGAGATCACATTAATCATAAGGATACTATTCTTAAAGTATCCATAGTCGAGCTTTATTGTGAAGTGGGATAATATTAAAGCATTAAGACTATTATGTATATAGACTGATGATCACATCTCGTGGAACATGGATAAGGAGTTATCAAGTCTTAAACATAGGTATGAATATTAAGAGTAATATTTATACTGGATTGACCCGCTATGAGAATACTATATAGAATGTTATGCAAAGTGTCATAAGTTATTCTCATGGTGATAATGGTGTATACCACCCTTCGACCTGAAACCACTATGGACCCTAGATGTAGAGTCGAGTGCCTTATTGCTGATCAAACATTGTCTGTAACTGGATGACCATAAAGACAGTTGATGGGTACTCCACGAAGCATGCTAAGGGACATGAGTGACCTAGATGGAATTTGCCCATCCTGCATAACAGGATAAATATCTATGGGCCCGATATTGAACTGGACAATGATGACACGGTTTATACCTTGTGTTCAATATAGACATAAGGGGAAAAGGGTAATTGTACACATAAGTATTATCATAAAAGGATTTGTCATATCACATGACATTTTCTTGTCTTGGGTAGTAGTGATGTGTTACTAGATACCGCTCACTATTTATTATGTTAAATACGTGATTTAATATAATTGCCAATGTCGCGAAAACCTACAGGGTCACACACAAAAGGAAGGATTGATGAGAGATAGAGTAACTAAGGAATGCCGTAATGTACGATGCACTTAAGTGAATTGTAGAACATCGTAAGGTACGATGTACTTAAGTAGAATACGAAATATGGTAAGGTACCACGCGCTTAAGTGATTTTGGCATATTATAAGATATGGGCCACATACACTTGAGTGGGCTTTTTTTAGCTTGCAGCCCACACAAATGGTTCTATAAATAGAACCCTTGTGTAGAAGCATTCATGCAATTGCAATTTCGTTTCTCTCTCTCTCTCTCTCTCTCTCTCTCTCTCTCACTCACTCAAAGCCTTCATTCGTAGAAGCTAGCACTGAGATTGAAGGAATCCGTTCGTGTGGACTGAGTAGAGGCGTTGCCATTGTTCAACGTTCATGATCGCTCCGTAGATTTGCATCAAAGGTTACAATCTCCACAAGAGGTAACGATTCTATCACTGATCATGCCCATTCGTAAGGATCACTAAAGGAGAAATTTTAAATTCTGTTGCATTTTGGATCTCTCTTCTCCTTCACATTTGATAGATGTAATTCCTTCTTTTTGTTCAGGTGATTTATCCTTGATATGATCATCCTAACCGATGACGGATATCCTCCTTAACATTTCCAGGCAAGATCATCCTTGATATGTTCATCTTAACCGATGACGGATTTTCTTCCCTTTGAGTCTATCCTTGATATATTCACTTTAACTAGTGACAGATATTCTCCTCCTTTTGGTCTTCTGCCCAGTAACCGGTAGTTGTAAATCCTATTTTCATCTTTCCCCGACAAGTCTATTCTTACCCAGTAACCGGTAATGAATATACCCTCTGGCGACCCCAGTAAGTCATCCTTGATATGTTTACCCTAACGGTAACGGGTGTCTTTTCTGTCAGAATTTTATTATCTCATTTATCCATTTACAGGTAGTGGATAGTAAATTTATGTTCCTCCTGTGTTGAAGTTTATTTCTTCCCCAGTTGAGTTGAGCGCGTATTTCCTTAGTGAAATCGTTGTTTCCTGCATGACTCAAGTATTTTAGTTTTATTCTGATCTACCTGTTTCCCCTGCAAATGTTCATGTGTCTCCCCGGCTTAGTCTTTCCATTTTCATGGAATTCCTCTATTTTTCCAGTAGTCATTAAGTCGTAGCCTGGCCTACGCATAACCCTTTTTATCCCCCAGAGTCTTTGTCTTCCTAGTGAGTTTTCCTTATGGAATGCATTATGCTCCTGCGGACCTTCAGTCCCTCCGATTTCTTTTCCTTTGTGGCAATATTTTCCCACAAAGAGCTTATTTTACATTCATATCATATACATCATGAGGTCTCTTATGTTACTGTATTTAATTATTTTTCTTAAAGTTTATGCTAAACAAATGTGGCAATGTTATTTACTTGTTTTCTTTTGCTCCGTGCAATATTTATGCCTATAATTCTTACATTGACTTCATGTTATGTGAATGGTTGTTAATGTCTATCTATTGCAAAGTAGTTGACTAAGTGCTTATGAATATCTTTGTTTCCCGTTGACTGTATCATTGTTTCTTTTTTATGTTGTCAAAGGGAGAGAAGCAATGGAAACACAATAGCATATTTATAATAGTAGAATTTTTGAAGGCATGCATAAAATCAGGGGGAGGATGTCTATCAAAGTACGCGATTGTGCCACGGTTTTCCATAATAAAAAAGGGTGAGTATGTGAGGGAAAAGATCCCTTGTCCTTATTTTAATGATGTCAAACCTTTTTAGTTGCTCATAATGTATGCTTTAGACGATGTCATCATATCATAGAATGCATCTATCCTCCAACATGCTCAAAGTATAAGTGAAATGAGTCCATGCATATAGGAGCATTTCATAGATGTAAATAATGCACTTGATCATCATTGGTACCTTAGGTTCATAAGAAAATGGTTTGAATTAACCAAAATATCAAAAACTCATTTTTTACAGTTTAAGAATTTTGAGTTGACTCATGACTTGGAGCATAACTCTCGGGTCTGAACAGATCGAGTCGTGAGTCGACTCAACTCTAGAAAAACCTGTTTGAGTTGACTCATCCCCTGTTTGAGTCGACTCATTGGCTGTTTCATTTGAACCATGTTGCCGCAGGTCTGAACAGGTCGAGTCATGAGTTGACCCAACTCTGGAAAAACCCTGTTTGAGTCGACTCATCCCCTGTTTGAGTCGACTCATCACCTGCTTAATTTGAGTGGTTTTTGCCTCGGGTCTGAACAGGTCGAGTGATTTGTGTGAACAGGTCGACTGGTCGTTGTTGGCACTCAATTTTCTACTGTGCATTTTTGCAAAATTATTTTGTTATATCTGTTACTTTGTCCATGTATCATATAAATATTCTAGAGTCTCTTCTTCAATAAGTAACAAGAAAAGTGAAAGATATACACCAAAGTGCTCTTCATCTTTATTCTCCATTGCATTTCTCAATAATTACATATAACAATTTTTGTTGATCATTGTGCATTGTTGTGGTGGTAACGTCCAAATAGGATTATGTAATCTTAGTTCGAGTTGAGGCTTTCTGTGGGTTTTTCTTGAATAAAACCATTGGGGTTTTTTCCTCTAAGAATTGGGGGTTTTTGCACTAACCTTTGCTTCACAGATTCAATCGAGTGAAAGATTTGAAGAATGGTGGGTTCGGTCAAACAAGTAACGGTAACTAGAGGATTGTGAAGAAAGCTTAGGGTTCAAGTGTATTGCGATCAAAATCAGTCGGGCTAAATTTTTCGAGAATGAGGAGTTCTTGAAATAAGGTAGCTAGAACCAGAGGTTTGTTCGGAGTGCTAGAAGGACTTGGTTCTACTCGAATCAAGGGGAGAGAAGTGAATAGGATCTACAACAACAATAGGGGTTGATTGGTGGTGATCATTTCTTCGCTTGTATCAACTTTGCAACTTAATAATAAATATATCTCAATTCTAGATTTAGAATTAAGGGCAGACGTACCCTAAGCGAGGACGGTAGTGGAATTGCCTAAACAAATCCGGTGTTGTTCTCTCTTTCTCTTAACTCTTTAAATTCTACATTAATTATGTTTTGTGTGAAATTAATAGTAAAATCAATCTCGCTTGATTATTGTGCATAGTAGTTGTTTGATAAATTGGTGCAATCACTTTGATTGCAACTAAGTAAAATTCTGCACATTCAATTTGAGTGAAATTGAGACTTGGTGTGGAGTGCTCACCAAGTGTTCGATAAAATTAATCTCATATAAATCTATTAATATTTTACTTGCTCTCTTATTGTGTTAAGCATTATTAGAGGTAACGATATCAAGGATTGTGGTAGTAAGTTGATTGATTTAGATAGTGGTTGATTATCTCTATCGTAGTTATTCCATTCGGTTTCAGACATATCTGTTAGGGACCAATTATCACTACTTTTCATATATTATTATTGGTCCCTTTTACCATTTTCTTATCAAATTTACACACTTTTATTCTCACAATTTAGTAAATATGCAATTAAGTTTATTTTTATTATGTTTTGAGTAGATATTTCACTTACTTGTTAGTTTTGTAGAAATTTTGGACAAGAGAGCATTGGATTGCATGAGCAAAATTTGGAAGGAGCTTGATAGGCATTTTGGAAGCATTTGAAGAATAAAGTATGGAAGAAAAATTATTGATGAAGCTTGCAAGGCAAAGAAGTTGTGCTTCCTTCAGTTCGCGCTGCGACCCATGTTGGCGCCGTGAACCCTGCGAAGACAGCAAGCTTTTTAATTAGTTTGGGCCACTTGTTATGTTTGGAGCCCAACTTTAGTGTGACATTTTTAGAACATTTGGAGATCACTTTTCTGTTTTAGACCAAAAGGAGATTATTAGAGAAAGTTTTGAACTCTTTAAACACACAATGGGAGAAAAGGAAAGATTATCATAAGTTTTGTAATAGAACTCTAGAGGCCATTTTTCAGAATCCATTCCATTTGTTTTGCTGTCAAACATGGTGATGAGGAGCTAAACCCCACTTTGTCAAGATTGGAGGTAGTAGTTATCCCTTATTGATTATGTATTCCTATTAACTCTTGTTTGTGACAATTAATTATTGATGTATGGATTGATATTTTCACCCTATTTTGAATATTCAAATTTGAGTTATTGTTGAGAAAGGTTATTCAAGTCTTGACTTAAAGTATGCTTTCAAGTAGTGAATAAATTGTAGAAATAGATTTATACACTACTTTTCTTTTGTATCAAACATTAAAGATTGTTATGTTAGTAGTTAGATGAAGAAATCATCTAAAGATAATATAGTGATTATCACAATCTCATTTAGAAATAAATGTCATTTAGAGGATACTTGAATATCATCAATAATTTTGATTCCATATAGTTGTCATTATGGAAACATAAGAAATTGGGATAGTGAACTCCAATCTTGGCAAGCCTTTTATATTTGATTTAAAACTAATTTCATTATCTTATTGTCATTTTAATTAAGAGATAACAATTCACACAAAAACAACTTGGTTACTTTTTAAACTTACAACAATTGAGATTATAGAACGGCGGTAATATCAACCAATCTCTGTGGATACGATATAAAAATATTTGCCGGAAATATACTTTTCAGCAAATTGGCGTCGTTGCCGGGGATTGGTGTTCGATATTGCAAGCATTGCAATAATTCATTGTTCTAAGTTTTTTATTTTACTACTATCACTCTTGTGTTCCACTTGGTTTGTTAGTTTTGTAGATTCTAGTGCATGCGAGGAAAGGCTACCGAGGAGCAATTTCAATTCGATCCCGAAATTGAAAGAACACTTCGAAAGCTCAATAGTAAAACACGAAGAAGAAGGAAACTAGCCGAAGAGAGGAATCGGAGAGAAGAAGCGTCTACTTCTTCACTTATTCAAATTGAAGATATGGGTGTAGAAACTTTTGAAGGAAACATGGCGGGTGAAGCTCCTACCGAAATGTCCGCTAATAGTCCAAGGCGGAATGCCCAATTTGCTCGTGGTGGAAGGAACACGGAGATGAAAACCGGAATCCTCCAACTCCTTTATGCAAATCTATTCACTGGAATGGACCATGAAGATCCGTATACCCATCTCACCAAATTCTATGAGATTGCGGGAATGGACCATGAAGATCCGTATACCCATTCCCACATTCCTTATTAGAAGAAAAGTTTCTAGAAAGATATTTTCCTCAATCCCGATTCATGGAAGCCAAAACGGCTATTGCAGTATTCACTCAAGGGAGCAACGAGTCTCTAAATGAGGCTTGGGAAATATTCAAGTCAATGTTAAGAAAATGCAAAGGTCGTGGTTTTGATGAACTCACTCAGATCCACGTTTTTCTAAATGGGCTCCAATCGACTCACAAAACACTTTTGGATGCTACCGCGGGTGGCTCTCTTATGTCAAAGAACGCGGAAAAGGCGAAAGTCATTACTGACCGGATGGCACTCAATGATCGTCAAAGTCAACATGATTGTAGTCCTTCACAAAGGAAACCGGGAGTTCTTAAATTAAATACCAATGATGTTATTCTTTCCCAAAACAAGTTACTTTCTCAACAAGTGGAGTTACTCACTCAACAAATGTCCAAAATTCCACAACAAATGAAGGAAATTCAAGGATCTCAAGCTAGACATCAAGTGGCATGTTGTGAACTATGTCAAGGAGATCATCCCACCGGTTATTATCCTCCATTGGAAGAAGTGAGTTATGTGAACAACCAAAATCAAGGTTATCAAAGGCAACCTCCATCTCACAACAACTCATATCCAAGGAACAACCAAGGCTATCAACAATCAAGATTCAACAACCAAAATTTTCAACAACAAAGTCCATATCAAAGTCCAAATTCTCAAGTCCAACAATCGCAAGGCGGAAGTTAAAAGCTAGAAGATACTCCCACACAATTCATGCAAGCCTCCATGGCAAACCAAAAGAGCAATGAGGCAGCTATCAAAAATTTGGAGAATCAAGTAGGCCAACTTGCGAAGCAATTATCGGAACAACAAGTGGGTTCTTCTTTCTCCGCCAACACTCAAACCAATCCGAAGGAGCATTGTAAAGCAATTGTTACTAGAAGCGGTAGAGAGGTGACGAGTGGAAGAAGTGAGGAGATTGCATTAGAGGATGATATGAATGTCATAACTGAAAATGAAGAGAACGAAGTGGTGGTGGAGTATGAAAAGAAAAAAGAGGAAAAAACTGTTCAATTCGCGCCGCGACCCCCTTTGGCGCCGCGAAAAGAACAGGGTCAGAATGGTTCAGCTGAACAGGAGGGTGAAGTAGGTGAGAAGAAAGAAGCAGAGGCTAGAAAGAAGAAAAAAGGAGATAAAGGAGTGAGTGTTATTCCAGCTCAACATCTACCTTACCCGCACACACCATCAAAGAAGGAGAATGCTAGACATTATGCACGGTTTATGGATATATTTAAGCAACTTCAAATAAATATTCCATTTGCCGAAGCATTATAGCAAATTCCAAGGTATGCGAAGTTCATGAAGGATATTCTCACAAAGAAGAAGAGATATGTGGAAGACGAGACAATCTTGCTTGATGCACGTTGTAACGCCATAATCTAAAAAACTCTCCCAATAAAGGAATCCGATCCGGGCCGAGTCGTTTACCGGTAACCATTGGAGGCACTTACATTGGTAATGGTTTGGTCGATTTGGGATCTAGCATCAATTTAATTCCCTTATCCATTGTTAAAAGATTGGGGAATGTTGAGATGAAATCTACAAGGATGACCTTGCAACTAGTCGATAAGTCTACCACTTCACCATATGGAGTTGCTCAAGATATGCTAGTAAAGGTGGATAAATTCTTGTTTCCGGTAGATTTTATGGTAGTGGACATGGATGAGGATCGTGATGTTCCTCTAATTCTTGGAAGACCATTTATGAGAACAGCCAGAATGATGATCGACATTGATGATAGACTCATGAAAGTAAGAGTGCAAGATGAAGAGGTAACTTTCAATCTTTTTGAAGCCATGAAGCACCCTAACGACAAGCATGACTCTTTCCGAATCGATGCCGCCGAGGAGGAAATCTTGGAGGTTGCAAATCAAGTTCATCTTTCTAATACGTTAGAGAGATCTCTTATAGGAGCCTACAATGTTTTAACCAAAAATGAAGAAAAAGAAATTGAAGCATTTTTGGATGAATTGGAGTCTTGCGGAGAAATTGCTTATCATGAGGAGAAAAATGAGGACTTGGATGTGAAAAAGAAAGTGGAAGAGCCAAAGTTAGAGTTAAAGATGCTACCTCCACACTTGAAATATGTGTTCCTTGGTGATGATTTCACTAAACCGGTGATCATTAGCAATGTCGTGTCCACCAAAGAGGAGCATAAGTTGATACAAGTGTTGAAAAAGAATAAAGGTGCAATAGGGTGGGTATTATCCGATTTAAAGGGTATTAGTCCGGCTTATTGCATGCATAAGATCATGATGGAAGAAAATTACAAGCCCGTTGCACAACCTCAAAGGCGCTTAAATCCATCAATGAAGGAAGTGGTGAGAAAAGAAGTTGTCAAACTATTGGAGGCCGAAATGATTTATCCTATCTCCGATAGTGAATGGGTGAGTCCGGTGCAAGTAGTTCCAAAGAAGGGTGGTATGACGGTTGTTAAAAATGATAAAAATGAGTTGGTTCCAACTAGAATGGTAAACGGATGGAGGATGTGCATTGACTATAGGAGGCTAAATCAAGCTACAAGGAAAGATCACTTCCCGCTACCTTTCATGGACCAAATGTTGGAAAGGTTGGTCGGCAAGAATTTCTATTGTTTCTTAGATGGTTATTCGGGTTACAACCAAATTTCGGTCAATCCGGCGGATCATGAGAAAACGACTTTTACATGTCCTTTCGGCATTTTTGCTTACCAAAGAATGCCTTTTGGATTATGTAATGCACCGACAACATTTCAACGGTGTATGCAAGCAATATTCTTGGGTTTGATCGAAGAGTGCATTGAGGTGTTTATGGATGACTTTTCCGTTTATGGGTCGTCCTTTGACTTATGCTTAAAAAATCTTGATGTGGTTTTGGAAAGATGTGTGGAAACAAATTTAGTGCTCAATTGGGAGAAATGCAATTTTATGGTCACCGAAGGTATTGTTCTTGATCACAAAATCTCTTCCGAAGGGCTAGAAGTTGATAGATCAAAGGTGGAAGTCATTGAAAAACTACCACCTCCAACAAACATCAAAGGAGTAAGAAGCTTTCTTGGACATGCCAGATTCTATCGAAGATTCATCAAGGACTTCTCAAAGATAGCAAAGCCCTTGAGTAATTTGCTCAACAAAGGTACGCAATTTATTTTTGATGAGTCGTGTCTAAAAGCATTCCATGAGTTAAAAGAAAAGTTAGTCACCACACCCATAATCGCTGCACCTAATTGGACACTTGATTTTGAACTTATGTGTGATGCAAGCGATTATGCGGTTGGTGCGGTTTTGGGTCAAAGAAGAGCAAAAAAAATTCATGCCATCCACTATGCTAGTAAAGTTTTAAATGAAGCGCAAGTCAATTATGCGACAACCGAAAAGGAGTTACTAGCTATAGTGTATGCATTGGAAAAATTTATAGCTTATTTGATCGGGTCCAAAGTTGTAGTTTACACCGACCATTCGGCAATCAAGTATCTGCTAACCAAGCCGGATTCCAAACAAAGACTAATTCGTTGGATTTTGTTATTACAATAATTTGATTTGGAAATCCGGGATAAAAAGGGTTCTGAAAACTTGGTAGCGGATCATTTTTCCCGGTTGGTTAATGTGGAAATTACAAATAAAGAAGAAGAAGTGAGGGAAGAGTTTCCAGACGAAAAGCTTTATGCGATTCAAGTGAGGCCTTGGTTTGCCGATTTTGCTAATTATAAGGCAATCAGTTTGACACCGGAAGACCTCACTAGTAATCAAAGAAAGAAATTTTTAGCGGATGCAAAGTACTATGTGTGGGATGACCCGTATTTGTTCAAAGCGGGTGTGGATGGCATTTTAAGAAGGTGTGTGACACTTGAAGAGTCAAAAGATATCCTTTGGCATTGTCATAAATCTCCGTATGGAGGTCATTATAGCGGTTTGCGAACAGCCACTAAAGTCCTCCAAGCGGGATTTTATTGGCCGTCCGTGTTTAAAGACGCACATGAACATGCAAAGAATTATGACACATGCCAAAGAAGCGGAGGAATAGGCAAACAAGATGAAATGCCCCTAACCAACATGTTGGAAGTGGAAGTCTTTGATTGTTGGGGCATCGATTTTGTTGGCCCATTTTCCTCTTCTTTATCTAATGAGTATATTCTTGTAGCGTTGACTATGTGTCAAAGTGGGTGGAAGCAATTGCTTCACCTAAGGCCGACTTCAAAACCGTGATAAGATTTCTAAAGAAAAACATATTTTCACGTTTTGGTGTACCTAGGGTGTTAGTAAGCGATGGGGGATCACATTTTTGCAATACACCCTTGGAAAAAGTCTTGGAACATTATGGTGTAAAGCATCAAGTGACTACTCCTTACCATCCACAAGTAAATGGTCAAACGGAAGTGTCAAATAGAGAAGTAAAAAGGATACTTGAAAAAACTGTTTTGAGCTCAAGAAAAGATTGGTCTTCAAAATTGGATGAAGCTTTGTGGGCGTATCGTACCGCCTACAAAGCTCCTATTGGACTAACCCCATTTCAGATGGTTTATGGGAAGACTTGTCATCTCCCGGTAGAGATGGAACATAGAGCACTTTGGGCTCTTAAATTCTTGAACTTTGACTCCACTCTAGCCGGTGAGAAAAGAAAAGAACAACTCCATGAATTGGAGGAATCAAGGAACAATGCTTACCACTCAAAAAAGCTTTACAAGGAGAAGGTGAAAGCATACCATGATAGAAAGGTTTGTCACAAGGAGTTCAAAGTTGGACAAATGGTTCTCCTTTTCAATTCAAGACTCAAGTTGTTTCCAGGCAAGTTGAAGTCCAAATGGTCGGGACCGTTTGTAGTGAAAGAGGTGCGAGATTATGGAGCCATTGTGGTTGAGGATCCAAAGTCAAAAGAGAGTTGGATTGTGAATTGGAAGAGATTAAAAGTTTACCATGGTGGAGAAGTAAACCGGGACGTCTATGTCGTTTCGCTCGCCGAACCGTGAAGTATCGCCGAACCGTCGAGCTCAAACGACGTTAAACAAAGCACTTGTTGGGAGGCAACCCAACTTCGTAAGCCTGCATTTCAATTTTTGTTACTTCATTTGTGTAATGTATTTTGTTTTGTTTTTCAAGAGTAGAATGAAGGTCAGTCCAATTTCCAACATTTTTTGAAAATTCCTTCAATTCGCCCCGCGAACTGAATGGAAACTTAATGTTCACGCCGCTAACTAAGTTCGCCCCGCGAACTGAGCGGAGCAGACCCTTTTAATTTCTGTTTTGTTTTACTTTTGTTTCCCTTATATTTTATATTTTATAACTTCACCTCTCTCTCTTCACCATCTCACTCTCTCACTCCCAAACTCAAACTTAACCCTCTCAATCTCAATAATCCCAATTTTTTTTTGCAAGAATCATTTCAATTTCCTTCTCTCATCAAGGTATGTTTACTCTTTTTCCTTTTTTTTTCCTTCTTTGCTCTCTCATCAAGGTGAACTAGGGTAATTGTTAGAGGATGATTTGTTTGTTGAAATTCACTTTGCATGTGTAGAGATTCTTCAAATTAGGACAGGTTAAGAGTTTGTGGTGTCAATTTTGAAAAGATTTGAGCAGTAGGAAAAACCCTAGGGTTGCTGGTTTTTCTGGTTTTCGCAGAGATCGCGCCGCAAACTGGAAAAAATCCAGCACTTCAAATTTTTGTTGTTATGTATGCTGACTTAAGTTTTGGTTGTTGTGTGGTTGCTTGTGGTTTTATTGCAGATGTCTAAGCGCACAAAAACAGTAAGCTCCAGTCCCTCAAGGTCCGTGCGGAGATTCATCAGTAATGAGCATGAGGAAAGGTTTGAAAAGTTAATTAAAAGAACCATTTAGTCCGAGAGATTCATTCGTTTGTCACCAGGAGGCAACTATAGGAAGCTTGTGGCAAACTTTGAAAAGAGAAAGTGGGGCAAAATTTGTGAGCCGGAAGTGGAAATCAACTACGACATTGTGCGTGAATTTTACGCCAATGCTCTTCAATTGGAAGAAGGTGTAGCATACCACTATCAAACTAGGGTGAGGGGGAAGATCATCACTTTCAATAGGGATGCAATCAACACTTATTTGGGTCATCCTCTCACCTTGGCGGATAACATGCAGTGTGAATACCGTGCTAAAGAGATTGCAAATGATTGGGATCTTGCTGCTATTAGTGCTCACCTTTGCCTAGAGGGAAGGACATCTGACTTGAACGATCAAGGATTTACAAAATCTTGGAAGAGGGAGAACCTGAATTTGGAAGCAAGGGCTTACTTGGTTCTTTTGTTGAACAACATTCGGCCGCGAAGCCATAGCACCACAATTCCACTCGATGTCGACTGCCTTTTGTATTACATCATGATTGGGAAATCGGTAGATGTGGCGTCTATCATCGCGGGGGAAATGAGAAAAGTGGCAACTAGCGGGACAAAGTTCGGAGGGAAAGCCGGTGTGCTCATGTATCTGGGATTGATTATGGGGCTTTGCCGAAGGGCAAATGTGCCTATTCCGGATGAGGTGCACCTTTCCATTACTAGTGTGATTAATGATGCATTTTTTAACAGGTTCTTCCAGAGTCAAATGGATAGAGCTGAGGGAGCATGCACTTCTTCATCTAGACCTCGCGCCCGCAGTACACCAGTTTTCGATCAGATGGCGTTCGCCACTTATTGCTGTGAAAACTTTGAGGCTTCTAGGAGGTCTCAATCATTCTTATTTGATGTCATGCAGCAGCAGTTCCAGAACACCTTCTTAGCACCAGAAGCCCGCACTTTTCCGACTCAGGCGGAATATGTATCTTACTCTAATTGGCCTAAGGGCGGGCCAACATTCATGGGGGGTGAAGGAAGTAGTGGTCAAGCTAGTGGTGCGGGTCATGATGAAGACATGGAAGATGTCATTGGGTCCGTAGGCGGTGGTGTTGATGAGGAGGATTAAAGACTTTAGTTTGAGTAGTATTAGATTTTTATTTGTTAGTTTTTTTTTATTATTATTATTGTTTTTGTGTTTTTAATTATGGTTGTACTTTTGGTGGCTCTCGTTTCACCGTAAACTTTTGTTTTGTTAATTGCATGGATCTTTATTGTGAATTTTAATTGTGTGTTTCTATGAACTTTGGTATGCCCCACTTTTTTATTTAATTGTTCTCATTCTTGAGTTAAGCTTGAAGGAACCAAGTGATGCTTGCAAAGAAGGAAGTGTAGGACACTTCGAGTGGTGATGATAAGAATTAGTTGTCAGTATTTCAAGGTACACTTTACCGCTTTCTAGACTTAACATGAATAGTTTGATGGTGTGTTGCAAATTTCCTATCATAAATTCCTTGAGATACATGTCAATTTTGAATTAAAGTAGAAGTTAACCAATTGTGAGATAGCCTTCCATTATGCACTAAATGCGGGAGACCGGATATTATTTCAATTCATTCTTATCATGTTAAATCATGCATTAGTCTACTTTTGTGAAAATTGTGAAAGTGATAGAGGCATTGTTTGTTATTGAGAAAAACCACTTGGCCAAAAAAGTTTTGAATCAATTAACCTTGTGAGAAGTGATCCTTAGTTTAACCCCTTTGAGCTTGTATTAGGATTCATTTGATTGATAAGTGCAAATTCCATTGAAAATATTGTGAATAAATGAATCCTAATTTCTTTCGTTTCAATTGAACCTCCAAACGATTTTGTTTGCAAATTTTGTCTTTTGCCTATGTCTAAGTAGGGAGCATTATTGCATAAACTTTGTCTTGAAGTCTAAAGTTGGGGAGAGTAACTTAGAAGAGTTGATACAAACTTGAAAAAATGGTGTTTTAGAAAAGGTGAAAGTGTGAAAAGAAACAAGAACAATAAGTCACCTTTGAAATTATGGAGCTAGTAAAAAGAAAGAAAAAACAAAAAAGAGAGCTCATGGTTGTGTTGTTGTTGAAAAATAAGAAAAGAAGAAAAATTGGGATCAAAAATAGAATTTGTTGTTGAGTTTGAATTTATGGGAATGCTCCCTTGGGATAGGCATTTTTGTTTGAATTCCCTTAATCATATCCTTTCTTTGTAACTCAAGCCACATTACAACCTTTGAAAGACCTCTTGATTCTCATTTTTTCACATGATTTAGTGTTTGCTTTGATGACCGCATGATTCGAGTTGATGTTGATTTAATTGTTCGGATGAGTGAAAGAAAACCCTCATGTTTATTCATCATTACTACGATGTGTGTGTAAGTTTGATTCAATTTTGACATGTATTGCTTTGAATTCTTTGGTATGTCATTTGCATCCAACCATTGTTCTTGTTCATGTTTTGTCTAGCATTGAGGTAAGTGGATTGAGAAAGGGTCGTACACTTTTGAACCATTTGAGTGTCTTTGGTTAATCCTTGTTTCATTCTCTTGTTCATTACTTTGGTTACTTTGGTGAAAAACTTTTGTTTAGGGACAAACAAAATGATAAGTTTGGGAGAGTTGTTAGGGACTAATTATCACTACTTTTCATATATTATTATTGGTCCCTTTTACAATTTTCTTATCAAATTTACACACTTTTATTCTCACAATTTAGTAAATATGCAATTAAGTTTATTTTTATTATGTTTTGAGTAGATATTTCACTTGTTAGTTTTGTAGAAATTTTGGACAAGAAAGAATTGGATTGCATGAGTAAAATTTGGAAGGAGCTTGATAGGCATTTTGGAAGCATTTGAAGAATAAAGTATGGAAGAAAAATTATTGATGAAGCTTGCAAGGCAAAGAAGCTGTGTTTCCTTCAGTTCGCGCCGCGACCCATGTTGGCGCCGCGAATCCTACGAAGACAGCAAACTTTTTAATTAGTTTGGGCCACTTGTTATGTTTGGAGCCCAACTTTAGTGTGACATTTTTAGAACATTTGGAGATCACTTTTCTGTTTTAGACCAAAAGGAGATTATTAGAGAAAGTTTTGAACTCTTTAAACACACAATGGGAGAAAATGAGAGATTATCATAAGTTTTGTAATAGAACTCTAGAGGCCATTTTTCAGAATCCATTCCATTTATTTTGCTGTCAAACATGGTGATGAGGAGCTAAACCCCACTTTGTCAAGATTGGAGGTAGTAGTTATCCCTTATTGATTATGTATTCCTATTAACTCTTGTTTGTGACAATTAATTATTGATTATGGATTGATATTTTCACCCTATTTTGAATATTCAAATTTGAGTTATTGTTGAGAAAGGTTATTCAAGTCTTGACTTAAAGTATGCTTTCAAGTAGTGAATAAATTGTAGAAATAGATTTATACACTACTTTTCTTTTGTATCAAACATTAAAGATTGTTATATTAGTAGTTAGATGGAGAAATTATCTAAAGATTAATATAGTGATTATCACAATCTCATTTAGAAATAAATGTCATCGAGAGGATACTTGAATATCATCAATAATTTTGAGTTCATATAGTTGTCATTATGGAAACATAAGAAATTGGGATAGAGAACTCCAATCTTGGCAAGCCTTTTATATTTGATTTAAAACTAATTTCACTGTCTTATTGTCATTTTAATTAAGAGATAACAATTCACTCAAAAACAACTTGGTTACTTTTTAAACTTACAACAATTGAGATTATAGAACGGCAGTAATATCAACTAATCTCTGTGGATACGATATAAAAATGTTTGTCGGAAATATACTTTTCAACAATGTCCGATCTTTCCATTAACGGATCGTTTAGACGATTGTGGTCTAGGGAGATTTCGCAACCTTTGAAAACATTTTAAAAAGCACTAAATTTTAAATACTGATCTACGCAATCCCCCTTCTAGATCGGTACTATCGTCTAACAAACATGACTTGCGAAATAAGTCACACAAAAAATTAGAGATTGTGCACTCATATGTGTGTGGTCTCTTTTGAGTGAACCAGCTAAGAGGTAAATGCTACTTCTTAATCTTCATAGATAAACTCGCTAGATATATGTGGATTTATCAGTTGGAGAAGAAAAGTGAGATGTTCGCTAATTTTTATAGATTCAAGTTACTAGAGTAGAATAAGGTTGAATATGAAATCAAAAGGTTGAGAACTGGTGGTGGTGATAAGTACACCTCCATTGAGTTTTCTAAGTTTTGTGAAAAGGAAGGGACTTATTAAGAATTTATATCACATACACACCTTAACATAATGGTATTGATGAGAGAAAGAACATAAGTATGTTGAACATGGCAAGAAGCATTGTTTAAGGAAATGAAAATTCCAAACCATATTTGGGGTGAGGCTAACTCAATAGTTGTCTACACCATAAATAGATGTGAAACAAATAATTTTCACAATAAGACTCCTAGTGAAGCTTGGGCTGACCTAAAACCAAGTATTATACACTTCAAGATTTTTGGCTCATCATGTTACAGACATGTGCTTGAGCAACTCAGAAGAAAGCTTGATGGCAGAGGCTAAGCCATGATTTTGGTTGGTTATCATTCCACAGGTGCCTATAAGTTGTTCTCACTAACTAAGAACAAGGTGATGATTAGTATGGATATGGAATTTGATGAAAGTAGAGGATGGAAATGGAAGGACTCAATGCAGGAGGGTAAAGGTTCAAGTCATATTCAAACCAATCTTCAAGATGATGAGCAAGTAGTAGAAACAGATACTTAACCGACACAACGTTAAGAGGTAAGAAGATCATCAAGAGCCATCACTCAACCATTTAAACTGAATGATTATGAATGGTTTCCAAATCAAGCCATAATATAAAATTTTGACCTAATTGAAGAAGCCATTATGGTTGAATCCAAGCCAATATATCATTTTCAAGCCATGAAAGATGAGAATTGGCAATATGCAATGAATGAATAGATCAAGGCTATTTAAAATAAAAAAGACATAGGAACTGGACAATTATTTAGGTAAGAAGTCATTAGATGTCAAGTGGGTTCACAAGCTGAAGTTGAAGAAAAATAATGAAATTGTCAAGCATAAGGTAAAAATGGTGGCAAAATGCTTTATCCAAAAGTTTAGCATTGATTTTAAATAAGTTTGTGCACTAGTTGTTATACTTTTTCCATGATAGTGGTTGTAGTCATTGCAACATATAGAGGTTGGAAGATGCAACAACTTGATGTAAATTTGACATTCCTCAATTGACCCCTAGAAGAAGAAGTTTATATGAAGAAACCACTTGGTTTTAAGGTGAAAGGGCAAGAAGAGATGATGTACATGATGAGAAAATCTTTGCATATATTGAAGAATTACTTAGGCAAGGAACACGAGAATTTATAGCCTATTGATCAAGTTAGGTTTCAAAAGTGCACATCATGACATTAAGTGTATGTGAAAGACTCAAGTGAATAAAACTAAGTCATCTAATGTCTCTATATGAATGATATTATGGTCACAGGTTCTAATGAAGATGAATTGACAAAGTTTAAGGCTATCATAGAGAATGAGTTTGAGATGCCAGACTTAGGAAATTTGGCCTACTTCCTAGAAATGGAAGTTGTGAACACGGGGCATGGGGTTTTCTTGCATCGGAAGAAAAATGAAAAAAAAAATCTGAAGAAGTTCAAAACGAGCAATTTCAATCTCGCAAACACCCTTAAGAAAACCAACATTAAACTGAAGAAGGAGTCAAAAGATGAACATGTGGATAATGTATTGTACAAGTTGATCATTGGCTCATTGAGACATCTTTGAAATATAAGGGATGATATTTTTCATAGTGAGATTGGTTAGTACATTCATGGAAAAACCAAGGTTATGTCCTTTCAGTAAAGAGGATCTTGTCGCATCTCGAAAAATAGGATCCTTCGTGCGCTCACGAAAAAATGATTCGAACATAGTTGCCGCCAAACATTATTTATTCCAATGAAGGAAACGGAAAATATTGATAAAACCATTAAAAGAAAAAGAAGATGGTTGTTGCAACCATATTCAGGTTCTGAGTCGATTACGTAATGAGGAGGTATTAACACCCCTCACGTCCGTTGTACTTAACGGGAACCTTTTAATTAAACTTGAAATTGATTGTTAGTTATCGTTAATTGCTTTCTTCAAAGAATGAAAAGTATTAAAAGAAAAGAAAAGGGATCGTAAAAAGTTCATTATTAAGGTGTTGACAAGATTGTGGGTCTCGCTTCTACATATCCTCGGGTATAATGAGGAACTCAAAGCTTCGTAGTTAGGGGCAAGATAAAAAGATGTTTTTGGTGTTTTTTTGTTATAGTGCTTGATGAGACATTGAATCCCGCTCCTATGTATCTCCAGGTGCGACAGAGAACTCAAAGCTACGTAGTTCTTGGTAGAAAATGAGTGTTGGTTGATTGATTTTAGTGAACGAATGTTTAGTTCGCATTCTAACGGTTAAACATTGGCTTGTTTGTAAAGATATTAAGGTCATTGGCTCCAAAGTTTAACCATGTGGTAGTAGCCATAGAAGAGTCGAAAGATTTGTCAACATTGACAAATGTGGAGCTTCAAGAGACCCTTGAATCTCATGAACAAAGAATGACTGAAAGAGGTGCAAGCAAGTTGAAGAGTGATGTGGCTTTGCAGGCGCAATGAGCAAGAGAAAAGAAAGGTAAAATGAAGTGGTTCGACAATAAAGGTAGATTAGGATACAACAATTCGACTGGTCGAAATCAACAAGAAAAAGACTGGTCGAATTAGATAAAGTCCTCATATCAAAGCAACCAAAGAGGTGGTGTTGCAGGTAGATGAAAAGGTGGTGGTCGAAAACCTGACAAAAGTAACATTAAGCGTTTCAATTTTTAGAAGTATGTTCATTACTCTAATGATTGTCTTGAAAAACAGAAGAATCAGGAAACTGATGCAAATTTTGCAAAGCATAAAGAAGAAGAGATGTTGTTGATGGTCACAACAAAAGATGACAAAAGAGTCTAGGACCAATGGTACTTAGACCTATGATGCTCATCACACATAAAGATTAGTTTGTCAACATGAAACCCTCAATGAAGAACATGGTAAAATTTGCAAATGACAATAATCTAGCAGTTGAAGGTGTTAGTGATATTCTGATTATGAGGAAAGATGGCAAAAGATCAGCAATTTCCACTGTACTATACATACTAGGCATAAAAAGTAATTTGATCAGCATATGGCAATTGGTCCAAAAGAACTGCAAAATGTCGATCAAAGACAAGATGATGAGAGTTCTCAAAACAGGTGGAAGGTTAATCTTGAAGGCTCTAATGTCTCTAAATAGAACCTTCAGGATTGAATTTAATATGATGGAGCACAAGTGCCTTGCAATTGCAGCTAGTAAGGATGAACGTATGTGACACTATAGACTTGGCCATCTCAATTTCAAAGATATCAGAGATTTGAAAAGAAGAAATATGGTTTTAGGGTTACCAGAAATCGACATTACAGATGAAATGTGTGAGGAATATGTGCAGGCGAAGTAGCATAAGAATAGATTCAGCAGGGATGCATGAAGCAAGTCAAAGGCAATTCTTGAAATCATATACTTTGATGTGTGTGGTCCTATCCTAGTGGATTCAATTGGAGGTAACATATACTTTGTCACTTTCATAGATGATTTTAGTCGAAAACTGTGGACTTACCTGATCAAGAAGAAAAGTGAAGTGTTTGACGTATTTCCAAGTTTACACCTATGATTGAAACACAAAGTGGTCGAAAGCTTAATATTTTGAGGATTGATGGTGGTGGAGAATATGCGTCAAAATAATTCAACATGTTATGTGAGAAAAAATGAATTATGCATGAGGTCGTCCCATGTTACATTCCACAACATAATGGAACTAAAAAAAGTAAGAATATAACCATCATGAATATAGTGAGAAGTATGTTGAAAGGCAACCATTTACCCAAAGAATTATGGGGAGAAGTTGTATGGAATGCAACATATATTTTAAACAGATGTTCGACAAAAAGGCTAGAAGGAATTACACCAGAAGAATGTTAGTCTGGTGTCAAGCCTAGCTTGAGTCGTCTGAAAGTATTTGATCAATAACACATAGACATATGCATGATCAGTTGAGGATAAAACTTGATGATAAATCAAGTCAAATGATTCTAATAGGATATCATTCAATTGAAGGATACAAGTTCTTTGACCCAGTGAACAAGCAATTAGTGATCAGTAAGGACGTAATCATAGATGAGCTTAAGGAATGGGATTGGACTGGAAGTGTAAAGAAGGATCCAATAAGAATCTTATGTGAAGAACCAACAAGTGAAGTCAAAAGAGAGGTTCGATAGGAAGAAGTCAGAGGTTAAGCAAGCACAAGCAGACCTCAAAGGACAAGACACCTGTCTACAATATTAGAAGAATGTGTGATTAAATCAGATGATGTGATTGATAATGAAGCTGAGCGGGTGCACTATACTTTCTATACATATTTCGAACTAGTCAATGCAGCTGAGGCATTGAAGGATTCGACGTGGGTGAAAGCGATCAATGAGGAATTGAAGTCCATCAATGTCAACAACACTTGATCACTTATCGAATTGCCTCAAGGCAAGAAGGTAATAGATGTGAAGTGGGTATACAAGGTGAAATTGAATCCAAAAGGAGAAGTAAATCAACACAAGGAAAGATTTGTGGTGAAAGGGTTTCTTCAGAAAGAAGGAATCAACTTCGATGAAGTTTTTGCACTTGTTGCTAGGATCGAAACAATCAGATTGGTTGTTGGTATAACAAACATGAACAACTGGAACACATGTTAGATGGATGTGAAATGTGAATTTCTGAGTGGTCTCTTAGATGAAGAAGTTTATGTTGCACAATCAATTGGATTTTTGAAACATGGCGAAGAAAACAAGGTATACAGGTTGCATAAAGTCCTGTATGGATTTAAGCAAGCTCCAAGAGCTTGGAATAAGAAGATAAATAATTTTGTAAGGGAAAAGGAATTTGTGAAGTGCACAATTAAGCATGGAATATATGTAAGAATCAGCAATAGTGAATTGCTTATACTATGTATCTATGTTGGTGACCTGTTGATAACAAGAAGTTGCAAGAAGGAGAACAAAGATTTCAAACATGAATTATGTAAAGAGTTTGAAATGTTAGACTTGAGAAATCTCTCACACTTCCTTAGTGTCGAATTCTACAGGAGTTGTAGAGGTTTGATGATGCATCAAAGAAGATATGCAGGCGAAATACTCAAGAGATTTGAGATGCAAGACTGCAACCCAATTTCGACTCGAACAAAGCTTAGATTGCAACTGTCAAAAGACACGGATGAAGACTCATTGGATCATTGAGAATAATTTTCTTATTCTTTTCCAATCTATTTACATTTATTAATTTTGGGTATAATTGATTGTTGTTCTTCAAAATAATTTTAGGAATGGTACCTTTGCTCAAATACAACCTATAAAACTAGATATTTGTTCTTCAAAATCATTGAAATTATTGTCTTTATTTGTTGTAGATCTATCAAAGAAGTTACCTTTGATAAAATAAAGCCCAGAAAATTAGACATGTTCTTCAAAATCAATGAGATTATTAACCCAAAAAATTAGACATGTTCTTCAAAATCAATGAGATTATTGACTTCATTTGCTGAAGATCTACTAAGGAGTTACATTTGCTTCAATGGAATAGATTTTCTTATTTCAAACATTTTTTTTTATTCTCAGTTCACTAAACCGTATAAGAAGAAAAATAGGAGCTTTTAAGTTTTGTTAAAAAAATCTAAATGTTTCAGATTAATATTGATGAGATAAATAATAATGATATTGTGAACTTAATTAATCAAGATTGAGATTTTGCAAGATTTTTGTTTGGTAATCTTCTTTTGGTAATTAAATGTTCCATATTTTTTCCAATTTAAGAAATAGATTCCAAAATTTTCATAAATATATCGGTCAAAGATGTTGTGAGCATAATTTCATAGTTTTTTTTATGGTTTGTTGAATTTCTTTAATAATAAAATATACTTTTTTATAAATTCAATTTAGTTGATTAAATTAAATTTATGGTAATTTAAATTTATTTATTTTATTTTAATATTATTATTAGAATAAAAAACAATTATTTTGGAAAATTTATAATGATTAAATTTAGTTTTTTAAATAAATATAATTAATTATATTATTATTGACGACAATCAATCATCTTTTATACCCGGAAGGATTATACACGATAATATCATGATGGTTTAAGAATGGGTCAAAGATTACGGTAGGAAAAATATCTCTCCACATTGTATGGTCCAAATGGATATACAAAAAACTTACGATAAAGTGGAATGGATCCCCCTGAAACACATTATGGATGAGTTTGACTTCCCCCAAAACTTCACCAATTAGATTATGGCTTGTGTGACAAATATCTCTTATAAATTCTCCATTAACGGGAATCCTTCTAAGTTACTTAAAGCAAAAAGAGGGTTGAGACAAGGAGACCCAATATCCCTTCTCCTTTTTGTCTTGGTTATGAAATGTTTTCATATGGTCCTATAAAGTTTAAGCAAGAATCCAAATTTTAATTTCCATCCTAAATGTGAGAGGATGAAGATCATTAATATTTGTGTTTGCTGATGACATTCTTATGTTTCTGAGAAAAGACTTAGAATCCATGAAGCTGATTAAGGATAGAGTGAGGGTTTTCTCTACTGCTACGGATCTAAATATGAGTATCCCTATGAGTAAGATCTTCCTAAGTGGAGTAGATGAAGGACTCAAAACCTCATTCATCATATGAATGGATTTGCTATAGGTACAATGCCCTTCAAATATTTGAGAGTGCCTTTGGCGAGCAAAAAGCTTTTGATAACTCAATGTCAACCTTTGATAGAAAGGATGTTGGTGAGGCTTTCCCACTAGAGTACGAGGCTTTTATCCTATGCTGACAGACTCCAATTAGTGAAAAGGGTTATTTTCTCTATTGTTAACTACTGGATGCAGATTTTCCCCTTGCTTAAGAAAGTTATCGCGCATATAATAACATGCGCAAAAACTTCTTATGGCCTGGTAGAGAAAGTCATACAAGAAAAACTCCCGTTTCTTGGGACCATATAAGTAATCCACCTTGTGCAGGTGGCTTGAATTTAGTTTTCCTCGTGGAATGGAATAAAGCAATTGTTGGTAAATTGTTATGGAATGTTCATGCTAAAAAAGATAAGATGTAGATTTGGTGGATTCACATGTACTACTTGAAAAAAGAATATATAACCACTTATACTCCAGCTGCACACTGCTCTTGAGTGCTCAAAGTTATGTTCAAATAGAGAGATGTCCTCTTTCACTCTCAAGAATGGACATCGTTTAAAGCTACAAGGGAGTGTGTGACTAACCAGGTGTATCGTATGATGAGAAGTGAGAAGCCTAAAGTGATGTGGAGAAAACTTTTCTATGAAAACCGTGCAAGGCCTAGAGTGACGTTCATTTTGTGGTTGGCCTGTCATAATGGACTACCCACCAAAGATAGACTTCACCAGTTTGGGATCGTCATTGATGGTAAGTGTATGCACTGTGATGTAATGGAAACCTGTAATCATTTCTTCTTTGGTTGTCATGAGACCAAAAGATTTTGGACCCAAGTTCTGAATTTGGACCCAACTAAGATGAATTAGTTGTGCCATATGACTAATGACAAAGGTTGCAAAAAGAGATTTATGAAAATTGCCCTATCTAAAACTATATACATTATTTGGACAACTAGGAACAAGATTATTTTTTAAAATAAGATGAAGAATTGTCTGCAAGCTAAAGATATCATTAATATGATTTTACTGAGAGCTGGGACGAATAAGAATCTTTCTCTTTACCGTAAAAGTACTTGAATTTTTTCTTGTTTGTCTCCTTTTGTACATTGGTTGGTTCTAGTTAATTTATTGCTTGGATCACTTGATCGACTTTATACCTCATTGTTTTTTGAAATATTATTCTTTCAATAATGTTATATAATCTTTGTTGTCTCATCAATTCAACTGTCACATCATAAAAAGTGAGACTTAAATAAGAATAACATGCAAACTATTTTAAATCTTATTGCATCATGTGCATGCATGCGCCATTAGGATTGACGCCTTAGTGCAAAAAAATATGCATGTTTCACAGACAGTGACGTTTGTTCTTGTGTGTAATTTTATTTATTTAAAAAGTGATTAATTTAATAAATAATTATAGGGTAATGCTGACTTGTGTCCATAGGGGCACAAGTTAAGAACTAAATAAATAAATATTATTTTGGGAGTTATGTATTGGTTATATTAAAAATATAAAATTTAATTTTTTAATTGTTATTTTCAATACAAATTTTTTATAAATGAGTTTCTTAACATGTGCCCCTAGGATACAAGTTAGCATTATCCATAATTTTAAAATATAATTATTTTGATATTTAATTTTAAAATAATGATTATTTTAAAAACAAATTCCGAGAATCTTCTACTTATCATAAAAAAATTACTATGCGTGTGATAAAATGGTTATTTAAAAAAATGTATGATAAAAGTTGAAATGATAAAAAAAAATTAACACATCACTCTTTAGTTTAAATTTTTCAAATTGAGTTATTTTCGTTGTCATAAATCCACACTAGCCGCTACTCCAAAGTTCAAATTTCTGAAACAGAAAACGCTCTCACTCTTTCCGTCAAACCACTTTCACGGCGGAATAAGCAACGTTCATCGCCGATTAACCTCGATGAACTCCGATTCAGATTCTTCTCTAAGAAACAACGATGTCAATGATCGACGCCTCAGCATCATCGACTTTCTATCCGCCGATGATTCGCTTCTCGATCCCGTTTCTTCCAATCACCAAAATTCAGGTCACATTTCCCTAATTTTTCACTTCGTATTTCGAGATCAGATGAATCTTGTTCAAATTGAAACTCAAAGTTTCGTTGTCTTTGTTTTTTTTTCAGAAAACGAAGCTTGGTACACTCCGAATTCAAATAAATTCGAAGACGCTGCTACCAAAATTGAACAGTGGGAGGATGAACCTCAAACTTCTGAGAAAAAGACCATGAGAAACCCTAAATGCAATTTGCGCAAGAGTTTAGCTTGGGACAGTGCTTTTTTCACTAGTGCTGGTATATTTTTATTTAAATTTAAATTTAAAATTATTGAATTAGGATTTTGAATATTGTGGTTTGTATTTGAATTTTGAATGGTGTTTATGTTTAGGGGTTCTGGATCCTGATGAGTTGTCTAGTATAATTGAGGGTGTTGAGAAGGAAAATTTACCGAGGATTGAAGAGGATGTATACAAATCATGTGACTCTGTTTCGACGTTAGGGAGTGATAGTTTAACCTTTGAAAGTGTTGATTTGGAGGGTGATTTGTTTGAGGATGTTAGAGCTTCGATTCAGAAATCTAGCCGTAAGTCCAACCTTGCAACTGCACCAACTAGAATGTCCTCTGCCTCTGGGCTACCGGGATTACAAACTCGTGAGTCTTTGTTTTAACTCTGCATGTTTAAAATAGATTGTGTGCTGATTGGTCCTTAATTAGTTCAATTGATGGTTATTTGATGTTTTGTTTTTCAGCATCCAGAAAAGTTAGTGTGGTTACTCGCAACAAGGTAACTTACATTAATGATAGTTACTAGAATATTTTTGTCGTATTCGCATGTGTACTTGCATTTTATTCTTATTGCAACAATAATATTTTATGTTACCGAGTGAGATTGGTTACATTGATCAAAATATGACACAATGTCCTATGATCGTAGCCTATTGAGCTGGTTCAGCTGTGGATAGTTTTCTTCTTTCAAAACTTAGGCTATAATTCCACCTTTGGAACCTTGACTTGGAGGAATACATAGTTGTTTGTCATAGACTGAAATTGTGTAGCCTAATTGGCTTCCATTTTGCTAAACAAAAAAAATCATGTCGCCAATAACTCTCTGTTGATTTTAGATAAAAGCCCCACCAACTCCCAGGAATCCAACAACACCAGTTGTGAGAGGAATTGGGAAGGCTACCAACAAGAATACTTTTACACAAATTTCACAGGTATGCAACTAAATTAAACTGCTGAAGAGAACTAGTGTCATTTCTAGTTGTACTAAACCACAACTTTCTTATTTTGAGAAAGCCTCTTGCTGCAAGGAGGGAATCATCTATTTCAAAACTATCAAAGTTACCAGCAAAGCCTATTGCAAGTTCCACTATTTCCGCCAAGAGAGCATCACTAAGCGGTCTGCATGCCAAAGGTGAAAAGGACAGAGCAAAACACATAATTGGTGGTTAAAACTTGCATTAGCATGTTTACTTTTTTTTTTCTTCTCATTTTGGCATAACCTTTTTTGAGTTATAGTAAATGTAAACTCATTTTTATTTGACCTCTACAGATAGAGTCATCTCAATGTCAAAAGCATCTGTTATTGGAGGTTCACGGGGTACAGAGCCTAAGCCCACAATATTATCCAAATCAACTTCTGGTCAGTCAGTATCAACCAAGGCAAAATCAGTATCTTCCACATCTTCTGGTAGCAATTTATCTGCTAATATTGCTAAATCTCCATTTAATTCTGCAAGAAGAAAAGTTATTGCGGGAAATTCAAAGCCTCCCTCATCTCGCCCTCCAGTCAGAACACCGTCAGGTTTTGCTTCAAGAAATAAAATTGAATCTGTGAATTCTAGTCTCTCAAGCTTGATATCTGCCAACAAGCTTTCTTCTAGTATTTCCCCAGCTAGCTCTGTTAGTGATTGGTCTTCAGAGGCATCCATAACAGCTTCAGTGCCTAAACACATGTGTGATAGTTCAAGGTCCAGCATTGATAGTTGTTCTAGCAGTTATTCTCAGATTCTGCATAGTGATTTGAGCTTAGAAGGGCGGGAGGCTCAGCGCTCTGGAATTATCAGTCCAACTGCAAGGACTGCTTCTGTGGCAGCAGTTATTCCCTCAGCTCTTGCAAAACCTTCAGGCCTGCGACTGCCTTCACCAAAGATTGGTTTCTTTGATGGGGTGAGTTTTCTGCTTTCTTTATATTTGATATAATCATAAAGTTTGAGAGTGCATCTTTTTTGAGAAATTGCATCATTATGACTTTGGTCACACATTTTGAAAGTCATGTATTGGTTTTTTTTGGTGTAATACGTGTTTCTGTAAGCTAAGACTTTTTTATTTTACAATTTATATCTTCATCTCTTTACTACGCATTTGTTGAAACAGTCTCATAATGTTATGCAGGTGAAATCCTCAGTGCGCACTCCACGTGGGGGAGCACAACCACACTCTTCTGCTGTGCTTCAAGGCTTGCTAAATCATGGAGCAAGAAGTCCAAGTGAAGGGCAAAACAAAGCAAAGCTTGGAAACCTGCAAGCAGTGAGATCTATCACACCAATTGGAAACAAAAAAGTTGATAACCAGAAAAATCCTCACCCAAGTCATTTTGATGAATCATTAGATATTGCAATTAAGGCAGGTAGTGCAGAGCAAAATATCAAAACCTCTACTGAAATGCTCAAGGGTGCTTTGAAAAATGTTGAATATACATCACTTTCGCATGAAATAGAGAACACTAATCATGATTTGCGTACACTCACCCGTGTCAATCACCAGGAAAATGTTTATCCTGATAATCAAATTGATTGTTTGATCAAACAAGTTGGACTCATGGATATAAATTCCACGACACAGCAAAAGATCAATGGAAATTCTCTTTCTTTTTGTGAGACTGATGTCAGCTTCCAAGATAAATCCAATGGTATGGAGTTATCAAAGCACAGGGAGTTTTTTAATCATCCTAAAAACCAGGAATTATTGAAGGGTTCTTCTACTCCAGGTCTATGTGTCGCCCCAACCAGCGTTGATCTGGCAACTTCGGCAAGGAGACCCTTTTCAGCAAAAGATTCATTTTTCAACATGGATTACCCAGTTTTCACAGAACCATCAATTTCAGAGGTAAAACTGACCAATATACTTGATTCTGAAAGCCGCATTACGAAAGATGGCATCTGAGATGCTATGATCGAGTTGAAATACTTAATTTTTCAGTTTGCTGCTTTGTGCTAAAAGTGAAACTGTAGAAGTCTTGATCTTGATGTACTGTGTTAGATTACTAATACCAAGTCTTTAAGTACTTGTTCTACCGTTTATTTCTACTTGACAGCATCTCTTTTTTTCAAGGGTTCATTGTCATGAATCCTTTTTAGACTATATTTTGAACGAGAAAGGTATTTCGTATCTTACTTCATTTTCTTACCATTTAAGTATTTAAATGCATGATATGCTATTATTTTCTTTGGCATTTTGTTTAATCCTATGCAGCTTATTTAACTTCAAATGGTGCCTTGATTTTGGCTTTACATTAAGCGTTCAAAGATTGATCTTGTGTTTGATTATAATATTTTTAATTGACTATTCATATCATTTGAGTCTTGTTTCGTCAAAAAAATTATCAAATATTAACGTAGGAAAATAATCAAATATGAAAATAAACCGATGATCCAATGTAAAATATCAAAAAATGTCTTCATATACCTTTCATATGACTTTCAATGAGAACTTTATAGTTGATAACATACTCTGTTGGCAAAAAATATACCACCATCCTAAGACAATTATTAGAGAAGAAGCCATTGGTGGTAGATAATGTGCATTTGATGATGAATATGTCAATGTTGATTAAGAAAAGTTCACCACGGCATAAGACATAACTAATGTTTTGTGGTAAATGGAAGTATGTACTTATCGCAAGAAAAAAAAATGTAAGTGTTAGTATTTATTTACAATTGTTGAAGATAGGGTCATACCTAAGGTAAATAAATAACATCTATGCAAATACTACTTAGATAATATTGTGAAATACTTAAAAAAAAAAACAATATCTAGATTTTTAGACCTGATTTGTTTAGGGTCTATCATTGAAAATCTCTCTTAATAAATATAAACAAATATAATTTTAAGGATTAACTTTAAAATTTATTTATTTTCATCGCAAATGAGATAATAATTGAAAGTTGTCTTCTAATAAATTTAAATGGTATAATATATTGTGAAGAAGAGAAAGACATTGATATAGAAACTCCTTTAAGCTTATTATATTTTTTATTTATTTATTTTTTATCATATATCAATATATTGTCAAAAAAATCAATGACATTTATTTAAACTCCTTTAAGCTTATTATACTTTTTTGCAGCCGCTTTTCAATTTCCATTAGTAATAGTTGTTGGACATTTTCATCTATGAATGATAATTCTATAATTATGTATGAAAACTATGTCAACTATAGGAATGATATAGTGCACTTTAAATCAAGATTAAACTTGTCCAAAATAAACGTTGTTGATATTAATATTTGAATGAAAAGAAAATGGAATATATAATTAACCTAGGTTATTTGAAAATTTTCTTTGTTCATAAAGAACTACATCCGATAAGTATTTTTATGAACTTCTTCAAACATGTTCAGGTCGATTCATTGAAGCTGATAATAACATGGTAACAAATAGTTTGTGCAAGAATAAACCGAAACCCCAATTATATGCATCTTTTATTGCATCAATAAACTCATGATTATTTTGAAAAAAGTCCATAGCAAAACATGTTTCTCTGAAACTTTTATGTTTAAATCCTTCAATTGTCTTGATGTCATTGTAACTTGTAGATCATTTCTTAACAGTCAACAACATCCTCAAATAATACAACTTTCATGTGTTTGGAGGTACTCATGTCAACCGACCAATTATGTATACCTTTTTCTTGATTTCTAACATCTTATTTGTTTAACATAAACAAACTTTGACACAAATTGACTATAAGTCAACGACTTTTCTTCTTCATACACATTGTTTGCTGGAAACTAAGAAATAAACATTGATTTTGTCACACTTTGATTTAGTAACACATTGTCAATGTGTTCATGATCTTTGTAGTACACCGAATTTTTCCCTTTCATGTGAAAAAATAACACTTCAACCGTTGGATTCCTTTCATGAATTGAATATGAAAATGTCCTCAAACATGTCTCAATTGTGATATACATATGTAATCAAGGTATAACTTGATTTCATCAATGTTTTTGTTGATCTAATAATGTAGATGTAGTAGTAGGATCGATAACAATTGAAATTCAATCAAAATCCTTGTTGATGTACTTGAAAATATATTTAATTGAAGTCCTTTCATTACATATTTCATGTTAACGTGTGCTTCATACTTCATTAACAAACTTGAGTAATAAAAGACAACATAATCATTATGTACTTTGATTATATTTTTTCAATCGTATTCTAGTTATCTCTTCTTTTATAAATTAGATACTCATATTGGTAAGATAACATTTTGGAAATGCTTAAGATAGTACTTAAAACACTTGTCATCATTTATACATGGGGAATTTTGATTTGCCAACGCACAAAGACCACGCTACTCTTAACCAAGTTATATAATTAAGCCTAAGAAATGATTGGGGACCTCAACATTAATTATCTTGGCTATAGTACTTAAAACATTTACCATCTATGAGGGTATTAATGATTGTCGCTATTGATGATTATCGCTATAAATTAAAAGTTAGATATAAATGCAATTAGATTGAGCTTTTTTTTTAATGTCAGTTAAGCTGACTGGCATTTTCCTATTTATTATTTTTGAGTTATTTTAAATTCTACGTAATACAATTTTGGCACCAATGAGGTTTGAACGCAAGACAATAGTTGGGGTGTTTCCTTTGCCAATCAACTCGTATGTTTGTGTTAGAGGTTAACATGTAGAATGTATATACACATAAGTTTATGTGATTTTTCATATATTATATTTATTAACACGTTATAAAAAATATATAGCATGTAATATTTATTAACATATTATATTACAATGTAACGTAATAAACTAATGTGACATATGAATATTTGCCATAATTTTTCACAAGTCATTCTTTTTTAATCTCAAAAAATCCATAAAATATGAACTATTTGTGACTTGTGATTTTTCTTTTTTTCAATCAAAAAATGTTCATATATTATTGAAAGTTTCTAGGAACATTTGGGTTACATTGTGTTTGGGCCCTACAATTGTATCCACACCCCTACATTTAAATTTTTTTAACCAAAATACCCTCATATAAATAGGATATATTTTTTATTTCTAAAATCTTTTATCATTTTCGTCTGAAGACTTCCGGAAATCAAAATTTTCATTTTTTGGCATTGTAAACTGGAATACTCAGAGTAAGTCTTCCAGTTCACGTAGTGTATACCGGAACACATGTCTAAAGAGTTCCGGTTTGTTACCTTTCGGGGGCACTGAACCGGAAGTCTTTAAGAAAGTCTTCCGGTTTGGTTTGTTGTATACCTTAAAGACTTCCGATTTGGATGATCTAAACCGGAACTCTTTTAAAAAGTGTCTCGGTAGTCATCCTTTTTTTTAATTCACCGGAACTCTTCTTTGAAGTGTTCTAGTGCGTTTTTTTTTTTTTATAATTTTTAATAATTTAAAAAAAAATAAAAATTGCAGTGGTTCGAAGACGAGGTGCAGATGGTAGGATTCCAGTCCGCACGTTAGACCGGGGTGCATCTTCATCTGCAGCTGAGCCGACTGGATATCCAGGAGGGCCGTACGATACGTCTCTTTTGGTGAAGTACGAGCATCATGGTGCTCGACATTTATGGTTCGGTGAGGTAAATAAACGGGATATATTTGAAAATGAATAATACTTGAATATTTTATATTGTGTTTTCTAATATGTGTTTTAATTGTTTTTAGGAAAGAGGTCCAAAGAAAGAGTTGAAGGTTGCTGGACATGGACTGAAGTTGACATCTAGGGTTCCATTGGCTCTTCCACCACAGATGGAGAGTTGGGTATCTAGATCTGGTTTATCTTCACTTCAGAGAACCAGTCTGAACAAGATAGACACAAATCTTGTCTCTGCATTTGTGGAAAGATGGCATCTAGAGACATCTTCATTTCACATGCCGTTTGGTGAAATGAGCATTACTTTGGATGATGTCTCATGTCTACTTCACTTGCCCATCATGGGTATCTTCTGGAGTCCTCAAGATGTGACGGAAGAGGTAGTTGTTGAACTTGCTGTTGACTACTTAGGAGTGTCACAGGGTGAGGCACAGTCACATGTCCGTAGCTGCAGGGGGTTCGTATTACAAGTTGGAGTGGTTATACGATTTATTCGTACAACATAGAGATGCTTCCAGCTGGGCATATGCGACCAGAGCATATCTGTTGATGTTGGTGGGTTCCACCATATTTGTCGATAAGACCTTTACACTTGTAGAGGCACGATACCTCCTCCTGTTTACGGACTTGGATAGATGTTCAGGATATAGTTAGGGAGCAGCTGCACTAGTTACCCTATACAAATATCTTGGAGATGCGTCGATGTACAGTTGCAAACAGTTCGGTGGATATCCTACTCTCCTACAGGTATATAATTTAATTTTGTTTATTAACAATTTCAAACAAAGGTCGTCTATATTTGTTTGTCTTGTAGGTGCTATCCATAACTAACACAATCGGAAAAATATTCAACAACTTAACTGAATCAGGATGTGCCCAAAATATCTCTCTCACCACTTCCGAGTCATCCTTTTTTCTACTCCAATAGACATAGCCTGCATCCTCAATAAGCTTAAACAGATGTTGTATCTCACTCCTAGGACCTCTTATCTCTTTTTGTATCACACTCTTATGCTTGTATACTTGCGTAATCTGAGTGACATTCTCAGAATCTCGGTCTTGCAAGGAAAGTAATATGTGTCTAGGTGGTACATGTCGTTTTGTCAAATCAGCCACATGTTGCTTCTCATCTGTGGTCAACCTACCAATAAACGAATGACCTTCTAATCAGATCCATATTTTACATCAATCTTCCAATCAGATCCATCTTTCGCCGGAGTCGACCTGATTTTAAATGGGCATCTACATTTCTTGGACGCACTTTAGGTACCACCTTTATCACAACCAAATATTAATTTGTTACTTCTCCCTCTCTTCCCTGTTTCAGTATCTGAACGACTGATAATAACAGTTACTTTATTATCGATTCCAACCTCTTTAATCCATCTGATAACCTCTTCTCGTGTACCAAATCTTTCGGTTGTTATAAACGCATCAGTAGTATCTACACATATTTGGGGAAGATTTTCCATTCCTGCAAAATAAAAATCAGATTAAAAAAAAAAAAAAAAAAAGCAAACCGGAACACTTCTTCAAAGAGTTTCGGAACACATATTACACAAACCGGAACACTTCTTCAAAGAGTTCTGGTATGTGTACATTTGTTTACCGGAACTCTTTCCAGAAGTGTTCCGGTTTGTAACTTCTTTCTGATTGAACCGAAACTCTTTCGTGAAGTCTTCCGGTTCATTGCTTTGTGTGTTCCAGAAGTCATTTTTGAAGTCTTCCGGTTTGGGAAAAATACATACCGATGTCTTTTTGCAGGAGTTCCGGTGCGAGGGGTGTGAAACATGTAATTTCTGAAATTTTCACCTGAATGATAAAAATGAAATGGTAAATTGGTTAAAACCAATTAAGATAGAATGGGCTCTGATTCCGGTACATAGAAGCTTCAATATCATTCCTCCCATTTTTTATAATCGCTCTAAGGTTCCATTCCTCTTCAACAACAAGATTGGTGCATGTTTCAATAGTGTGTGTATCTACCTCGTTATTAACGTCATCAGCCATGAGCTTGTTATTTTTTCAAGTGTCTCTTGCGTTCTCATCTAGAGCTTAAAAGTTGGTTTTAGCGTTTCAGGAATCTATCCCCTGTCATGCTTCCTTTGATTGTGTAATTTAACTTTCCACTTGTTTCTTGTATTATTCATCTTAGTGTCTATCTGTGTGCATGTTATTGATTATTTCTTCCCATGACCACTTTTCCATTTATCATCAACGATAGTATTGTTGTTGGAATTGTTAATGTTGGTGGTGTCATCTTGATAATCATCTTGGGCTTGAGGCATAACACAATTGTTCCATTGATTTTTGCAATTGCTCTGATTGTTTAAGTAAACCCTCCCATATTTGTGCTTATTCTTAATTCTAGTATGAAACATTGTTTTAATGTGGCTAATCTCCTTATTGGTTCATGTATCTTTCTTCTTGTTGTTTTCATTTTGGGTGATAGCATCACAATTGTGGTGCCCCAGATCCATCTACCAATCAGGATTTATCATATCATTGTTCTCCATAGGACTTGAGCGATTCAACCCATCAATGTAATTGCCCTTATCTTGATGGTAATCTCTGGTAATGTCGTTGAATTTGTTGTCCCTCTTATTTGTGATATAGTTATTTTCGCTGATTCTTAGAATACTTTCCTTGCAGTTATGGTTCTTCTTTCCTTCTTGCCACTCTCCTTCCTCCTGCTTCCTATTCTTATTCATCAACTGATTGTATCTCATCTCACATTTTTTAGGCTATTATGGCATTACGACTGTCCTGCATATTTATTTGCACAGGGATATCTTGTTAGTCCTTAGAGTAAACAAACTAGTCTTGAGTTGTTAGCCCATGTAAGCCAAGATTGTCATTATTTTCCCTATTGTTCCCTAATTTTTCTTATATGACCATATTATTATAGGTATTGGACCCTTCTCATTTGAAGCCAAAGCTACCATCAATCAATTTGATGATTTAGTTCTCGCCTCATTGCCTACCCTTGTATTTTCTATGATGACAATTGTTATCATCTACACTACAGGTAACAACCTCCATACTTTTAAGTACCCCCTGATTCATTTTGATATTGTTAGCAGTATATATCCCCATTCTAGTATGACAACCTTTTTTCCCGTTATTGCTTCCTCTAGGACCCCCTTTTGATGATTAACATCCAAGATATATTTATCCACAAAGTTGCTAGTGATTAGCTCATCATCATTTGAAGGTATGTGATACTCATATTTATTTTAGTTAGGAATCCTTTTTGCCGAGATTTGTGTGATTACTCTTGATGACTGAAAGTTGCCTATCTGACTGCCTATTCTGATTATGATTATGTATGTGCTTGCTTTTATGCTTACTGGACCTGTCATTATGCATATTGAGATCCTCAACTTTGAAAAGGGATTTATTATAACCGAGGGTATCCTTGTAAGTAGGTTTGGCATCTTGAAATACCATTTTATTTCTAGCCCTCCGCATGATGTATAGGATGTTTAGAACATTCATAACAATGTCTTTATATTTTTCCTTGATAATAATATCCCATAGCCATTCCTTGAGTTTTCCATCATGCCCATGGAAATTAACACTTAGGGTAGATCCAAACAAGACTTTTCTAGCCCAGTCACACTATTTAAAGATATGGTTTATTGATTCACCTTTAGTACTACATAAGAGCATAAGAGAGGGCGGGATATTCCTCTTTTACATGGCTCAATTCTAGTCGGGATAACATTATTTAAGATGTTTCAACACAAAGATTTAACTTTAGAAGAGTTTTAGAACTCCACGTCTTCCTCCGTGTAATGGAAGAAACTGCATAGTTGGATCCACTAGGGTCAGTGCTAACCTTATGATCATGGAAAAACTGGTGACCACATAAGCATATTTATTTCATATTGTAAATTGAGAGGTATTTGTATGATTCTATTATAATCATAATATAGAAATATCTTCTTAATGAGTGTTGAGTCCCATTATTGACTATCCTTATCAATCAGGTCCCTAACCCAAAGCACATTGGACTATAATGGCTTCCAAGTTAGGACTTTAAACCAGCCTTGTTAAGGAATCCAAGGGTCTACCCACACATTAATATTATGCCAATTTCCTGCCCTCCAACAACATCCTTGGAGCAATTGATCCTTGGTTTAGAGGATACTTTTTCAAACATAGTTGTCCAATTTCTATTTTTAGCTTGTAAAATCAAGGTGTTATTGGAATACTTTGCTTTAAGGCATTTTTGGATTAAGGTCTCTTGATTGATAACCAGCATCCATAATTGCATTTCTAAAAAAGCATCATTAAAAATACTCATTTTCCAAAAACCAAGGCCTCTTTCATTCTTGTTGAGGCAGAGCGTGTCCCAGCTAATCCAATATACTATCCTTTAATTGAATTTAGCTCCCCGCCAATAGTTATAGGATAGTCTGTCAATATCATTACAAAGATTATCAGGAAATTTAAAACACTCATGGCATAGTTAGATATAGCTTGTATCACATCTTTAATCAATGTGTACTTCCCTACATAAGAAATGTGTTTTTACTTCCAACCATTGACTCTACTCTTAACTCTCTCCATTAGGTATCTAAAATCCCTTTATCTTCCAATTTGAGTGGGCAACCCTAGTTACTTTCCAATTTCATTCTCACAAGAGACCGACATCCACTTTTTGACTTTTCCCTTTGTATCATTTAGAACATTAGCGCTGAAAATCATGTTTGATTTGTCATAGTTTATAAGTTGTCCAAATGTTGATTAGTACCTTCCAAAAATATTATGAAGTTCTTCGGCCTCTTCTTTTTTTCCTGCAAAATATGAGACTATCTTCAGCACACAAAAAAAGTGGAGATATCATGGGCTTTTTATCTATAGCCAAGCCTTTGATAGTGACCTTTTTTTATATCAATGAGTAAGTCATAAAGGACCTCAACACACAATATAAAAAGGTAGGGAGATGGCATATTTGCATTCCTAATGCCTCAAGTGAAAAAAACAATTAGATTAGTTGTCATTAATACCAATGGAGAAAGAAATTGTATTAACACCTTGCATAATATTGTTCATCATATTTTGAGGAAACCCCATGGCCTTAAGCGTGTTTTCAATAAAATCCTACTCAATCCTATCATACGCTTTGGCCATATCATGCATGAAACCAACATAACCTTTGTTTCTGCTTTAATTTTTATGGAAAGTATGGAAAGATTCATAGGCTAGGATAATATTGTCAATAATTAATCTGTTAGGAATAACAGCACTTTGATTAGGATTAACAATTTTGTCCATGTGCAGTTTAATTCTGTTAGCAATTGTTTTAGTAACCATCTTAAGAATAACATTGCGTAGAGAGATGGGGCGATAGTCCGAAGGGACTAAGGGGTTAGATTTTTTAGAAACGAGACATATATGAATTTGGTTGAGATGAAAAACACTACCATTGTTATCGAGGATGTCAAAAGTGTAGTTTATAATGTTGTTACCTAGGGTGTCCCAATGATGGTGGTAGAAGCAAGCTGGGAGCCCATCCGGTCTAGGAGAGGGTGACCCTTTCACATGAAAAATAACCTTACTCACCTCTTTAGTCGTGTAGGCTTGATGGAACGCCTCATACATATTTGGATGCACTCTATTCTCAATGACTTTGTATATATTGTCCTAATCACTACTATTGTTATTAGTTGCATAAATGTTTTTAAAGTAGTCCACAAATACATGACTTATGTCATCCCTTTTAATGAAAACAATACCATCTGCTCCTTGGATATGAGCAAATAAAATTTTCTTTTTGCGCTAACTGACCCTTAAATGGAAAAATTTGTATTTTTGTCCCCTTCGGCTAACCAGCTACTCTTGGCCCTTTGACTCCAATAGGTCTCTTAAATCTTGAGAGCTTCATCCAACTTTAGCTCAGTTGAATTAATACTCAATATTTTGTTGCTTTTCCTCGCATAATCTATCTCCATTTGAACCAAATAAACCTTCTTAGTAAGGTTGCCAAACTTATCACAACCCCATTTAGAGAGGTTATCCAAATTAGCTTTTAGTCTCTCAACCGAGTCCCCACGTGAATCATTCCAACTTTGGAGAACAATCTATTTGTTGACTTTGTCCGATCAAGTTTGAGGTGCTTAGGATTTGTGTTTTTGTCTAAAATATTATCATGTATTTTATTGAAATAAATGAGGATATATGTATGGTCAAAAACATAACGTAATAGATGTCTAGCTTGGGTATAATGATTACCATACTTATTATTAGCCTAAGTATACATGTCATGTGTAAACCTAATACCGTTCAAATTACAAGGCTTAATAGTATCCGAAAATAGATTAGTTAAGTTATCATCATTGGGATTGCCCGCCTTATTTTTCACTAGAAGAATTAACTAAGTCAAAATCACTAAAAAAAATCCAGTTGTCCATAGAGTATAGATTATTAAGGCTAGAAAGTAAAGAAAAAGTTAAGTGCTTCTTATGGATGAAGGGATAACCATAAATACCAATTAATATACACATATTTTACATAGAATGACACTCAAAATAGCAATTAATATAGTTGTTATTAGCATTATGAATAGTCAAACTTGCATCAGAATTCCAAAGAAGAATAAGACCTTCAGCCCTGCCTCCACCGGAGATATTGGCATCCACTACATGGGAATTAGTCATACTAAAAGTGAAAAGAAAATAGATTTTATTAAAGGAGATAGTGCCTAATTTTGTTTCAAAAAGGGAAATGATATCTGGATGGTGACTTTTAATCAATCTTTTGAGGGCTCACACTATTCGAGAGTTGGACTACCCTCGACAGTTCAACGATAGGACTTTCATGTTTCCAGGATGGCTCTTGGATATGAGCTTGTCTTTTCTTCAATGCTGATAGTGTTATTTTCTTTCATTCTTTTCCTTTTATTTTCATGCACAATAATAGATTGTTGTCCATCTTGTTTGTTGTCATGGTTGGTCTGGATTTTAGTGTGGGTTCTTAGCAGAAGGATCGAGGTTTTTCTGGTACTCCTTCACACAATACTCCTCATTTGGCCCAATTAATCCATAATTAAAGCAAAAGTTAGGCAATTTTTCATACCTAAAATCGATCCAGGTTGTACAATCTTTAACATTTCCTTTGTGCATGCTTGGTTTTAGCGGCTCAGTCACATCCAGTAGAACTTTAACCTTAATGATGGTAATCTTTTTTTGGGTACATGAACATATCTACTTTCAGAACTTCACTCATCTTTACACCAATTTTTGCTCCCATTTACTTGGATACAATTTGAGAGGAAGTCCCCGACTTTAAATGCACATAGGGACTAGATTGAAAGTGATGGGATTCAGTTGAGTATTTGGGTTCCATGGCTTAACATCGGGCCAAGAGTTACGAAACAGTTGAGGATTGCCCTTTTTGAATTCATTTGACATCCATTTGGTTATCCATCATAATTCTGAATAGCCCCATATCGGTTTCAGAGATTATAAGCCCCTTGGGATCATACTATATCCCTGCCAAACCTGTAATCGGGATTTTTTTTTTGAATGGGCTTGTCAGCAAGAAATTTTCCCATAATGGATTTTCATAATCTTTGAGTTCTTGATCTATATCATCATCCCAAATGAAAAAATAATCATTATCTTTACTATTTTGCCTAATACTCTGGTAAGCATTGTTTTGATATTGGTTGTTGTTTGGTATATTATGCAGGTTATTATTGGAAATTTTGTTGCACACCTCCATCGCGGATCATAGAGGAATCTCAATATATGCTAGCTGAATGTTGTAGACTAGATCTGTAACACCTCAAACCCCAAAACCTATATAAAAATATTTAATCGACAATATAAGGTGTCACTATGACAATCATCCAAAAACTCATCAACACATTTGATAATAAGCAGCAAAAATCATATCATAACAATTTCAACATTTAAAACTTAGCAAATAAAGAGTGAGACTTTAAACCATATAAAAACACTAAATGCCTTGTTCCCGATGTTACAAGATTAGAGTTCTAAAACCACTAAATTACGATAAACTATAAGTAAATGAAGAATAGATCCAACAAGCCACCTTCTACATACAGTTACAACTTTACTCCTGATTATCTGTAAGCAGGGCCGGTTCTTTTCCTGTGCAAGTTGTGCAGTAGCACAGGGCCTCACTTTTTGTGGGGCCTCAAATTAACTATTATTAGTGAATATAAAAAAATTAATAAATAAAAATATTTTTGTATCACATATAATAAATAAAATATTAAATGCTGAAAAATAGGATATTTGGAAACCAAACGTTTTTTTTTTCTCCTTTCTCACACCTTCTCACTTCTCTCTCCTCTCAAACGTTATTCTTTTGAAACCAGAAAAAAAATCTTATTTTTCCTTTTCAATCCTCTATTTTATCAGATTAGTTTATTCAATTAGTTACTTTCCATTTATTTTTATTGTGATTATTTGAATTTGAAGGTAGAAAAAATAGTAATTTTAGATTTATTTTAAATTTTAGGGTGAAATCCTATTTTAGTTCCTGTATCAATATTGATTTTAGATTTTAGATTTTAGGGTAGAAAAGAGGGTAACTTGTGTTTTTTATAAAATTATAATATATAAATAAATAAAATTTTAGGGTGAAATGAGATACTAGTATACTGTATATACTACTTAATAGTATCAAAATTCAAAACAAGAATATCGTTGGTGTTGGTGACGATTTTTATACCTACTTTTTCTCATAAGACCAAATTGCAATTATTAATTAAAGTCTTTTCTCCATAAAAAATATCAATACTAATATAATTGAATATTAATTAAAGTCTTTTCTCCATGATTTAATTATTAATATTTTTTTATGATTAATTTATAATTTCTTTTATTTAATGTAATTGATTTTTTTTGTTATTGATGTAGGAACACAATTTCACAACAGGATAATTAGTAGATCATCGACGGACACAAAAGACATTGTGAGAAATTTCAGGTTTTTTTATTATGCCTCCTAAGAATAGAAAATTTGAATGTGGAAATGGTAAACGTAAGAAAAAGAAAAAATTGAAGAGTTAATTCAATCTCAAGTAGGAGCTCTTGATAAATTTTTAATCAAAGAACCACAAGTTTCAAATGAAAGTCGTTATGTTGATAATATTGATAGTTTGCCTATTGAAAATGATAATCTTGATAGTGTGCCTATTGAAAATGATAATCTTGATAGTGTGCCCATTGAAAATGATAATCTTGATAGTGTGCCTATTGAAAATGATAATCTTAATAGTGTGTCCATTGAAAATGATAATCTTGATAGTGTGTCAATTATTGATGAAGTTAATAATGATGATGATGCCGATGATGATGATGATGATAATGTTGATTATGATATATTCGATCTAAGAAATTAGGATCGTCTTCAACCTAAACTGATTGATTTATTAGTTGTGAAAGGTCCTAAAAGAGATAATTCTATTGTGAAGGGTCCTAGAGATAGTTTGAGTAGACATTTTACAGCTAATTTGTATACTAGAGCTTTATCAAATGGAGAGATATGTGATAAAGATTGGCTTGTTTATTCGAAAGAGCTTGATAGAGTATTTTGTTTTTGTTGTAAAGTTTTTAAAAATGGGATTGTTAGGGGACAATTAGCAAATGAGGGTTATAGTGATTGGGTACATGTTGGTGAAAGAATTAAAGAGCACGAGTTAGGCATGGGACATGTTAAAAATATGACTACTTGGTATGGGTATCGCAAAAGGCAGCAAAAATTTCAAACTATTGATAAAACAACTCAAAGATTAATTGAGAAAGAAAAGGATCACTGGAAAAATGTTTTAAAAAGAGTTATTTCAATAGTGAAATTTCTTGCTAAACATAATTTAGCCTTTCGTGGTTCTAAGGAGAAATTGTACGAAGATAGCAATGGAAACTTTTTGGGATTGATTGAAATGTTAGCTGAATTTGACTCAATCATCCAAGAACATGTTAGACGTGTTACAACTCAAAAATTTCATATTCATTATCTTGGGTATAACATACAGAATGAGTTGATTTCATTGCTTGGTTCTGCGATTAAAATTGAAATCATTAGAAAAATCAAACAGGCAAAGTATTTGTCAGTGATACTTGATTGTACTCCTGATGTTAGTCACCAAGAGCAGATGTCTTTGATAATAAGATATGTGGATATTTCTTCATCTTCTGTTAATATTGAGGAATCATTTTTAGGATTTTTGAATGTGAATGATACAAGTGGTCAGGGGCTTTTTGATGTTTTACAAAATGAATTGAAAGAATTTGGTCTCGACCTATTTGACGTGAGAGGGCAAGGTTATGATAATGGGTCCAATATGAAAGGAAAACACCAAGGTGTGCTAAAGAGATTTTTAGACATAAATCCGAGAGCCTTTTATACTCCTTGTGGTTGTCATAGTCTTAATTTGGCATTGTGTGATATGGCTAACTCTTGTATTAAAGTTAGGATTTTTTTTGGAGTTGTTCAACGCATTTATACAATTTTTGCCAATTCTACTAAGAGATGACAAATTTTGAAAGATAATGTAAAAGGGTTGACTCCAAAATCATTGTCATCCACTCGTTGGGAGAGTCGTGTAGAAAGTGTTAAAGTTATAAGAACTCAAATGTTAGAATTTACAGAAGCTTTGCTTGAAGTGTCAGAAAATGATCTTGATCCTAAAATACAAAATGAAGCTAAATCCTTAGCAACAAATGAGCTTGGTGATTTTGAGTTTTTGATGGCTATAATTATTTGGTTTGAAATATTATCTGCAATTAATTCTGTTAGCAAACTTTTACAGGAAAAGGATATGCTTATTGATGTTGCTATGCAAAAAATTAAGGGGTTGATTTCGTATTTTGAGGGATATAGAGAAACAAGTTTTTATAAGGTATTGATTAATGCTAAGGAAATTGCGGTGGAATTGAATATTGCCTCAATATTTTCTCAAAGGCGTATAATTAAAAGAAAAAGGCAATTTGATGAGAATTTGAATATCTCATCAGTTGAGCTATCGAAGAAGAATCATTCAGGATTAATTATTTTTTTTACCTTGTTGATTAAGCTGTTGTTTCTCTTAATAAGAGGTTTGAGCAATACCAAGAGTATGAAAGTATTTTTGGTTTCTTGTTTACTTCTCACAAGTTACAATCATTAGATGATGCAACTTTGAAGTCTTCTTGTACTAACTTTGAGCAGGCATTGAAACATAATGAGCAATCTGATATTGATGGGAATGAATTTTTTGCAGAGTTGAAGTTACTAAGAGAAATGTTGCCTGAAGAAACCATAAGACCTACTGATATATTATTATTTTTAAAAGGCTTGGATTGTTTTCCTAATACAGTTATTGCATATAGAATCTTATTGACTATTCCTGTGACAGTTGCTTCTGCAGAAAGAAGTTTTTCAAAATTGAAGTTGTTAAAGACTTACTTGCGGTCAACCATGTCACAAGAAAGGCTTAATGGATTGGCATTAATAGCTATTGAAAATGATATTTTGGAGACAATAAAATATGAAGACTTAGTTGACGATTTTGCTTCAAAAAGTGTTCGTAGGAAGACTCTTTTCATGTAGTTAGATAATTTAAGTTGTAAGAAATGGTGTTAGTAGTTTAAACAATATCTTTGAACTTTTTGGTACTTCATTTCGTTAATATATAATTTTATCTTTTGTTTGTCATTTTTAATCATTAAAATTATATATATATATATATATATATATATATATATATATATATATATATATATATATATATATATATATATATATATATATAGGCCCATTTTTAAAATTAGAACAGGGGCTCTGAATTGATTGGGCCGACCCTGTCTGTAAGATGTCCATGGTGGACAACATTAAGAAAAAAGGGTGAGAAATAATCTTTGACATAAAACGGTGTAAAGAATGCAAAGGTAGATAAACACAAAAAATATCATACATCCAATAACCAATATTGTCACAATCTCACACTCATTGCACAATAAAATACACATGTATGCAATGAAACTCACGATACAACATGACACTATGCATGTGGTACCAACTCAACATTTGATTCTCTCAAAGAATCGAGTCTCCCTTCTGAACCCATGAACCCCCCTTCTGAGCTCCAAGCCCCCTTATGAGCTTGGGACAAACCACTAGTCTCCCCTTCTAAACTAGCGTACATGTCTCTTTTAACGAAACGACACAATGATGCATGTCCATACAAATCAATGCAACAACAATAACAATGCTCATGGTCCCCCTTATGACCATAAACAACATGCATTGATACATAATAGTACTCACCCTTTCTAAATTATTATCCAACAATCATAACAACAATGCATACGAGCATACAAATAGTTCCCCTTCTGAACTATTTATCATTACGTCAACAATACATAATTAATCACCATATAATCATGCATCTCATAATAATATAGTCATTTTCACATCATATAACATCACAAAACAGTGTCATATGCATTCCATACGATTGTTACACCATGTAAACCACAACATATAAATAAGTCAATTATCATTCGACAATGATAGTTCCACCATAATTAATTAAAATCATAATAATTAATTCAACAACACCAACACAACCAAACAGTTGCCAATCATCGACTAAACTACAAAACAACATCAAAATTCCGAACCGACTGCTCGAACCACATGAACTGGAACAAAATATCCCCTTCTGACAGCATGACGGTCAGCCCGTCACCAAGGTGATGTAACACCCTAAATCCCTAAACTTATATAAAAAGATTTAATCGACAATTAAGGTCTCACTACGACAATCATCCAAAAACTCATCAACACAATAACATCAAGCAGCGAAAAATCATATCACAACAACTTCAAAATTAAATTTCACAAATAAAGTTTTAGACATTAAATCATATAATTCAACATTAATTTAAAACATAGTAAAAATTCTCAATTCCTTGCGTTACAAGATCAGAGCACTAAAACCACTAAATTACGATAAACGATAAAAATAAATGAAGATGAGCTCCAAGGCCATCTTCCAAATTCACAACAGCTACTACTCCTGTTTCTGAGTATTTGTACACATAATACATGAACACACAAACAAAACAACAAAAGGGTGAGAATACGCTCAAATATGTTAGCAGTGCAAAAGATCAGGAATGGTAGCCTAAACAACAACAACAACAACAATCATCAATAGGTAATGTATTCACACAATAATCATCAATTCACAAATGCCAACTTATAGGAAATATGACAACACCTCGACTCTATATGCATGTGGTACCAATTCAACATTTAGTTCTCTTAGAAACCGGGTCCCCCCTTCTGAACACACGAGCCCCCTGTAGAAAATATGACAACACCTCGACTCTATATGCATGTGGTACCAATTCAACATTTGCTCCTCTTAGAAATCGGGTCCCCCCTTCTGAACTATTTATCATTGCATCAAATATACATAATTAATCATTATATAGTCATGCATTTTGATGCATCAACAATAGTTCTTACTCTGAACTACGCATCTCAACAATCATCATCAAGTATTTACAACAATTCACATGATTATACTTGCACTTCACATCATATATTCACACGTCGAATACACATCCACATGTCACTCAATCATGTTAAATCAGTTTAACACCACTTCATCGTTAATTCATTCATTTGCAACCATTAACCATTCGTTCGTTATAATTAACTATTACGTACCAAGTAAAACTATTAATTTTCAAAATTACATCACCCATCTAGCCTCTTAATACATCACTATGGGATAATCATACGTGTTAATTTTCCAACGCTTCAAACCGCACCTTATTTGTATTTACGAAACTAGAGTTATGGAAAAATCAGTAGGATAAAATAATAGGTTTCAGCTCAGCAATTTTTCAAAATTTAACTAGCATCAATCGATTGACATCTGGGGACAATCTATTGACATTAGTTTTCATTACATTCTTCCTTTCCAATTTTTCACGTTTTGGGTAAGAGCAATTGATTGATTCACGAAATTAATCGATTGACATGGTTTAGTTTTTCAGATTTTTCTAATTTTTCACGTGCGCAATCGATTGACACAGGATGTCAATCGATTGCCATCAGCCAAAATTCCAAAAATATCAATTTTCAACATGTTAACTTCATCTTCCCCATTCCCTAACCCCCATACATCAAACCAATTTTTATTATAACATTCAAACACATCATATCATGAATTTAACAGCATATAACGATCTCATCACAATTAAACATGGTATAACACACAGATTAATTCATGAATCATAACATTTGAACATGCAATTGACATAATTTTCATCATAAACACATGAACACATCAACAATGGTGAAATCAAAAGAAAAACCTAGAGGAGCGTGAGGGATCCCTCTCTATCCTTCATACAATATACACCCATAGAAGAGTAATCTCTCTCCTTACCTTGGATTTCCAGCAAAGCAACCCCTAAGCTCCTCAACAATGGAGTTATCTTCTCAAACCCCAGATTGTCTCTCTTGTCTCTTTTCTCTTATTCTCCAAAATAACACGTACTGTAAAAAGGTCTAGCCTTCACTTTTTCTATTTAATTCAAACCTAATTTCCTAATTATGTCATTTCCCTTATCACCCTCATTGCTCTCATATTTTCCAAATGCTCTTGCTCCTCTTACTAATTTCAATTTTCTCTATTTTTAATCATTTAATTCTAATAATTCAATTATTCTCCCAAACTTATTATTTCTCTTATTTTTTATTTTAAATCCAATTTTTCCCCATCACATTATTTTAATCATTCTCCTCAATTTAAATTAATTAAAATAATTCAATTAATTTCTATCATTCTCTTAACTCTTTCCAATACTCTCCAAAACACATATATTCTCCAATTATCCAAATAAAACATATAAATTAATTTAAATAAATGAAACAAAATGCAACTACATTCAATTAAATAAATTAATTGAATTTGTGGTGTTACATGTAACACCCGTCATCCACTTAAAATTCCCAACACGTCATTCCAATGATGATCAGTTTATAAAACCAAGCTTGGAGATCATGACGGTCTCCCCGTCATAACATCCATAACCTGCTTGAGGTACGTGACGGTCAACCATTCATCTAGGTAACACCTGTCACCCTGCACCAGATTGCGGAAACACTAAATAGCCATGGGAGTTCACTTGAAACTCCAATTCTTGACTTCCCAATCATCCCAGGAATTCCAAAAATTATATCACTTATACTATCATCATCATAATATGATAAATCACATATTTACACAATTTATTCTTCAATTTCATAAAATTCATGTTTATGTTTCAAACCTTTAAAACTTCAACAATGACATAAATCACATAGACATAAACAAAATTACACACATATAAATTTGGTTACCAAAATCAAATAATAGCACACTCAATCATCAATTTTCAGATTAACACATAACAAGAACAATTCATAATAGACTTTATCTGATTCCTAAAGAGAGTAAGGGTCTTTCTTCTACCTTTTCATGCAATATGGAAAGGTAGAAGCTGGTCTCTTTTTCTTTTTTGTTGTGTGATTAGATTGGTTTTCCATAGAGAAAAGTAAGGTGGCTAGACAAACTCTAGCAACGATAGGATTTGAAGAGACAAAGCAACCTACAGCAAAAAGAGAGACTACAGGAACGCAGAAAGGAGAAATCGGACCAAAAAGCCACAACGCAATCCTGGAAGGGTCAATCGGGATGGAGACGAAACACATTACTCTAATAATGGGGAGAAATACAACCCCAGATTGAATTGGGAGAAACACATTACTCTAGGAGAAGGGAGAGAGAACTTGAAGAGGAGAGAAAAGTGTCTGGGAGGGATCTTGAATCTTGGAGCGAACACTTTTCGTTATTTATCTTTTAAATATGATTTAAAATAATGCTTTTTTTTTAAATATGTTTGAATATTATTAAAGTAATTAAATAATTTTACAAATCACATTTAATTAAATTTTACAAAATTTCATTAAAATTTACAATGTTACTTGTAAAACTAATGTAGAGAAATTTTATGAAATTTGTATGAAATTTTAATGAAAATTTTAATTTGTAAATCAAAATAATGGTCCTTGTAACTTTTATTAATTTTGAAATTTTATTTGAACGTTTCTTTACCTTTTAATCTTATAAAGAGATTTTGTTTGAATATTAATTTATAAATAAATAAACATTTAAATACGATTTTAGTGGATATAAATTTTAAACTTTGGTATTGGTATTAAAATATCACATTCATTCTTAAATTTTGTAAATTTCATGCAAATAAAAAATATTCATTAAAATTTTATAAATTCATAAAATCTCTTCACAATAGTTTCACAAGTCACATTGTAAATTTTAATGAAATTTTGTAACTAAAATTTCAATTTTTTTTAGTCATACGTGAATTTAATTTTGTTTGAATATAATTTAAAAATAAATAAAAATACAGTTTTAATAAGTATACATATGGATTTTATTTTGAATGTATATTACAAATTAAGTTTTTTATGTCAAATAATCTAATCACATAGAATTCACTTTATTATTTTATAGGTGAATAAGTGTGATATCACATATTCAAATTTATTCACATGTTTATGATATTCCTGCATATTTATTAATTGAGTTGACTTAATGTGTCAATTTTAATTATTTATTAAATGTGTTTGAATAATATCTAAATGAATTTAGTGAATGTAAATTTTAGTTGAACACTCATTCTCAAAATGTATCAAGTGTTTATTAATAATATTTAAATATATTGAATAGTATTTAAATAGAAAATCATAAATATTTTAAAAATAATAAGGCAATGAATTTTATTTAGTGGGTGTTAGTATTATTTAGACTTTATTCTAAAAAGAGATCAGTGTTGTCAATATATAAAAATAATAAGGTGATGTATTAATAAATATTCAATTTATGAATTATTTAATCAAAAACACGTTGCCTTTGATGGTTAAACAACATCAAATTGGAATTTGAATTTTTTTTACAGGATAAAGTAGAAATTGCATATATGGTTGGGGCAAAATGGTACTAGTATTAAACCAATAATTTCTTATGACTTTCTTTTGAAAATATAGTTAAAAATTTCTTTTGAACAATAATAAAAAGAAAAATATATGTTGTATAGTTGAGAGTGATAAAAAAAATTTTTTTTACAAATTTAAATAATTATAAAATATATCATTAGTGATTTTTTTTATTCTAATGTTTCTTTATATTTTTAATCAATTTAAAATGTTTAATTTCAAATTGTTTAGGTATATATCCTGTGTGATGCATGATAATGTTAAGTATTATTTGTTAGTTTTTTAAATTACTAAAGTAAAATTATTATTATTATTTTAATTTAAAACTACAATTTTGAAAAATTATATGAATTAATATTATGTTTTATTTGTTACACTACATAAATTATAGTTTCACTTTTGTATGAATATGAATTCGTGAACTTTAATAGAAAATAAAATAAAATAAATCTCTTTAAAAAATGAAAATGAAATTTAGAATATGCTGCGTAAAATTATATGATGAGGAAATGTTGAATTATTTTTTAAAATTTCAATATTTTCAATTTAAATTCCTAAATAATCTGTTTTTCAAAAGAAATAGCAAAATAACCATTTTTCCCTACTTATGCACCAGTTGAACTGACGCATCCAATTAAACGTTAAAGGAGACGCCCCGAGCCTTGGCGCATGCATGCAAACCCAATGTATGTATGAGCCACATGCATGTGTGCATGTGTGCATACGCCACATGCATTGACGCATGCATGTGTTATGTGTGTTATGTTTGTGTGAAACCTAGTGCATTGGCGCATGCATGCTTTCGTTCTTCTATAAATACCACCATGCGCATCTCCCATATTATTTCACACAACTTCTTACCATCCTTCTATTTTCCTTCAGTTTCTTCAATCTTCTTCAATTTTGTTTTCTTAAATCATGTCTGAATACATTCACAAGAGAAATGTTGATTTAATCTTTTCAGCAGTCGCACCTACGATAAAGATTCGACTTTGGAATATAGATTTGTTTGAACGTCTTAATCGGACGTTGAACCGTTGGTTAGATGGAGAAATTACAGATGGTGAAAGGATTAGAAGAATTCAATGGCTTGAGTCTACGTTCAACCGAAATGGAGAAGTGCGTGAGTGAGTGGATATTAAGACTGATAGAGACGTTCACAGGATGATGTATAACATGTTCAAAATTGATTTGATGGTTGTAATCGCTTAGTTATAGTAATGGTATTTTATTTGTTATAGTTTGTTGTGTTGTTGTTTATGTGTTGCTTGTGTGTTGAATGTGTTGTATTTTTTTGTGATGATATTTTCTCACATAGTTATCATATGAAATAAATATTGTTTTTAATATAAAGCAAAAGAGGTACATGTAAAATTAGTTTGTTGTGTTTGTTCCAACACTATGATAGTTAGTACGATTGTGACCGGGTTGACAACATGAACTACATAATCGAACCATTTTATTCGCCGTATCCATTTAGGTTTGAATACAAGTGCTGTTTGGGCGACCCTTTTTCTTTCTTCTCATAAATTCATTGTGTCATAGAAAGTCCCCTTGATATTCAGACCAGTAATCCTCTTTTGCAACAACTGAAAAACTAATTTTGTAAACATTGGATAGGCTTATGACTTTGTAAACGTCAAATAGTAAGTAGGATGGATCTCTTCGAATCTTTGAACATGTTGCAATGGCATGGGAGCAGGACATACGAAAGGCTTGAAACTTTCCGCAGTCGCACCAACCTCTATCTAGTTCCACTCTGTATTGTCCCATCGACATGCCTTCATTGTGATCCATGGACTCAGCAACATTGTACCAACCTTTAGTACGGTCAAACACCGTGACCACATGTGTGTTAGCTTTGGCAGCTTCGTGTCTAATGAATTTCCATCTTGACAATAGTCCCTGGAGCATATTGTTTAAGAGCCACCAAGTATTTTGGAAGTTGTTTGTAAGACTCCTCCCAATTGCCACACACTTTTTCAAATGTCTTTGTCCTAGCTATCCAAGCCTTCATGTATGATGGAGTATAGTTGTATTGTGTTATAATATGTGAGATTATTGTACTCACCTTTAATGACGGATAGTCGCTAATGACAGACAAAATTTCATCGTATATTAACTGAGAGCTAAGTTTTCGATGGTCTTGCATTGGGTTCGTGAGCATGCATGTGTGAACTGGACTTGTGGATCCAATCTCCCAAGAATCATTCCTCTTTTGGTAAGAAGCTGACTACTAGAAAAGGCAACGCTCATTTCGACAATTAATCTTGTACCTCATTGCATTAGTTTGATCAACTTTGTAATCAGCTGATAGATCCATGTGATATTTTTTAATAACTTTTACACAATCCTCTTTTGTGCGAAATGTATCTCCTTCTTTCAATGATCCTTGAATTTGCACATAAGGATTGTAAAATATATCTGATGAAGGTTCATCGGCACCCAAATTCAAGCTTGTCATGTGTTAAGGTGGACAACATACATGACTAGTTGGTAATTGCTCCTATTCTTCTTCATCGTTCACCATTGAATCAACCAATAACTCGACTTTTTCTTCTTCCTCATCAACAACATTGACTTCAGCATGTTCGTCGTCATCAGTTTCACAAAATACTTGTGATTGATCAATGAACTGAGACACTTGTTGTTGTTGTGGTAATATATATAACTCTACATCGTTGTATCCAGATTGTTCATGACTGACAAACATATGATGAATATCGTCATCATCTCGAATCTTCAACTGATAAAACCTTACCTAGTTGTCTGCAAACCACACCGGATTTTTATAGATGATTTGACCCACCTGACTACACTGCAATTTCTTTTCTATTCTTTGTTTCAAATCTGAAAAATTTGATCGTCGATTTATTATAAATCGAGTTACTTTTGTGTTGCGAAAACAAAAACTAGATAATTGATGCTCAAATATTTCACCTTCGGTATGGGCATTGATCATGTAATGTGGTGAGGAAGACATTTTTTTAAAATGTAAGTTTAGTGTTTCTACTGATCTGTATGGGTACTGATGCTGAATGCACTGATCTGTTATTCGCATGCAGTTAAATAGGGGAGACGGTGTATGTACTGATCACGCAATTAATCTGTAAAAACAAGACAATACAATGCAAAGAATTCATGTAGAGACAAGACAATACAAAGCATGCGCCTACAAAGAATCTATGTCCTAACATTACAAGCATGCGCCTGCAAAGAAGATGCCTCTGCCCTAATAATCCAAGGCATTCGCTCTTTCCAATGGCGCATAAAGTAAGGCATATGCGCCCTAGCCTTAGGCGTCTCTTCCTTGCATGCATAAAAAGGCATGCATGCGTCACTAGCCTTGGCGCATGTGACCATGCATGTCTTAAACAAAGCATGCGCCTTATCCCATGCTTCACATGTTGCATAGTTATTCACATGCTGCAACACTATCTCATCTATAAATAGGGAAGCAACTCACAACACTCAACATCTGCAACACTAATAATCAACCTCTGCAACACTTCACCTTTACAACACCCAACCTCTGCATTACTCAACCTCAACAACATTATGTCTCTATTGACTATGGGTGATGAACATCGAGGAACAATCGACAATATCACGACATATGTATGTTATTACTTATTCTTACTTATTTCGTACATATTTCTTAATTATGTTTTTATTGTTTATTACTTCTTCTTGCTTTATTTCTTACTTATGTTTTATTAGGATCCAAAACAATTTCGATGTCGTGTACATGAATATGTATCACACGATCCTTTGATAGAACCATATATTCGAGGATGTGGTTTTAGTAATCTCCTCAACATAGTCTCATACTCAATTGACTACAAATTTATTCTTGCTTTGTTGGAGAGATGGAGACCTGAGACCCACACATTTCACCTTCCTTTATGTGAGTGTACCGTCACACTTGAGGACGTCTACATGTTGTTGGGTCTACGTATCAATGGTAAGGTCGTAAATGGTAGAATTAACCAGGATAACTCTATTTGCAATGAATTGTTGGGAGCCCCTTTGCGTGACGACCAAGCTATGGGAGAGACTTCTGGTCAAGGTAGGGGTCAAGGTATTAACTTAAGATATCTCAAACAATATTATGCGATTATAACATTGACCGAAGAATCTACCGAGTATGAAAAATAGATAAGGTTCGGTGTTATATTATGATTTTATTCGATAATTTTTTATTTCCCGAAAGTACTGGTAATACGGTAAATATTATGTATTTATCGTTGTTACGAAACATAAATAAGGTAAGCACACATAGTGCGTTGCGTAAAAATTCCAAAAAAAATACTTGTACGTTTTAGTCATGCGCATATTTGCTACAAGCATGCGGTTGGTCAAGAATGTCGTCACTCACCCCGGTAAACGAGAAGTCATTCATATTCCCCTTTGCAACAAAGTAAGTTTAAATTACTACAAACTCTAAATAATATTTTTCAAATGTTTTTAATCTAGGTGGTCAGTTAGAGGGATGAACTACAACAGGTGTCTGAAACACGTTATAGTAGTTTATCGCAATCTATTGGACCACATTGGACCAGACGATGTAATACTCCTACACAACTCTATTTTGATTTAAAAATAATTATCAAATTATTTATCATCTAGTCATGTCATATTCTTGTACACTTTATCTAGAGACCATATTTGGGTCTTAATCATCAGGTTAACCATGATGATGATGCAGTTTGGACAGTAAAAACATCAATTATCCGGTTCACTACTATGGAGATGCACCAAAGTGATCGGGTAAAACTACAGTTCAGCATGCAACAACAAATTCCAAAATCTCCGACGTGTTTAGGAGACTGACATCAATAGAGAGGCCCAATGGAATTATTCCGACTGGAGGGACTTTGCAAAAGAGATGTGTCATCATTTGAGGAATCGACGATAACACATCTTAAACGAACTAGTCATACAGGGTATTAGACCAACTCAACAGTATATGACATGGTTTAGATCGGTTACAACGCCATAATTTGTGTCTGAGCCAATGTATTTGATTGATCCACGCCAACTAGCTTCGTCATCATACGTCCAACAACAAATTCCCGTCCAAGAATAATGTCAACCCACCCAAACCCAACGACCAACCTCACACCATCACCCTACCATATACACCCAACAATCAAACACCCAACCTCGCAACTCATTCATGCCACACACCCAACCTCAAAAAAGAATCAAACCCTACCCACCAACAACCATACGCAACCAACACAACAATCTATAACCCAGATGATTCATACAATTCATGTCATCGTAATCCCCCACCAATGACCACCCAAACATCTCATCGCCACAACATCCAACCATTGTTTGACTATAGTACACCCCAGGAACCATTGATTCGTTTTCAAACCGATTCAATGCCCCAATTCGGGCAACCATACCGTCCACAATTCACCCAACCACAATGACCCAACTACGACAACATGGACACCGGACTTAATTACGGAAGCGCCGTTGGCGAGAACCCTCCAGCTATTGGGAACAAATGATGACACATCTATCAAATACCGATGAACCTTCCACCAGACCTTCACACCAATCACCGTTGGATCATGTCAGCACTCAAAGACCTCAAACACCTTAGAAAAATTATGGGAGACCTCGAAGACAGACTAATGCACCTGGATGTGGAACAAGTGGACGTTTCAATCGGACGGGTCATTGAATTTCTTATCAATTCCATGTAATTTTTATTATAACATAAATATAATTTTTATTTTAAGTATTTTTTTATTTAATTATAAAATTAACATTAAAAATTAAATTAAATTAAAGGTGCATGCGCCACATGCATTGGCGCATACACTATGTAGTGTATGTATGCGTCAATGCATGTGGCACCATACATGCATGCGCCAAGAGGCATGTCGCCTACATGCATAGTCATTGAGAGCATGCGCCCTTTCTAATGGTGCCTCCTCTCTAACTTTATTTGGATGCGCCAATTTAACTGGCGCATCAGTTAAGAAGGGTGATTATTTTGACCTTTTTTTTTTTAATTATTTAGGGATTCAATTTAAAAATATTGATTATTTTAAAAAATATATTGGAAATGTCAATCCAATTACTATTAGCCTCATTCTAAAAGCTGACACTATTATACTCTTACTACTAACTCCGTTCTTTCTCCACTCCTTTCATTTATAGTAAGAGTATAATAGTGTTTTATTTGTTACCCTACATAAATTATAGGTTCACTTTTGTTTAAATTTGAACTCATGAACTTTAATAGAAAATAAAATATAAAAATATCTCTTAAAAAATGAAAATGAAATTTAGAATATGCACATGATGAAGAAGATTACATTACCAAAAATACTTGTACAGTTGTACTATTACTATTAACCTCATTCTAAAACCTAACACTATTATACTCTTACTACTAGCTCTTTTCCTTTCATTTATACCATAGACAACTTATTGTTATACTCTTACTACTACCTTGTTCCTTCTCCGTAGAATAAATCGATTTATTCTCCATTAAATTATATTTAATCGGTTTATGGATAATACATTGATTATCCAATGAAAAAAATAAAATAAATTATCTCTTATATAAAGAACTGAACCAAGCCTCATTTTAAAACCTTCATAAATATGACTTATCGTTCGCATCCTTTATCTTATCTTTAGCTTCCGGTCTAATTGGCAATTTTACCAATTAGATGTCAACACATGATTATGGCATAGATGAAAAACTTCACCCGCAATATATCATCTTAACCCTCCTCTAATAGTTTGAATTTTAATGGTTGATATCAACCCCAACAGAATCGCATAATTATACATTTGATTACTCAAACAGAAGTACAGGTAAAAAAAAGTACAAGGAAAGTGAAAAGAGAGAAAATATAAAATATATTATCATTTGAATAACTCTAATTCAAAAAGATTACTATTAAGGATACAAAATTGTTGATAGAATTCATCTAATTTCATTTTTTGTAGTAGAAATAACTAAAAAAGAGAGGAAATCTATCCCACAACTTTAAGACCTAGGCTTTTCCTTCTTCTCCTTGAAAAGAGCAAGGAGAGAGACACCGGAAACCTTCACCACCTTGAATCTAACTCCAGGAATATCACCAACGGCATGACCTTTACGTCCAAATCCAGCTATCAAAACTTCATCCTACAGCCATCATAAAAAAAACAATATCATCAAAGGATTTCAACACAATAAAAGTATCAAAGAATTAACACAATGAAAACAGCAAATAATGGTCACTCACATTTTCTTCAATGTAATTTAAGCAACCGTCGTTTGGCACAAACGCAGCTATCTTCTTCCCATTTTTGATGAGTTGAACTCTGGCACACTTTCTAATGGCAGAGTTAGGCTGCTTAGCCTCAATACCTCTGCACATAAAGAGTGTCATACAAATTCTTAACCCCAAATACTCGAAAATAAACAAAATATCCAATTAGATGGTAACAAAATAAAGTTAAATAAATTTTACATCTTTTCAAGGACAATTCCCTTGGCATGGGATGAACCGGCAAAAGGCTTCTTCCATTCATTCCCAAGATGAGATTTTTTATATTGCTTGTCTGCCCATCTTTGCTTAACACGGAGTTTCCTCAGCTTGCGGGCAGCTCCCATTCCTCTTGTCTTCCTGCACGAAAACCAATAACAATAAATCTCTATCTTATCATATTCATCTCAAACAAAAAAAAAACTGTTGTACACTAATGTTAAAGTAGATAACAATCAAATTTCAATCAAAACTAAAGAACAAAATGTAACAATGAGGTTAAAACACGATTTTATATGAAGCAAAACACATAAACTTTCCATCTTATGGAAAAGCGGCACAAATTAATTACCCTAATCAACAACTTCATGTTTTTGTGATCCAAAATGTATTAACAAAAACCACAGAAATTCGAGTTTAGAATCAAACATGATAATTTGAAGAACGTAACAAGATAAGGTGAAATAAGTATGCATGAAGATAATGAATTTAAGGTTGAATTACCCCATGGTGATCGAGAATTAGGAACACTGATTTGAGATTTGGAGGAGGTTGGGGAGGAGAGTATGGTGTAGCCGCAGTATAAAATCTAAACCCTAATCGTGACGGAGTTTGAACTATGAGAATTAAGTAAACGTTTGGTTTGGGCTTGGGCTTATTTTGAAGTTTACATAAAACGAGATTTTGTCTTAATATTCCCAATTTTCTATAATATCAAAAATATCTCAGTCAATTATAATTAAAATTTCGTAATTATAGTTTAAGGATTTAATTGAAATACACTGACACTGACAGTATAAAATGGTTTTACACTGTCATTTAATCATAACCGTTGGATATTGAAATAAATTTGACTTTTATTTTAAAAATCTATAAATTAATGACTTTTATTTTAAAAATCTATAAAGTAATGCAAACGGGTGATGGTGATGAATCGATTGTGTAAAACTTTTTACACTGACAGTATATAGTAATTAATCTCATAGTTAAAAATAAGTAGTGAATGAAAAAATTGGTAGGCAAGTATAAAAGTCAGTCATGCATTGTTATCGGTTTTTATAAAAATACAGGTGTGTGAAAAAATATACTGTGTTTTTACCATGGTTTATTGATTTTTTTTTAAATGGTAAAAAATATGATAGTGTAAAATCGCCGAGTTTTTAAAACGATCATGCATGTATAGTATATTTAGCATGATTATGAAATATTTTGTAGTTTAAATTCTCACAATTGAGATTTTGTCGATAGTTTTATACGACTAATGGTTGTACCGACACTTATGTGATCCATAATGAATCCAAACTTGTATAAATATAGATCATATGTTGTTAAAAAAATATCTTAGAATGCTTCAATATTCGTATTTGACAGTTGTGCATTTCAACGGTTTGAAACCTCATGTTGATTTTTGGCTCATTAGGAACACCATTACTCTCGATGTTTGAGATCCAAATTGGATAATCTATTGCCCACACCGATAATAAAAAGGTGGGTAAGATCAAGTATCGTGCACCATCCATTGATACTAAAGGAAAGGTGAAATATAACAACATTGAGCTGAAGACTTATGAAGATTTGAAGGTTACGTGGAGAACATATCACAATAGGCTAACAAAGGGACTTGTCGAGTTTGATGCAACAATTGTTAGATTTTTTTACGATATAATCAAGATGTTGAAATATCCAAAATCATCTAGTAGTGTTTAAATTTTGTTATTTATTATTGCATTGTTAAGTTATATAATCCTCTATGTTAAATTATGTTAATCTTGCAATAATGAAATGTTAAATGGTTATCTAACAAAGCGTTAAGTTAAAATGTCACTAATATAAAAATAATACCAAAATAATAAAATATATACATGTCTCCCACAAGTTATGTGTGTTATCTGTGATGCCAAAGTATAAACCTCATTGTCGTACCTCAAAAAATACGATCATTCACGAAGCGCATCGCACTCTCGCGGAAAACTGTTCGAACAGAGTCGCCACCGAACTTTATTTATTCCAATGAAGATCGTCGCAACCATATTTGGATTCGGGAGTCGATTACGCAAGGAGAATGTATTAGCATCTCTCACGTCTATTGTAATGAACGGGAACCTTTTAGTTAAACTTGCAATTTGAATGCTAGCTTATGTTATTTATTTTCTTCGAATTATTAAAAGTCAAAAGAGAAAAAGAAAGGGGTCGCAAAAAGTATTTTTATTAATGTGTCTGACGAGATTGCGGGTCTTGCTCCTACGTATCTCCAGGTGAAATAAAGAACTCAAGGCATATGTAGTTTTAGGTTAAAAAATGTTTTGTTTATTGGTCGATTTTAGCGAAAGTTATCTTGTATCAATCGACGAAAAACATTGTTTTACCCAAAACATGTGAGGAGCGGACGTTTGCATCACATTGAATGGATTTCTGCATATCAACATTCACGGGAAAACATTACTTATCTCAACTCAACGGTTGTGGATGAAGCATTGATTAACATCATCTCGAGACAAAATATCTTTCGTTTAAAAAAAGGTTTTTGAATATCGCACGACGGCGAGAAAAAGAGTTTGATTGGTTGAATGGTTTTTAAGTGAATGACGAGTGTTTGATGAGAACGGGACATAAGCCTCAGATCAAACATTCGGGATTCCACCGGAATACTAGATTCCAATAGTCATTTTTCATTCAAGGTATTTAAGAAAATTATTTAATGGACGACAAACGCTTGATAAGAACAAGACGCATGCCTTGAAATTAATTGTTCAAAGGTTACATTGGAATGCTAGACCCCAACGGTCCTTTTAGTTCAAGTTTATTAAGTATTTTGAGAGCGAAAGAATGAATGACTAACCCAAAATGTGTGCCTCGGGATAAATCATTTGAGGGTTTCACCGGAATGCTAGATTCCAACGGTCTTCTTCTCGTATTTGATTAAGAAAATATATTAATGGTATGCTTAATTCGAAAAAGATTTAAATTTATGAATCGAATGTGAAAAATTGTTTGATTTGAGAAAGTTGTTCGACGTTGGATCGATCTTATTTATCTTGAAAGAATTAATTTTATAAGGTCAAGTTGTTTAATTAAGTCAATTTGAATTAATAGAAAGAAAAGATTTTTTAATTAGCAAAATTAATCGATTAAAATTAATTTAATTAATTAATTAAACTAATTAGATTTAATTATCAAGAATAATCGATTAAAAATTAATTCAATTGACTAACTAAAATAATAAAAGATTAATTAAATATTAAAAATAAAATGAAAATAAAAATAAATGAGGAGTGTAATTTGAAAATGAGGGAGAAAATAACAACATAGCTAACCCAAAAGCTCAATTCATTAAAACTTTAATTCTACTTATTAATATTAACTAAAACTAAATTAAATTAATAAACTTTAAAAAAAAGAAATTAAAAAAAACAAGGAAACTTGGAGAAGCATAACCATACTTTGTTCTTTCTTTTGCTTTTTAAAAAAATAAATAAACATCACCCAATTAAAAGGCGGCATATGACATTTAGAATTTAAAAAAATTAAATAAAAAAATTTAGGATGCATTTGTTTAATGGATTAAAATTATAATCCTAGAAATATCATTCCTAAAAATATTATTGTAGGAATTTTATTTTCATCAATGGCAAATCAATAAAGCTTTTAGAAATATTTTTAACTTTTATTTTAATTAAATATTAAAAATTAAAAATTAAAAAATAATTATGTTAAAATAACATGAGAGTGAGAAGTTATGGTTGGTCATTTAAATTCCCATAGGAATGTAGGATTCACATCCTTTAATATGGGAATAAAAATGAATAAATTTATGAACAAACATATTCCTAAGAATAAAAAGTATCCACGAAACAAGAGAATATCTGAGTTTCAATGTCATATTTCCGAGAATAACATTTATATCCATGAAACAAACACCCCCTTAGATGGAGTGGAAACAGAGAACAACATTATACACCGCGTCTCTTATTTTTTTTCTTCTCCATCTCAGTTTTTCTCTCTTACTCTTACTGACATGAAAAAAACAACTCTCCCTCAGTCACGGGTTCCGGTGAGGGTGGTTGGAAATGAGAAAAGAAGATACCACTATGATCATCTCTTCTCCCTTATTACGAATTCGGTCTCTAAATTTCTGAACTCCAAATCAAAATTATTTAATTTCAAAATTAGTTTATGAACCCTAATCTTAAAAACTCAAATTAAATGTCATTCATACATGGTTTTAAGAAAATAACATAGGGGTTTTGTTCATTGCATCATGAAGAACAAGTCGGTAATAAGAAAATCGAGAAAAAGTTTACATGGTCGGAGCTAGTCCGACGAGTTTTCCTTCTCTGGTGGCATGCAATTCAGGTATGTTGCTTGTGTTGTGTTGCTCCTCTATAGGCTAGGTATTTTATATGTGTTAGTGAATTGATTTTTATGGTTTCTCTGTTTTTTTATGTTTTTTGATATGTATGTGAATGATTGATCCTTCTCCTCCTTTTAATGTTCTGTTACTGACTTTTCAAATGTGGATTTTCAAAAGTTGTGGCTCCCTTTTTTGTCTTTAAACTCTGAATCAAGTGTGTGTATTTATGTTAGGATTTTAGGGTTTGGTGTTGTTGTTTGTTGATGGAAAGGGAAAAGTGTTGGAGAATCAAATTGGTCAAATGTGCTTTTGTCATTTTTGTGAAACTTTGTATTGTTGTAATTTACTAAGTATTGAGCTTGTTTTATTATGGTGATGGATGTGGGATGGAAAAAGGGGAAAGGAGCAGAGGTGTTTTATCTTTTTGTAGAAAAAACATGTCTATTTTGGTGAAAGTTGAAGTTAACTATGTTATTTTGTCTACCGTAAAATTTAAGTAAAAATTTGAATTTACTGAGTAACAAAGTTTGCCTTCCCTCTTTTTTTTTTAATTTCTGAAATTTGGGGTGATTTGATATGGATTTGAAATGGTTATGTGTTAATATGGATTGTCATGGACATCATGGTGATTAATTTTCTCTTTTTTGTGATAGGTTTCCAAAGTGATGAACATGATTTTTCACGGTTGTTTGGAGATGAAGAAAGAGCCTAATGAAGAGTAGCTTAGGGGTTGTGAAAGTTGAATGAAAAATAAAGCAAAGGGGACCAAGAATAAAAAAACAACAACAAAAAACATAGATTTTTTTAAGGTTTTTTTAGTGTTTATGTGATGTAGAAGAAAATTGTGTATCGGTGACATTTCATTGCAATTTGTCATATTTGACATCCTTTCAATTTGTAAACGAATGTTGGATCCATAAAACAAAGCAATGCAAAAGAATGAAAAACAAAATTTTAAATCAAGTAAATATCAATACTTAGTTTATAAAAGAATGTTCTCATTCCTCTCATAATAATCATGCTAATAACCGAAAGGCATAGAGTTTAGTCAAGCAAAACATTAATGTGAATGAACATACTAAATTAAAAACCTCAATTATGCTCATGATCACGATGCCATGAATGAAATGATAATGTCTAAAGATCCAAACTATCAAGTCAAAGGTTGAATTTCTTCAAACCTTAATGAATGAACCATGACCAATGGAGCGTGTGACAAGATTGTACGACACTAAAGCGAGGAATTTGATCTCATGATTCAAAACAAAAACCCTAAATGGACTCAAAAAGTGAAATATAAGAGATTAGTTATGCAAATGGAATGCTGTTGAGGCCTCACATGTCTTGACCACTCAATTGATCTGACCAAAACACAATATGACCACTCAATTGATCAGACAAAAATTAAGTTGTTGACTTCGTACACTAAAGATTATTCAATGACCAAATGAAATGGTGATACAAATGAGTGAAAGCAGATGAATTAGGTGGGAAAAATTTTAGGGTATGACAGTTGCCCTTATTTAAATAGCTTTATCGGATTGGCATGAGTAATTTTACTCCTCATGGTATCTTGATAAAAGGTATTTAAATGCAGAAGACCTGAATTTTTCCCCTAGATGCAATGACATGTTATGTTATGAGCTGAAGGACTTTTTTTTGTTTTGGTTTGTCGGGGATATAATATGAAATGAAGTGAACCCTAGCTCATCAAGAATGACAAACCATTCATTGGTTCCACTCATGTGATTGCGGCATCCAGAATCCAAGAACCCCCAGCTCTACTTACTTTTAAAGTTTTGATCCTCATAAGCCATTAAGTTCACTTCTTCATTTCTGCTCTGTGTCGCATCTCGAAAAATACGATTCCTCGTGATGGTCGCGGAAAAAATTATGTTCGAACAGAGTCGCCACCGAACTTTATTTATCCCAATGAAGGAATAGGAAAATATCGATAAAACCTTTTAAAAACTGGAATAATGGTCGTCGCAACCATATTAGGGTTCGGGAGTCGATTACGCAAGGGGAAGGTATTAGCACCCCTCACGTCCGTTGTACTCAACGGGAACCTTTTAGTCTAATTTGCTATTTGAATGTTAGTTAAATGTTATTTGCTTTCTTCGAGTAATTAGAGTTGATAATAGAGATGGATGAAGACCTCAGAAGGAGAAAGGGGAGTTTTTTATTAGTGTGCTCGCCAAGATCTCGCAATCTCGTGCCTATGTATCCTTATGGTGCAATAAGGAAATCAGAGCATTCGTAGTTCGGGGAACTACGGTTTTGTTGGTGTCTTTTAATGAACGGCTGTGTAGATCGCGTCCTAAAAGCTAAACGCTGGCTTGTCTACTCTCGGCGGAGGCTTAAGCGTTGGTTTGTTATGTGCGTTAGAAAGGATTAAACAATATTCTTTTTAAAAAAGAGTTTTGGTCACACTGGGTGACGAGTTTAATTGATGTGTTTGATGTTTTTGGTTTCGATCGCGCGGGGGCGAGAAGTTGAGTTTAACGTGTTTTGAGATGTTTTTGAAGAACGGCGAAAGATTGAGCAATGTGGTGCACACCAATCGTCCAATTCTTTCGAGGAATAATAAGGCGACCGCCTTCTACTCCCTTTTTCGTTCGGATTATTTTGAAAGTTTGTTTGCAGATATTGAATATGCACGGTAGTGAGGCGTACGCCTCCTACTTGCTTATTCAAAGAATAATGAGGCGTGCGCCACTTATTCCTTTATCCAAGTTTAGTTAAAATGTATTAAACGGAACTCGATAACTTGAGCAATATGACGAGCGCCAATTATTCAAATAATCGAGAGATGGCGAGGCGAACGCCCCCCATCTTTTATCATCCGAATTTTAATTTATAAAAGATATGTTTTTAGACGTTGTATTTGAGTTGCGAAAATAGTTTGAATTTTGTAGGTTTTGAAAAGTCGATGATTTGAGCAATGTGGCGTACGCCAATTATTCAAATAATCAAGGAATGGTGAGGCGAACGCCTCCCATTCTCTTCACTTGAAGTTTAATTTGTAAAGTTTATTTTGTAAAATCGTGTTTAATCTAAAAGGTAATTTGAATTTATTCGATTGCGGTTTTAATTTGATGACGAAAACTTGAGCAATGTGGCGTACGCCAATTACTCGAATAATCGAAAGATGGTGAGGCGAACGCCTCCCATCCTCTCATTATCTGAAATTTAGAATTTAGAATACTTTAGAAATTATATTAATTAGAAAGAAATAATTTGAATATTGTGGTTGAAGTTTTAATTAGACGACGAGAATTCGATCAATATGGCGTACGCTAATTATTCGAATAATCGAAAGATAGTGAGGCGAGCGCCTCCTACCCTCTTTTCCATCTAATATTTCATTAAAAGAGATTGAGTCTTTTTTTAAAAATTATATTTGATTTGGGAAAAGTAATTTGAATTGGTATTTGGTTAAAGTTTTAATTGGGTGAAAAGAACTCGAGCAATATGGCGTACGCCAATCATTCGAATTCTCGAGAGGTAATGAAGCGGACGCTTCTTATGTTCCTTTTCGTCCCAAGTTTAGAATTAGAATTTTTAAAATACGTTAACTTTAAAAATGATTTAAATTATGATTGCGAGTTAATCATTCTTTAACAAATTCGGCATCGAATCGACATTTTGGATTAAAACAAATCGATTTATTAAGATACCAACTTTAACTATTTGTAAAAAAAACATTAATTTGATTAATTTAAATTACTCAATTAACTAACTATCAATTAATAAATTGGAGTAGAATAAATTTTAATTAAAAAGAAACAATACAACAGGGGGTATACTAAAGTTTGCTTGGGAGATTAATGAGAAATAAAAATATAATAAATAGGATAATCTAAAATTGGACCTAATAGAGATGCTAAATAAATTTCTTTATATATAAAAAAACAAGGCAATGATGAGGCCACCGCCTCCATCACGTGTTGGGTTAAACCAAACTTTGTCAAATTCACAATTAAAGCAAAGCAGAAAGAAAAGGAAACTTAAATAAATGGAAAGCACCAGCTTCAACGTTTGGGAAAATGGGATCTTCCATTGGTCTTCCCTAAAGAAAACGCGTGGCATAAATGCAGCACGAGGCTTTCCATATATTGCTTTGGGTAGCCAAACGATCATTGCCAGCTTAATACCAATTCAATTCCTACTTTGGTTTCTAAGCATAATTAATTCTTTTAATTAATAAAAAATAATGGTTTCTTGAAAATCATCAGTGTCAAGGAAACAAGAAAATATTAAGCTTTTATATAAATTAATATCCTTAAAAATAAACAAAACAAGTTTTTACCGTAAAGCCAAAAATTAAATATTGTTTCGTTCTCTCTTAAAACGATTTCCTCTATTTTCATTTATCGAAACAATCCAATCGCATTTCTACACCAGATTCTACAAAAAATCTAACTCATCCTTGGTGAAAATCATAAATCGAACACACACAAACATTGATCATACCCTAAACCCCAAATTTCCCAAATTGAAACCTACCACTCAAACCAGATCGCACACAAATGGAGAAATATGAAATGCAAGGAGCTCCGATGGTATATTCTGAGCAATAATCGAGACTGACACACTCATTCAACAAATATCAAGTCATTATGTATTATGGTGGAAGTCGAAATACCTTCGTCTATTCGAATTTCCGATGATTCTTCGAGCAAAATCTTCTCCTGGTCCACGGTAAGCTTCGTTCCATTTCCTTTCTCGCCTCTCTTCATTCTTCTTCACTGATTTGGGTGTGTCTTGGTTTGACGGTGGCTTAGCTCAGTTTTCTCAAAGTTCTAATGATGAACTCTGAGTAAACTTCAGGAGTATCGAGCTTCGGTGATTGGGTGTGAGTGAGATCTCAGCAGAGTAATGGTGCGGAATCAGGTCTTTTATGAAATATTGCTATGTTGTTCTTGATGTGTGTTCTAGGTTTTTTTGAAGAAATCTCTTGCTGTGCATATGTTGTTGTTCTTGTCGTGCCGTTCTGGTTTAGGGAAAAAAAAGTGCCTCTGTGTTGTTGTTGTGGTTTAGGGTTTTTAGAAGAAATTTCTTATTGTCTCTTCCCTGTTTTTCATGAACGTCTTATGAAGAATTTTTTTATCAGTTTTAAAAGCTCCTTCTTTTTTCAATTTGTCTCATCCCAGATTATGTGGGATTTGATTTGTTCCTGTTTTAGATTAACTTTGACATGCTTTTTGGATGTTTAGGTTAATTTTCTGGGTAAAGCTTTAAACTGAATGATTCATTTAGTTGTTTTTCAGCTCTCTAAGTGCTTTTGAAAAATGCTTTTAAAATAAGCTATTTTTGTTCTCTGCAGATTACAACTCTGAGATGACCTGCTGGAATGGAAGGTGGCTGCTCCAAGCTTCAAGACAACCTGTTTTCATGACTAAGTCCAAAGTGATTTCATCCTAATTGCTTGATTTTAGTCATTAGGAACTTATTTCCCTATGTAGCAATTTTTCACTGTAATTACTTAGTTTAGTTTTTTTTAAACAAAATGTGTGTTTGGATTATTTGGGACTTATTGAATTAAATTTTAATTATGTCATTACCTTTTAATCTTTCAAAATTTAACTCAATATTTATTTATGCTAATCAATTTCAACTTTTTAAAAACAACAAATTTCTAACTTAAGTATAATGACTTAATTTTAAAAACAACATATTTCTACCTTAAGTAAAATGACTTAATTTTAAAAACAACATATTTCCAACATAAGTATAATGACTTAATTTTAAAAACATATTTCTAACTTAAGTATAAAAAACTAAGTATAGTAATTTAATTTTAAAAAAAAACACAATTCTAATTTAAACACAAAAATCTAAACATGAGACTTTTAATTAAAAAAACACAATTCTATTTTTAAACATAAAAATTTAAACATGGGACTTTTTAATTTTAAAAACAACACAATTCTATTTTAAATACAAAAATCTAAATATGGGACTTTTAATTTAAAAAAAAAAACACAATTCTATTTTAAATACAAAAATCTAAATATGAGACTTTTAATTTAAAAAAAACACAATTCTATTTTAAATACAAAAATCTAAATATGGGACTTTTAATTTTAAAAAAAAACACAATTCTATTTTAAATACAAAAATCTAAATATGGGACTTTTTATTTTAAAAAAACACAATTCTATTTTAAATACAAAAATCTAAATATGGGACTTTTAATTTTAAAAAAAAACACAATTCTATTTTAAATACAAAAATCTAAATATGGGACTTTTAATTTTTAAAAAAAACACAATTCTATTTTAAATACAAAAATCTAAATATGAGACTTTTAATTAAAAAAAAAAAACACATACATGTTTCTAAAAAATGCAAATTTTATTTGGGAACCCATGAAGAACTTAGAACTTGGTATAAATACTTGGGATGTGTAAATGGACTAGTAAATAGTGATCATAGAAATAATAACACGGCTCTTAATACTTACTAATAAAAAATATAAGTTTTGGATTAGTAATGTACAAAAGATTCAAACCATATTTTAGATTATGGATACACTTATGCAAATAGGCCTTTGAAACAAAGAGATCTCATGGGTAAACCACAAATGGTCGGACAAAATTGGGGTATGACAACTGCCCCTATTTAATTACCTCAAACCGGTAAGTGATAATGACAGCGGTCTTTACGCATTCACGGTGGGAGATAATTAAATACAAGAAGACCCAAATTTTGTCCTAGGCAATGAAAGGAAGAAAATACAGGAAGAAAATGCGGTGAGAAATGGCAAAAGACATTATCCCAGAGTAAAATGGAACAGTCAAGACTTTGTAGGAGTCGTCAGAATAGTATTTTAGATATCTCAGTCGAGATATGTGGAATGGCATCCCTAGCTAAATCTCAAGACTTTCCAGGATGCTAGAATAATATAAAGGAAATCTGGCATGAGACTCTTCATTTTGATGAAGCAGCATCTCAAATAATAACAATGAGATTCTCTGTATCGAATCGAAACAGCATCTTATATGATAGAATTAAAATATTCCAGCAAGGGGAAAATACTTTAATTGAATCTAAGACTCTCCGAGGATATTAGAGCAGCATCTCTAAAAAATCTGAAATGAGACTCTTCATATTGATGAAGCAGCATCTCAAACAGTAAAAATGAGATTCTTTGTATCGGGTCGAAACAGGATCTTATATGATAGAATTAAGATATTCCGAACAAGGGAATGATACCTTAATTGAATCTAAGACTTTCCGAGGATATTAGAGCAGTATCCCTAAAAAAAATCTGAAATGAGACTCTTCATATTGATGAAGCAGCATCTCAAACAAATAAATAGTGAGATTCTCTGTATCGGGTCGAAACAGCATCTTATATGATAGAATTAAGATATTCCGAACAAGGGAATGATACCTTAATTGAATCTAAGACTTTCCGAGGATATTAGAGCAGTATCCCTAAAAAAAATTGAAATGAGACTCTTCATATTGAAAAAGCAGCATCTCAAACAGATAAATGAGATTCTTCAGATAAATGAAGCAGTACCTCAAACAGATAAATGAGATTCTTCAGATAAATGAAGCAATATCTCAAATAGATAAATGAGATTCTTCAGATAAATGAAGCAGTATCTCAAATATTCGTCTGTTGGGGGAATTTTTTGAAAAGACTCCTTTTGAGGGAGATTTACTAGAAATGCTCTGCAAGGGAAAAGCTCATAAGAGACTTTTTAGGGTAACCTCTGCTTGGGGAGCAATGATTGTAAAGAAAAATGCTGGAAATATCATTTTTAATCATAAAGTTGAACAATGATTTGCTCAGAAATAACCCTACGAGCCTATGTAAGGTAATAACTTCATTTGGAAATGAGGAATGTCTGAGACATATACGAGTGACCTTGGATCATGTTATTTTATATTTTATTTTTGTATAATGTCCCACTTTAGGTGGGAATTCCATGCATGGGATAATGCATGGGATGTATGCAAGTATGCAATTTTGCTGGGGGATATTTGGCTGTAGGAATGCGAATGATTTTTATTTTGCTGAAATTCCCATTTTGTGGGAGTGTTATGCATGAGTATGTTGATGATTGATATGACTGTTTTTTTTAATTTCCTTGTTTGGCAGGAAATTATGCATGAAATGATGCTTGTGATGCATGTAGGAATGCAACTGGGTAATTGGATATGCCCCGGTTAAGACATTTCGCTTTGAGGTATGATGCCGATGGTATGGATTTTTTATCATTGGGGCGATCGATGGAGATCAAATTTTAATGCCCCTGCTAGGTGGTTTTGGGAATATATTTGGGTTGTTCCGAGTCATTGAAAGGTTCAGACTTTTTGACACGCGATACTCCGTCCATGATTTATCAATGTTTCTGTTGGAAATGTGATGGAACTTTGCCCCGGTCTGGCTATACCGTGAGTACATTTATGAGAGGTATGAATCAGTAGTTGAAAGGAACATGATTGTCTGCAATCAGTCATGCACCTTTATGAAAGACAAGAGTGAATCTTGAGGACTAAAGGATTCATCCGCTTACTGTTTCAAAATCAATTTTACCACTTTATTCGAACATGCATTTTATTTTCTCCAATAGTTTTTTAAAAGTGATGTTTATCAAAAATAAAAGGTTCTTTGCAAACAAACAGATAAAATAAAAAAATGATTTGGGCACACTTTGTTGAGAAAAATTCTCTTTTATTGATTTGACCCTTAAATGGGTGATTGTACATAAAGACGCAATTCCTTAATGAGGTAATTGCTGTGCACAGAAAACAAAATGGCAATGAGAATTGAGTTCCTATTGAGTTTCCACACTGCTATGATCCTTATGTCTTCGATAGCCCGAGCACTTTGCTTTTGAAAAGTGAGGTAGATCAATTATTTGTCTTCGAGGGTATGTCAGATGTCTGTAAGTACAACTCTTTGCCTTGGAATTAATCCCTAACTTTTGCCTGGACCGCCCTTTCGGGTTTTCGATCCACCGGGATACCCATTTTTGCCTGAGTCGCCCTTTCGGGTTTTCAACTCAGCGGATCAAATTCTTTTATTTTTATCCCTAATTTTTGCCTGGATCGCCCTTTCAGGTTTTCGATCCACCGGGATAGCCATTTTTTTGCCTAAATCGCCCTTTCAAATTTTCGATTTAACGGCTTTTATTATTCCACTTTTTTAGGCGAAGTACTTTTTAACAGCATCAGCGTTGGTGGGAAGTGGCAACTCATCACCATCCATAGTTGCTAGAATTAAAGCGCCTTCGGAGAAGGCTCTAACCACCACAAATGGACCTTCATAATTAGGTGTCCATTTCCCTTTAGAGTCTTTGTGAATGGGCAAGACTTTCTTCAGTACTAAATCTCCCTCTTGAAATACCTTGGGACGAACTTTCTTGTCGAATGCCTTTTTAAGACGCCTCTGATAGAGTTGACCATGACCTAACGCTTTCAAGCGTTTCTCCTCGATAAGGTTGAGCTCGTCATACCTTGATTGAACCCATTTCGCCTTGTCTAGCTTAGCCTCCATCAGGACTCTCATCGAGGGGATCTCTACTTCTATAGGGAGAACTACTTCCATACTGTATACCAAGGAATAAGGAGTTTCCCCTGTTGAAGTTCGTATCGACGTGTGTAGCGGTGTATTCGTCGCTATATGATCTATCAATTAAATCATAAGCAAAGCATACAATGAATATAGAGTCGCCACCGCACTTTTATTTATCCTAAGGACCGGCTAAAAAGCGAACAAAAGCCTAAGAAGTTTTACACGTAGAAAACCAATGAAAAGATCAGAGATCGGGGTAAGGGGTAAATTACGCAATGGGAAGGTGTTAGGCACCCAATGCGTCCTAGGTACTCCTAGGGAGCCCTTTTCACACTTGTTGTTTGAAAATATTTATTTGTTTTTTGACATAAGTATTGTGCAAACATGATTGGGATGATGAGAAAAGAATGTACAAGTTAATTATTTTTGTGTTCGAACGGATGAACCCGTTGCCTACGTACCTTCCATCAAAGGTAAGGATCAAAACGCCGTAGTTCGGCTAAAAAATTTCCAAAAGTTAGTGAGTTCAATTTTAAACAATAGCACTTAAGGTTCTACGTTACCCATGGGAGAAAACTCAACCTTGTATGACAACTAGTCCACCATGTGAGAAAGGCTTCAACTTGCCAGAGAGGGGTTAACCCTATAATAGGCAAGGAAGACTTACAATTCATCTACTAAGGACAAATAGGTGAGATTAATATCAACCAACTAGGGTAAATCAAACCTATAGCTAATGTATGAAATCTTAACAAACATGGACAAAGCCACAAAATCATTTGAATGGGTGGAATTAATTGATTTGGGATTATTTACAAAAAGGTCAAAGTATGATTAAAGTCAATTCACAATGAGTATTTACAAAAATGAAGTTTAGAAAAATCATGGACTTAAGGTCCAAGTTTCTAATTTGAAAAGGAGGTGAGAATGTTTGCACAACACTTATTTCAAGTTTTTAAAACATGTGTGAAAAGGTAGGACACAATGGGATGAATGTATAAATGATGTAAAACTTCTTAGAAAGGTCCGCCTCTTGAAATCATATAGAAGATGATTCAAGTGGGTCCTTAGGAATAGGCTACAAATGAGCAATAATATGAACATGGTAACAGATGAAAGTAAATAAAAGCGGATACTGGATGCCACTCAATGGTCTTATACCTGTCTCCTAAAACAAGTAAGGATATCAGAAGCCACTCTATGGACTTACACTAATCTCCATCAAAATAAAACAGAAAAACAAAACAGGGAAATCAACTGCCAATCTATCTGGACTTAGGTTAACCTCCACAGTATGATCATAGGAATACCAATGCCACATCACAGGGACTTACAATGAATCCTCACATACAACAACAATGCTCAAACAAAGAGCAAAGAAGATATGAGTGACCAGTGAGGTCTTACACTCTATCTCTTCCATGTCATGGGAACAGATGCCAACTCACAGGGACTTATAACTGGTTCCTCAATGGGAAAACATCAATGTCACAAGGACAAAAGAAATGATCATGCACTAATGGCAAACAAAGATGATAAATGCACAACGGCAATCAATGATAGTAAATGCACAATGGCAATCAAGTAATCATGTATAAATGAATCAAGTAATCAATCACATAAATTCAAGTAGCACACGCTATAACCATTCAATTGGGCTCAAGCAAAAGGGTTTGACTATGAAAGTCCACTGTAAGAGGTAAGTGTCGCTCTTAACCTGGCCATTGAGGGGCTCAGGTGAAGCAGATGAAAGGATATGAGGGGTGTGCCTCATTGCTTCTATCTCATGTCCGAGAGAGCATGTAAATATAAGAATGTGGGGGAGTTCAGAAAGATGGAACTCTTTCCCCAATTGGACTCGATAGATCTTGGGTTTGGATCTCAATGCTACAACCATGTAATGGGAGCAAGGAGAAGACACACGGAATAGTGGGAGATAGGCTATTTATCTCTACCTTCCACCAATTGCCTCAAATGAGGACTTTTCCTGCTTGGGACAAACATAAACATACACAATCAATGCCTCTTAAGGAGGACTTCAGACAATTTGCCCGGTCAAATAACAGACCGGGTCTCCAGACTACATGAAGAAGAAGGTTCTATACCTCAATGCTAATTGCTTATAAGCAAAGCAAAGCAAGTTCTTAAGAGAACTGAGCGACTAAAGGGTACCTGGAAACAATCAAGTATAATCAGCATCCCATTCATAATCAGACAACAACATAAGAATCAATTAACAATATTCAATCATAATCAATAGTGTGCATAGCACAAGGCTCACATGAACCAAGTTCAAACATCCTACAAAACAAATAGGTTAGTCCACAAATGTCAAATAAGACAATCCAAGATGTGGAACAATTTCCTTAATCCTTAACTTCTTAACCTGAAAGGGCACAATCAACTTCAAAGGTAAGTAACATGACCACTAGGACTAGCCTAGGGTCAAAAAGATGGAAAAATATTAAAACAGCAACCAATTCATGATCAAAGTCAAGTTATATCAAATACAAAGGGATCCCAATTGGTCCCATATCCAAACTATGTACACATTTCAATTTATGCAACATGGAAGGCAAAAGGTGCAATATTAAACCACATACAAGCAACCAGCAAGATCACATCCAAATAAATGCCAAAATGGCACCAAAAAATCCACAAAAATTATGCTCTAACCAGAAGGCATTCAACAAGCCACATGTCAATTTTCAAGTCATTTGGACTAGTAGATCAATAGGAATTAATTAAACATATCGAAGCATGCAAAAACAACATCAAATGAAGCCTACAATTATACACCAACTTCAATTAGATGGTAAACAGCAATGGTACATTAGAAATTAGTAGGACCAAAGCCAAAAGATAGCTACAGGGGTTAAGAACTATCCTATCAATTTTCATAGTCATTGGATTAAGTATGTGCATTTGGCGACATGTAGACTAAAGGTTACGCAAGTGAAGCTCTAAAAGACTAGGCAGCAAGGAAAAATACTAATCAAATCGAAAATGGATTGTAAAAATCCACAAAAATTCATAGGGGATGTTAACATGTCAAATAAGCTTCATGCAAAAATTCAAGGCCATTGGCCAGAGGGAAGCATGGGAAACAATTGGAGTAATTCAGCATATCAACTTATGTCACATTATTACACATCCAAATTCAATAATTCATATATAATAAACCATAGGCTCAAAAATTACCAAACCTATGTCAAAAAATCCAGAAGGATGTCAAGAATCAATATCTCAATTTTCACTTAGTTTGGATATGGTATGGTGATTATATAATTAAAATGGTGTAACATGTGGAAATAGTATACATTAGCAAGATCTCTATGTCAATTTATTTTTCTACCAAGCACTATTTCTATTTTTTTATTCTATAAAAAAGTAGAGAGAAAATAAAGATCAACAAAAAAACCTTGAAATTTTTTGGATTATTATTGGCCAGTTTATGATTTTTTGAAGCATTTAAATAATTATTGCAATATTTGTTTAGAATTATATTGGATTTAATAAATTAAATTGAGCTTAAATGGCAGAATTGTAATAAGCTGCTCCTAAAACCAAAACGCAGAGCACCATTAATTGACGTGTCCGCTTGCGATTGGGCCTGGCAACGAAAAACACGAAACCGAAATTGAGACGCGGGGAAACGAGATCTAAGCAAGGTTTTTCCAGAATTTCTTGAGCGTTCATCATCTTCTTCAACGTTCTTGGCTGGGATTCTAGGTTTCGATCCAATGTCAACGAAAATGCATAAACTATATACCGGTCGAACCGGTTTTTCATCACGATCACGAATACGCAAGCTATTTCATCTATAGATTAACAAACAGCACGAATCGATGGAAATAAATAACGGCATCGAAACTTCAATTGCGGATTACGCAACCGATTCTCAACGAAAATACAAACCACAAATTGCTACATAACCTACAATGAATGCACTACACAATCCCTAACTCAATCGAGGCAATCGTGAGATTTTAAATCCAACCTTTCTTGATGCTAGCTGCAATGGAGTCGCGCGTTTTGGCTTGATGATGCGAAACAGATACAGAAGATTGGTGCAGCAAGCGAATAGTGGACGGGATTCAGTTCGAGCACCTTTCAATTACGCCTCAAATTGCAGAACAGTTCGACTGCCATGGATGCTTCAACAGTCGGATTTCTTGATGATTCTCCCACGGATTGCTGAAACAGAAGTATAATGCTACCTGCAAAACAAGATCAACACCACAAACTGCAGAAGAATTGAGAAATTCTTGATGAATTCTCCAAAAATGTGAAGAAGAGCTTTTGGTTTTTTGAGAGAATTTGCTTTTTGAGAGCTTTTTCTGTTAGATTGAAATTGAGATTGTGAAGGAAAAAATGATTCGTGTTCAATTCTGTTATAGATTAAGAATATATATGGATTCTTAATCCCACTTTAATCACAATTAGTGGAGAAAATGAGATTAGAGTAAAACATGGTTTATGTGCATTTTTTGGATTTTAAGCTCTTGATCATTAGAAGCTTCTTAACAGCAAATTAGCACTTTGAGCAAACCACAAAAATCATTTGGGAGCTGTTGGTATAGGCCTTATTTTCAAATTCCCAATATTTTCCAATTTCACCATGTGATGGCTTATGTGTCCATTTTTCCAATTCATTTTCAAACCCAATTCTCAAACCACAAGGCCTAGGTATGTTGTGAATATTCCAACAAATTTCAAATGCCATTTGTGAGGTGTTGCAAAAATCCCCACTCAAAAATTCCAATTATTTCACAAGTTGGACGATTTTGCCCCTGGTTCAATTAACAGTCCAGTTGAAATTTGACCTTTTGCATTGAGCACTTTTGAAAAAATCCAATTATGCACCATGAAAGTACATATTAAATGGAGTTTGTGCATATAAAGAACTTGCAATTTGGACAATCCATGTGGTAGTTATGGCCTCCTGATTACGGGTCTTTTCTGAAATTCACTGAGCCATATCTTGCAAACCATACATGAGAATTTCAAGTTCTTGGACTTTTTGGAATGGTGAGAACAAGATCTTCAACTTTCATGTTGGACACATTTTTATTTGAAGCTTGTATCATGAAGTTATCTTGAGGGGAAAAACTTTCCATTTTGGGCAGCTGAAACTACAGGTCCGCTTGCCATTTTGGGAAATTGTCTGTCTGACTTCAATTCCTTCAACCTTGGTCTTTGAAATGCCAAATGAAGCTTATATATACATGAATGAGACCTTTCCAACCAATTCCAATCATCAAATCACTGATTAAATCCACAGTTGACCACAGTTGACTTTTGTTGACTTTTGGTTGACTGGGCCATGTTCTGATGAATTCCAAGCCTCTTTCAAATGAGATCTTGGTTCCAAATGATATCACAAGTTATATGAACTCTTAATGAATGATCATGGTGTCCAAATTCTTCAAGAATGGTCACCATCAATTGCTCAAGGCCTGATTTGACTGATTTGACTAATTTGCTTCAGCTGCAAGAAACATGGTTAAATGACAATATTTTTGTACTTTTGGTTAGTAAACATATGAAAAGCAATGATATACAAATGCTAGACATGTTTGGTGATCAAGAACCACACTCACAAGGTATCCCACCCACTAGGAGGACAGCTAGGGTATGCATTGATCCTTGAGGCCATGATATGATATGATATGGGCCATGAGGGATCTTAGGGCCAAAATTAGGGTCTTACAGATGCCCCTATTTAAGGTCATTCTATCCGGAGAAGTGAAGTTTAGAAATCTTCATCTCGACGCGGTAGAATGGACTTAAATAATAGTAATGAGACGAATTTTGGTCCCTAAGAGACCTCATGATGCAGATGTATGCATGCAAAAGCAAATTCTGTGGGGAATATATGGTTCACACAGAAGAAAAGACGATCCATCGGAGTAATACACTCACCAGGAACAGAGACTCTAATAAGACTCTTATTGGGACTTCCACTAGGGGATAGTAAGAAAAAGAATGCGTGAGCAGGACACGACTTTGATTAGGGAAAACAAAACTGACACAGCGTGAATAAGACACGACTCCGAGTGGGGATAACAGACATCGGACTGGAGAACTTGCTGGGGAAGCAAAGGACTCACACCGGGGAATAAAGGATTCCGGAGGAAAATAAATCCATAGGAAAGACACAGGCTGACTCAAATTATCCATGAAGGATACTTCGGATAAAAATCCGGACTCGGACCAGGAAAAGATTCACATAGAACCTCCCTGCCGGGAAAATGCATATATTGGGGAATAAACACCCATATAGCAAAGGGTAAAAATCACCAAAGGAAACTCCGCAGGGGACTGTCTAACAAAGAGACTCTCCTGGGAAAAGCAACAAGGATGAGGTGCTACCGGTATACGGGTAACAAACTCAGGAAGAATGAATATCTAAGACCGGTATAAGGGTGAGAGATATCAATCAATCAACATCTGAGAAAGACCTACAAAGGGTACCAAACTCAGGAAAATCTGACTCCACAAGGGACCAACGTCATAATAGGGAGTAGAAAGGAAGGAACACCAGGGATACCGAGGTATATAATAGGTGACCGACCGAAATGTGAATTGGTACATATGCCAAGACACTCATCATCCGAAAGGAGGGCTTGAAAAAGCGATACAAATTACAGGATGGACATTCGAATCCACAACGGGAAACGAATCTTACTCGACTGGGGACACAAACCCAAAGAGTGCATGAGATATAATATCCATTACCGGCAGACCGTGGATAAGAATACTCGCATGAGACATATTATCTATTACCGTCAGAACGTAGATAATAAACTCGCATGGTAAGGAACACCAGAGATACCGAAGTATACAATAGGTGATCTACCGCAACGTGAATTGGTATATATGCCAAAACACACATCCGAAACACAAACTGGTTAAAGGATGGATATTCGATTCTACAAAGAATACGAATCTTGCTCAGGTGGGGAAAATCAACAAAGGATTCCAACTAAAGAGCGCATGAGACATATTATTCATTACCGGCAGACCGTGAATAATATACTCGAAAGGAAAAGACACCAGAGATACCGAAGTATATAATAGGTGACTAACCAAAAAGAGAGACAATCGATACCAAGCATCCGGGTAAACGACAGACAACTCAAGGAGGGTAAATTGCAAGCATCCGGCAATTATCCAACAACAAGAATATTCGACTCCGCGAAAGGGAAATAACGAATCTTACTCGACCAGGGAAACACAAAAGGCTTCAACTGAAGAGTGCATGAGATATATTATCCATTACCGTCAGAACGTGGATAGTATACTCGCATGGAAGATTATCCACAACCGGTATAAGGGTTAATAACGGATAAATCGACCGAAAAGAGAGGCATCGGGATACCAAACAGGCATATAATGATGACCAATCAAAGGGAGTAACAACATTACCAACAAAAGGGTAAATGAAAGACTCACTGGGGATAAATTGCAAGCATCCGGCAATTATCCGCAAAAGCTGGGAATACATTGATAAACAACCAATGATCCGGGGAACAAATCACTAGCAAACGGTGAAAAGACCCACTGGCGACTTCAAAAGGATAACATTGCAAGCATCCGGCAATGATCCAGGAGACTGCTGGGAATACAAGTGCTTACTCAAGAGCAAATACCCAAAGCAGGGAGGAATATCAACATCGAATATTGAATGAAGATAACCACAAAGGAGAGATTAGGGTTTACATCTACCGAATACGGGGCAGAAGACCAAAATCTGGCTGAGAAAACAAGAGGTTTAACAATACCGACTACTGGGTAAGAAACCAAAGACTCAGCTAAGGATAAAATTGCTATCAACCGGCAATTATCCACATGTATCATAAGATACAACTCTGCTAGAGAGAAAAATCACAGCGACATAGGATTTACAACTACCGAATACGGGGTAGAAGACCACAAACTCCACTGGGGGTACAAATCACCACCGGGAACAGAACTCTGTTAGGGGTAAAACCACAACAACAGAAGATCCACCATCAACCAGACCGAACCACGAAGGTTACCGCTGCTAGGGGAAAAGAGATAAGACTTACAACTACCGGTATGAGGGCAGTAGCCATACTCTGGTGGGAATAACCACAAATTAGGGTTTACATCTACCGAATACGGGGTAGAAAACCAAAACTCTGCGTGGGGATAGAATAAATCACGAATCCGCACGAGAAACCAAACATGAGGTTTATAACAGACCACAAACTCTGTTGGAGAGTAGGGAATTAGGATTTACGACTACCGATTATCAGGTAGAAAACCAACAACTCTGGCTGGGGACTAAGAGGTATATAACCACAAGTTCTGCCAAGAAAGCCAGGAGAATAGGACTTACAACTACCGGTATAAGGGTAGAGGCCCAAAATCGACTCTTGCGGAGGAATGAAAGGTATATAACCACAAATTCCGCCAAGAGGACAGGAACAATAGGACTTACAACTACCGGTATAAGGGTAGAGGCCCGAAACTCCGCTGGGGATAAAAAATCACCACAGGGAAGCACAAGAAACAGACGACAAACGTCAATTCGGGAAAGATCCGAAAAGACAGACTGAATCAAGACACGTCCTAATGAGGATATAACTCAAATAGGAACCCCCATCCCAATATATGTGTTGGGAGGAAACGGAAGAAACCGTCATCCACGAGGGTATATCTCAGTGGGGAACTGCAGAAGGAAAGACAGACACTTTCTGCTTATGGGCTGACTCTATATGGAGAGATTTAACACCCGACATCTGCTTAGGAAGATCTATAAAGATCTATATCACCATAGCAGGGAACAACAAACAAAGGATATATGGCAAAAATGCAACATGAATATCTGAATGTTTTATGAGTATGCATGAATATGCGTGATTTATGCTTGATGAATGCTGACAAAACAGACATATCTAACACAACAGGTCCAGGAATCAAACGTCCGGCATTACACTTCCAGGGGGAAACCAACTGGAGAGCCAATTCTGCTGGAGATCTACATGCTGTAAAGCAAAGATCTGCGGGTACTGCTGGGAAGCAGAAGCAAAAGAATCAGAGATATCAAGAGAATACCAAATCTCTGAGCACTAGATCAGCGATCACCCCAACTAGGGCACAGAAAGTCACAACGGGCAACACGGCCACCAGGACGAATCTGTCAGGGAACAAGAGAAAATCTCAAAGTCCTACAGGGGATCCTAGCAAACACTGCTATGGAAACGGATCCGACATAACTCCATTGGGGAACAACCCACTGAGGGAGCAAAGGTCACCTGGATAGAGTCTGGCTGCGCAAGCAACTCTACTGGGAATATCATCAACTACTCTCTTGGGGAACAACCCACCGAGGAAGGAAAGCACCAAACAAGTAGATTCTGCAACAAACCACTCTACTCGGGGCGAACATACATCTGTCGGATCACATCAGTAAACTCTGCAATAAAAGCCGCTGTACTGAGGATCGAAAAGTAATCAAGGAATCAATACAATCTCTGGATGACGGAGCTATCAACCGACCATACCGGGGATTGAAAGAGGTTCAACAGGCAACACTGCCACAACAACCGCTCTGCAGACAAATGCTGGAGAAAGATGGATGAAAATACTGGGATATCAACCCAATCAACCACGGAGTAGGAAAATGAATCCTGCTCTGCTGAGGAGATCAACCATTCTGATAGAGAGAAAGTAAACACCTCCACTGACGACTTTGCCGGGAAGAGGTAAAGTACCGGGTATCAAACCACTGACTTACCGAGTCTTCCAAAAGGAAAGCGACCGTGCTGAGAAAACAGACAAATCCGCTGGCGACTGCGCTGGGGAGAGTGACAACAACTCTGCTCGCGACCTCGATGGGGATGTCAATGACTGCTCTACTGTGCCAAAGAGACAAATATCTGGGGAATAGCGACCCACTGGAGAAAGTGACGAGGCACCAAGGTGACAAACCATCAACCGCCGAATCCTCCACAGGGAAATCATCCATGATAAGGGAAAACTGCTGTTGGAGACAATTGAGTCTTCAACAACACTCTGCTTGGGGAATAACCCTACCAACAACTCGACTTGCAATTTTGCTGGCAACTCACTTGGGGAGAAATACGGGATACGGGGATATCAACCCACTAACCACAAATCTTCTGAACAACTGAGCAATCAAGTTGGGGAGAGACTACTGCTGGAGAACAGACTGAGTCTTCAATACACCACTCTGCTTCGGGGAGTCAAAATCCACAGAAGCTCTGCTTAGGGAGCAACCCCAACAACCCAATCTCTGCTTGGGGAACAACCCCAACAATCAAATCTGGAGAAGAAGGATACAAACCAAACCAGGAGTATGAACAAATGTCTTACCTGTTGGAAACCATGCCACCCTTGGGAGAGCACTGAGAAATTCCTCGAGTATCCTTTTATCATTGTGAATGTTCACTTTGTTTAAAACAATAATCTTTGAAAAATTTTGTTTTTAAAACAATGATATTTTTATCAATTAAAACATGCAAAACATTTGTTGAATTGAAACAAATAAGAGTGCAAATAATCGGATAAAAGCTCAAATTTATTTGATGGAATGGTAGTCTGCAAATGGCAAGACTCCATAGATCTGTACAAATTTGAAATCAGTGATATATATTGGAAGAGGGCTACATTGAACATAATGATCCTTTCTCTACCAATTTGAATCTCGATGTATCCGAAGCTTCAGTCGACAACGAATCGAGAACCTCTGACGAAAAGACAGCTGATGAAACAGAAAGTCTTGTCAGGATGCAGTTACTTGCCTGATCCCTAATTCTTGCCTAGATTGCCCCAGGGTGAGGTACTCAATCTAGCGGGATGCGAATATGCTTTTTTATCAAGTCTCTAATTTTTGCCTGGATTACCCTTGCAGGTTTTCCACCGAGACGCTCATTTTTGCTTAAGCCGCCCTTTCGGGTTTTCAACTTAGCAAGCTATTCTGTTTTTCATTTGCATATACTTTTTTTTTTTTGGCAAAGTATCTCTTAACTGCATCTGAATTCACAGGACGAGTGAAATCCTCCCCATCCATTGTTGTAAGCATCAAAGCTCCGCCTGAAAAGGCTCTCTTAACAACATATGGACCCTCGTAGTTTGGAGTCCACTTGCCCCTGGAATCGGGCGCGAAAGACAAAACTTTCTTGAGCACAAGGTCACCTTCTCTGAACACACGAGGCTTGACCTTCTTATCGAATGCTTTCTTCATTCTCTGCTGATATAACTGACCATGACACATGACAGTCAATCGTTTCTCTTCGATCAAATTCAGTTGGTCATAACGACTCTGAATCCATTCAGCATCGGTCAACTAGGGACTTTGAGGGTATCAGGCTTCTTTTATTCCTTTTTTCTATTTGAAATTTTTTTCCTGATTTTTGCTTTTATCTGGATTTTCCACCCTCTTCTCTTTTTTTTTTTTACATTACATTTGTAATGCCCCCAGTTTGACTGTTTTGCTGATTCTCATGGTACAGCTGAATGAGCCTCTTTTCGTGCTCGAGAAGTCGGGTAATCTCATCAGGAATCCCCTTCAACATCATCTTCCTCTGCCTCGAATACAAGGAATTCAAATTTGGGAGATGGCGTTGGATCATTATGTTCAATGGGTTTAGAAATCCCTGCATAATGATTTTGGATAACGAAAAGCTTTTGTATTTAAACAAGCAAATCATTTATGCAGATGAAAAAGCTGTTTTCTTGTTTTTTCAGGTTTTTTGTGATCACTGATTTCATGCAAAAGCAAAAAGTGAAAACAAATGGGAAAACAAATGTTTAACAATGCATTAATTGAATGAAAACATCATTGCATTAAAATGCTGCCAACAATGTCATCACTTCTCCTTTTGGCATGGGAGAAGGGTTTTAAACCAAGTGAACAAATCACGCTGACTTATGGATAACTGTAGGAACATCCACAGTGACCCAATTGTGGCAGACACCACCAGGTATGACGAAGTTGTTCACATCCTCTGCATCTTCTTCAATGATAGCAGCAGCTTCCTCTTCAACAGACTGATCATCATGGATGAATCCTCCACTTGTGAACAGACCGTGCTCATTATATGCCCCAGAATAAAAGCCAATGCCAGCCCGGGATTGGTTAACCAGGAATAAATCCATCAACAGTACTAAGTCTGGCAAATATCTCTCTGAGTTCACAATCCTCTTGCTCAGGATGGTCCATAAATCTGGCAGAGTTGGCTCTGGTATAGTACCGGCGAAGTGCGTCTTCAAAATAAATGAAGATCACAGGGTCAGACCACAGGACGGGAGACCGGAACAAAACACCCGCTTATGCAAATGATGCATGCAGTGTTTATGCATGGGCTTGTTTTTTATATCAAAGGAACCCGAGGGTTTTATTTGCAAACTTTGAAATATTTAGGCATTTTGATCATATATGAGAATATCTCATCAGATATATCAGGTGAAAAATTTTTCCCGATTTTTTCATGTTTTGAATTTTTTTGCAAATAAACTCCTTTGAGTTCCTTGAAAATTTTCTTTTTACCTGATGATATGGATGCGGATGAATGCGTGAATGTATGAATGCAACAATCACACTCAAGGATCAAGCAAAGCACACCAAACAAAGGTCATGGGAAAGCTCATTGTATCCCTAATATCAATCATCCATTTTGGTGGATTTAGGTTTTCACCTTATCGACACCCAAGTTCCATTGATATTAACGGTACATGAACTGGCTCAAACATCCTTAATATCAACCAGCCACTTTGGTGGATTTTAGGTTTTACACCTGATCCGGGATCCATTGATATTAACGATGTTTGAACGACTCAACCACGAATCACGGGTTTGCTGAGAGTCACGAGCATGGAGTCTTGGTTAAGAACCACCCAAAGGAAGTGTACTAGGGTTTAAACCTGTCAGACATGTTCTACCAGAGGTTCCCATAATCATCGTCCCATCCTTCGAATATTATCGGAGGAACGAATACTCGTATTCCAAAAATATTCTCAAGAGAAACTCTCATGAGTGTAGTATCGCGTAACAATCGTATCAGAACTGACATCTGAACGACCTCCGCACTACGGTCCTAAAAATAGGCCAAGATGGGTTTGGTAAACTAAGGTCCTTGGCTTCTAAGGCACATGATTGAAAGAATAATGCCTAACCACAAATAACTTGTGTGACATTATTAATCCAACATGACCTCCACCAAGTGAATGGACTCGTAAGTCAACTGGCTAAGGACTACTCCACACCAGTCAACAAGACTATGCCATTCTCCTATCCTAGAGTGCACTCGAGTTCGGGTATAGAACTCATCTCACAGAGATCACCAAAGCAAGCAGCATTTGTATATCAAGCAATTCAAACATTACAATCAATACAGTTATCCCAAATTGTACAAAAATATGTCAAATAACAAATAATAATATATCACACAACAAAGGTGAAAACTTGGCAATACCACCAAGGACATTCAATTCCCCAGCAGAGTCGCCACTTTTCTGTAGCGGTGTATTCGTCGCTATATGATCTATCAATTAAATCATAAGCAAAGCATACAATGAATATAGAGTCGCCACCTCACTTTTATTTATCCTAAGGACCGGCTAAAAAGCGAACAAAAGCCTAAGAAGTTTTACACGTAGAAAACCAATGAAAAGATCAGAGATCGGGGTAAGGGGTAAATTACGCAATGGGAAGGTGTTAGGCACCCAATGCGTCCTAGGTACTCCTAGGGAGCCCTTTTCACACTTGTTGTTTGAAAATATTTATTTGTTTTTTGACATAAGTATTGTGCAAACATGATTGGGATGATGAGAAAAGAATGTACAAGTTAATTATTTTTGTGTTCGAACGGATGAACCCGTTGCCTACGTACCTTCCATCAAAGGTAAGGATCAAAACGCCGTAGTTCGGCTAAAAAATTTCCAAAAGTTAGTGAGTTCAATTTTAAACAATAGCACTTAAGGTTCTACGTTACCCATGGGAGAAAACTCAACCTTGTATGACAACTAGTCCACCATGTGAGAAAGGCTTCAACTTGCCAGAGAGGGGTTAACCCTATAATAGGCAAGGAAGACTTACAATTCATCTACTAAGGACAAATAGGTGAGATTAATATCAACCAACTAGGGTAAATCAAACCTATAGCTAATGTATGAAATCTTAACAAACATGGACAAAGCCACAAAATCATTTGAATGGGTGGAATTAATTGATTTGGGATTATTTACAAAAAGGTCAAAGTATGATTAAAGTCAATTCACAATGAGTATTTACAAAAATGAAGTTTAGAAAAATCATGGACTTAAGGTCCAAGTTTCTAATTTGAAAAGGAGGTGAGAATGTTTGCACAACACTTATTTCAAGTTTTTAAAACATGTGTGAAAAGGTAGGACACAATGGGATGAATGTATAAATGATGTAAAACTTCTTAGAAAGGTCCGCCTCTTGAAATCATATAGAAGATGATTCAAGTGGGTCCTTAGGAATAGGCTACAAATGAGCAATAATATGAACATGGTAACAGATGAAAGTAAATAAAAGCGGATACTGGATGCCACTCAATGGTCTTATACCTGTCTCCTAAAACAAGTAAGGATATCAGAAGCCACTCTATGGACTTACACTAATCTCCATCAAAATAAAACAGAAAAACAAAACAGGGAAATCAACTGCCAATCTATCTGGACTTAGGTTAACCTCCACAGTATGATCATAGGAATACCAATGCCACATCACAGGGACTTACAATGAATCCTCACATACAACAACAATGCTCAAACAAAGAGCAAAGAAGATATGAGTGACCAGTGAGGTCTTACACTCTATCTCTTCCATGTCATGGGAACAGATGCCAACTCACAGGGACTTATAACTGGTTCCTCAATGGGAAAACATCAATGTCACAAGGACAAAAGAAATGATCATGCACTAATGGCAAACAAAGATGATAAATGCACAACGGCAATCAATGATAGTAAATGCACAATGGCAATCAAGTAATCATGTATAAATGAATCAAGTAATCAATCACATAAATTCAAGTAGCACACACTATAACCATTCAATTGGGCTCAAGCAAAAGGGTTTGACTATGAAAGTCCACTGTAAGAGGTAAGTGTCGCTCTTAACCTGGCCATTGAGGGGCTCAGGTGAAGCAGATGAAAGGATATGAGGGGTGTGCCTCATTGCTTCTATCTCATGTCCGAGAGAGCATGTAAATATAAGAATGTGGGGGAGTTCAGAAAGATGGAACTCTTTCCCCAATTGGACTCGATAGATCTTGGGTTTGGATCTCAATGCTACAACCATGTAATGAGAGCAAGGAGAAGACACACGGAATAGTGGGAGATAGGCTATTTATCTCTACCTTCCACCAATTGCCTCAAATGAGGACTTTTCCTGCTTGGGACAAACATAAACATACACAATCAATGCCTCTTAAGGAGGACTTCAGACAATTTGCCCGGTCAAATAACAGACCGGGTCTCCAGACTACATGAAGAAGAAGGTTCTATACCTCAATGCTAATTGCTTATAAGCAAAGCAAAGCAAGTTCTTAAGAGAACTGAGCGACTAAAGGGTACCTGGAAACAATCAAGTATAATCAGCATCCCATTCATAATCAGACAACAACATAAGAATCAATTAACAATATTCAATCATAATCAATAGTGTGCATAGCACAAGGCTCACATGAACCAAGTTCAAACATCCTACAAAACAAATAGGTTAGTCCACAAATGTCAAATAAGACAATCCAAGATGTGGAACAATTTCCTTAATCCTTAACTTCTTAACCTGAAAGGGCACAATCAACTTCAAAGGTAAGTAACATGACCACTAGGACTAGCCTAGGGTCAAAAAGATGGAAAAATATTAAAACAGCAACCAATTCATGATCAAAGTCAAGTTATATCAAATACAAAGGGATCCCAATTGGTCCCATATCCAAACTATGTACACATTTCAATTTATGCAACATGGAAGGCAAAAGGTGCAATATTAAACCACATACAAGCAACCAGCAAGATCACATCCAAATAAATGCCAAAATGGCACCAAAAAATCCACAAAAATTATGCTCTAACCAGAAGGCATTCAACAAGCCACATGTCAATTTTCAAGTCATTTGGACTAGTAGATCAATAGGAATTAATTAAACATATCGAAGCATGCAAAAACAACATCAAATGAAGCCTACAATTATACACCAACTTCAATTAGATGGTAAACAGCAATGGTACATTAGAAATTAGTAGGACCAAAGCCAAAAGATAGCTACAGGGGTTAAGAACTATCCTATCAATTTTCATAGTCATTGGATTAAGTATGTGCATTTGGCGACATGTAGACTAAAGGTTACGCAAGTGAAGCTCTAAAAGACTAGGCAGCAAGGAAAAATACTAATCAAATCGAAAATGGATTGTAAAAATCCACAAAAATTCATAGGGGATGTTAACATGTCAAATAAGCTTCATGCAAAAATTCAAGGCCATTGGCCAGAGGGAAGCATGGGAAACAATTGGAGTAATTCAGCATATCAACTTATGTCACATTATTACACATCCAAATTCAATAATTCATATATAATAAACCATAGGCTCAAAAATTACCAAACCTATGTCAAAAAATCCAGAAGGATGTCAAGAATCAATATCTCAATTTTCACTTAGTTTGGATATGGTATGGTGATTATATAATTAAAATGGTGTAACATGTGGAAATAGTATACATTAGCAAGATCTCTATGTCAATTTATTTTTCTACCAAGCACTATTTCTATTTTTTTATTCTATAAAAAAGTAGAGAGAAAATAAAGATCAACAAAAAAACCTTGAAATTTTTTGGATTATTATTGGCCAGTTTATGATTTTTTGAAGCATTTAAATAATTATTGCAATATTTGTTTAGAATTATATTGGATTTAATAAATTAAATTGAGCTTAAATGGCAGAATTGTAATAAGCTGCTCCTAAAACCAAAACGCAGAGCACCATTAATTGACGTGTCCGCTTGCGATTGGGCCTGGCAACGAAAAACACGAAACCGAAATTGAGACGCGGGGAAACGAGATCTAAGCAAGGTTTTTCCAGAATTTCTTGAGCGTTCATCATCTTCTTCAACGTTCTTGGCTGGGATTCTAGGTTTCGATCCAATGTCAACGAAAATGCATAAACTATATACCGGTCGAACCGGTTTTTCATCACGATCACGAATACGCAAGCTATTTCATCTATAGATTAACAAACAGCACGAATCGATGGAAATAAATAACGGCATCGAAACTTCAATTGCGGATTACGCAACCGATTCTCAACGAAAATACAAACCACAAATTGCTACATAACCTACAATGAATGCACTACACAATCCCTAACTCAATCGAGGCAATCGTGAGATTTTAAATCCAACCTTTCTTGATGCTAGCTGCAATGGAGTCGCGCGTTTTGGCTTGATGATGCGAAACAGATACAGAAGATTGGTGCAGCAAGCGAATAGTGGACGGGATTCAGTTCGAGCACCTTTCAATTACGCCTCAAATTGCAGAACAGTTCGACTGCCATGGATGCTTCAACAGTCGGATTTCTTGATGATTCTCCCACGGATTGCTGAAACAGAAGTATAATGCTACCTGCAAAACAAGATCAACACCACAAACTGTAGAAGAATTGAGAAATTCTTGATGAATTCTCCAAAAATGTGAAGAAGAGCTTTTGGTTTTTTGAGAGAATTTGCTTTTTGAGAGCTTTTTCTGTTAGATTGAAATTGAGATTGTGAAGGAAAAAATGATTCGTGTTCAATTCTGTTATAGATTAAGAATATATATGGATTCTTAATCCCACTTTAATCACAATTAGTGGAGAAAATGAGATTAGAGTAAAACATGGTTTATGTGCATTTTTTGGATTTTAAGCTCTTGATCATTAGAAGCTTCTTAACAGCAAATTAGCACTTTGAGCAAACCACAAAAATCATTTGGGAGCTGTTGGTATAGGCCTTATTTTCAAATTCCCAATATTTTCCAATTTCACCATGTGATGGCTTATGTGTCCATTTTTCCAATTCATTTTCAAACCCAATTCTCAAACCACAAGGCCTAGGTATGTTGTGAATATTCCAACAAATTTCAAATGCCATTTGTGAGGTGTTGCAAAAATCCCCACTCAAAAATTCCAATTATTTCACAAGTTGGACGATTTTGCCCCTGGTTCAATTAACAGTCCAGTTGAAATTTGACCTTTTGCATTGAGCACTTTTGAAAAAATTCAATTATGCACCATGAAAGTACATATTAAATGGAGTTTGTGCATATAAAGAACTTGCAATTTGGACAATCCATGTGGTAGTTATGGCCTCCTGATTACGGGTCTTTTCTGAAATTCACTGAGCCATATCTTGCAAACCATACATGAGAATTTCAAGTTCTTGGACTTTTTGGAATGGTGAGAACAAGATCTTCAACTTTCATGTTGGACACATTTTTATTTGAAGCTTGTATCATGAAGTTATCTTGAGGGGAAAAACTTTCCATTTTGGGCAGCTGAAACTACAGGTCCGCTTGCCATTTTGGGAAATTGTCTGTCTGACTTCAATTCCTTCAACCTTGGTCTTTGAAATGCCAAATGAAGCTTATATATACATGAATGAGACCTTTCCAACCAATTCCAATCATCAAATCACTGATTAAATCCACAGTTGACCACAGTTGACTTTTGTTGACTTTTGGTTGACTGGGCCATGTTCTGATGAATTCCAAGCCTCTTTCAAATGAGATCTTGGTTCCAAATGATATCACAAGTTATATGAACTCTTAATGAATGATCATGGTGTCCAAATTCTTCAAGAATGGTCACCATCAATTGCTCAAGGCCTGATTTGACTGATTTGACTAATTTGCTTCAGCTGCAAGAAACATGGTTAAATGACAATATTTTTGTACTTTTGGTTAGTAAACATATGAAAAGAAATGATATACAAATGCTAGACATGTTTGGTGATCAAGAACCACACTCACAAGGTATCCCACCCACTAGGAGGACAGCTAGGGTATGCATTGATCCTTGAGGCCATGATATGATATGATATGGGCCATGAGGGATCTTAGGGCCAAAATTGGGGTCTTACAACGTGCGATAGCCATGTAATGCAAAAGGTAACATCTCGTGCCAATCCTTATACGTAACAACCATCTTTTGGATGATCTTCTTGATATTTTTATTTGCAGCTTCAACAACCCCATTCATCTTAGGTCGATAGGGTGATGAGTTGTGGTGCTCGATCTTGAATGTTGCGCATAACTCATCCATGGTCTTGTTGTTGAGATTGGACCCATTATCAGTGATGATTTTGTTGGGAATACCATATCGACATATGATGTTATTTTTCAAGAAACGAGCAACCATGTGCTTTGTGACATTCGCATAAGATGCGGCTTCCACCCATTTGGTAAAATAATCTATGGCCTTCAAGATAAATCTGTGTCCATTTGACGCTTTGGGTTCTATCATTCCAATCATGTTGATGCCCCACATAGAGAAAGGCCAAGGTGATGCTATAACATTCAGCAGGGTAGGCGGTACATGTATTTTGTCAGCATAGATTTGGCACTTGTGGCATGCTCTGGTGTAATGGTAACAGTCAGCTTCCATCGTTAACTAGTAGTGACTTGCCCTTAGAATTTTCTTGGTCATGGCATGCCCATTGGCGTGCGTACCGAAAGAACCTTCGTGTATGTCCCTCATCAGCTGATCTGCTTCGTGTTTGTCCACACACCTTAACAAAACCATGTCGTAGTTTTGTTTGTACAATACTTCTCCATTCAAGAGGAATTTTGATGCCAACCTCCGGAGGGTCCTTTTGTCAAGGCTGGAAGCCTCTGCCGAATACTCTCTCTTCTCCAGATATTGTTTGATATCAAAGAACCAAGGTTTACCATCTGGTTCTTCTGCTGTCGTAAGGCAATGAGCAGGTTCGTCAAAACGCCTAATCTCAATATGAGGCCGATGGTTGGGCCATATCAATTTGTACATGGAGGCCAAAGTTGCTAAGGCATCTGCCATCTGATTCTCTTCTCGAGGAATATGAGAGAAAATGATTTCGTCAAACTTTGGGAGTAGCTTCAGCACATAATCCCGGTATGGAATTAAGTTAGCATGTCTTGTTTCCCAATCGCCTCTGATCTGATGTATGACTAGAGCGGAGTCCCCGAATACTTCTAGTATCTTGATCTTCAACTTAATAGCTTCTTCCAACCCTAGTATGCAAGCTTCATACTCGGCCATGTTATTTGTGCAGGTAAAACAGAGCTTTGCGGTGAATGGTAGGTGGAAATTCTTGGGAGACATCAGCACTGCCCCAATTCCATGGCCTATTGCATTTGAGGCACCATCAAACATGAGCATCCGGCCTACTCTTGGTTCGAGGCTTTCCTCTAATTCAGAGTCTTCAACATCCTTAACAGCCATGATGTCCTCATCTGGAAAGTCAAATTTCAAAGATTGGTAATCCTCCAGTGGTTGATGAGCAAGATGGTCTGCTAGTATGCTTCCCTTGATCTCTTTTTGTGTAACATATTGGATATCATATTCTAACAACAACATCTGCCATCGAGCAATCCTACCAGTGAGAGTTGGTTTCTCGAATATGTACTTGATAGGATCCATTTTAGATACCAGCCAAGTTGTGTGAGTTAACATGTACTGCCTGAGACGCTTAGCAGCCCATGTGAGTGCACAACAAGTTTTCTCGAGTAATGAATATCTGGTCTCACAATCATTAAATTTCTTGCTCAGATAATAGATGGCATGCTCTTTTCTACCAGTCTCATCTTGTTGTCTCAATACACAACCCATGGATTCCTCGAGCATGGTTAGATACATGTTAAGAGGTCTTCCTTCGGCAGGGGGAATTAGAATCGGTGGCTCTTGCAAGTATTCCTTGATTTTATCAAAGGCTATCTGACAGTCCTCATTCCACTCCACGCCTTGATTCTTCCTCAGAAGCTTGAATATTGGTTTGCATGTTGCAGTAAGGTGAGAGATAAACCTGGCGATGTAATTTAGTCTCCCTAAGAAACCACGAACCTCCTTCTCAGTCTTTGGTGTAGGCATGTTCTGAATGGCTCGAACCTTATCAGGATCTACTTCAATTCCCTTTTGGCTTACAATAAAGCCTAAGATCTTTCCAGATTGAACCCCAAATGTGCATTTATTAGGATTAAGTCTTAATCTAAACTTCCTCAAACGTGTGAATAGTTTCTCCAGGTTGGTGATGTGCTCTTCTTCTGTCTGGGATTTGGCAATCATGTCATCGACATACACCTCAATCTCTTCATGAATCATGTCGTGAAAGAGAGTCACCATGGCACGTTGATATGTTGCCCCAGCGTTTTTTAAACCAAACGACATTACTTTGTAACAAAAGGTGCCCCAATGAGTAATGAACGTGGTTTTCTCCATGTCTTCGGGATCCATTTTAATTTGGTTGTATCCTGAAAAACCATCCATGAAGGAAAACACAGAGAACTGAGCTGTGTTATCTACCAGCACATCAATGTGAGGTAATGGGAAATCATCTTTGGGACTAGCTCAGTTTAAGTCTCGGTAGTCTACGCACATGCGGACTTTTCCATCTTTCTTCGGCACCGGTACAATGTTAGCAACCCATTGTGGGTATTTAGCGACTTCCAGGAAACCAGCGTCAAACTTCTTTCTCACCTCTTCTCTGATCTTAATAGCTATATCTGGTCGAGTTCTTCTTAGTTTTTGTTTGACAGTAGGGCATTCTTCTTTAAGGGGAAGCTTGTGGGTCACGATGTCAGTGTCTAACCCGGGCATGTCTTGGTATGACCAAGAAAACACGTCGTCATATTCGTGGAGGAGCTCTATGAGTCTTGTCTTCACTGTATCTTGAAGTGTTGCGCCTACCCTTACTTCTCTCTTATCTTCTTCCGTTCCCAGATTGATAACTTTAACGTCTTCCTAGTGTGGTTGAATAACCTTTTCTTCTTGTTTGAGTAATCTGGCCAACTCTTCAGGGAGTTCGCAATCTTCCCCCACTTCGTCTTCAGCTTGGTAGATTGGACAATCAAAGTCATATTGGACCATAGCGATGTCGTTATCAATGGTCTCGGTGGTGTTTCTGCATGTTATGATTTATGCAGTTTATTCAGAAAGTGTGTGCATAAAAAATTGATTGCCATTTTTGTAAATAGATCAAAACGAAAGAAAAGGAACAAAAATTTGAATGCAAAACGTCATTTCATTAATGATAGAAACTCTTGAAAAAGATAAAGGAGGCCCTACAACATGCCACTGTGCCTTGGGCAGAGCATAAGGTTTTGTCTAAAAATGATAAAATTACTTTTGAAATATTTGGGGAACTTCCACAGCCTTCCAGTTTGTTAGTTCTTCATTAGGTGCGGCTTGACGCATCCAGCTGGACACCCCCTCCTTGCGGTCTTCTTCACTGATCATTGCCACCTGCTTGCCAAAGATGTGGCCAGCGCTGGTGAATGTTTTCTCCACAGAAGGAATCTTCTCTTTGTCAGATTGGTTACCAACTTTGTATGATGATGGGTCATACCCCAAGCCACACTTATCTCGTTTCTCTTTCAATTCCACCACTTTGCCCCAATCTTGTGCATCTTTACTTTCCATAACAGCTTTAGCTCCTTGCCATGAGGCCATGGATGGTCCGGACTTCGGGACCTCCAAGGCCTGTTGAATGGCCATCATGTTCACTACTTCCAAGGATTGGAAGGGTGTCTCAGTGATTTCGCCATCCACCTCGATATATCGGAAAGATGTCAAGTGACTAACCAAGATATCTTCTTCTCCTCCAACCACAATCATCTTGTCATTTGCGATGAATTTTAGTTTTTGATGCAGAGTGGAGGTGACAGCACCTGCGGAGTGAATCCAGGGTCTCCCAAGTAAGCAACTGTAACCAGGATGTATATCCATGATCTGGAATGTGATATTAAAAATAGTTGGACCTATCTTGGTTGGTAAGTCAACCTCTCCTATCACTGCTCGCCTTGAACCGTCAAATGCTTTTACGATTAGGGTGTTGGGCTTCATACTTGTCCCTTCCATTGGCAGCTTTATCAAAGTCGTTTTTGGCATGACGTTTAATGAGGAACCTGTGTCTACCAACACCCTTGACAGTATAGTATCCATGCATTTCAAAGAGATGTGGAGAGCCTTGTTATGGTTCTTTCCTTCAATCGGTAGTTCGTCATCATTAAAACCCAAGAAATTTCCAGTAGTCACACAAGCTATCACATCATCAAACTGTTCTATTGTTATGTCCTTGGTGATATGAGCGGCGCTCAATACCTTCAACAACGAATTCATGTGTGCTTCTGAGTTAAGTAGGAGAGATAACATGAAAATTTTGGAAGGTGTTTGGTTTAGCTGGTCCACCACCTTATAGTCGCTCTTCTTGATTATTCTCAAAAACTGCTCAGCCTCCTCACGAGTGACAGCAGCTTTAGGAGACAGGTGCATGTCTTGCATCCCCTGATTAGAAATGGGGATCTGGACAGCAGCCTCCAACCCTTTAGCTCTCTCAGAAGTATCAACAGTTCTTGGTGCGAACACTCGGCCGTTGCGCGTCATTCCTGCTGGGCCCACAATTGAAGTGACATTTGGTTCGTTAATCATTAGAGGTTTATCTTCCTGCCCCTGCTTAAAAGCTCTGGGCTGATATATCCTTGGGACTGCCTTCTCATCTTTATATTCAAATGGTGCTGGGAACTCTATAACCAACAGGCTTATAGGTATTTCTACTTTGACCTCATCATAGGGGATATCTACCACGGCTATTGTAACACCCTTCTAAATACCCCAAATATTTAATTAAAACAACAACATATAAATCAATATCAGAGTAATCATGCACCAAGGGTGTCACATAATACTTCACATAATTCACCGTAAAAATCAGTCATGCTCATTATTTAATCCAACATAAACACTTCTTTAAAAATTCGCAGCGGATAGAAACATTCAACATCTGTAATATCTTAAAATTAACATTTATTCAACAAATAAAACATCCCGTCCCGATGTTACATCTATCAGAGCATGACCCACTAAAACCACTCTAGACTTCAAGCACTAGCTTCTACTCAACTCACTGCTCGTTACCTGAAAAATATAACTGTAAGGGTGAGTTCCTCAATCGATATAACAAATATTATAAATCATCATGTTATGTTAAGTAACTTTACACGTTAATCACCCACATCATATCATGCATTCGGTAGCAGCATATTCAACTCAACATCATATTCAAACACAACGTAAATGCAACTCAAATGAGACTCGACTCTTCATGCATGTGGTACCATTTGGAGTAAAACTCCCAACTTAAAATCATTGCCAGTTTAGTGGGCATCAAGGCATAAGCCTTCAACTTTCAACTTAAAATTTTTGCCAATCCAGGCCAACGTGGTGTGAGCAAAAGCCCCATAATTTTTTGCCAATCCAGGCCAACGTGGTGTGAGCAAAAGCCCCGACTTAATGCATATGAATGTATATGGCATGTACGACTTGAAAGTTCAACAACATAATAACAACGACAACATAACAGCTTTTTCAGCAACAACAACTTAAAAATCAACTTTGGCTCATCAGCCTACAACTCAGCATTTTCAACAAAACAACTTATATTCGACTTTGGCTCATCAGCCTACAACTTAATATTTTCCACAAAAACAACTTATCTTCGACTTTGGCTCATCAGCCTACAACTTAATATTTTCCACAAAAACAACTTATCAACATATTTGCATCAACATTTCGCAACATAGACTCCACGAATTTATTTATCACAATTGGATACAATAGGCCAATCACCAATTACACTTACATCATAAAAATCAACTATTTTTATATACTGCAACAGTGTTAACCGGTTAACGCTATAGGTTAACCGGTTAACGCAGGAAAATTACACTTCCAGGCAAAACGCAACAGTGTTAACCGGTTAACGCTATAGGTTAACCGGTTAACGCAGGCAAACTCAACATTTTTCACAATTTATAACAGTGTTAACCGGTTAACACTCTGGGTTAACAGGTTAACGCAGGCGAAACAGCAGTTCCTGCGCTAACACAAGGCAGAATGCAGAGTTTCCGCATTTTCCGCCGTTGGAGGACTTCCGGACCTCCGATTCAACTTCCGTAAAAAGCTATACGCTTAGAAATTCACAATACACTCAAACACAAATTCAATTTCAGCTTTAATACAACTTATTCAACATAATTTCTCAGCATTCTAAATCCCAATTAGGGTCAATCGACGGCTTATCACTACCCATTACATGTTAATCGATAATACCCATTAAACGACGATAAACCCCCCTTACCTTAACAATCCGGCAACTCTTCGAGCTTCAAGCTTTTCCGTTCTCCAACCTTTGCTCTACAGCTCTTTGCCCTTTTCCTCTTCTCTGCAGCTTCTCAGTTTTCACGTAAAAACCCTTCTGTTCCAAAATGAGACTCTTTCTCTTATTTCCAACTTATATATTTTCCAAATAATTATTACTCCAAATAATAATAATAATAATCCAATAATTCAACTTTATTTAATTAAATTAATAAAATAATATTAACTCAATTAAATAATTCTCTTATTTTAATCGGGGTGTTACAACTCTCCCCCACTAAAAGAATTTTCGTCCTCGAAAACATACCTCAAGCAAATAACTCTGGATAGGACTCCTTCATCTGACTCTCCAGTTCCCAAGTCACATTGCCACCTGCTGGTCCTCCCCAAGCTACCTTCACTAAGGCAATCTCTTTACCCCGCAACTGCTTCAACTCTCGATCCTCGATCCTCATAGGCGATGTTTCAACAGTCAGGTTATCTCTCACCTGTACATCATCCACTTGGACTACATGCGACGGATCATGAATGTACCTCCTCAACTGAGACACATGAAAAACCTCATGCAAATTCGCAAGTGACGGCGGTAAAGCGATACGATAGGCTACCTCTCCTATCCTCTCTAAAATCTGATAAGGACCAATAAATCGAGGTGTCAACTTCTTCGACTTCAAAGCCCGACCAACACCTGTTATCGGAGTAACACGAAGAAACACATGATCTCCCTCTTGAAACTCAAGTGACTTCCTCCTCTTGTCATGATAACTCTTCTGACGACTCTGAGCCATCCTCATCTTCTCCTGAATCATCTTAATCTTTTCTGTAGTCTGTTGAACAATTTCCGGTCCGACCACAGCACTCTCACCGGACTCACACCAACATAACGGTGTCCGACATCTCCTACCATACAAAGCTTCAAACGGCGCCATACCAATGCTCGAATGAAAACTATTGTTGTAGGTAAACTCAATCAACGGTAAATAACAATCCCAACCACCTCCTTTTTCCAAAACACAAGCTCTCAAAAGATCTTCTAATGACTGAATCGTCCTCTCAGTCTGACCGTCAGTCTGCGGATGATATGCAGAACTCAATCTCAGCTTAGTTCCCAAAGCTCTCTGCAAACCTTCCCAGAACTTCGATGTAAATCTAGGATCTCTGTCCGAAACAATACTCGACGGAATACCATGCAAACTTACAATCTTCTCAATATACAACTCAACCAATTTTTCTAACGGATAATCCATCCTAATCGGAACGAAATGAGCCGACTTTGTCAACCTGTCAACAATCACCCAAATAGCTTCAAAAATTTTATTTGTCCTCGGCAAACCAGAAACAAAATCCATGCTGATACTATCCCACTTCCACTCTGGAATAGCCAACGGTTGCATTAGCCCAGACGGCTTCTGATGCTCAATCTTTGACTTCTGACAAGTCAAACAAGAATAGACAAAACTCGCAATTTCTCTTTTCATTCCCGGCCACCAAAATAACTTCTTCAAATCATGATACATCTTCGTAGCTCCAGGATGAATACTCAGACCACTACGATGTCCTTCCTCAAGAATACTCTTCTTAAGCTCGGTAACATCCGGAATACACACCCGACTACCAAACTTCAAAATACCATTCTCATCAACTCTGAATTCGCCACCTTGACCTTGATTCACTAGAGTCAACTTATCAACCAAAAGCATATCAGATTTCTGACCCTCTCTGATCTCATCCAGAATACCACTTGTCAACTTCAACATTCCCAATTTAACACTATTGTGAGTACTCTCACACACCAAACTCAAGTCTCTAAACTGTTCAATTAAATCCAATTCCTTAACCATTAACATAGACATATGTAATGATTTCCGACTCAATGCATCAGCCACTACGTTTGCTTTACCCGGGTGGTAATTCAACCCAAAGTCATAATCCTTCAGAAACTCTAACCATCTTCTCTGCCTCATATTCAGCTCTTTCTGATCAAACAAATACTTTAAACTTTTGTGGTCACTGAAAACCTCAAATCTTGACCCGTACAAGTAATGTCTCCACAACTTCAGAACAAACACCACAGCTGCCAACTCTAAATCGTGCGTCGGATAGTTCCTCTCATGAACCCTCAGCTGTCTCGAAGCATAAGCTATAACCTGCTTATTCTGCATCAACACGCCACCCAAACCCAACAATGAAGCATCGCAATAAACTTCAAATGATTCCGACGAACTCGGTAATATCAGAATAGGAGCAGTAGTCAACCTTCTCTTTAGCTCTTGGAAACCTTCTTCACATTTTGAGTCCCAAACAAACGCTTGCCCCTTTCTAGTCAACATCGTCAACGGTAACGCCAACTTAGAAAATCCCTCAATGAACTTCCTATAATAACCAGCCAAACCAAGAAAACTTCGAATCTCAGCAACAGACTTCGGAGCTTCCCACTTAGATACCGCTTCTATCTTAGAAGGATCAACAGCAACGCCACCTCTTGAAATCACATGACCAAGAAAACTCACCTCTTCTAACCAAAATTCGCACTTGGACAATTTAGCAAATAACTTCTTTTCTCGTAGAACTTCTAAAACTACTCTCAAATGCTCAGCATGCTCTTCTTCAGATTTCGAATACACCAAAATGTCATCAATAAACACCACCACAAACTTGTCTAGGTACGGATGGAAAATCCTATTCATATACTCCATAAATACTCCAGGTGCATTAGTCACACCAAAAGGCATTACAGAATACTCATAATGTCCATACCTTGTTCTGAAAGCAGTCTTCTGAATATCCTCTGTTTTCACACGGATCTGATGATACCCAGATCTCAAATCTATTTTACTGAACACACTTGCACCAACCAACTGATCCATCAAATCATCAATCCTCGGCAAAGGATACCGATTCTTGATCGTCACTTTATTCAGTTGCCTGTAGTCCACACACAACCTCATAGTACCTTCTTTCTTCTTAACCAATAGCACTGGTGCACCCCACGGTGACACACTCGGACGAATAAATTTCTTATCCAATAGATCTTCCAACTGACTCTTCAATTCAGTTAACTCAACAGCAGACATACGGTACGGAGCCATCGATATCGGCCTAGTACCAGGTACCAAGTCAATAGAGAACTCCACTTCACGCTCTGGAGGCAATTCATTCACTTCTTCCGGAAACACATCAGGAAAATCACACACCACAGCTAGATCGCAAATCATCAGTTTATCTTTAGCCTCCAAAGTCGCTAACAGCATAAACAACTCTGCCCCATCAGCTACTTCCTCATCCACTTGTCTCGCTGATAGAAACAAACTCTTTCCTTCCTCACTCTCAGGAAATATCACAGTCTTATCAAAACAATTGATAGAAACTCGGTTAAACACCAACCAGTTCATACCCAGAATAACATCAATCTGCACTAGTGGAAGACACACTAGGTCCATCCCAAAGTCCCTACCAAAAATACTCAAAGGACAATTTAAACAAACCGAAGTAGTAGTCACTGAACCCTTCGCAGGAGTATCAATTACCATACTACCAAACATCTCAGATATCTCTAACTTAAGTTTCACAGCACAATCCAAAGATATAAAGGAATGAGTCGCACCTGTGTCAATAATAGCTACAAGAGGAAAGCCATTAATATAACACGTACCTCGGATCAAACGATCATCTGCAGAAGTCTCAGAACCCGATAAAGCAAAGACCTTGCCTCCTGACTGATTCCCTTTCTTCGGCTTCTGACACTGACTTCCAATATGCCCTTCTTCTCCGCAATTAAAACAAATCACTTCCTTGTGCTTGCAATCAGCTATTGCATGGCCAATCTTACCACAGCGAAAACACCTCTTTACTTCAGCAGTGCATACATTACTCTTATGACCAGCCTGACCACATTTGAAGCAAACTATACCAGCAGGAGCACCTCCCCCACTAGTTCTCTGAGCCGGAGCAGCTCTTTGCTTCCCTTTTTCAGCTGGAGCATCATACGGCTTGCCACGATTTTGATGTTGCTTGCCTCTGCGGTCACTGACAATCTTGTAATGAGCATTATTGTCCTCTTCAAATATCCTGCAGCTATCAACCAATTCAGTGAAAATGCGTATCTTCTGATACCCAACAGCCTTCTTAATTTCAGAGCGCAATCCGTTTTCAAACTTGATGCACTTTGAAAATTCAGCACCAGCACCAGTGTAATGAGGATAAAATTTGGACAGCTCCACAAATTTCGCAGCATAATCAGTGACAGACATGTTTCCTTGCTTCAGCTCAAGGAACTCAATTTCCTTCTTACCACGGACATCTTCCGGATAATACTTCCTCAGAAATTCCCTACGGAATACATCCCAAGTAATGACTTCACCTGCCACGGTCAACCTCTCGTGAGTCTCTAGCCACCAGTCATCAGCTTCGACTGCTAGCATGTGAGTACCATACCGAACCTTCTGAGCTGGAGTGCAATCCATAACACGGAAGATTCTCTCAATTTCTTTCAACCATCCCAAGGCTGCATCTGGATCATGCTTCCCTTTAAACACCGGCGGATTCTCTCTCTGAAAAGTCGCCAAGTTACGTGATCCAGCATCTCCACCAGCATTTGGCAAGTTCTGCACCGCTTGTGCCATTGCTTGCATTGCGGCAGCCATTGCAGCGTCATTCCTTCCCGCCATTTCAACTTATCAATACAACACAACTTAACGTTAGATTGGTAACAATACACAATTGTTAGACAGTAACGACACGACAACTGGCCGGACAGACCAACCTGCTCTGATACCACTAATGTAACACCCTTCTAAATACCCCAAATATTTAATTAAAACAACAGCATATAAATCAATATCAGAGTAATCATGCACCAAGGGTGTCACATAATACTTCACATAATTCACCGTAAAAATCAGTCATGCTCATTATTTAATCCAACATAAACACTTCTTTAAAAATTCGCAGCGGATAGAAACATTCAACATCTGTAATATCTTAAAATTAACATTTATTCAACAAATAAAACATCCCGTCCCGATGTTACATCTATCAGAGCATGACCCACTAAAACCACTCTAGACTTCAAGCACTAGCTTCTACTCAACTCACTGCTCGTTACCTGAAAAATATAACTGTAAGGGTGAGTTCCTCAATCGATATAACAAATATTATAAATCATCATGTTATGTTAAGTAACTTTACACGTTAATCACCCACATCATATCATGCATTCGGTAGCAGCATATTCAACTCAACATCATATTCAAACACAACGTAAATGCAACTCAAATGAGACTCGACTCTTCATGCATGTGGTACCATTTGGAGTAAAACTCCCAACTTAAAATCATTGCCAGTTTAGTGGGCATCAAGGCATAAGCCTTCAACTTTCAACTTAAAATTTTTGCCAATCCAGGCCAACGTGGTGTGAGCAAAAGCCCCATAATTTTTTGCCAATCCAGGCCAACGTGGTGTGAGCAAAAGCCCCGACTTAATGCATATGAATGTATATGGCATGTACGACTTGAAAGTTCAACAACATAATAACAACGACAACATAACAGCTTTTTCAGCAACAACAACTTAAAAATCAACTTTGGCTCATCAGCCTACAACTCAGCATTTTCAACAAAACAACTTATATTCGACTTTGGCTCATCAGCCTACAACTTAATATTTTCCACAAAAACAACTTATCTTCGACTTTGGCTCATCAGCCTACAACTTAATATTTTCCACAAAAACAACTTATCAACATATTTGCATCAACATTTCGCAACATAGACTCCACGAATTTATTTATCACAATTGGATACAATAGGCCAATCACCAATTACACTTACATCATAAAAATCAACTATTTTTACATACTGCAACAGTGTTAACCGGTTAACGCTATAGGTTAACCGGTTAACGCAGGAAAATTACACTTCCAGGCAAAACGCAACAGTGTTAACCGGTTAACGCTATAGGTTAACCGGTTAACGCAGGCAAACTCAACATTTTTCACAATTTATAACAGTGTTAACCGGTTAACACTCTGGGTTAACCGGTTAACGCAGGCGAAACAGCAGTTCCTGCGCTAACACAAGGCAGAATGCAGAGTTTCCGCATTTTCCGCCGTTGGAGGACTTCCGGACCTCCGATTCAACTTCCGTAAAAAGCTATACGCTCAGAAATTCACAATACACTCAAACACAAATTCAATTTCAGCTTTAATACAACTTATTCAACATAATTTCTCAGCATTCTAAATCCCAATTAGGGTCAATCGACGGCTTATCACTACCCATTACATGTTAATCGATAATACCCATTAAACGACGATAAACCCCCCTTACCTTAACAATCCGGCAACTCTTCGAGCTTCAAGCTTTTCCGTTCTCCAACCTTTGCTCTACAGCTCTTTGCCCTTTTCCTCTTCTCTGCAGCTTCTCAGTTTTCACGTAAAAACCCTTCTGTTCCAAAATGAGACTCTTTCTCTTATTTCCAACTTATATATTTTCCAAATAATTATTACTCCAAATAATAATAATAATAATCCAATAATTCAACTTTATTTAATTAAATTAATAAAATAATATTAACTCAATTAAATAATTCTCTTATTTTAATCGGGGTGTTACAGCTATCTCTTCCTGACACTTGCTCTTGACACGGTAAGTTATCTGTAACTCGCCTTGATCCAACATTTGTTGTATAAAACTCCTCAACTCTTCATTATTCTCTTCCTTAACCAGCTCTTCCAGGATCAGACCACTCTTCAGCAATTGCGCTCCTATCATGGTGATAGGGGTTTGAATCTCTTCAACCTTACGGATCAGTCTGCCTTCATCACTCTCCTCAATGGCACTGACGGAAGCATCCTTATGCGTCGGCATAGGGTTGGTATTCACGTTCGGGCGTCTTGGAGTGAAAGAAACGACCTTGGCTTCGATTAAGTCTTGTACTCGATTCTGAAATGCGAAACAGTTTTCCAAGGTATGACTAGGTGCTCCCATGTGAAATTCGCAATGGGCATTAGCGTCGTATCCAGGTGGATATGGAAAAACGGCTGGTTTTAATTCCCTCAATGTTAGAAGGCCCTCCTTCTGTAGATATAGAAATATCTGACTATAGGTTACTGGTAGAGGATCAAGTTGTCTTCTTGGAGGTCTTGGCTTGAACTGTCTCGGTGGTGCGGTATTTTGCTGATGATGATGTTGTTGATGTTGTGGTTGATATATTTGTTGTTGCTGCATTGGCTGTTGATAGGGTATAGGTACCACGGCGGCGACTTAACCATATGAAGCTTGTTGCTTCTCTTTATAGTTCCTGGATATGGCGTTTGTTTCACCTTCTCTTTTCTTCGGGAAACCTCCAGAATATTTCTTTGGTGCGCTAGGTGTTGTCACTGCTCCAGGAATCTTTCCATCCCTTAACCCATTCTCTATGCGGTCTCCAACTGTAATTAGATGTGCGAAGTCAGATGCTGCACTACTTACTAATCGATCAAAGAATGGGTCCTTCAAGGTGTCCACAAATATACCGGTCATTTCCTTCTCAGACAATGGTGGCTCTACCTGAGTAGCCAACTCTCTCCACCGTTGGGCGTATTCTTTGAATGACTCACTCTCCTTCATAGCCATCCCTTGCAACTGCATTCGATCAGGTGCCATATCTAAGTTGTATTTGTATTGAAGGAGAAATGCGTCAGCAAAATCCTCCCAACTTTGAATTCAGCCTTGTTCTAAACTCATATACCATCTCAGAGATGCTCCACTCAAATTGTCTTGGAAACAGTGTACAAGTAGTTTGTCATTTTTGGTATGAGCAGCCATTTTCCTGAAATACATCACCAGGTGACTTCTTGGACAAGTCTGTCCTTTGTATTTCTCGAAATCAGGGGTTTTAAATTTAGCCGGATGACTAAATTCGATACCAAACGCATGTTCATGGCAGAAGCACCAAAGATGTTGTTTCCTTCTATGGCTTTGATTTTCTTTTCCAGGGCACGGAGCCTGTCTACGGCGGGATCTAAAAGTATCTTAGGCTTTAGTTGATCAGGCATATAGAATGCATCATACTGGTCATCTCCAATTTCGGATCCATGATGAGTAGACGTATCAGAAGGTTATGCACGGTCTCCATCTCCTTTGCCTCCTACTGGTATCTGAACCAATCTCTTCTTGGTGGGGACGTAAATTTCGTTTTGGGGATTCGGACCTGGCGTGCCGTCATTCCTTTTTGCCCTAGCTTCTTCCTCCTCGCTCCTCTCTCGCTGAGCGATCGCAAGCATTGTCTCCAACAGCTGATCTGTCTTCTCCTGGATCGTATTGATGTCTGTCCTCATGGTAACCTGGTTGGCCTTAACTTGTTCTAATGTCATCTTGTATTTGCCTCGCGTCTCGTACTAGTGTCGATTAGTCAGTGTGGCTGGATAAAGGGTAAAAAGGTTGGGTAAGTTTTTTGAGTTTTCATGAAGCGTGATGCATAATGAGGATGCGAATGTTATGCATATTTTATTTTCAGGGAATTTTCATCACAGTTGTAGTTATATTAAGCATTTGAAGAAAACATAAAGTCAGGAAATAAAAATGAGGATCATCCTCCTCTATTCAAATGTTTAAAGTGGAGTACAAAGGCATAACCGCCCAAATCAATACAGCTCAAATACTAAACTGAATATAAGAAAAACAGAAGAATCACACGGTAGTCTTTCGAGTTATGAGTTCTTCTAATTCAAACTTGAACCTCTTCACCATCCCCTCACACATCATAACAAAATGGATTACAGCGGGATGTGTGCCATATTGGTCCAATCCTTCCACTGCCTCTCTCAACCTCCAAGGTATTTCTCGGGTCGTCCAGTTGCAGAATTCTACCAAACTATTGAGCTTTGTACGGTACCCATCTTTGTCCTCTTGCAAGAAATTGATAGTTCTCCTGAAGGTATCGTAATCCTCAATGACTTGCTCTCTTTCCCTTAGCCATATCACACTGTCTTGATGGAATGCCTCGAATCTATCTTTCCAATGCTGAGCAATTTCTCTAGCATCTTTTGCTTCTTGACATTTCTCGGCCCAAGTCGTAGGTGTGACTCAAGAAGCTTCAAGGGCTCTTTCCTTAAGTCGGCGCTCGTGCTCGGCTTGGGTCTCAGCATTGTGGAGAGAGATAGTGAGATGGTGTATCTTAGCCTCCAATATCTCTCTAACTTCTTTTTTCTCTTCTGTAGCTCGTAGCCACCATCGCTTATTCTTTTGGCACTCTTTCTCAACTTGTCTCAACTGCTCTTTAATGGTTTCTAGGAAATGGTCAGCTTGTTCCATGCCTACTGTCGCATCCGCGAAAAACAACCGGCGGGAAAAGCTAAAACAAACAGAGCCGCCACCGTGCGTTATTTATCCCAAACGAGGGAAAGGAAATGCTCGAAGTAAACCTGGAAAGGAAATGGTCTTACGACCGGAGATGCAAGGATCGGGAGTCGGTTACGCAAGGGGAAGGTATTAGCACCCCTCACGTCCGTCGTACTCGACGGGATCCACGCTCAAAACGAATAGAATAAGGTTGCTAATCACTGCTCAAAAGAATGCACGCACACTGGAATAAAACACAGATGGAAGAAGGGGGGAACGGGCTCGCTAGGATATCGCATCCTATGCCTACGTATCTCATCTGAAATGAGAATCAGAGCTACCGTAGTTCGGCTAACGCACGCCGAAACAAAACACACGCACAGACGCTGAGACGTCAAAGCAAACAAGCAAATGGAAACAGACTACCAATGGCTGGTCTTACGTCCAACTCCAAACAACAAACACAAACGAGGAAACCGAATGCCAATAGCTGGACTTACATCAGACTCTAAGTACACAACAAACAACCAGGAAACCGACTGCCAATCGCTGGACTTACATCAGACTCCAAGCAAACAAACACACACAAAAGGAAAAGGGTGCCCGGAGAGATCTCGCACGATCTCCTGCCTACGTACCTCATCTGGTATGAGGATCAGGGCAACGTAGTTCCCCTTAACAGGGGAGAAACTTTCTCCTAAACCAGAGACTGGGAAATAACAACTAAGAGGGAGACTGACTCGAGCCTAAAAGTTGTCATGCAATCCGCAATGGTCCTAGGTTGAGGTATCTAACATAACCTAACTCGCACAGGCAGCAAGTTGAAACAGCAAATAAACAGCAAACAAGCATTCACAAGAGCAAGCACACACACTATATGCAAACAAGTGGCTCATACAAGGCTAGGCTGTATAAACAAGCCAACTGGAATGAGGTGTTTTTAGCTCTTAACCCTAACATTGAGAGTTAGGGTGAAGCAGATGAAATGGAGATGAGGGTTATGCCTCATAGCTCTTATCCCTGGCCTGGGAGAGCTTGAATCAAATAGAAAGTGTGGGAGTTCAGAATGTAGGAACTCTTCTCCACAAATGACTGACTCTATGGACAAGATTTTGGGTTTTTATTCAAAGTGCATCAACACATGGTGTGAGCAGGATGAATGACTCAACTGAATAGCAGGGGATGGATTGCACATCCCTTTTATCTGCCAATTGCCTCTTAAGAGGATTTAACCTGCTTGGCACAAAATTAAACAACCACAAACATTGCCTCTTAAGGAGGGCTTCAGACAGGTGCCTGCCAAAGTAACATGACAGGTCTTCCAGACTACATGGAGATTAAGGGATTATACCTAAGTGGTATGCCAACCACAAGCAAGCAAAGCAAAGTTCAAATGAACTTAAAGCAACTTAGGTACCTGTGGAAACAACTAAACCAATCAGTACAATACTCAGACAACAGTCAACAGTCACTATCAAACAGACAGACAAATCAATATGCACAATGAGTAAGCCCTAAGGCAAACACAAATGAATTATCCTCAACCTACAAAACAGAAAGTGTTAGCCAATAATAACAAATGACCAAGCTCAAATGAAGGAGCAACATCAATCATGGAGATGCATACTTGAACCTGAAATTCACAACTCAAATGTAAGTAACAAACCACTAGGTCAAAGCCTAGGGTCAAAGGTGGATCAAAAAGCCAAAACAGAACTTGATATTCAACACAAATCATATTTAATCAATCAAGAACAAGTCCTAAAAAATACCAAAACAAAATCATCAAGCAAGTTCATTTTATGTGCAAGAGAAATCAAAGACCAATTCAAAGCATACATATGAACATTGAGAATGAAAATTCCAAATCAAAACAGAAATGATTCAACTAATTCTGGAAAAATTCATGAGTATTCAACACATCCACAACATCCATCATACAAAAAATCAGAAGCATTAGAGGTCATTTGATATGGAAATTAAATTACACAAGTTGATCATCAAATTGTGTGACACAAATTGTCACACCATGCTAGCATGTACACAAAACAGAAATGGTAAATGAGAAAAATACAAAACCAAGCCTAAAACATCCACCAACATGTCAAGAATCATCATGCAAAATTTCATGTCCATTGGATTAAAATCAAGCATTTCACAATAGAAAGAGTAAGGCAAGGTCACAAAAGCACATATGATCAAAAAGTCTAACACCATTCAAAATCCAGCCATGCACAACTTCAGCAATTGTCATGATAAAAACTAGACATCCTAAGGAACAAGTAGCAAAAAACCAGGCATTTTTTGGATCATTTTTCAATTTGTTATGAATTTTTAAAGTTGGCAAAAAAAATTGAATTAAGAAATGACTAAGCATGTGAAATAGGAGGGAAAAAGGAAATGAAGGAAAATATTTGAAAACATGGAGCCAGGGGGATTCGAACTAGAACACGCGCTGGCCAATCAGAAGGCGCGCTTCACACGAAACGGTGGCGTTTTTACGCTAAACGCTAGCTGCAAGCTAGCGACGGTCCAAACCGACGCAAAGCGAAGCAAAACCGACGCAAAGTGAAGATCTTCATCTTCCTCACGAAGGCGATGAAGAACAGTGATGAAGTTCATCACAAATTTCCAGATTTTTTCAAAGTGCCCAGAATTTCACAAATTTTATACCAAAGTGAAGCTTACACAATGAGGAACACGAATCCATAAACAATTCACACTAATTCATCATGAATCTCAAGAATCGAAGGAAAACTTTCTAGATCTACAAACTTTCAATTCCACATAACTTCATGAATATTGCACCATTTTTTACAAATTTTATATCAGCATTCTCACCATGAAAAACTCTACAATTCTATGCACATAAAATCATGAATTAAGAGGTTCGGAAATGTGACCTCTTGAAGCTTCAACAATGGCAGTGGTAGGTTCAAGTGTCCAAAAGCATCCAAATCCCTTCTATCAACCTTGATAACACCTCTGAAGTTGAAAATGAAGCTTAGAATGGCTTGGATCTAGCTTAGATTTGAATCTCCATCATCATGTTCTTGATCTTCAAGTGCTCAATTCTTGCTCGAATCTTCCAAACCAATGCTTGATCTATGCTAAATGAAGGTCAGTGAACAAGAATATGGAAGAAAATCAATGCACTATGTGGAAGAAATTGAAGTTTTGATTTGGAGAAAAAATGGAGGGAAAAAGAATTTTGAGATCTAGATCTAGAATTTATGAAGCTAAACTGAAATTCTGTTAGGTTATTCTATTTATATGCTTCACTAATCACATACTAATTAAAATTAGGCATGGTTTAGTTGTGATTAATCAAAATAAGGTGTTATGACCAAAAATGACATTTTGCATGGTGCAAGGAGCAAATGGACGTGAACAGTAACATTTTCTTGATCAAAGTCACTCAAAATCATCTTTTAAACACATTGGCAATGGTAGAAAGTCCTCATGATGCACCATTTTTGAATTGGCCATTTTCCCTCCAAAATTGACTTGAAATAGCAAATGATCATATGATGGAAATTCATGCAATGTGATGAATGTTTTGGAAAGTTCATGTCATGAGAAGCATTCTGCAAGAAGAACCACCAAATTTGGAGTTATGAATCAAAAGTTATGGCCATTTGAAGTTCCATGCATCCTTGGCAATGATTTGATCATATCTCTTCAACCATTCATCATAAATTCAAGATCTTGGACATTTTGGAAATGGGAGAAAGAGATCTTCAACTTTCATGTTGGACAAAATTTCATTTGAAGCTTTTTTGATGATGTAAGATCAAGTTGAATTTGAACCAAAAACTTTCCACTTTTGGAAAGTTGAAATTATAGGTCACTTTCCATTTTTGGAAACTTTTGACTTGACCTTAAATTCTTCAACCTTGATCTTTGGCATGATGAATAAGCATTATTTGGACATGAATGAGATGTTGAAACTCATTTCTCCACCTCCTAGCCCTCAGTTGACTTTCTGTTGACTTTCTAGGTCCTCAGATGACTTGAACATGCTCAGATGACTTTGTGCCTCAACTACTTGAGGAATTGGCTCCAAAATGACCCCTAGCTCTTGTAAGCTCAATAATATAACCATGTGATCTCCATCCAAGAAATAAACCCATCTTCTTGAGAAACCCTGACTGGTAGAATGCAACTGATTAGGGTTGACCAAAGGTCAAAACCCTAATCCCAAAGAACATGATCAGAAATAATGAACCATGATGATGATGATGTACCATTTCAACCAAGATAATACTCAACCTCCTTGAGGAACCAAGAAACCCTAATTGAAGAGCAACCCTCAGATGGCTAATGATCAATTTATGAGACCCTCAGGCTTGCATCTCTTAACCTCTCTATCTTCTGAGAAAGACTTAGGAGGATGACCTGCTTATTCTCTCATGATATGCAATATGCAAATGCCTAATGCCCTAAACAATGAAATGCAATATGCTAAGCTAGTCCCAAGAGAGGAGGGCAAATTTTGAGGTGTTACACCTACTTTCACTTTCTTTCTCTTGCGTTCTTCCTTGTCGACCTTTTCCTTAGTCGCTTCTAGCTAAGCCTTCTTCCTCTCTAGTTCCCACTTTATTTCATTTCTTTCATTTGAAACTTGCTGGAAGCTGGTCTATAGCTCTTCATTTTCTCGTCCAAGTCTTGCTATAGTAGCTCTCAACGCTTCCACTTCTTCCATGGAGACAGGGATGGGTTCTGGTGGTGGAGGTTGAGTTGGAGGATCGAGGATGAATGGCAGCTTGATCTCTTGACTTCTTCTGGTGACCCATTGATAATAGGGTTCTCTATACCCCATGACACCCTTTCCTTTGTCTTGTCCTCTGAAGCGAACTTTTTCCCAGGCTCGGATAACCCTTCTCAACATAACGAGATCATCCATATCATGGAACACAAAACCTTCTAACAACTGGTCATCCGGCTTGTATGTGATAGGATAACCCAACTGCCTCACTGCTAAAATAGGGTTGTAGTTAATGCACCCTTTTGACCCTATTAATAGTACATTCGGAAATTCTCCACAACTAGTAATTGTATCTTCCACATTCAAACCATGAGGATACCAAATAATGGTATTTTCAGTGAGTCCTACTAGCTTTTGAGACCACTCATATCCATCCATCTTTTCAATTGTATCAACCTCTTTGAACACATGAGAGACAAACCATTGGTAAAGGAGTGGTATGCAACATAACATCAATCCTCCCTTCTTCTCAAAACGTAAGTGCAAGGTGTGATAAACATCTGCTAGGAGTGCGGGCACTGGATCTTCATTCTTAACCTTGACGGCCCAAAACACGCTAATAGCTGCTGCATCAATTAACTTCTCCATATTAGGAAATAACACCAATCCAAAAATAATTAAAGCCATAATAGTATCATGGGCTTCCCACTTCTGGGCTTTAGCAAAGCTTTGAGCAATTTTCTCCAGGTACTCTTGTGGAATTCCTTGTACCTTCCCCCAAATTTTGATGTTAGGGGTTAGATCTTCGACTGGGATGTCTAATACTTCTGCCAACTCCTCGGGTTTAGGGATTTGACCTAAACCCTTGTATGGTCCCTTCTTCTTCTTAGGAGAGTCCAATATTCTTCCGAATTCTTCCAAAGTCGGGGCCAACTAGAAATCTCTAAAGAGGAAACTTCTGAGTGGTGGATCATAAAACTGGGCTAGTGTGGTAATAGCATCCTTCTGTACTGGTACAGACAACAAGTGTAGAATCTTCCCATATTTGAGTGTGAATGCGTCTCGACAGATATTAGTCAACCCATCTCTGAATGCAATGAACCCCTTCACACACGGTACCTTGGCTTTGATTTGGAATGTTTTTCTCTTTCCTGACTCCATTTGTTCTTGAATGCTTAATTAACTAATTTTTTGAAATTCCCTGGAAAAAAAAGTGTGTAAATGATTTTGTTATGCTCATAATGAATGCAATATGATGTTTATGCAATGACAGGGATCCAAGTTTCAAATATATCACAAGGTTCAACCTAACAGCGGTTCTATGTCTTTTACCCCACACATCAAGGATTGCTCCTAAGGTTATCCATTTTCATGATAAGAACTTAGAGTCATGGACCAAGTTCAGTCTTTCATCGCAATAATGGGCTAGCCACATTGAAATGAAAGTTCTGAATCAGTCTACTCTAAGTGGGATCCTCGTATTGTTCGAACAGGGTGTAGATCCTTCGGTTCAATACTACACGATCGCCAATCATGAAGACGGACTTTAGTTTAAGATGAGGTCCCCAAAGTCATGGACCATGTTCAATGTTTCCTCATAATAATGGGCTAGCCATATTAGAATGGAAATTTTGAACAGATCTACTCTAGGTGGAGTTCTCGTATTGTCCCAATGAGGTGTACACCCCTCGGTTCAATACTACACAACTCCAAGTTCTAAGTTTTTCTCGAAGCTCGGGTACGGAGCTTATTTTACAACATGTGTCAACCACCATAGATCACCCAACATAATAGCAGAATAAATTACATAGCATAAATAATACATCAAGATATACAGAAGCAAATAAAAGTGGTATTTTAACGTCCATAGCAAATTGACTAAGTTAGGCTTGACTCTCTCTTGCTTAGAGCAAAATGTCCCCAACAGAGTCGTCATTTGTCGCATCTCGAAAAATACGATTCCTCGCGATGGTCGCGGAAAAAATTATGTTCGAACAGAGTCGCACCGAACTTTATTTATCCCAATGAAGGAATAGGAAAATATCGATAAAACCTTTTAAAAAATGGAATAATGGTCGTCGCAACAATATTTGGGTTCAGGAGTCGATTACGCAGGGGGAAGGTATTAGCACCCCTCACGTCCGTTGTACTCAACGGGAACCTTTTAGTCTAATTTGTTATTTGAATGTTAGTTAAATGTTATTTGCTTTCTTCGAGTAATTAGAGTTGATAATAGAGATGGATGAAGACCTCAGAAGGGGAAAGGGGAGGTTTTTTATTAGTGTGCTCGCCAAGATCTCGCAATCTCGTGCCTACGTATCCTTATGGTGCAATAAGGAAATCAGAGCATTTGTAGTTCGGGGAACTACGGTTTTGTTGGTGTCTTTTAATGAACGGCTGTGTAGATCGCGTCCTAAAAGCTAAACGCTGGCTTGTCTACTCTCGGCGGAGGCTTAAGCGTTGGTTTGTTATGTGCGTTAGAAAGGATTAAACAGTGTTCTTTTTAAAAAAGAGTTTTGGTCACGCGGGGTGACGAGTTGAATTGATGTGTTTGATGTTTTTGGTTTCGATCGCACGGGGGCGAGAAGTTGAGTTTAACGTGTTTTGAGATATTTTTGAAGAACGACGAAAGATTGAGCAATGTGGTGCACACCAATCGTCCAATTCTTTCGAGGAATAATAAGGCGACCGCCTTCTACTCCCTTTTTTGTTCGGATTATTTTGAAAGTTTGTTTGCGGATATTGAATATGCACGGTAGTGAGGCGTACGCCTCCTACTTGCTTATTCAAAGAATAATGAGGCGTGCGCCACTTATTCCTTTATCCAAGTTTAGTTAAAATGTATTAATCGAAAGTCGATAACTTGAGCAATATGGCGAGCGCTAATTATTCAAATAATCGAGATGGCGAGGCGAACGCCCCCCATCTTTTATCATCCGAATTTTAATTTATAAAAGATATGTTTTTAGACGTTGTATTTGAGTTGCGAAAATAGTTTGAATTTTGGATTTTGTAGGTTTTGAAAAGTCGATGATTTGAGCAATGTGGCGTACGCCAATTATTCAAATAATCAAGGAATGGTGAGGCGAACGCCTCCCATTCTCTTCACTTGAAGTTTAATTTGTAAAGTTTATTTTGTAAAATCGTGTTTAATCTAAAAGGTAATTTGAATTTATTCGATTGCGGTTTTAATTTGATGACGAAAACTCGAGCAATGTGGCGTACGCCAATTATTCGAATAATCGAAAGATGGTGAGGCGAACGCCTCCCATCCTCTCATTATCTGAAATTTAGAATTTAGAATACTTTAGAAATTATATTAATTAGAAAGAAATAATTTGAATATTGTGGTTGAAGTTTTAATTAGACGACGAGAATTCGATCAATATGGCGTACGCTAATTATTCGAATAATCGAAAGATAGTGAGGCGAGCGCCTCCTACCCTCTTTTCCATCTAAGATTTCATTAAAAGAGATTGAGTCTTTTTTTAGAAATTATATTTGATTTGGGAAAAGTAATTTGAATTGGTATTTGGTTAAAGTTTTAATTGGGTGACAAGAGCTCGAGCAATATGGCGTACGCCAATCATTCGAATTCTCGAGAGGTAATGAAGCAGACGCTTCTTATGCTCCTTTTCGTCCCAAGTTTAGAATTAGAAATTTTAAAACACGTTAACTTTAAAAATGATTTGGATTATGATTGCGAGTTAATCATTCTTTAACAAATTCGGCATCGAATCGACATTTTGGATTAAAACAAATCGATTTATTAAGATACCAACTTTAACTATTTGTAAAAAAACATTAATTTGATTAATTTAAATTACTCAATTAACTAACTGTCAATTAATAAATTGCAGTAGAATAAATTTTAATTAAAAAGAAACAATACAACAGGGAGTATACTAAAATTTGTTTGGGAGATTAATGAGAAATAAAAATACAATAAATAGGATAATCTAAAATTGGACCTAATAGAGATGCTAAATAAAATTCTTTATATATAAAAAAAAACAAGGCAATGATGAGGCCACCGCCTCCATCACGTGTTGGGTTAAACCAAACTTTGTCAAATTCACAATTAAAGCAAAGCAGAAAGAAAAGGAAACTTAAATAAATGGAAAGCACCAGCTTCAACGTTTGGGAAAATGGGATCTTCCATTGGTCTTCCCTAAAGAAAACGTGTGGCATAAATGCAGCATGAGGCTTTCCATATATTGCTTCGGGTAGCCAAACGATCATTGCCAGCTTAATACCAATTCAATTCCTATTTTGGTTTCTAAGCATAATTAATCCTTTTAATTAATAAAAAAATAATGGTTTCTTGAAAATCATCAGTGTCAAGGAAACAAGAAAATATTAAGCTTTTATATAAATTAATATCCTTAAAAATAAACAAAACAAGTTTTTACCGTAAAGCCAAAAATTAAATATTGTTTCGTTCTCTCTTAAAACGATTTCCTCTGTTTTCATTTATCGAAACAATCCAATCGCATTTCTACACCAGATTCTACAAAAAAATCTAACTCATCCTTGGTGAATATCATAAATCGAACACACACAAACATTGATCATACCATAAATCCCAAATTTCCCAAATTGAAACCTACCACTCAAACCAGATCGCACACAGATGGAGAAATATGAAATGCAAGGAGCTCTGATGGTATATTCTGAGCAATAATCGAGACTGACACACTCATTCAACAAATATCAAGTCATTATGTATTATGGTGGAAGTCGAAATACCTTCGTCTATTCGAATTTCCGATGATTCTTCGAGCAAAATCTTCTCCTGGTCCACGGTAAGCTTCGTTCCGTTTCCTTTCTCGCCTCTCTTCGTTCTTCTTCACTGATTTGGGTGTGTCTTGGTTTGACAGTGGCTTAACTCAGTTTTCTCAAAGTTCTAATGATGAACTCTGAGTAAACTTCGGGAGTATCGAGCTTTGGTGATTGGGTGTGAGTGAGATCTCAGCAGAGTAATGGTGCGGAATCAGGTCTTTTATGAAATATTGCTATGTTGTTCTTGATGTGTGTCCTAGGTTTTTTGAAGAAATCTCTTGCTGTGCATATGCTGTTGTTCTTGCCGTGTCGTTCTGGTTTAGGAAAAAAAAGTGCCTCTGTGTTGTTGTTATGGTTTAGGGTTTTTAGAAGAAATTTCTTACTGTCTCTTCCCTGTTTTTCATGAACGTCTTATGAAGAATTTTTTTATCAGTTTTAAAAACTCCTTCTTTTTTCAATTTTGTCTCATCCCAGATTATGTGGGATTTGATTTGTTCCTGTTTTAGATCAACTTTGACATGCTTTTTGGATGTTTAGGTTAATTTTCTGGGTAAAGCTTTAAACTGAATGATTCATTTAGTTGTTTTTCAACTCTCTAAGTACTTTTGAAAAGTGCTTTTAAAATAAGCTATTTTTGTTCTCTGCAGATTAAACTCTGAGATGACCTGCTGGAATGGAAGGTGGCTGCTCCAAGCTTCAAGACAACATGTTTTCATGACTAAGTCCAAAGTGATTTCATCCTAATTGCTTGGTTTTGGTCATTAGGGACATATTTACCTCTGTAGCAATTTTTCACTGTAATTACTTAGTTTAGTTTTTTTAGACAAAATGTACGTTTGGATTATTTGGGACTTATTAAATTAAATTTTAATTATGTAATTACCTTTTAATCTTTCAAAATTTAACTCAATATTTATTTATGCTAATCAATTTCAACTTTTAAAAACAACAAATTTATAACCTAAGTATAATGACTTAATTCTAAAAACAACATATTTCTACTTTAAGTAAAATGACTTAATTTTAAAAACAACATATTTCTAACTTAAGTATAATGACTTAATTTTAAAAACAACATATTTCTAACTTAAGTATAAAAAACTAAGTATAGTAATTTAATTTTTAAAAAAATACAATTCTAATTTAAACACAAAAATCTATACATGGGACTTTTAATTAAAAAAACACAATTCTATTTTTAAACACAAAAATCTAAACATGAGACTTTTTAATTTAAAAAAAAACACAATTCTATTTTAAATACAAAAATCTAAATATGGGATTTTTAATTTAAAAAAAGCACAATTCTATTTTAAATACAAAAATCTAAATATGGGACTTTTAATTTTAAAAAAAACACAATTCTATTTTAAATACAAAAATCTAAATATGGGACTTTTAAATTTTTTTTTAAAAACACAATTCGATTTTAAATACAAAAATCTAAATATGGGACTTTTTATTTTAAAAAAACACAATTCTATTTTAAATACAAAAATCTAAATATGGGACTTTTAATTTTAAAAAAAAACACAATTCTATTTTAAATACAAAAATCTAAATATGGGACTTTTAATTTTTAAAAAAAACACAATTCTATTTTAAATACAAAAATCTAAATATGAGACTTTTAATTTAAAAAAAAAAACACATACATGTTTCTAAAAAATGCAAATTTTATTTGGGAACCCATGAAGAACTTAGAACTTGGTATAAATACTTGGGATGTGTAAATGGACTAGTAAATAGTGATCATAGAAATAATAACATGGCTCTTAATACTTACTAATAAAAAAATAAGTTTTGGATTAATAATGTAAAAAGATTCAAACCATATTTTAGATTATGGATACACTTATGCAAATAGACCTTTGAAACAAAGAGATCTCATGGGTAAACCACAATTGGCCGGACAAAGTTGGGGTATGACACTCTGCACTTATTTAATAGTCGCCATAAGGAGCATTTCCTTTGTCATATCATCATGATGATATTCTGCATTGAAATAATTTGCTTGAGCATTCCAATCAGGACATTCTTTTTTGAAGTGTTTGAGTTTGTGGCAATGGAAATACTCCACTGTATCACGATTCTAGGGCCTTCCTCCTCTACCTCTTCCTCTATCCTGAAAGTTTCCTCTACCATTTCCTCTTCCATATCTGCCACCATTTTCATGATTAGCTTTTAAGGCTTGGTCATCTGTATCACTCTTCTTGTTGAATTTATGTTCATGTACCAACAATGAACTTTGAAGCGCATCAACCGTGAGGGTGTCAATATCTTTTGATTCTTCTATAGAGCAGATAATATAATCGAATCTCTTTGTTAGGATGCGAAGAATCTTTTAAACCACCTTCGCATCATCAATTGTTTCACCACAATTCCTCATAACATTTGCACCATCATGACTCTTCCAAAATAGTCATTCAGTGACTCACCATCTTTCATTTCCAACACTTCAAAATCTCTCTTAAGAGTATGCAGTTGTGATCTCTTGACTCTTGCATTGCCTTGATATTTGTTTTTCATGGAATCCCACAAATCCTTGGCGGTACTCTTCAAAATATAAAGATAGTTCTTTGCTTTGAAGTCCTTCAGCCTTAGATCCTTCAGCGCCTTTGTTGGAGTAGCAGTAAGTGCATCTCTCAGCATCCGCTCAGTGAACCCATCAGTGACAACTCCCAAGGACTCTTTTATTCCTTGCTCTTGATACCAGTGATAACTCCCCAGGACTCTTTTATTCCTTGCTCTTGATACCACAATGTGAAATATCTTGAAGCACTCTGACAACTTTCATTAAATTTTAAAAATAGAATAAATAGTCACAGGCTAAACAAACACCCCACAATCTTATATTGATTCTAACTGACCAGTAATCCACTCCTAAACGTAAAGGTGCTATAAGCACAAATAAACAGATTTGACTAATTCAAATTTAAAGGGAAATAATAGACTCTAATAATTAATTAATAAACCAATGCATAATAATTTGCAACTGAAAATATTCTAACACAACCACCACTTGATTCCAAATTTATTTGCCAACACACATATAACTCACACAGATCCGGAAAACATTCTTGCGAGGAATCTCCCGACCAGACCAAGATGTCGGCTTGATTTCACACCAAATTTGTACTACTCTGATTTATAATAAAAAAACAACTTTCATGTAGTTAAGTGTATTTAATTTTTTTGGTTTCATGTAAAAAAAGATAACCCAATTACTAATATACCCTTAATTAAATTGTCATCTAAATAATTAATGCAGAGATAGTTTTGGAATAAAGGTATTAAATGAATATAAATTTGTTGACATTTGCTTATATTTAAGGCCAAAAAATTTAGAAGACTTTTGCTTATAAATAAGGCCGCAGAGAGTATTTTCTCAATGGATCAAATCTGCAAATGCTTGTCACAACCAATTACAAGCTAAAGCTATTAACCTCTGCAACACATCTGCTGAGCCTGAACGGAAATTGGAACTGCAACCAGCATGAACTCCTGCTGAAACAGTATCCAGAATAAAGTAAATACCAGCACAACCCACGGACAATCACAGTAACTCACTCGGATTAACAGCTTCTGCATAATTAACAATAAATTATATTTTCAGCTGAAATCTAAAAGAAAGGCATTGGGTTACTAAACCATTGATACATGTTATATCTCAGATCAATGTTTTCATCACTGATACATGTTACTAATTTGCATTTTAAGCCTACGTCCAAAGTTATTGTCATATCACCAATTGAAAGATGGAAGTTACTTGTCTCACATGCAATCTATATGTTAATTCTAACAAGAGACCTATATTAATGTTTGGATAATCCTTTTGAGCAAATTTTTTCCGACTATAAGCACATACTACTCTCTGAAATCAATCAATCAATCATGAGCAAATTACTTCATATATATTTCTCAAGTTGAAGATTTTTACCTGTGAGAAAAAGACACATCAAAGTTATGTCGTTAAAGGTGTGTCTTATACGTGGGTGAATTCATATTTGGCAGAAATAGAGAAGATATTGATTCATTTATCTTGTACAACACACACAAAGATAATTGATGTTTTAATTTCACTTTAAAATCATGTCTGAAAGGTTGTGATTGATTAACCGTATAACTCTTTTTACACTAAAAACGCATAAGAAATTCATTTAATGTTGACACAAACATTCATGGCACATCACAACTTTGCTATAAAAGTAACCATTATATACGCACCTTTTAAACTCAAACTGACAATTTATTATATTACAAGATAGTGTGGAATAAATCTTTTATGGTTGCATGCCCATATTCAGTAAAAGACTAAAGAAACTAAATAAATGCTAAGCATAAAAATTTCAAATGTATCAATAGGAATGTTCTCAGTTTCAGTTTCTAAGACACCATCGTGTTAGTAGAATGGCCTAAAACTTTGCAAAATTGACAGGCTTTAACGACAAGCTTTAAACGAATAGGTAATATGAATATGCACGCATCACAAAGAAGGCGGACTGGCAGTTTTCGTGTGACCCCGCTGCATCTGTTACTTAAACCCATATTTGAATGATTTGGGTGTGATGGACATTTTGTTCAAGTCGGGGTCAAAATCAAGACCTGCTCCAACACTGCCTACCATATCATCATCAATCATATCATTTGCATTTCTTTTTCTCTTGTCAAGTATATCATTTGCATTTCTGTCAACAAAATCGTCGTCTGATGCTTCACTTCCAGAATCACTATCTTCCTCATCGCCATATGTAGTTTTGACTCTTGACCAACGGACAAAATGTGGTCTTATGTAGCTGGAGATTGTCAGCAGAGACAGTTGGATGGAATGGAGAGAAAAAAAGCAAAATTAGAAAACAATATATCGACAGAAAATGTAGAGGTCAAATCATGACAAGTCACACACCTTTCACTCTTCTTCAACAGACATGGATCAAATGGGAAGAACATGTCGAGTCTATCCATCCCACCAAAAGCCTTGGAAAGATCAGACTCGAGCAAATCCTCAAAAACAAATAACTCTGCTGACATGAAAAGCCGAGCAGCCTTTGCCTGTATAAGAAATTCCTCTACTACACTAGGCAAACACACCTGTCAGAAAAATTTATATCAGGCCCAAAGTTCTGTTTTCAGACAAGTTACACACGGTTATAAGAGAAGTTTAAACAACATGCAATCTCCACCCAGCAAGATCACTGGTCTCATTATTTATCCATAAAACCATGACAACTTTCTAAGTTGTTCCTTACCTTCAAGGGATTCAATTTATGTTCCCAGAGTTGCAACATACGCATTTTGATAAGCTTCATTTTAAGCCTAGGTACGTCCATCAATGATTTCATGCGAAAGCACAAAATGTACATGATAGCCTGCTCACACCAAAACAAACAAAATGAACAAAATTAACGTTCAGGATCTACCTATAAACACTGGCTTCAAAACAAGAAAAAAAGAGTCAAAGTTAATGGAAATGTCCACTAGGTCAAATCAAGTTAATAGACAGCCAGACTAATTTATTATATTCATGACATATTCATTGTATTAGCAACCAAAATAAAACACAAGGGTGCAGGGTGATGGCAGAATCAAATGCGTATTAAAAACCATCATATCACATCCTAAAAGGTCAATGGACGAACCTGGCACCCAGAATAAAACACTTGGTGAGCTTCCGGGTTCATATCTGAATCATGTAACTTGTTGCAATATGCAAAACACGAATATACCAAACTGAAAAGTCAACAAAAGATTGTCAGATTTATCTTTATCAATTTCTTAATTTCATAACAGACATAGAAGTCAATTTTATAATTAAGAGTAGGCACAATATGTTTCCAAACCTTTGTATGATGTCAGCAACCAACGCAGATGAAAGAAACTTAGCACGAGATAAATAGCTAGCAAGATAAGCAACAGCACTCATCCTGAAACATATGAAGACAATTACAAATGTGCCAAGTTATATTTGAATAAGATATAATGATATCTCATGGCATGAGATTATCTATAGTAGTTCAGCTTTGTTAACATCCAAAATGGCATGAGATTGTCTATAGTAGTTCGGCTTGTTAACATCCAAAGGCATTTTAAGAAAAGGACAGGGAGGGCCAATTTAATGGTGGAATTAACTTGTGGCTGCAAGGTTTGTCATTTTGACACAGCAGCCACATCTTTCCATATTGCAGAATGATTAAAAATTAGTAATGCTCGTCTGTCATGCTAGTAGTAACTGCATATAGCAATTAGCAAGGACAAGTGGTTCATCATAGCTACTGAAATTAGTGTCAGGTCAACAACTTGATCAAATTAAAGGATTTATATAAAAGCAGTAAAATCAGTTGTGCCAAATTCATTCAGAATGCATAAGCGTGATATTGGCCTTGTTGATAAAACTTGAGGCAAACCACCAATACCTAGTAATAGGGGGGTTAAGATCTGATTCAAACATATCTCTGAGAACCATGGCAAATTTCACACCACATCGCTCAGGATCCAATGCACATGCATAGAACATCACAAACTGCAGAGCATCAAAACAAAGTCAGTGACTACGCATTTCATAGAACAGTACCAACAAGAAATCTAATACATGCATGTTAGATACAGTAAAAAGATAACAAAAGTGTACCTGGGTAAATTTTGACTTGTATGTATTCAGCACAGTTCTCTTAAATGACGCCAGTAATATATCAAATACCTAACCAAAGAATTCAATTAACAATTTCAAATCATTCCATGCATTGTTTGAAGATTAAATAAAAACATGAAAGTATGCTGTTGCACAGAATAGTTGGTAGTTATATTAGCGGGAGTACCTCAGTCAATCGACCACTACTTTGACAGGATTCAAGATGCAAAAAAGTCAGCACAATTAGACTATCTATTTTCTCCACAACCTTATTGCCTTGCAAATTGTTCCTATTTAACAGCTCTGAGGCACACTGAAAAATGAAGTCCAAAAGACAAGTTATAACATTTATAATAAGAATCACACAATGACCAGCTACACAGGAAAACCCAAAATAGAAAATATCATTTCATTATAAAAATTATTTATGATCAATGATAAAAATTATCATACAAACACATGATTTGAAAGAATTGAAATACTCGCCAAAAGATGATGCGCACTCTGTAGTCAGTTAAATGCTATCAATAATCAATTCTTGAAGAGAGTTTTCCTTTTAGGATCATACACCTTGAGAGTATATGTGGTTCATTCTAGACTAACAAACATCGCTTAAGTCATCAATATGGATAAGAAAATCAAAGAATTGTGCTTCTGTCAAATCTAGAATCCAAGTGCTCCTTTTACAAAAGTAAATCCAAATGTTTATCTAATACACCAGTTGGAAAGAGATGTGTCATACCACCCAGTATCACATTGATCAAGAGAGGTTTAATACCTCCTAGTAATAGTATCACATTGATTAAAAGAGGTTTAATAATACCACAACATTTAACGACTGAAGTCCCCTTGCAATTAAGACATGAGTGGGACATAATAAGAGTGGTTAGCTAAGTACTAATCAAGTCCCTGCAATTAGAACACATGCATAAGCATTTTAATACCTGGACCCAACTGATGAAGTTTTGCCACTTCATAAAGTCGCTCAACCTGAAACACTGCCTGACAGTCTAGCCTCAGCAAGGCTTGTTAGCCTGAAATAGGCAAATACCAGAATAAGGCCCTCTAATTCAATCGGGCAAAAGATAGCTTTCACGGCCTTGAAAACATATATTCTCTGAAAATAAAACTACCAATACAGCAACCTGTATGGTCTGGCCTAGACATTTCAAACCAAAGTAGTGTCTCATCAGACTTTTATCTTAATAAAGAAATGCTTATATGTTAAGTAAAAAAAGGTGTGACCGAGTGACAGATCCGTCAATAGTGATCTAAGTAATCAAAATGTAAGAGGCGTCATTGGAATAAAATTGACAGGAAGTCAAAGCTCTCTCTCTGTGCTACAGAAGTATACTAGAGAAACTTATGAGAGAGAACAAAAGCACAGGACGTGCCAAAACTAAAGGATTTGCAAGAGATATATGAGATCATGGTCCACAAATTTGTAGAACTGACAGAAGCTGGTATAGTAATTGCAAATAACAAAGAATCAAGCCTTACCCCACTATAAGTGGGGTCAGTTACATGGATCAATTGACATGGATCAATTGACGCTATCAAGTTCTATCATATATCATGTTTCTATCCAACTCATGAATCATGTTTATATCCAACTCATGAATCTCCAAATCTTCCTTAATAGTTTCTCCTGCAGATTTTCTAGGTTGACCTACTTCAGAATATACAGGTTTTCTCTCTACGTGCCTAAACCACCTAAACCGAGAAATGGAAAACAGCGCAGTTATTAGGAATTGCTAATTAGAGTTGGCGGTTTAAACAAGTTAGTCACAAATAGGTTTTCTCCCCTAATGTAAATTTCCCACACTCTCAAATTCACCTTCTTTGGTTGAATTTCAACACTGTCAGTCTCAGCCATCCTTAACCCCACCCTTCCATACTTGGGAAATTTTCTTGTCTCTCGTCTTCAAATGGATGTTGGAAGATTATGGGACGATAGAGCCATTTTAATGACCTCGAGCATTGACATTCAACACTATCATGAAACAATGCATCAGAGAAGGAACAAGCCTAAAAATAACTTCACAACACACTGTAATATGTATAAAAGAAACACAAATCAAAGAAGCTATACATGAAGCCAAGCATAGGAGTATAGTTTTCTCATCTTTTTAATCTTGAAAATAACACCTTATCATAAGAATGCAACATGTACTTTAAATAGATTATATTGGACCATACCATACTACTATAATATTTTTCATCATCATCTGCAAATTCAGGAATATCTTCGAATAACTCCATTTCAAATATGCATTTAGCATCCTCGTGCATCTTGCCATCCCACCCAATTTCCACCTGCATCCAAGACAAATAAATTAATTTAATGGCCAAAGGTCCCGGCATTGCTTTGACTGAAATATGACGGGGCTTAACAAACTTACATCCAACTCTATCAACTTATCCACAAGTGCAGGTAGCATTGTACTACCGACAATTTCTCCAATGGCACCACTCTCAAGCTTTAACATATTTTCAACATACATGACAATCTCCTACAAGCAACATTAGAGTCAAAAAATAAAAATTGAGGGGAAAAATTACTGTTACAAGAAGTTGCATCAACCTTTTCACTGAAAATCTAAATTGAACTCACATGCTCTGTCACGTTGTAGCGTTTCGGTATATTCTGAACAACTATTGGTGTTAACCGCATGGGAGCAAGGGGCACCAAATCATATATTTGTTTCAGAGCAGCATGAACCCGAGACAGAACCTTATTCTTCCTATCAACTCCATTTTCATTTTTCAGAAAATCAATGACATGTTTAGGAGCCGTAAAATGTCTCACAAGCCTCTCCAAACACCAATCAATATACATTCCCTTCGAAGCAGCCTGAAAAAAAAATTACATATCAATCAAACTTCAACAAATTTCCAAATAGCCTCCTCTACAACTACAAAGATATCAAGGTAATACAGAATAAAATATTCACCAATGATACAATGAAATCCATGAGAGCATCCATGATATCAGCCGCATCATAATTCTTATACGTAGCCAAATTCCACAAGCTCATTCTCTCAAGCTGAACAAAGCATCTTGTCAAATCAACCATATCAAAAATTTATCTAGCTACACAGAATCAATTCAAAGTTTCAAGTTTCAAAAACTAAACAACACAACTTACAGCAAAAATAAGAGCTCCATGATGGACAGAGTCTATGTAGGACACTACTCCAGCAAGCGCTTTCAAAATTGCCTGGAATCATATCATATCATATAATACATAACATTAACAAAATAACAAAGTATTGTATCAAATTTAACTTAACCTAATAAAGTTTTTATCAAACTTAAGTTTTTTTTTAATATGAACTTTAATTAAAGAACCTACCACAAGTTGAGCAGCTTCATGAGAATTAAGATTCCTTTTTGGTTGCAAATACCCAACAAGCTCTTCATAGTTCTCTCTACCACCCTAAACCACAAAAATCAGGGGATAAAATGATTATTAATAAAGCTTAATTTTTTTTATGATTGTCTCTGGTTACGAAATTGAACAAAAAAGTGCGGTTGGAAGTCTCTAAAATATTTTACCGTGACTTCAAGAAGAGCGTCTCTAACGTAATATATTAACTGCAAATCACTAGGCAACAGTACCATGCTCCCGTAAAACGAAGAAAACTCAACGACGGAACAGTAACCAAATACGGTGGTGAGAATCGTACACGGGCAGAGGTTTTCGATCGGAACGAGGATTGGCTATGGAGGTGCGTAGGAGGCAGAGCAGAGAGTCTTGTTCTGGAAATAGGGTTTTCTAGTATCTATTTATAGCTTACCCACTTAATTCAATGATTATTATTATTTATTTATTTTTGTTAATTTTTGTTTAAACCGATTAATTATTCTCTATAAGTCAACCTAATTGATAGGTGTTTGTTTCATTTATGGTGCGTTGGAATATGCGATATTTCCCTTTTTTATCTATTAGACTATTTAACTAGAATAATATCGATTAATTAGAAGAATTTATATCGAAAAAGAATTATATCATTAAATTTAGGGATGTTCATGGGCTGGATCAACCCATGAAATCCGATCAAATCCATCTAAAAAATTTTAGAAAATTGGGTTGAGTTGGGTAATGGGATGGATGTGTTAAAATATAAAAGATCAATTAAAAAAATTGGATTTCTAATAAAATCAGATCTAAACCCAAAAAAACTCACATACCCACTCATCAAACATTTATTATTATAATTTGATGAATATGAACTTAGTTGTTTCAATTTTAAGTTAAAATATGACTTTAATTAATTTTGATATTTTTCTATTTGATTATTTTGATGCTAATACAATTTTGGGCCCGTTTATTTTGCCTTTTTTTAAAAATGATTTTTATAGTGTTACATATTTTAGTGTAAAAAAAATTTACAAAGAAACTTTTCATAAAAGTTTCAAATGAAAATTTGGTTTGAATAGTTATTTTAGGTATTTCATCATTTTATCGAAACTTTTTTGGGATATCAAATTTTCAAAAAATCACTTAATTTTGAAGCTATTTCAAATAGCTTTTCATAAAAATCATTTTTAAGATACAACTTTTTGAAAAAATTATGATTTTGACTATGTTTTAATCTTCAATAATATATATTTATGTTATAGAATGAACAATTCAATCTTTTAATTTATAAAAAACAAATTTAGAAAAATTTATAATATTTTGAAAAATGTTTACTATTGTTTCATGCAACTTTAGTTTGTTGTTAGTATTTTATGATAATTTTTATTAGTTGATGTTATCATTTATTATTTTATGATGCTAAAAAATAGTAAAAATAAGTTATCTAATTTTTTTTAAGGAGATAAAAATGTTGAATGTTTTTTATGAAAAATTATGAGACATTGGAGACTGATGTTGAGATAAAAATGTTGAATGTTTTTTAAGCAAATTTTAATCAATTTATTTATTGTAAATTTCTATAATATTATTTTATAGGATTGAATTTACTCATTGAAGACTAAAAAATATGTTGCATATTAGTCTATAAGATTTGTGCATGTGCTGAGATATAGTCAACACCATGTTGAAGTTGCAATTAGGTGTAATTAGAGTATCATTTCAAAACAATGTTGTCAACATTAAACATTCGACATAACACTCATTTTTATCTGAGATTGTATGGTTTCGTCTCAAGACAATGTATACAACATATTCCGAAGGAGTTTGAACGAGTTAAAAGATCAGTGTTGACAAAGTTGTATGTGGATGCTTCATTAAGATAACACATGGGTTACTTGTGCATGTGAATTTGCAAATCTTCAAATGTAAGGTGATCATGTTCCATTGGAACTCATTCATGTATTTTGGAAAAATTACACATTGAAGAGTATGAAGTGCTTAAAGAAGAGAATATGACACAATTGGACTTATAGGATGAATATCAATAGTTGAAGAAGTATTTCAGCAACTTAGATATTGTTGCCAATAGGGTGATGAAGAAAAAAAATGCATATCTATGTACAACTTTTATGTGTCTGCCACCTGTGAAGTACAAGAAAAAAAAGAGTCAATAAGAGTAAAAAGGGGGCAAGAGAGTGATGTGCATCATGATCCTTCGCATTTAGAGTATGTTGATGCCTCATAAGGAAGTCAAATATCCAGGAGATCATCTAGTAAAGCTATATTAAGACAACTGTCTAGTAAGTCTTCAAGACACGACACAATTACTTGTGTTAGTTTTCTACTTTCTTGCATAACTATATCGAATATATTATAGATATGGAGGCTGATAATAATTGTGGTTTTCGTAATATTAGAGATTTACTTGGAAGGGTGAAGAGTCATGGTCCTAGATTCAAATTCATATAGATGTGAATTTTTTCAAAACAGTCATGTGTATTCAAATATGTTCTATGACACAATCTCAAAACTTAAGATCCAATGGAGATGGAAACGAGCATCCTTGTTAGACTTAAACTTCTCAAATATCACCTCATGTGTAACACCCAAGTATGTCTCAATAGCCATTGATGCAACCTTATGCAAATCAGATTTTCCTGGCTAGAACTTGATTGCAAATGCAGTTTCTTCTTTTAAAAATGCTTAATTTATCATGCATAATAAACATCATTATTTTCCCACAAACAAATATATTTTTCAAAGCATCTAACCTTAGCAAGAGTCTAACATGTACAAATTTTTCTTATGGAAAATAACACATGATAAAATTGTGAACATATATGAAAGGTATCATAATGGTATGGTCAGAGAAAATTTATGTCCTAAATGTGTGACTATCCTGAAAGGACTATGCTTTTTTAAGAGACTCTGAAAAGCAGGGAATATTTTGAAATTATCTTATTCTAAAACATATATGCATTTATAGCATGCTCTGCGGATGTACAAATACCACAAACTCTTGTTGTTTGAGTCTGACGAACCGCCATATTTTTCACCAAGGTAGTGAGTTCATTAAGTCTACTCACCAAGTTTTTATTATTAATGGCTTGTATCTCATTGACTTTTTTTGTTAACACCATTGAGTTGATTCTTGTTGTGAATTGCTGAGAGTTAATGGACATGTTTTCAATTAAACTTCTGGCATCTGCAGAAGTTTTATCAACAAGTGCTCTTCCACTTATGGCATCCATGATGTTTATATCCATGGGAAGAAACCCCTCATAAAAGTATTAAATGAAAATTTGTTCAGAAACTTGATGATGGGATCAACTTGCACATAACTTCTTGAATCTCTCCTAGTATTCATGCAAGTATTCTATGTTAATCTTCCTAATACCATATATTTATTTTTTGATTGAGGCAACTCTGGATGCATGAAAGAAATTCTCTAGAAACAACTTTTTCAAATTATTCCAGTTTATAACAGAACCTAGTCAGAGATAGTCCAACAAATCCTTGGATGCGTCTTGAAGTCATAATAGAAAGACCATTAGTTTGATGTGCTCTTCCAAAGCCCTTTAAGGCTTCATGGTTGAGCATACAATGTGGAACTCCTTGTGATGTTTGTGAGGATCTTCACCTACAAGACCATTAAACTTGAGAAACAAGTGTGTTAAACTAGATTTAATTCGAATGTAACTCCTACATCAAGATAATTGATCGATACACAGAGCATTGTAAGTAACATTTGGGGCAGCAAACTCTCTATGAGTCCTATTAGCCCTGTTTGTTATCAACAAATTCAGGATAATCATATTCAAAATTACAAATTGTGTGACTTTAGATGTTATTATTGTCACTATCATATTCTTTTGGATGATCACTTATGTTGCTACTAGTGTTTTCCTTACTAAGTATATTAAGTGAATGTAAAGTTCTTTCTACCCCAAAATCAAAAGAATGCAAAACATTGAGATTGGATCTAGTCATGCATGAAGGTAAAAAATAGAAGGAAAAAAACTAACAATTAAAGAAATACTTCCAATGTCCGCAATGCTAAAAACAAAGTAAAAAAGGCAAAACCCTATTAAATAAAATTAAAAATATGATCTAAAGTCTTTTAAAAATAAACTAAATCTAAAACTTATTTTTTTGGATTTTTTTTAAATATGGAATTAAAAAAAAAGGTCTAAACTAAGAAATTTTTTTAGAATTCTAGCCTTGTCTTTCGTTACCGAAAGTATTGCTCCTTAAACTTTTCAAAAATTTGTCACCAAATTTCACAGTAATCAAGGTAGTTGACTGGAAATCAATATTTTTAAAGCTTTAATGAATGATCCGATGTTGCAACTTGAAACAATGAACGGTAGAAACGGTTAAATATATGACTTGAAACACAACAATAACAGAGAAAGAACAGTTGTTAGTAGGTTCATCTATTGGATATACCTAAATAGGGGATACGACAATGGTTCCAATTTGATCGTTGTCATTCGTGATCAAAATAATTTGGAAAATATAGTGCAAGGTAATTATAATTAACCTTGGTCGTCTCAAGAACCACTAAATTGAGAATAATCAAAATAAGAATAACAATAATAACGTAAATTTGGGGATTTTTGTTTATGAAAAACAATTAATTTAACAAAATTAATAATCAAATTAAAAAATTGATTCACTGATTATGATGATGTTCATGGGATATATCATTAGTTCAAAGAATTGTTCTTTTTACGATTCTAATCATGTTTGATTTTAAGACTAATCAATTAACTGATGATCAATCTTATATGAATTCCTATTGATATAGGTTGCAACCGTTAAACCATCACAAATTATGATTAATCGAAATTCTTGCACAACCATTACAAAAATAAAATTAATTTAGAAATTGAATTAAATCAAACCCTATAACATTGTGATAAATTCTAACAAACAATATTCGTACTAACACAAATAATTGTTTAGATTAATTTGAATAATCTAGATTCTAGTTTGAAATCATCAACTGATTATATCAAAATTAACTAGAGCAATAACAATTTTTACGTGTTAGCCAACAGCAAAAAATTGAAATTACAAGAATAAGGTTTTGAAAGAAAAGAGATAGAATCGTGAAAATATAATTAATATTATAAATCAAACCTCAATATTCTTAATGAACAATCTGAAATAAGTGAATCAACCTAGAGTTTTAAGCTTTTGTGGAATAGGTTTTGCGCAATTCAACATATGTAAATAACTAATAAATTAAAAGTTTGTGTTTTCCACTTTATGGAGCCTTATTTATAGGTATAAATGTTAAGTTAGTTTATTGAACTGAGCATGAGCAAGAGTTGGGTTTAAAACTAGTAATTTGGCTCGATACAAAAAGATTAAGTGGTCTAAAAATCTGTAGTCAGCTTTAGTGTTTCGGATATTCATACTTTTTACCGTGAATAAGTTCAATCTGGACTTTAAATTCAACATGAAAGTTGTAGATATACTCATTAGCTTTCCAACGCCTTGATAGGATTGTTGCAACCAAAGTTATAGCTTGCACAGTGAACAAGGGTCAATATGCAGATCATTCAAAAAGTTAATCAAAGAAACATATTAAAGCTAAAGAATGACTCAAGTTTATAAACAAACTAAAAAGCTAAAATTACAACTTAAGAATTTCAAAGCATCCAAGTACAAAGCTAAAAAAGAATGTGCCAAAATGCAGTGTTCAAATCCCCTCAAACTTAAGCTTTTTTCTCTTCGAGGAAAACTCAAGATTAAAGACTTAAAGCAAACATTTGAAAAGATAAAAAGAAAACAAGGCATGATGAAAAGTTGCAAGCAATAAACACATTTTATGATTTATTGACCATGACAATCATGAATAACATATTATGACATATATAATAAACAAGGTTGCCATTTGACTATAAAATGCATCAACAATGTTAGAACCGCACATGATATATATGTATAAAGTGCACTCAATCACTCAAGTGAAGTGTGTAAAATACGTATAAAGTGGAGTGTATATGGTTAATGTTTTCACTCAAAGCACTTCACAAAAGCTAGCGTTGTCATAGGCTTGACAAGCCTCCAACATCCACACATTGAAGCACATATATGTAAAGATCAAAAGTTCTTATTAAGGTTGTAACATGGCCAATGTACATGTGGGATAAACCTAATGGGGACTAGGATGTAAAATCAAAGAGGATGAAGAAGCAGAGCCATGAGAGTCACTTGAATATTAAGCATGAGGGATATTTGAGCTCAACAAATTATAATAATGAAATAGAACTCAACAAGATGTTTGAACTCAACCCAAGTCATCTGAATCTAGCAAAATAACTTTTTCACATCCGTAAGATAACTAAATTTCTTTACTCACCTTCAAATCAAAATTTCCATCAATACAACATTTTACACTCTTTTTTTCTTTTTTTTTTTATCTTTCTAAATCAACTGAGCATCAAAACATAGCATAAAACTTAAAAACAATTGAGCATTAGAAAATATTTTCCTTTCCTTAACTTCCTGGTCCATCATTTTAATTTTCACGGCTCTATGAGGGAAGTAAGTGGTATAACCTGCTAATCATCTTCAGTATATACAAGTGAAAGAGTTGGCTTTTTTTCATTTTTTTTCTTTTTATATATTTTTCCTCTCACTATAAATTTTTTCAACACATGTACGTAAGGCTAAATCAACTTCTTTGCCAGACTTGAGAGTGATTGCACTGACATTTGGAATTGTATTGTCTGGGCAGGAATATTGCCAGACCCTTGAGTATGCATTTAATTGATGGAAATTTCTAGATGTCCAACTTGTGCCTATAAATCCATGATGGATGCATTTATTATATGGTGAAATTGAAGGTTATTGACCATCATCTGCTTAATAATATCTTCCAATGAATGATTAAAATTAGTTGTTGTATTATTCTCCTGTGGAGTTGGTGTAACACCCCAACTTTTAAATCTAGTATTGTATTTAATATTGGTGTATTTTATTCATTATACTTGAATTTTGGTGTTTTTCGGCGTGTAAGAGTATTTTGGTAATTTAATAATTGTCGGAGTTTTAGAATTGGAGAGCAGAATAATAAAATATTATTATTGAGGTTATTGCATGTAATTAGATATATCTTATTTTTTGTGATAGGTTGAAAGAGTGGAAAATATATAAATATTAATTAAATAATTATTTGAATTAAATATTTATTTAATTTAAATAAAATAATTCATGAAAAATTGAGAATGGGGGAGAAGTTGAGTGTTTAGAGAAGTTGTTGGGTTAAGTCATAATAATGAGGTGTTGTAGGTAAAAATTGTGAATTAGCAAAATCTATTAGGTTATATAAATAGAAAAAAAAATTGGGATTGAGAAAAGATTTTACGTGAAATTTATAGAAGTCTGAGGAATGGCTACGAGAAGCCCTAAGGGACAACTCTAGGAAGAAAAAGTATGAACTTATCCTAGAACTTTACAATTCAAAGGTAAGGGGGGATTTTCTTATTATGGGTGATTTATGCATGCAGGATGGTAAGGGTTCTTTACCCTTCTATTAACGCCTTGAGGTAATGTTGTTTTCTCTTAATTTTCCCTAATTTGCATGATTTGTGTAATTCTGCCAAATAGGGTTTGGGAAAAACCCTATGAGCTTACTCAATGAAAGTTTTTGTTCATATGATTGCTCTGAGATCCAAAAAGGGGATTTGAGATGAATACTCTATGGTCTAAATTTGTGCTAATCTTTGTAGGTTTCCATTTGTTGTGGTTGATTATGGTGATATGTGTAAATTTCTTGCCATGTTATTTGATTGCTTGAGTTGGGATTTTTTCCCAAGGATTCGAGCGACTCTTTTTGAGTCGTTCGTTTCCTAAATTTTTCTATTTCATAAACTGTTTTTTGTTTCCCGAATTTTCCCCAAACCGCCAATTTTTCTAAAACTTTCCCAAATGTAATTTAACCTCTTTTTTTTCAAAATGACACCTTTTTATTGAAAAATACAAAATCAAAAAAAAAACTCAAAAATCAGAAATCTTCAAGGGGGATGGCGGGCGAGCCGAGATGATGCTAGGGGGATCGATCACACCGACGGTGAAGACGCACCGCGGTTCGGCGACGGTGTTATGGTGCCAGAAGGTCGTGCGATAGTGACAAGCCGCAATCCTCCCTCGCGGCAACGACGATCCCACTACGCGACGACGATGGTGATAGGGTCATGCCAGAAAGGCGACGAATATAGGGTTTTGTGATTGGGTCATGCGATGGTTGATGGTGTCGCTCTGTGCTCCAATAACGGTGATAGGTGACCGCGTTCCAGCAACGGATGGCGGCGGTCTGACGGTGGTCGGCGATCCAACTGTGACTTTCGGGCGTTTGGGCGATTTTTGGGTTCGGGCGCTTTTCGGAAATTTTTAGAGTTCAGGAGACTCTCGGTGATTTTTTGGAGCAACTTTTGAAGTTAGAACCTTTTTGGTGACCTTAGGGTCACTTTTGAGCAATTTGAGTCTTATTGTCTGGCTTCATACTTATTAGAGTTATCACTTGTGAACCTTTACCTTTAGAGAACTTTGAGTACTTTAGAAAAAATTTAAGTTATTTTTAAGAATTGAGAGGTTTGAGGTGTTTTGGGTATCCTTGAGAAATTTTGATGAATTGGGGGTTTGGGATAATAATATAACTTTGCCCCTTTTGATGAAAAATAATTAAATTGTTTAAACCGTAATTTTTTTAGTATAGTATTCCAGAAGGATTACAACAATAGCCTTAATTGGCAATTTTTGATGAATAGTAATCCATAAGGATTACAGTGACGACCTTAATTGGTGATTTATGATGAATTGTAATTCGAAAGGATTATAATGACGACTTGTGGTTGGAAACTTATAGGTTCAATAGTGGAACCTTTTGATAATATTTTGATGATGTTTATGATGTTTTTGATGTTATAATGTTTTTGATTATGTTTATGAAGTTTGGATGTTATGATGTTGATGATGTTTATGATGCTTTTATGATGTTGATGACATTATGATGTTATGATGTTGATGATGTTGCATGCTTACAATGTACATGACCATGCATGTAGTTATTTCAGAGTTAGGTAGGACTTCGGTCCAGTGAGGGCCTAATTTAGAGAGGGACTATGGCGGTCTCACGTCCAGAGAGGGACACGATTCAAGAGGAACCCGAGACATAGATAAATCAGTAACATACCTTTGATCCCAAAAACCCGGTACCACATGCATTTTTTATAAGGAGTCTGTTGCATTAGCATTTGCATTATTATTTGACTTTAATTGTGCTTTTGAGTGTGAATGATGTATTGGTGAACTAGTTATTACCATCATGTTGCTAAAATTCACCATTAACATTTGTAAGATATATTCTCACCCCTTTTTGTTGTTGTGGCATTTGTGCTCATCTAGAGTACAAATAATCAGATACTCAACATGAGTAATTATTTGCAAGTTGGAAGATGGCATTGGAGGCTGTCTTTGTTTATGTTTGCATGTATGACTTTTTAGTGGTTTATATGCTCTGATCGGTAACATCAGAGATGGGGCGCATTATTTTGTTGGAGTCGTTGTTTGGAGTTATTTAGTTGAGTAATTATTTTAAATAATTATCTTATGCTTTGATGTATTTTGAGTTCCGCTACAAAGTTTTTGAAAACTTCTCTTGAAATTGCATGTTTGGTGTGAAGTAGCATCCTAAATAGTGCAATTTTCTTTTTCATATTAAGAGTTGGGGTTTAGGGTGTTACAGTTGGTTGTTGTTGGCTAGAGGCATTCCCCCCATCTCAAATTGGAATGATTTCTCCAATTGGAATTTTACCTATTGGAAGACAAGTAACAATTAGGATGAGACCTGTCATTGTAAATATTTTTTAAAATAAGTCTGAGGAGTATCAATATTGTCACCTTTTTTCTAGGTTGGACATGTATTTGGAGGGTGCTCTATGAATGTACAAATACCACAAACTCTTGTTGTTTGAGTTTGACTAGTCACCATTTTTTTCACCAAGGAAGTGAGTTCATCAAGTCTACTCTCCGAGTTTTTGTTGTTAGTGACTTGTATCTCATCAACTCCTTTTATTAACACCATTGAGTTGCTTCTTATTGTGAATTATTTAGAGTTAATGGACATATTTTCAATCAGACTTCTAGCATTTGTAGGAGTTTTATCAACAAGTGTTCCTCCCCTAATGGCATCCCCGATGTTTGGATCCATGGGAAGCAACTCCTCATAAAAGTATTGGACGAGAAGTTGTTAGAAATTTGATAATAAGGACAACTTGCACACAACTTCTTGAATCTCTCTCAGTGTTCATAGAAGGATTCACTATCAATCGTCACGATACCACTTTTTTTTCTCATTGAGGTCGCTCTAGATGCAAAATATAACTTATCTAGGAACAATTTTTTTAAATTGTACCAAGTTGCAACATAACTTGGTTGGAGGTAGTAAAATAAATATTTTGCTACGTATTGAAGTTATAATGGAAAGACCATTGGTTTGATGTGCTCTTATGGAACCCCTCGAGGCTTCATGGTTGAGCATACAATATGGAATTCCTTGATATTTTTATGAGGATTGTAAGTAACATTGGGGGCAATACGCTCTCTAAGAGTCCTACCAGCCATGTTGTTATCAACAAAATCAAAATAATCAGATTCAGAATTACAAATTGTGTGACTAGAGATGTTATTATTGTCATTATCATATTCTTCTGAATAATCACCTATATTGTTACTACTACCTGCCTTACTAAGTCAATAGTGATTGTAAATTTCTTTCTATCTCATAGTCAAAAGAATGCAAAACATTAGAGTTAGACCTAGTCATGCATGATGGTCAAAACTAAATATAAAAAACTAACAATTAAAGAAATACAGATAATGTCCCTAATGCTAAAAACAAAGTAAAAAATGAAAAACCCTATTAAAAAAATTTAAAAGATTATCTAAAATCTTATAAAAATAAATTAAATCTATAACTTATTTTTTCGTTTTTTTTAAATATAGAAAATTTAAAAATTAAAAACAAAAAAAAATCTAAACAAAGAAATTTCAGAATTCTAGCTTTGTCTTTCGTTTACTAAAGTATTGCTACTTGAATTTTTCAAGAATTTCTCACCGAATTTCAGAGCAATCAGAGTAGCTAATTGAAAATCAATATTTTTTCAGCTTCAATGCAAGATTCGACGTCAAAATCGAAACAATGAACAACATAAACGACTAAAAAAATGATATGTAACACAACAATAATAGAAAAAGAATAGTTTTTAGAGTCGTTAGCAAGTTCTTCTATTGGCTATCCATAATTAACCAATTTAATTGTTGTCGTGCGCGATCAAAATAATTTGAAAAATATAGTACAAGATAATTAACCTTTGTTGTCTCAAGAACCGTTGAATTGAGAATAATCAAAATAAGAATAGTAATAATAACATAAATTTGGGGGGTTTTGTTTATGGAGAACAATGAGCATTTTAAATTAATAATCAAACTAAAACATTGATTCACTAATTATGACGACGTTCATGATAGATATAACCAGGGTCGGCCCAATCAATTCAGAGACCCTGTTCTAATTTTAAAAATGGGCCTATATATATATATATATATATATATATATATATATATATATATTATATATATATATATATATATAATTTTAATGATTAAAAATGACAAACAAAAGATAAAATTATATATTAACCAAATGAAGTACCAAAAAGTTCAAAGGTATTGTTTAAACTACTAACACCATATCAATACTAATACATACTAATTTTGCTTTGAAAGATCCCAAATTGCAATTTGGTCTTATGAGAAAAAGTAGGTATAAAATCGTCACCAACACCAACAATATTCTTGTTTTGAATTTTGATACTACTGAGTAGTATATACAGTATCCTAGTATCCCATTTCACCCTAAAATTTTATTTATTTATATATTATAATTTTATAAAGAACACAAGTTACTCCTCATTTCCACCATAAAATCTAAAATCTAAAATCTAAAATCAATATTGATACAGGAACTAAAATAGGATTTCACCCTAAAATTTAAAATAAATCTAAAATTACTATTATTTCTACCTTCAAAATCAAATAATCACAATAAAAATAAATGGAAAGTAACTAATTGAATAAACTAACCTGATAAAATAGAGGATTGAAAAGGAACAATAAGATTTTTTTTTCTGGTTTCAAATAGCTCTAACAGAGAAAGAGAGAAGAGAATAACGTTTGAGAGGAGAGAGAAGTGAGAACGTGTGAGAAAGGAGAAAAAAAACGTTTGGTTTCCAAATATCTTTTTTTTAGCATTTAATATTTTATTTATTATATGTGATACAAAAATACTTTTATTTATTAATTATTTTATATTCACTAATAATAGTTAATTTAAGGCCCCACAAAAAGTGAGGCCATGTACTACTGCATAGCTTGCACAGGAAAAGAACCGGCCTTGGATATAACCAACTCAAATAATTGTAATTTTTTATGATTCTAATCATGTTTGATGGTTAGACTAACCAATTAAGCGATGATGAATCTTATATTAATTCCTAATAAGACATATTACAATTCCTAAATTGTTATAGATTATGATAAATTTGAAACTCTTGCACAACCGTTACAAAAATACTATTAATTTAGAAACTGAATTCAATCAAATCCTACAACCACCATGATAGATTCGAACGCATCCTATTTGTAATAACACAAACAACCATTTAGATTAATTTGAATAATCTTTATTCTAGTTTAAAAGTATTAATTGATTATATCAAAATATATTAGAGCAATAACAGTTTGTATGTGTTAATCAACAATAAAAAATTGAAATTACAAGACTAAGGTTTGAAAAAAAGAAGATAAAATCAAGAAAATTGAATTAACATTATAAAATAAAAAAACTCAATATCCTTAATGAATCGTCTAAAACCAGTTAATCAACCTAGTGTTTCTAAGCTTCCATGGAAAAGTTAGTGATTTCGGTTGTATGCAGCCTTATTTGTAGATATAAATATTAACTTAGTTTAGTGAACTGAGCTTGCGCAAGAGTTGGATTTAAAACTAATAATTTGGGCCATTACAAAAGATTAAGTGGTCTAAAAACCCGCAGTCAACTTTAGTGCTTCGGATATTCGTAATCTTGACCATGAAGACGTCTCAAATAGGAATTACGTTCATGCATGAAAGTTATAGATATACTCATCATCTTTCCAATGCCTATTTGAACACCTCAATGGGATTAACTCAACCAAAGTTCTGGTATGCACAGTAAATAGGGGTCAATCTATAGATAATTTAAAAAATGAATCAAAGGAATATATTAAAGCTCAAGAATGGCTCAAGTTTAGAAACAGGCTAAAAAGGTAAAATTGTGAATTAAAAAATTTCAAAGTAATCTTGACCATGAAGACGTCTCAAATAGGAATTACGTTTATGCATGAAAGTTATAAATATACTCATCATCTTTCCAATGCCTATTTGAACACCTCAATACGATTAACTCAATCAAAATTCTGGTATGCACAGTAAACAGGGGTCAATCTGTAGATAATTTAAAAAATTAATCAAAGGAACATATTAAAGCTCAAGAATGACTCAAGTTTAGAAACAAGCTAAAAAGGTAAAATTGTGAATTAAAAAATTTCAAAGTGTCTAAGTTTAAACCTAAAAAGAATGTGCCAAAATGCACTACTGATCAAATTCTCCCACACTTAAGCTTTTGTCTTTCGAGAAAAACTCAAGATTAA